>NC_083317.1:73204616-73804616 GCF_963455315.2 Globicephala melas | reverse complement strand
CAGGGAAACTGAAGTTAAAAAAATAAAATTAGAGCTTCCCTGGTGGCGCAGTGGTTGAGAGTCCGCCTGCCAATGCAGGGGACACGGGTTCGTGCCCTGGTCCGGGAAGATCCCACATGCCGCGGAGCGGCTGGGCCCGTGAGCTGTGGCCGCTGAGCCTGCGCGTCCGGAGCCTGTGCTCCGCAACGGGAGAGGCCACAGCAGTGAGAGGCCCGCGTACCACACACACACACACACATACACAAAATTAAATTAAAAATGTACTATTCAATATTTGCAAAACTAAATAAGTATTAAAAATTCTGAAATGATATTTTTTGTAAGTTTGGAACATGTACTTCTTAAGTTTTAAAAATTAAAACTGCACTAAAACTTTTGGGCCACCTTGTATTGTTGAAAAACAAAATGAATCATCCCACTTTATTTTGTAGTTCTAGGTTTTTTCCTGAGAATTAAACATACCTATACATGTTAAATAAAGATTTGATAAACACATCTTTCAGAACCACAAAACAAAGGGTGTTTCAAAGATTCTGAAGTATAAACAGCAAAGCCAGCATTCTGTATTATTTCATCAATATTTCAATCAATATTATTTCATTGTCAAATTTGTAGCATCCACAGCAATTAAGATGACTTTCTGCAATTCAAAAGCGTTCTACCTTTACAACTGAAATATGCCCTATTAATATAAAATCCTAACTCTACTCACTGTCCAACCTTAATTTTAGTATCTATACAAATATTTGTGTAAAAAGAATGACAAAATCTCAATCTCCCAACAACAGTAACCAAATTGTGACAACTTTATGAGGGCAAAACTTAACACTTCAAGTCAGCTCCTAACAATAAGAATGACATAATATAATTTAATGAATACATGGAAATTTTACGAGGATACCAGCTAAATCTTAACAAAGCTCTACTCAATACCCATTTTATCACTTCCCATCTTGAACTTTCTCTTATAATACATGCTTTTGTTTCTGTGTTTAGGCTTAAGGAAGACCATTGTATCCAATATACACCAAACTAAAACTGTATTTACATTTGTAAAATGCAGTCTTTGTAAAATTATTTTTTTTGTAAGTTATAAAACAATGTGATAGCTGTAACAAAATAAGTTATAATTAGGAAAGATAATGCAATTTTCTGTCTTAGGGTCAATTCAAGAACATTAAGAGTCATAACCTAACCTACACTATAACATACATGCATACATTTTTATCACTTTTATTATATTCGCTATTTAAAGAAAGAAATCAACCCATTTATTCAGAGAAACCCCATGTGGTAAGACTATCATTAGACAAAATAATGGCTTTGAGTATTACAGTCAATTGTATAGTATTTAATCAGTAAAAACTGGGAGAAGGTACCTTTGGACTGACAAATGGTATCTATGCTTTATTCTCATTATTAAAAAAAGGAAATGAGTAAAACATATAATTTATATACAGCATAATTAAGTTTGTCTACTTAATATGAATGAGAGATTTTTTTCATTTATTCAACTTACTTTGAACTTAAAACTTTTATACTTCCCCTTAAACCTTCCTCATGTATGTGACTTTCTAAAACTCCATACTCAAGGACTGAGAGTTATGAAAGTATTATAATTGCTAGATTGATTTCAAAATCTTACCATCTATTATGAAAAATGCTACAGCAGACAACTGAAAGCAGTAGAAAGGCTCACTATGATAAGACCAGTCCTAAAGAGTGAATATTCAAAACTGGCAGAACCAAAAAGGCCTCAAAAGAAAACTGGCACCCACCCCTAAGACAACCAAAGGATGAATATAGCTGTAAATTGGTGACGTAACTATCAGGGGTAACAGTGTGTCAGGATGGGAATGAGGGAGACTTTTGTGCTCTTTGAATGCTTTCACCATCTATGTGCAATAATATTTTTAAATAGTTAAAGAAGAAAGTAAAGGAAGAAGACTGAGCATATGTACAGAATTCTAATTCTACCACACGTGGCCAACTGTGGGCCTGAACTTGTAGGACCCTCCAGATGGTCTCTATCAGACCATTCCACTCTCTTTGCCTGGATGCACTCTTATTGTTATTTTACCCCAGACAAGGTAAAGTACCATTTTGAAGGCTCCTTTAACAAGCATATTTCAAGAAAGCTACAGTTAGCTATTTTTATTTTTCTGTCTCCTCCATATTTTGGCTCCACTGAGGAAAAGTACTAGCCAGTGATACAGCATAAGCAACAGCAAATTCTAAATTATTTTATCAAACTAATTCAACTATAAGTATTA
Organism: Globicephala melas; assembly: GCF_963455315.2. Lineage (NCBI taxonomy): Eukaryota > Metazoa > Chordata > Mammalia > Artiodactyla > Delphinidae > Globicephala > Globicephala melas. The sequence continues at coordinate 73,802,343 of NC_083317.1, read as the reverse complement.
AGTGAGCATATATGACATATTCACTACTATGTTAGGAACAGTAGGAGATATACAACTTTATCCCAAAATACAAAAAAACAAAACAAAAACAAATGAAAAGAGTACACAACTCAAGAATCAGCTTCAATTTGTTCTTAAATGTCAATTAATTCAACACGAACTATTTTGCAAGTTCCTTCACCCATCTTGGTTTCAACTTCTCCACTAAAATGAGACGGTTGTAATACTGGGTTGGCCAGAAAGTTTGTTTGGGTTTTTCTGTAACATTTTACAGAAAACCCGTACGAACTTTTTGGCCAACCCAATAACTCATGATTTACTCCAACCATGAAAGCTTCTGAGCTACACAAGTATCGCCTGTGTATACAGCCTTCTCTTGCACTCTTTCACCACTAGGTGACGTTCCAACATTGGTAAGAAAAGAGGCTGACAGTTTTCACAAGCCTTAGCAAGGCAATCACTGATCAAGAATGATTAAAGGTAAGAAATTTTATATAGTTTTTTTTAGTACCAATGGAAATACTAATAAGAGAAAGTAGGAGTTGCCTATAATAGAAATTCTATTTCATGTGTCTCAATGGAAAAATAAGACATGGCAATAAACATAAAACATGATAATGGGAGGGAAAGGCAGGTATATTATTCCCTTTATAAAGATTACTGCCAAATTCACAATCATCTGAAACTAGAATTTAGGGATCTTACAATGCTATAGAACCAGGGAGGGGGAAAACAGTAACAATTAAAGAGCACATGATCCTATTAGAAAACAAGATGAGGTAAAGTATGAAATTACGTGATAAAACATTATTTGCCTATTAAATTGGCACACACACACAAAAAAGAGCACCTTTATACACTGCTGTTAAGAGTGCATCTGTACTAGCTTTTTGGAAAACCAACTGACAGTATACAAAAATTTAAACTTCCTACATACTTTGATCCAACAATCCCAATTAGAAATCCATGTCACATGTACCTATACATGTATGTTACTACTAACAGTTTCTTCAAATTCCTCTCTGCATTGTTAGACTTATGAAATAGACTATAAATGTTTTGTGCTTTTTTTTTTTCTTTAGGGGTGAAAGTGGGTACCTACAAACAACCAAGGCTAGCTGAAACAAATGAGAGTATTTTAAAACACGCACAAAAGAAATTGTGTGCCATGGGCATTTAATACAATAAGAATTGACAAATCAAGAGTTCTAGTAACAGGGTCCAGTGGTTAAGAATTCACCTTCCAATGCAGGGGACACGGGTTTCGATCCCTGGTCAACCCTGGTTGGGGAACTAAGATCCCACATGTCGCAGGGCAACTAAGCCCACGAGCCACAACTAGAGAGCCCATGTGCCACAACTACTGAGGCTGTGCGCTCTGCAACCCACGTGCCACAACAAAAAGCCCGTGCACCGCAACGAAGATCCCATGTGCCGCAACTAAGACCCAACGCAGCCTAATTTATTTATTTATTTTAAAAAAGAGTTCTAATAACAACTGTATAAATAAACCAAATTGTTTGTGCCTAAGTCCCCAAACTAAAAGTTACACGTTTAGGGGTAAGGGATTAAGAGGTACAAATTATTACGTATAAAGTAAGTTACAAGGGTATATTGTATAACATGGGGAATATAGCCAATGTTTTATAATAACTATAAATGAAGTATAATCACTATATTGAATCACCATATTGTACATCTGTAACATATAATATTGTACATCAACTATACTTCAACTAAAAAAAAGTTACACTTTTCAGAGGTAAGGTAAGGGTTTTTGTTAAGCAACATATACATGAATGTTTCTTCCATTTTAATGCAAATTAGTGACTATTTCTTCTAAAATGTAATGCTATTAATCCAATCCCTAATAACTTGTTTGACATTTCAATCAGCAATTTAAAAGATGGTCTTTGAAATTTAAACATTCATTAATTCTAAGACTCGTATTTTCCACATTTTAGCATAGTTAAAATTGGGATATAACTTATAGATGAAATCTTACTGCTGCAGTTGACAGGTAACCATGGTGACGCAGTGATCAATGCATGCACACACTCAAAGTTGGTGTCAACTGGTTATAGCATTGTCATTTCAGTTGAGTAAAGTGCATTATTGGCAGTACAATGCTGAGTTTAAATTGATTATTAAAAATATTCAAAAAGATTACACTGTAGTTGCATACTGAAACAAGAAGTAATCATTTGCACAGAAAAGTATCAAAATAGAGCAGCAGAGTGAAAAGGAAGAACTAGGATCAGAAGGGGTGGGGGGATAGGGAAAGGTAGAGAAGGAAAAAGGAAGAACAGAAGAACTTTCCGGAGAATTATACTTCTAAATCTTCAGTATGTTAAGGAGTCACACATAGACTACAGATATGTTCATTTTTCTTATAACAACAAACTCCAAAATAATTTTTCTTCACTAACTCAGCATATGTCACTTCAGGATTATTGTATTATGCTTACAAAAAAACAAAATTAGTTTTACTCATGATCTATACTACAGTATGGTTCACATTTCATTTTTCCAAACATTATAAAGGCTCAACCTCAAAGAAGCACAAAATCACCAGGAAACCATTCTGTACAAAAAGTACAATCCTGCAAATTTCCACTTACAACTGATAGGCACTTGGATCAATTTTTTTCAGTTACGTGAATTTTTTTCCACTTTACTCCTTTTCCCCAATTTGAAACCTACTCATGCTGATTCAGCATAGAAAGGAAGTATAAAGGCCTTAACATTTTCATTCAGCAAATATTTCAATAATACAGAACTTTAAGTTACTACTGAAGAGGATAATGACCTTACTCATGGTACAACCATCACAGAAATCTAAACTTCCTCATTTCCTATGGTCATTCTATAATCCACTATTCAGGATTAAAAAAAAAAATCAATGTATTTGGGTACTATGTCAACCGTAATAATAGTGACTGACATTTGAAAAGGGATTTTTAGTTTACAAAATATTATCATTTACCAGTTTTCAATCAATACTGTCTTTTAAAAACAGGAAAACAAATAATCTTCACTTAACTAAGATTAGCATTTTTCACCTTCCCTAGAAAGTCAAGCATGGGGTGACATTATACCGAAAAGCCTTGCCAACAAATTAATGTAGACAGCACCATCCATTTTCCACAACTTCATTTGAAAGCAGCGTGTACTTGAAATACACGCTTTCATACGGAAAACAGCGTAGGTTCCTAAGACAGCCCGCAAATGACCTTTTTACCTCTCACAATGCTGCTGATCTACTTCTTATTACACTAGCCTGGGTGTTGAGGCAGGTAGCCAGGTTACCAAGCCTCTACCTCCTCTGTCCACTTCTTAATTATTAATATTCCCCAAGCCTCTACTTCCTCTGCCTACTTCTTAACTATTAATTCCTCCATGCTCCTCTCTCTGTAACAATATCATGGGCAAAGGGTGGCACCACTGGCCCATCTACAGTGGCAACCACCAATCAGTATTGTCAGCACTGCTCTCTCAGGAGTTCCAGACCCACGGATTCAAACATCTACAGTCCATGTTTGCAGACAGCTAATTCAAATGGCTTGTTTCAACTTTCTTCCAAAAACCTGCCCTCTCACCTGCTGCTGCCACTACCAATTCCCTCTACTCCTTTAACGAATAGGACTTGCCTAAAAAGCCACGCTAGGAAATTGGAAGTCATCCTAGACTCCTTCCTATCCCACACCTTCTACATCCATCTGGGCACTAAGTCTTATCATTCCTACCTTTCTCAAACCCACCTCACCCCACCCTACCTGCACTGGCATGCCTCACCTTGGGTCCTGACCCCCTCTCCAGTCTCCCTCATTCTAATCAATATACGAACCTGATGTGATCGTTTCTCTCTGCTTAAAATTTCAAGGGCTTCCTATTGTCTGCAGCATCATTTCCCAACTGGTACAAGTCCCTCCAAAATAATTTTTTTTTTTGGCGGTACGTGGGCCTCTCACCGCCGTGGCCTCTCCCGCCGCGGAGCACAGGCCCCAGACGTGCAGGCCCAGCAGCCATGGCTCACGAGCCCAGCCGCTTCGCAGCACGTGGGATTCTCCTGGACCGGGGCACAAACCCGCGTCCCCTGCATCAGCAGGCGGACTCCCAACCACTGCGCCACCAGGGAAGCCCCAAAATAAAAAAATTTTAAAGGCATTGACTGCTCATATAAATTGAAGAAAAGTACTGCATTAAACAAAGTTAAGTAGCCCTCTTACCAGGAAGACTTTGGAAAGTCTTACAACACACGATACTATTATGTGTTTGCCTACCATGGGAAACTGGTGCAAAAGACAGACCCAACTGGGCTCCAAGGACAAAGTCACAACTAACTGCGAGACATAAAATCCTTCAGAACCTGGCCCTGCCTAGTTGTCAACACCACCTTCCATTCATCAAAGGTTATTATTCACCTCCTACAAACCTTACATCCCATCTATACAGAACACAACTTGCAGTTCCTCAAAGAGTCCTACTGATTCCTGATTCCATTCTTTTACATACATCGTTCCTTCTGCTAAGAATGCCGTTCCCTAATTTAGGCTGGCTGAAGAGCTCCTGTGAGTCCTTCCAGCCCCTGGTCAGTTATTTTCTCTACTAAGCTTTGATTGTCCCTTCCACCCCGCAGCAGACTTGTCCCACCTCTGTCCCTCCTCTACACGTGTCAGAGCAGTCAGCACTTGTCTCACAATATTGGGCTTACAGACTAAAAACAGACTTAAAGTTGGGAAGCAGGCCAGCACCCAGCAACATAGCTGACTGAATCAGACAGGGCAAGACAGGAGGTGAGTGTGAGGAAGGGGTAAAATCTTTCCTTTTTCTGGGCAAAATTTCACAACAAAGTAAATTTTGTTTTTGCCCCACTCCCACATCTCATCCTTATGCCCCTTTCGCTTTCCTGACTCTCCCAATACCCTCTCCCCAGGTCCTTAGTGACCTCACCTAACTCTATACAACCGCCGCCACAAGACTATGCTCATCAGTATCAACTACTTCCTCGTCCAGTTCATCAAGAGTTATTCTGTTCAGAAGTTAATACATAAATGGGTTACAGCTTCTCAAAGCTGGCAAATCCAAGATGAATCTCTAGGCAACAATTTATTTAGTTACTTATTTATTTTGGGCTGCACCATGAAGCATGCAGGATCTTAGTTCCCTGACCAGGGGTTGAACCCATGCCCCCCTGCAGTGGAAGCGTGGAGTCCTAACCACTGGACAGCCAGGGAAGTCCCCAAAATATTTTTTCTTTAAGCATGAAGGAGATACAGGGAGTGGGCATTACAGTTCTACCACTCAGAGAGGCTGGCCCATAAAAATCTGGGAGTCCTCCTGACTGAGTCTCCCTGCTTCCCAGGAGCAGCAGTGGGCACTACTAGCAGAGACAGATGGAGCTGGTGCTATGGCAATCCTACGGATCACCCATTCTTTTTGGGTTGAAAAGTTTTATTTGCTTTAGAGACCAGTGACGGTCAGTTTTTCATTATTATGGACAGAAAGTCTCACCAACACGGTCACCGATGAACTTAAAACAGTGCCTCTAGGGCTTCCCTGGTGGCACAGTGGTTCAGAGTCCACCTGCCAATGCAGGGGACACAGGTTTGTGCCCCGGTACGGGAAGATCCCACATGCCGCGGAGCGGCTGGGCCCGTGAGCCATGGCCGCTGAGCCTGCGCGTCCGGAGCCTCCGCAACGGGAGAAGCCACAACAGTGAGAGGCCCACGTACCGCAAAAACAAACAAACAAAAAAACAAAACAAAAAAAAACAATGCCTCTATTCTAACCAAGTAATATCTTAAAATCCAACCCTAGACCATTGTTTGATTTAGGAAAAGGCAAGTTAATTGAGAAAACCAAGATGTTGCCCAAGTACCCTTAATATTTCAAAATAAATCTGTAATTATTAAATTAGCATTCTAGAAAGAATCAGTATGGTTTATCACTACTTCCTATTTCATAAAAAATCATTTGTTACAATGTCATTGTCTACACGTGCCAAGTACGTGCTAAATGTTGGAGATTACAAAGATTAAATTTCTAACCTCAAGAAGCCAAACCTAGGCTAGACAAGTAAACAAACCTATCAAAGCGGTTGCACACTGCAGTAAAGTAAGTATCATGCGAGCACTGGGAGCACGGAGAGGCACAGGGAGGGAGGAAGAGGCAGGCAAGGGACAAAAGAGTCTTCAGAGAAGAACTCTCCCTTGATCTAAGACCTGACGGGTGTGAAGTTCATCAAGCAAACAAGCAGTAAAAAGGGGAAATAAGAGAGAGATGGAATCCAAGTAGAGGAATTACCATATGCAGAAGTGCTAAGGTGAGAAATCCCAGAAAATGTTAGGAATACAAGTTACTTGAACTAGCTGGAGCACAGGATGGCCTCTGGGGAATGGCTGAAAATGGAGCTGAAAAAGATGGAACAGAATCAAGTTATGATGAAAGACCTTGTTTGATAAAGATATGGATTAACTTGTACGTGATGGAGATTCTGAACTTTTCTCTACTGAAAGAGACCCAAGGACGTGCCAAGAGGCCACATTCCCAAAGAATACAATGTGAATGGTGTGCAAAGCAGCAGTTCTGTGTTCCCTTGCTAGACTGTTTACCTCCAAGAAGGCAGAACTCACTCATCAACATATACCCAGCATCTAGCCCTGTGCTTGGCACAGACAGGAACTAAAAAAGTATCCAATAGTTAGATGTGCCAACACAATCTTAGGGCTCAACTAAGTGGCCCTAACCCAGCCTCCTTCCTTACTGCCTATAAAACTCACAACTCTTACGCACTACAACAATTGGTAATTGGCACAACTTTTAAAGTAACATGGGGAAAGGTATGGGCTGCACCAGAGATTAGAAAGGATTTTGAGAAAACACACATTAAGATGCTTTTGAACCTGACAAAATTAAGCAGTTTTTCTACTCTTCTCACCAAAAACTGAACAGAAAACAACTGTAGATTAGCTCAAAATTATTCAACAACTAACTCTAAGACAGTGGTGATAACTATAAAAAGTATATTTTTATATAGGACCCATGGAATAAAAATCTATTTTAACTAACAATTTGCTAGACTAGTGTTTCAAATAATTAAGTGCTACTCAGGTTACTTGCCTGCAGTACTTTACATTTCACTTAGTAAACTGAATTATATTATGATAATTAGCATGTAAGTAAGAACTCCATCTCAGGTGCTTGGGAAAACAATAAGGAAAAAATATTTGGTCTACAAAGAACCAGTGACTACATCTAATCAATCCAAAGGCCACAGAAGTAAAACAAAATTTCAAGACTTCTTTTTAAAGAAAAGATGTAGACACATTTCACTAACCAGAATTTCTAAATGAAAATAAGGGAAAATAGGGCTTCCCTGGTGGCGCAGTGGTTGAGAGTCCACCTGCCAATGCAGGAGACACGGGTTTGTGCCCCGGTCTGGGAAGATCCCACATGCCGCGGAGCGGCTGGGCCCGTGAGCCATGGCCGCTGAGCCTGCGCATCCGGAGCCCATGCTCCGCAACGGGAGAGGCAACAACAGTGAGAGGCCCGCATACCGCAAAAAAAAAAAAAAAAAAGGAAACATAAAATCCTATTAAATAAACATTTTTAAATTTTATAATGCAGCCAGGGAGAGAGACAACAGGTAACATTAACACAGAGGATGGGGGAAAAAGAGACTGCAAACACACCCAGAAACATCAAGATAAAAATATACATCAAATGTACATTAGAGACCCATGAAATTAACATCTTGAGCTTTACAGGATGTCACTACCAAAGATGCAAAATCATGGTATTTTTGCTATAAAAGCCGGAATTAAACAGTATGTCATTATTGCCTGCTGCTCCAGTTGAGAAAAAGCAATCCTCAATCACAACCCACACACACACTCTCTCACGACACACAGATACACACAGGAGTGTGACTTGTTTTGAATACGTTAAATGTTATTAAACTAATAAATAATAGTAATTTACCAATTACTGAGCCTCTTATCCTCACAATTCTCTATGTTTTATTACCTCCATTCAGCCAATGAAGACGCTAAATAGGGTTAAGGGACTACAGAGCTAGTAAGTGATGAGGCTAGAATTCAAAATCACTTGTATATGGCTCTGAGGCCACATTTTAACCAATACACATGCCCTCTCCCAGGGCACAGGACTGTTAAATCTTTAGTCACCATAACATTTCTTTAACGACTGGTGTTTTCTTACTGTGCTATCCCCAGAGCGATATTTAAGTTCAAATACTTTAAATTTCATGGAAAACATTAACAACTTACAGAGTTGTTTTTAAATAAGGCAAATCTTGCTAGCAGTAAGGAGACATTAACTCTTAAAAACACTGATAGTCAGGGCTTCCCTGGTGGCGTAGTGGTTAAGAATCCACCTGCCAATACAGGGGACACGGGTTCGAGCCCTGGTCCAGGAAGATCCCACATGTCACGAAGCAACTAAGCCCATGTGCCACAACTACTGAAGCCCGCGCGCCTAGAGCCCGTGCTCCACAACAAGAGAAGCCACCGCAATGAGAAGCCTGCGCACCGCAACAAAGAATAGCCCCCACTCGCGGCAACTAGAGAGAGCCAGCGAGCAGCAACAAAGACACAACACAGCCAAAACAAAAAAAACAAAACAAACAGAAACAAAAAACACTGATAGTAGCTGAATATCCATCTAGAATTATAAAAAGTACCAACAGTGCCCCAATAATCCCAACTTTATTACTTAGCCCTTTAATTATGCTAGGTTTTTTGTGTGGTATAAAACACCCAGTATAACCCTAGGGAAATAGCAGATTTTCCTAAACACCTAATTTCTTTCTCCATTATTCACACTGTGGAATCACATCACATATGGATTTAATTACAATTCAACTATCTGTGCTGCAAGAAAAAAGAAAAAGAAGAGAGAAAAATACTCTAAATAATGGCGGCAGGACGCTTGCCCTCACATCCTTGTCCCAGAGTGAGCAAGCAACGGAGACTAAATCTGGTGTTCCTTGGTCAATCCAAAGCACATAACCGATTATGATTCCAGAAAAAAGTAACCTATACTAATAGCTGAAGAAAAAACTAGCTGTGAGAATTGAAAAACCATATGTCAGTTAACCAGTTTTCAAACTGGTGCCTTCCTAAATGACTTTTTCATGGGTAATTTTGACTTCACAGGATTTTTATCTTAAATGAGAATGTAGGCCCAAAGCCCCTACATAAAAGGGGATTTCATTTTACTCAGCTGTTTAGATCAGAAAGAATTAGGAACCAAAATACTTGTCTTTTATATATCAAAGTAAGTTACTAACATATTTTTCATCCTACTTTACAAATAGGAAAAAGAGAGCAATAGGGATGCTGTAAAGAAGCCATGCTAGACACATGTGGGAGCTGTTCCATGACTTATTTTAAAATAAACTAAAAATGTAATAGAAGTCTGTCAAGTGATCAAAATCAATCCTTTAAAGTTGGTTCTCAATAAGAAAAAAAAAAAACACCCCACAAAACATACATTGAGTTTTGAGATGTGCCATTACTACAGAGTACAAACTAAAGACAAGGGTGAAAAGAACACCCAACTAATAGAAAGCTTCTCCTTTACCAACATGCTGTCACTTACCTCTCCAGACATCAGTTTCCTTTTCTATAAAAAGAAGGGGCTAGTCTAAATAACCTACAACCACTCAGCATTATTATTTTCCAATCTCATACCTCCTTATTTCAATGTCCAACTCATAAACTCCTTTGTGAAAAAATTAAAAAACAACAAAAAAATAGCAGTCAATTAATCTAGCTTGCTATCACTGAGGCAGACCTGTCTTTCACCTCATCACCCAACAACAGATATAAATAAATTTTATTAATAATTTCTGAGGAAGATTATATAGATATCAGCGTGTTCCACATCATGTAATCAAGAAATTCTACTTTATAGTTAACTCACCTTTCCTGGAAATTATGCTTCTAATCTAACTAGTATCTGAGTGTCATTGGATATATATATATTTTTTTGGCCACGCTGTGCTGCTTGTGGGATCTTAGTTCCCCGATCAGGGATCGAACCCGGGCCCCGGGCAGTGGAAGCTCAGAGTCCTAACCACTGGACCTCCAGGGAATTCCCTCAACGGGTTATTTAAAAGCAAGATCCACAGCGAGTAAGTGAAAGAGTCAACAAGAGAGAAATTTTGATTAAGAGATTAATTACAAAAAAAAAAGATTAATTACAACTCACTTCATTCACCCCATCTTACATACAAAAAAACAGACTTCAAACACAGGGTACTAATTTCTTCCTGCATTCCCAGCTCATACTAGCATTAGTGGCCTTTGGTGATAGATAAGATAAAAGATGCATTTTCACCTGTAACTTCAAAGATACGTGCCTCTGAGAAGCTCCATTTTCATAAATCTATGTGGACCCTTCCCTTGGGGAGACACATACATAAGGTACATAAGTCCTTTTTTAATTTGGACAGCCTCAAAGTTTGCTATTTGAGTTAATATTTTACAATCTCAGACCTAGCAAAGGTCCCAATACAAGCCTGTGGGTTGAAGATATTATGAGGCCTGGTGTTGGGATAGCTCTCTGGAAACTCTTCAGCAATCCTCATCCTCAACTTTCCTCTGTCTCAGATATTTGATTATTTGGACAACTCTCCCTTTCCTTCATTCCACTTTTCTCCCTTCTTACTGAGGACCAAAAAATCATTTTCAACTCACCATTATAACAGTGATCGTTTTTTCCAGTTACCATTTATTCATAACATTTCACATTACCTCTATTTTTAATCTAATATGTTTTTAATGTTTTTAACTCAATTTTTATAATTACTAGTTACCATTAACTTCAGGACATTCTACCTTGTAATTGATACATACTTTTCTCCAGATTAAATAAGCCTAGAACCTTTTACTTTTTAACCTAAATCTTAAAATATGTAGCCCAATCCTGATCCTCTCTCATTTCTCTACTCTCAAAATATGAAGATCAACAACATTCAAGTAAGACTGTAATGATAATTTCCTTGCTTCTTGCTTGTTACCTGGACTAGTTCAGTGGGTTAATTAGAATACGGTTTTGATGACTACAGATTTACTCTCTCCAACAGGCCAGTTGGCTTCATTTCACACAGAAAAACTATGTTCTAAAACCAAAGACTAAATCCCATCAGCTAACTCTTAGATCCAGATTTAACCAGATGAGCTATACAGCACATTCAGAACACATTCCATCACTGGAACAAACCTTCTGGTTATGTACCAGGTAGACATCAGACACTAGATTATCTTCCTTTAGCATACCACTGTGAGTTGTTTTAAGAATGTTGTCCAGTTAGTGATAAGCTGCTAACTCCTATTCAACTTAGGGTCTGTTCACAAGGTCCCCTGCTTAGGTTACCCAGTATACCAGTGAACAAAAGCCAGCTTTAGATGAACCAAGTAATCAGTATCATTTTGAAATTCTACTTCTGTCTTCTAAGATTTTAGAAACTACAACCACCACCTCATTGTCATTCACAAGCATGAAGTTCCTATTTCCACCATCACCTAGACCAGTGGGAAAAAATACAAAAACTAAAGACAAAACTCCACAGCATGCCCCATTATCATTCAGCATTGCCCACTTCCTAGGACTGCTATCCATTTCAGCAATAAAGTATATTCACATTTAAAACCTTATATTCACAGTGGTTACAAAACCACCATGCTAAACAAGCACAGCCCTGATTCAGTATATGGAATGGAAGGGGGAAAGGAATATTTACTATGTGCCAGGAAGAGTGCTCCTTTCTTTACATATGCTCTCAGCTAATCCTCAAAACTCTCTGACGTAAGTACTAGTATTCTCCTTTGTTAATTAAAAAAAAAAAAAAAGAAAGAAAAAGCAGAACAGGGAAGTTAAGCAACAGTATAAGGGACTTTCAACACAGCCAGAATCCTAGCTCTGTTACTGTATGTGACATAGAGGTTTCTATTTCTAGGTTTACCGGATTAGCTGCATGTGACTTTCAGCAACTTAACATCTCTGAACCTCAGTTTCCCCATCTGTAAAATGGGGTTTAAATGAGACAATTCACATCATGTTTAATTCAAAGCATAGTATACAGTAAGCTTACTCAATAACTATCAGCACTGGTCAAAGTCAATAGCTAGTTAAGAAAGTCAGATCAAACTCAGGTCTGATTCCCAAGTTCATGCTTCTTCTACTACAATATTCTGTAGCAGCAAACACACATTATTATCCACATAAGAATCCATACTCGAAATACAACAGATGGGAAACTGATGTTACCTAAATGAAATAACTATTTAGGGCTAACTAAACCAACAGAAGGATTTTAGTTCCAATAACTAATAAGCAGAACCAAGTAGAAAACTCATCAGAAAATACTATTTAGACATTCAGATTATAGAGTTTTGTTTTAACTACTGTGAAACTATTTTCCTATCTATATAGGAATTTATCCTATTTATCTCAAATCAGTTGTAAATTAAAACTTTAACAACCAAAGCTACCCCAAATAAAGCTTCCTGGTCAGCCTGGACGAAGAACTCTGCCCTCTTACTACATAATTTGAACACAGAGTCAAAGTGAAGCCTGTCAACTTTATTGCTACTTAATATTTTTATTTTTTTGTAATTGTACTACTTAGGAAATAACGCAACCAACCAATGTCAACATTCTTCCTATCCAATCCCCTGACCAAAAACAGGCTTTGCTGTTCTAATAATGTTCAAAAATCTCACTTAGCCGTCTCATCCTCATCTGCTTTAATGGTGGATAATGCAAAAACAAGGATAGCAGCAAAAGTAAACTTTCTTAACAATTATTAATAATAGGCTTACTATTTCAAGCAACTTCCAGGAACTGACTTGCCTTTAAAAAGAGTCGCTAAACCAGAATGGGATGCCCGCATACATTTATTTTGGCAACTGTAGCCTATTCAGCAAAGCAACAATCCTCCTAAGAAAAGAATACCACATATATTCCAGTGAAACAAAATTAATAAATGTGCCTTGGTACTAAAAGGCTGAATTCTAAGCAAAGGTAGAGCTTTTTTTTTTTTTTTTTCTGTGGTACGCGGGCCTCTCACTGTTGTGGCCTCTCCTGTTGAGGAGCACAGGCTCCAGACGCGCAGGCTCAGCGGCCACAGCTCACGGGCCCAGCTGCTCCACAGCATGTGGGATCTTCCCGGACCAGGGCATGAACCCGTGTCCCCTGAATCGGCAGGCGTACTCTCAACCACTGCGCCACCAGGGAAGCCCGGTAGAGCATTTTTAACTAAGTAATCGCCCTTCAAAAGACAATCAAATCAGAACACCTTCACTTTAGCAACAAAGTCTTTAGAAAAGTATTCATTTTGCAATTATCTTAAACGTCCCTGCATTTCTTAGATTTTTGAAAAATTCTAACTTCCTGATTCATAGATCTAAAATAGTCATTACATACATAAACGTTCTACTCATTTCGTTTGGAATCATGTAGGAAACATAGGTTTCTGTTTCTAGGTTTACAACTCCATACCCATTCATTTTACACTAATGTAACCATTCAATACAGCTCTAAAACACTGATGAAAAAGTAGTTAATTATCTGAGTGATTCATACCTCCTATGTCCAGACACCAAGATCCAAGGATGTTTCTGTCAGATCTGTGGGAAGAGGAAATGATAAACACCTGTCACAAAAGCTTTCCAAACTGGGAAGCTCTGAATTACTACTGTCAATCCCCAGTCAGATTCCCTCCGCTCCCCCTCCTCCCGCCCCCCGCAAAAAAAAAAGAGGTCACATATCCACCAGAACCTAACTTTGCGAATGATGTGGGGAGAAGGAAAGGCTCTAAAGAGAGCGGCCATGGAGGTACTGGAGAAAGGGCCCCGGGTTTTTCTAGAGTCAAAGTGAGAGGCCTTAAGCAAGTCATAAGTCACTTTTCCTCTCTGGGCCTCAATTAGCTTAATGCGGTGACTGGCCAGGAGCTCCACTACTCCGTGGCTAAGGACAAAATGAAGATTCCTCAGTCAGCACCCGCACAAACCCATCAAGCGCCCTGCCAATACCCCTACCTTCGATCTCACCATCTCCCGTACTTTCTGAAAGGGCTGGACCACCATCTCACTCTCAAACCCAACACACTCGCCTTCCCCCCAAGCGGCGTGTCCCAACCAGGCCTTCACACCCACAACGTGGTGCCCTCCTCCGCGCCTCACCTGTCCCAGATAGACATTCCGCAGTCTTAACGCTCCTCTCCCCACCCCACACACACCTTCCCCGAGAAGTGATGCCCAATTCCGGCTCGAGGAGGCCGACCACGAGCTCACCTGGTACCCGCCACCCCCGACAATACCATTCACCTCCTCCAACCTCCCACCGGCTCCACGCCCTGCTCACCCAGCCCTCCGACGCCTCGGGGAAGCTGGGGCCACTCACCCGGCACCGCCTCCTCGGCGGCCTCCCGGCCGGAGCAGCCGAGGGGCCGCGCAGGGCCGGGGCCCACCGCTGTCGCCGCCGCCGCCGCCGCCTCGCCTCAGCCCAGCCCCATCGCCCTCGGCCGGCGCTGGCGGCCGCGGGTCGCTCGAGCTCGAGGCGCCGCCGCCGCCGCACGCTGCGGCTCGGGGTGAGGGGAGGGAGGAGCCGCGGCGGGGCCCGGGCCGAGGCGGGCGCAGGAGCGTCCGCGCTCTCCTCCTCTGCGCCCGCGGCGGCGGCGTGTAGCCGGAGCAGGGCGAGAACAAGGGCGGGCAGCAGGGGGAGGTAGGCAGGGGAGGGGGGCGTTCTGCACTCCGAAACGGCCTTCCGCCGCCACCGACGTAGCGAACCCCCCCTCCCCTCCGCGGTGGCGCCTGGATCACGCTGCGGGGAGAGCCGGCGGGCTGCGGGGGAGCGCGCGCGGCGAGCTCGGGACTCCCGAGCCGGATGTGAGGTCACGTGATTGCCTCATCCAGCGCCGAAGGCGGAGGGGCGCAGAGGGGAAGTCGGGAGGGGAGGGGCGTTGTGGGCGGGGCGAGGGGCGGCCCCGCCCACCTCCTCCCGTTTGGTCCCGTCCCCCCAGGCAGGAGGAGAAAAAAAAGGGTGAGGGAGGGCACTACGGAGGAGCCGGCTGTTGGGGAGGGGATGTTCCTAATGGAGGACTTCATTTTTTGGGCGGGAGGAGGTGGAATTTGCCATCCTGGCCCTGCAGACCAGATCATAGTCCAAATCCCCATTTTATGAACAGGGAAACTGAGTCACAGTGAAGGGCCTAGCTTAACTTGCGCCGAGTCAAGGTCACAGAGGTAGCTTGTACTAGAATGATGGAGAGGAGGTCAGATCCTGGCTCGCAATCCAGGTACCTTTCATTCCTTAACAGCAGACTCCCCCCTCCAAAAACAAACCAAAAACTATAAATTGCATTTAACAACCTGCTAGGCTCGCCCGACCTTGGGCTGAGGACTGGAAGACGTACCCAAGAGAAAGCTCCCACGTACCCACTACACCGCCTCCAGCGGTAAGGAGTTTCTTCCGACAGCGCTGGATGCAAATTAAATACTTCCCTCCGCAGAAGATTTATCTCGGAGAAGGGCCCCGGCCGGATGAACAAATCGCGAGTTTGGTTTTCGCGACGTCCCTTCGGTGACTCGCGCGAGGAGCGCGCTCAGCCATCTGCCTCCTCGGGCTCCCGCCATCTGTCGGCCGTGAGACTACCTTGCCCGCGCCCTTAAGGCCCGGCTATCACTGTTACTGTCATTCACCTTACGGCTAACAGAACTCCCAGCTGCTGGAGCGTAAGAAAGGAGGAGACTCAACGACCTCTGGTGCACAGCACTTGGGCATATTTGCCGAGGGCAGGGAGCGTTCATGCTCCGGTTCATAGCACATGATAACACTAGGCGGGGGGCTGCCACCCTTGGTCCGTGACACGTATTGACACCTCATCTGGGGGCAGCACACATCCCCAAGTCCGCGGCACCGATGTCACCTCACCGGGAGCCAGGAACACGCTGCTCCTGGCCCGTAGGTTGTGTGGAGCTGGACGGTTTCCGCGCACTTCCTGGTACCACGTGGCATGGACTGCGCACTGGACCAGGATGGATCTACAGCTCTACTCCCCGATTCCTGGGCTCGGTCTCACCGTTTGTTTTCCCCCTCAAATGATTAAATGAGATAAGGAGCGTGGAAGCGTTGGGCAAACTCTAAGAAGCTGTCTTGGCGGCGTGGAGCCCTTAAAGCCTCCTTCCTCACCTCTCTGGGCTCCTTGGCTCGTCACTGTTTTCCGTCAGCCTTTAAACAAGCTTAGGTTCTAAAAACAAAACTATCTCTCTTCCTTTCATACAGACCTCTTAAACGGTGGTCTATCCTGCTGACTGCACTTCCTCCCTTCTCAGCACTAGGCACTCAAGCTTCCCCTCTTCTCCCCCCACCCCAACACCTTTCCTCACCCTGTTAGGGCAAGAGTAACCCATGACCTTCATTTTCCCAAATCTAGCAGGCATCCTGCAGACCCTTATCTTTCTGAATCTCTCTGCTACATTTGACAGCTCAGATGACTTCCACCTCTGGAATCTCAATACTGTCTTGGTTTTCAGAAGATGTGAGAACTCTTCCAGTTCTCACATCAGTAAATAAAGCCTCTTCCTCCTTGGGTGGCACCTTAAGTGCCACTGTTGCCCGTGAATTTAAGGTTCCTTCTTCATTGTGAAAGAATTCGGAGACGATGTGGTAGGTAAAAATCAGATTTATTTAGAGAGAAACGCACTCCACAGACAGAGTGTGGGCCATCTCGGAAGGCAAGAAGCAAGAGTCCTTGAAATATGGCATGGATTTCGTAAGCGAATGAGTGGGAAGATTATTTCAACTGTTTCGGGGAAGGGATGGGGATTTCCACTTTTTGACCTTTTATGGTTGGCCTCAAAACTGTCATGGGCCTGTGGGTGTGTCATTTAGCATGGTATTACAATGAGCGTATAATGAGGCGCAAGGTCTACTGGAAGTCGAATCCTCCACCATCTTGGACCTAGTTGCTTCTCAGTAGTTTTTGTCATGTACTATGGCTATGTCATTTTTTAAAAAAGTTGTGCCCTGCCCCTTTCTATCCTGTTTTACCACCAATTGTGAGTCTGCACCTTATATGGAAGACTCCACTGCAAGCCCACAGCTCGTCTCATTCCACTCTTAGGAAATCACCTCCATCCTCACAGTTTCGATTACCAAATCAGTGATCACCAGCCCAGACCTCTTCCACAAAAGTTAGACCCAAATATCCAACTGCCTACCAGGCAGCTCTATCTAGATATCACAGGGGCGCCCCGAACTCAGCTTGTCCAAAACCGAACTCATCCTCTGCCTTCATAGCAGCTCCTCCCTCAGCTGTTGGCACCACCATCCACAGCCATCAGAATTAGAAAGTTGGGAATGAGTGTGAGTCATTCTAGATTCAGCCTCTTGTGTTATCCAATCATCCAGTCATTTCTATTTCACCTCAGTAACCCTCAAATCTCTACCTCCATTCCCACTGGCAAAAGTTCCAGCCATCCTCTCCAGCCTGAACTATTACAGCAGCCTCCTAACAGTCTCCTTCAGACAAATTCATCCTCCACGCAGCCTCCAGAGTGAACTAAAACACATACCTATCTAAAATCCTGCAGGGGTTCCCCCGTCTTCTGGCTGTTGCTTGTATCTCCAAGGAACCCAGCATGAACTTATCAATGCACTCAGGCTTTTAAAAGACCACGCAAAGCTCCAGACTTCAAAAAGCAGCCAACATCCCCAAAATAAGTCAACACACAACCAAACAAGGGAAAACTATAGGAAGAACAAGAGCAATTGAAGATTTCATAAAGTTTCCTGTTACAGATGTTTTGGGTATGGAAAGAAGAGAATTTGGACAGTGATGAGAGGAGTTGCTGAGTCACTGGGTAAAGCTTGAGCATGTTTATAGGCTGAGGGGAAAGACAAGCCAGAAAAAAGAGAAGCCCAGGATGAAGAGAAAGGGAGTGGAGCAAGCCTTGAGAAGTTCTGGAAGCCTGGCTGGCTCTTGGCCCACAATGATTCTGTGCCCACACTTCTGTTCATACTGAGCCCAGCCCTTCCCTCCTCTGATCCTACTCGCTCTTTAAGACCCAACCCCTGATCACAACCCCAAATAGGTAACAGTCCTCTTACTGAGCTCTAACTTCACTTTCCACCCTTGTTCTCAATTGTCTTCCTCTCTCACCGTCACCTTACCTTCTAGTTCACTGAAAAAAATGCAGGCCATCAAGAGGGAACACCTGCAAGTCTACACATCAACCCACCTCTGCATCCAGTATCTCTCCCTCACTCCAGTTTTTGCAGAGGAGCAGGCAATGCCTCCTCCCGAGAGCTCTAACCCTTCATAAGTACAGTCCTGGGCCTCCCAAAGGTCACTGCTGTTGCCAACCTCCGTGGACACTTCTCAGTCTTTATCTCTCAGACCTCTCAGCAACACTTATCTCCCATTCTTGAAAGGCTTTTCTCTCAGTTTCAATAAGTCTCTTTTGGAATTGCTCCTCTGTCTTTGTCTGCGCCACCTCAGACTCTTGTGGATACTTCCTCTGTCTCACCTCTAAATGGTGCTGCTCTCCAGGGCTCAATCCAGGGCCTGTTTTTCTGTATATACAAGTCTTATTGCTTGGGTCTTTTTTTTTTTTTTTTCCATTTGTCATCTATGGACCTTACAGGAGTTGTGGATGGGCTTCAGGGGGTCTATAAATTCCTTAAACTTGAATGAAAATACTTTAAACGAAGAAGTATAGTGTCTATCAGCTTTTCAAAGACATCTGGAACCTCAAAAAAGGATGAGAGCCCTGATCCACATTCACTCCCCGTGATGACCTCAAATACCATGGCTGTAGCTATTGTCTGCATGTACATTAATAACTCACAACCGTATATATATATACCTGCAGCCCAGGTCTCACTTCAGAGTCTCTGGGCCATACGTCCATATCATCTTCACATGTCTCACCGGTACCTCATAAATTCACTTATCCAAAACCCAGCTCTTCCCCTTCTTCTCCAAACCAGCTACGTTCTCAGACTTTCTCATCAGCAAAAGACACTGTCACCCACCCAGCTGCTCAAGCCAGAAACCTGGGTATCATTCTTTCCATTCCAATATCAAATCCACTTCAAATCCTTCCACCTCTCTCCATCTCTACTTCCACTAGAATAATCCAAGCCACCTCTCAAGTTTCTCTCTCACCTGGAACTACTACCTCAGCCCCCAACTGATTTCCCCACTTTCACACTTACCACCCTCCAATCCATTCTTACACAGCAGCCAGAGTGTATTACTGTGTGTGACTCCGAGCATAGCTTCTGATAAAAGTTTTCAACTGCTTCCCATTTCACTGAGATTAAAATGTGAACTTCTTTGACCTACAAAGTCCAGGGTTAGACGCGGCCTGCCCATCACTCCCCCTTCAGTGGCATTCCTGCACCCTCACCTTCCCCCCATCCTAGATCCTTTCCTACCTCACCTCATTCCAACCACAGTAAGCCTTCTTTCAGCTCTTCAAACATGCCACACTCTTTCCTGCCCCAGGGCCTTTGCACAACCTTTTCTTTCTCTCTTTCCCTTGTTTCCTTGCCTGGCTAACTCGTACAAGTTCAGCTCATGCCTTAAATACGTGTACCTCAGTTCTTGAAAAAGGCCTTCCCTGGCTATTTATTCTTTCCTTTATTTTCTGATGACCTCCATTTATTTTCTTTATAACCATTACCACAATTTTAATTACCTGTGAGTTTATGTACATATTTAACACCTGTCTCTCCCACCTGATTTCAATTCTGTGAAGATGAGGACTGATTACAACTCAAGAATTTTTCTAGAAGGGGCTTAAAAGTAGTGGTCTTTTTGGATGAAGAAATGAGGGTTTGTCTTGCGGCTATGCTTCCATGACACTTTATATAAAACTGAAAAAGGATCAGTTGTCCATGTTTGTAAATGGGGAAAGGATTTTTGGAATTAAGGGGAAGGGACACAGGAAGCACTTCCCCTGCCTTCCCCAGAAGCCATCTTTTGGTGCAGCTACTGGCAAAGACGGAATCGGTTTGGTTTATCACTATATATCAAGCACTAGATGAAGCCTGGCATATGGTAGACTCTCAAATGTTTGTTGTCAAATGAATGAATGAATGAATGAACTTACATTCCCAAACGTCATCTCTGTTAAATGCCTTTCCTGACTCTCAGGCTAAGCATCCCTATTCTGTGCATCTTTTTTACTGCATTTGCAACCTTGAACAAGTACCTGTTTAGCGTCTGTGTCTTCCATTAGTCTATGTTGAATTTGTGTTTTTGTTTCTACAGTTCTAAGTACTTTTGTGTGTTATTTGATCATCACAACAATGCCAATACTAAAAGCAGCAGTAGTTACTATTATCTGTATTTTTAAAGAGATTTTTATTTGTATTATCTGTATTTTTTAATAGATTTTATTATCTGTATTTTTTAAACTGAGGAAGTTTACATGTATTATCTCATTTAATCTTTGGAATAATCCAGGAAGTAGGTACTATTATCATCTCAATGTTTAAAGATGAAACTGAGGAGAGCTTAAAACTCCCTTTTACAGAATAGGAAAAGATACTAAATAACTCACTCAAAGTCACAGAGCTAATAAACAACACACAGCCAGGATTCAACACAGGCAACTTGGCTCCAGGGTCAAACTCTTCATCAGTACGACCAAATGAAGCCACAGGGATCCAGCCTCTGGGATCCAAACTCTTTGGATTATCTGTTTAAACACCCAGATTCTGACTTTCTCATGAGTAGGGACCCAACTCACCCATCTCTGGATCCTTACCACTTAGTGGAGGACCGGGCTAATGATGGTCCTCAGTAACAAGTATGTCGACTAAATGAATAACAAACTGTCATTGATTTTCACAACCACCATGTCAAACTAACAATGGCATGATTAAGCTTCCCATTTTATAGAGAAGAAAAATGAGATTCACAACTTCATAAGAGGAAGTGATTTGTCTTACTGTCCTTCTGACTGACTCCAGCCCTCTTTTGTATTTCTTCCGCTGCTCCCACAGTTTAGAGGCCAGTGTTCAGGAAGACTTCACCTTAGAAAAGACTAGAAAAGGGGCTTCCCTGGTGGCGCAGTGGTTAAGAATCTGCCTGCCAATGCAGGGGACACGGGTTCGAGCTCTGGTCTGGGAATATCCCACATGCCGCGGAGCTACTGAGCCTGGGCTCTAGAGCCCGCAAACCGTAACTACCAAGCCCATGCGCTGCAACTACTGAAGCCTGCGCGCCTAGAGCCTGTGCTCCGCAGCAAGAGAAGCCACCACGATGAGACACCTGCACACCACAATGAAGAGCAGCCCCCGCTCACCACAACTAGAAGAAAACCTGTGCACAGCAACAAAGACCCAACACAGCCAAAAAAAAAAAAGTAAAAAAAAAAATTTAGAAGACTAAAAACAAAATGCCACAGCACTCACTGCCTTTCCTATAAAAAGTGACCATTAAAAGTACTTTATGATGTTTGCCTAACAAGCTCTCTCTTTCCCTTAGCCCCTCTTAGGTCGTTTTGTCCCTATTTAGCTTGAACCACACAGGCCTCTGTGTGTGTGTGTGTGTGTGTGTGTGTGTGTGTGCATGCACACGAGTGTGTTGGAACAGGAATAAGAAGAGAGCTGTGAATCAGATGTATAGAAATCAGAGTCCAGGGGCCACCACTGACTCGTTTCTGTTGCTAAACAAAGCATGTAATCTTTTCTGTCTCTGCCACGAGACAGAAAGCCAGGGATGCGCATTCTTCTCAGGCCATGGTACACTAGGATATGGTGG
Source organism: Globicephala melas (assembly GCF_963455315.2). Classification (NCBI taxonomy): domain Eukaryota; kingdom Metazoa; phylum Chordata; class Mammalia; order Artiodactyla; family Delphinidae; genus Globicephala; species Globicephala melas. The sequence goes on along the minus strand of NC_083317.1, from coordinate 73,780,535 downwards.
GTCACATGCCACTGAATATTGTTTACAAACTCGCTTAGATCATAGGACCCCTGCTTGGAGGGGTGCTCACTGCTGGCATGTAGCCACTCATGTGCTAGTGCTCCAGGCCTCCTGGAGGAAAAAAGCCCTGATTTGGAGCACCTGCCAGTTTCATGGTGTAAATACTCCCACCACGGCCATTTTCAAGCTACCAACAGTTTATACAGCTCACAGATTCCTGAAAATTTAGCAATCTGCTCTAATGAGCCAACACAAATCAGCTCCAGCACACTACTGCCTATAGGGCCTCCTCCTGTGGACAGGGAGAGGAGAAATGCAAGCAGCTCTTTAAATGACGGTTTTAGGGACAAAGCCTGCCCCCTTAGGCTGTTCCCAGGATTTCTCTGTGTTTAGAGGTAATGATTTCACCTCTGATGAGAAAAGAACAATTGTACTGGAGATGGGAAAAATAGGTTCCAATCTTAGCCTTCTTAGAAGTAACATATTTATTTCTTCAAATTTCAGTTTTAATAGGAATAATATTACCTACTTCACAGGATGGTTAATTATCTAACAAACACTTGTATAACACTTACTATCTGCTAGGCACTGTTTAAGTACTTTACACATTTACTTATTTAATCTTTATAACAACACTGTGGTGTAAGTACTATTATCAATTTAGAGATGCGAAAAGAGCAAAGCACAGAGAGGTTAATTAAGTTCTTTAAGGTCACACAGCTAGCAAGTAATAGTGCCAGGATTTGAACCTGACTCCAAAGTCTGTACTTTTACCCTTTAGGGCCCCAAGTCAAAGCCAGCTGCCTGATTTTAAAAACAGAGTTTTATTGGAACACAGCCATACTCATTCATTTACATATTGTCTATGGCTGCTTTTGTGTTACAACAGCAGAGTTGAGTAGTTGTGACAGAGACCATATGACCCACAAAGCCCCAGATATTTATAATATCTGGCCCTTTACAGAAAAAGTTGGCTGATCCCTACTCTATGGTATCCTGCCTCTTTATTCGGGGAGAGGCAATGGTTATTATTGAGCCTAGTAGTTCCCAGGGTCAAGCTGGTTCTGAAATTGTGTTCTTGGCCAATAAGACAAGTGAAAAGTAATGTCAAGATTGTAACTGTACCCTGACATTTGTACTATAACAATTTTCTCAGTGAAACAGCATTAAGGTATAAACTTCAGTAACAAATGATCCATGAAAACAAGTATTAGTAGAAACATATACCTGATGTCATGGGATCCCAACATCTCAGGGTTGGAATTAATTCAGAGATTGTTCATCGCAACCTTGACTCTCCACTTGGGGCTATTGTGTTGGGTTTCTGCAGTTAATGCCGTAAATCCTTCCTGATCATCCTTTGAGTCCTGAAAGATGATTTCCCTATACTGTATATAGTCATAGGCTTTTTGTACAACAGAGCAAAGGCACCTCCTTCATGGGGCTTAGGCACCAGGCTCACATCTCCACACCTGTCAGTCTGTCTCCGAGGCAGCTCCTCCACGTGGCTGTTCCAGATGCCAAGCAGAGAAACACCTGTAGGCCTGTCATTCACTGGCCTCTTAGATAATCTTTAAAAACCTCCCCTGACCTTTGCAGCTACTTCCTGTGAGCCTCTCAGGGACTGCTAGTCACTTGTGACCTATTTTCAGTGTTGGCAGTTTTGGCTTCTAGAGCAAACAAGGAACAAGCCCAGCTATAGGTGATTGTTTCCTTTAGGCTCCCGGCAACAAAAAAGAATTGCTCGGTAATGGTGAAAGGATTGCAGGCCAGTAGGTGGGTATGATTGTCTCACTCAAGTCGACAGATGTTCATCCCACTATAAACTACGGGTCCATATCTCAAGATCTCCAGGAGGTTGTTTGTTATCGTCTGTTTGCTGAAGGCTGTTGCTTCTTTATAGTAATAAAGAAAAAGAACCCATTTGTTCTTCTTGTTTTGTTTTTGTCAAAGGAAAAAATGCCTCACCAAAATTGGCAAATTAAGGCAATACTGATTGAGCTACTGTATGGAAGTCCCATTACCAAAGAATTTCTTTCAGAAACGTTTCAAAAGTAAGTTGATCCAAAATACACCTCCACCATGAGGTTACCTGTAATCTAATCCAGTCTAGAAAGCAGAGTCCAAACAGCTCAAGGTCCGGCAAATTGCACAACAGCTACAGGCACAAAATGAAATAGAACCAGGTGTTCAAGTGGAGAACAACAGAAACGTCTCACTATTTGCACATTGTTCTTTGTCACTGGACTCTTCAAATACACTTAAATAGTTCATATTGCTCACAAAGAAAGCCAAAGTGAAACCTCTTGGGGCTTTACTAAAAATTCCCTTTATAATTTTTTTAAGCTTATGTGATTTTTTTAGGGTACATCTAAATACACTTATGAACTTAGTTTCATTTTTAAAATATAATTTTATTTGTTAAAGAAGTCTCAGGACCCTAAAGATCTCAAATATCCCTTCAAGAGGTACCTCATCGCTCCTCTGAAATACCTGATTTTATCTCTTCATTAGAAATTATGTGTTCCTACAATTAAAATTCATGTTCAGTGCCACGCTCCTTCATACCAATTCAAATATTCATGGACTAATTACAAGGTCCAAGAGAGAAGGTATAGTTCACCTTTTTATCCTCCACATGTGGATGCTGTAGCAGGTGGTCAATATTGTTACGGTTGCTATGTAACCTCCACGAAGACAGGCATTTTCTCTATTTTATTCATTCCTATAGTCCCAGCAACTAGAACAATAAACATTAGGTAGTAACCACTCAATAAATTTTGAATAAATTAGTCTACAGCCTTAATAAATGTAGTATAAGGAGGTTTAGAATTTTTAACTTTTTTCCATTAAATTTGGTCCTCCTTGTAAGAGTCAGTGATCAATCAGAGAAGCAGGATCAGCAGGATATATCTATTAAGAGGTTTAGTTCAAAGAACTGGCCTACATGATTGTGGAGGCTGACTAGGCAAGGCTGAAATCCATAGGGCAGACCATCAGGAAAGGTCGGCTGGAACACTCAGGTGGGTTTCTTCTTCTCCAGGAAAGAGTCAGCCCTGCTCTTAAGACCTGTCAGCTGATTGAACCAATTGATTGTCTAGGATAATCTCCCTTATTTAAAGTCAACTGATTAAGGACTTTAATCATATCTACAAAATACCTTCACAGCAACAGCTAGATCAGTGTTTGACTGAATAACTGGTCTAGCCAAGTTGACACATAGAAAAGACCATCACATCCCTCAGATACCTATCTTGGAACTTTGGAAGTGGCTCCTTCCATATCTATATTTATTTCCTTTTCTTATTTCATATAAGAAGGAACAACAAAAAAGTATTCCTTTACGTATCAAGTTTTTTAAGAAATGTTCACATCCTCTGCCCAAGATATCTCAATCATAGAAACCTAATAACATTACCTAGGTGCCAAGAAAGGATTAACATCCTAAAGGGATGTTAATCTCTAAAGAAACCTAAACTTGAGTAAATTGTTCAATGTCAAATAGCTGGGTAAATTAAAGGACCAGCATGCCCCTCCAAAGCCATTTCTCCTCTATTAATGTATATAAGTATTTGAAACAGAGAAAATGCTTACACAGAAATGGTCACTCAGATATCATTTATAATGGGGGAAAAGGGAGGAAGAAAAAACTTAAAGCCCAAAGATGGTCAGCAAAATGAGAATGTAGTTTATAACACATTATGCAAACATTTAATAGTATATTTACCAAGGAGAAAATAATAAAGATTAGAGTGACAATAAATTGAAAAGAGAATAAGAAAGCATTACAGAAAACTGATGTCCCAAAACTTGATTCTTGGAAAATTTTGACAACGTTGACAAATCTTTATCCAGATAATCAAGAATAAAAGAGGGAAGACTCAAATTACCAAAGTCAAGAATAAAAGAGAGGACACCATTACCTACATTACAGAAATTAAAAGATTTATAAAGGAATACTATGAATAATTGTATGCCAACACATTAGATACCTAGACAAAATGGATACATTTCCAGAAAGATGCAAAGTATCAAAACTGACTCAAGCAGAAATAGAAATCTATATAGACCTATAACAAGTAAAGAAATTGAGTTAGTAATTTTTAAAAGTTCCCTCAAAGAAAAGCCTAGGACCAGATAGATGACTTCACCGATGAACTCTACAAACATTTAAAGAAGAGTACCAATTCTTCACAAATTCTTCCAAAAAATAAAATAGGAGGGAATATTTCCCAACTCAGTCTATGAGGCCAGTATGAACCTGATAATCAAAACTAGACAAAGACAATGCAAAAAAACTACAGACCAATATCCCTTATAACTATAGACACAAGTATCCTTAACAAACTAGAAAACCAAGTCCAGTAACATGTAAAAAGTGTTTTATACCATAACCAAGTGGGATTTATCCCAGGAATGTAAAGGTTGATCTCACATATGAAAATCAATAAATGCAATACACTATGTTAAAAGAATAAAGAACAAAAACCACATGATCGTCTCAATAGATGCAGAAGTATTTGACAAAATTCAATATCTTTTCAGGATAAAAAACATTCATGCCAAAGTTCATAGCAGCATTATTCATAATAACCAAAAAGTGAATAAGTGTATCCATATCATGGAATATTGATTGGCAATACAAAGAATGAAATATCAACACATGTGACAACATGGATGAACCTTGAAAACATTATGCTAAGTAAAAGAAGGCAGTCACAAAAGGCCACATCTTGTATGATTCCATTTATATGAAATGTCCAGAATAAGCAAATCCACAGAGACAGAAAGTAGACTAGTGTTTGCCAGGGATGGGGGAAGGAGGTTCAGGGGGATGAAGAGGGAGTAACTGCTAATGAGTACAGTGTTTCTTTTTGGGCTAATGAAAATATTCTGAAATTAGACAGCGGTGATGGTTGTACAACTCAGTGAAAATGCCATAAGACACTGACTTCTATGCTTTAAAAAGGTGATTTTTATGGTACGTGAATAATATCTCAATAAAGTTATTTTTTAAAATAGTATATTTACAAAGTGTTTTTAAAAACATAATAAGGGCTCCAGGCCATCGTTCAGTTGTGCCTTTACTTAAACCTTATATTCCTCCAGGTACCATAATCCAATTCTTTAATCAAATTAGACCATCAGAAGGCTCCAAATGGAATCATATTAATCCAGTGCCTCACAGAATCACCCTAAAGGCATTTCATCTGAATATTTTCCCTATAGCTTTTATCTAAGTCGTTAAAATAAATAGCCATATGGAACTTACTTCTGCATTTTTTGCATGAGTACTGAGACTATTGCCCATCCCATCATCAGGTCACTCATTGCTCCCTGTATTATAAAACACTTTTTGAAAATTATATTTTATAATTTATTTTAGGAAAATCAATGTCCTTTAGGAGTTACTCTTTTTAATAATCAAAATTATACAACTGATTGTGATTTCTTTTTAGTCTTGGAGGAAGCTCAGTTGAACTGTAGCAATTATGTTAACTGAAATGATTAACATATTTGCATCTCCATTTTTTTCTTTCTGTTTTTCTTCTTCTGTTCATAATTCGCTATTTCATGGCATGGAATTTCAAATTCCCAATACTTATTTGAAGGATTGGTCTAGGATTTTGGACTAAGGTTCAATATTTAATTGTGCCTTATATGAAATCAAGGTTTCTCTATATTGGCACTATTGACATTTTGAGCAGGATAATTCTTTGGCTGGGGGGTGAGGGGGACAGTCCTGTTTATTGTAGGATATTCAGCAGCATCTTGGCCTCCACCCACTAAACACCAGTAACTGCTCCCCAGTTAAACAACCAAAAGTGTATTCAGACATTGCCAAATATCCCCTGGAGGGCAACATTTCCCCTGATTAAGAACCACTGTCTTAAATCATCTTGAAAAACTGACCCCCACCACACTTTCTAGTCACTCTTGAGAAATATCAAAAATTCATTACTCTAGATGGATAGGTGGGTAGGTAGGTAGGTAGGTAGGTAGATAGATGATGATAGACAGATAGAGATAGATAGATAGATAGATAGATAGATAGATAGATAGATAGATAGATAGATAGATAGATAGATAGACAGAGATAGATAGATAGATAATAGATAGATGATAGATTGATTGATTCATACTTTGCTCACTTACTTGAGATGAATCAAGGATGTCTGTGAACTGGATGTCAGTCCCTGAAGCAGAGCTGCTTCCACATAGATCTTCTTATTTCACTAAAAAAAGACTTTTCTGATCTTTCATTTGAAACCAACAATCCATTAAAAAGAAACTTATGCTAAATTTTAGATGAGAAAACTGAGAAAGGGATATGATCAACTTCAGGGCTAAACTCCAAATTCAGTGCTCTTCCTCTTACTGCCAGGGAAATCTTCCTCTCTCTCTCCCTCTCTGTCTGTATATAACCATGCATCCCTCCCTAGGTGGGTAAAGGATAGGAATGAGTCCTATAAGGCTAAAGATGATCTTTTAAAGTACCAGCAACTTAAAATGGTGTTTAATATTTATCATTTTTGGCTGCATTGGGTCTTAATTGTGGCTCAGGGGCTTAGTTGACCCGCAGCATGTGGGCTCTTAGTTCTCCCACCAGGGACCGAACCCACATCCCCTTCATTGGAAGGCGGACTCTTTACCACTGGACTATGAGGGAAGTCCCCCAAATGGTGTTTAATCCAGTTAATACCCAGAAAATGGATCACCACTTCCCAGATTACACTGTACTTTCATCTAATTAAAACTCACAAATTTCCATTAGATCTAACTTCCAGTTTACAGGGAATGCAGGGGATAGAGGAGTGAGTTAGACACTAGTAGTACTTTAATCTAATTAAAACTCACAAATTTCCATTAGATCTAACTTCCAGTTTACAGGGAATGCAGGGGATAGAGGAATGAGTTAGACACTAGTAGGAAACAATCAATCAAATCCAAAAGTGGGAGCATTCTGTAAGACAACTGGTCTGAACTCTTCCAAAATGTCAATGTCTTGAAAATAAACAATCAGAAAACAAAACCATGGATAGACTATTTTAGAATAAAACAGACCAGCACATTATAACAATCAAATGCAATGTATGAACCTTGATTGGAATCCTGGTAGTATGTAAAAGGATTCTTAGAAAGAAGGGAATTTTGAATTTAGATTTCATCAGTTTTAGTTTTCTGAGATGTGATATAATAGGAGATTATTTTTGAGGATAAAGTGCCATGATGTCTGCATCTTTCAAATGGGTTGACAACAACAAAACAACAAAGATAAATATATATACAGATAGATAGATAAAATAAATATAGTAAAATATTAACATTTTTAAAAGTTTAGAAGGTGGAGTCAAGATGGCAGTGTGGGAAGACGCAACGTTCATGTCTCCCCACAACTAGGGCACATGCCAGATGCTGGTGGGGACCCTTGATGCCCAAGAAGATGGAAGGAACCCCCAAGCAAACTGCCTACAAACCCCAGCATTGGAAGCCTCAGGCCAAACAACCAGTAAGACAGGAACACAATACCACTCACCAAAAAATAAATAATAATAATGAGACAGCAAAAAAATATGTCACAGAAGAAGGAGCAAGGTAAAATCCTACAAGACCAAACAAATGAAGAGGGAATAGGCAAGCTACCTGAAAAAGAATTCAGAGTAATGATAGTAAAGATGACCCAGAATCTCGGAAATAGAATGGAGGCATGGATAGAGAAAATACAAGAAATGTTTAAAAAAGATCTAGAAGAACTAAAGAACAAACAAACAGAGATGAACAACACAATAACTGAAATGAAAAATACACTAGAAGGAATGAATAACATAATAACTGAGGCAGAAGGACGAATAAGTGAGCTGGAAGACAGAATGGTGGAAATAAACTGCTGAGGAGCAGAACAAAGAAAAGGAATGAAAAGAATTGAAGACAATCTTGGAGACCTCTGGAACTACACTAAATGTACCAACATTTGAATTATAGGGGTCCCAGAAGGAGAAGAGAAAAAGAAAGGGGCTGAGACAATATTTGAAGAGATTATAGTGGAAAACTTCCCTAACATGGGAAAGGAAATAGTCAATCAAGTCCAGGAAGCACAGAGAGTCCCAAACAGGATAAATCCAAGGAGAAACACACCAAGACACATATTAATCAAACTAACAAAAATTAAAGTCAAAGAAAAAATATTAAAAGCAGCAAGCGAAAAACAAAAAATAAAATACAAAGGAACCCCATGAGGTTATCAGCTGATTTTTCAGCAGAAACTCTGCAGGCCAGAAGGGAGTAGCAGGATATACTTAAAGTGATGAAAGGGAAAAACCTAAAACCAAGATTACTCTACCCAGCAAGGATCTCATTCAGATTCAATGGAGAAATCAAAAGCTTTTCAGACAAGCAAAAGTTAAGAGAATTCAGCACCACCAAACCAGCTTTACAACAAATGCTAAAGAAAATTCTCCAGGCGGGAAACACAAGAGAAGAAAAAGACTCACGAAAACAAGCCCAGGGGCTTCCCTGGTGGCGCAGTGGTTGAGAGTCCGCCTGCCGATGCAGGGGACACGGGTTCGTGCCCTGGTCCGGGAAGATCTCACATGGCGCGGAGCGGCTGGGCCCCGTGAGCCATGGCTGCTGAGCCTGCGCGTCCAGAGCCTGTGCTCCGCAACAGAAGAGGCCACAGCATTGAAAGGCCCATGTACCGCAAAAAAAGGAAAAAAAAAAAACAAGCCCAAAACAATTAAGAAAATGTTAATAGGAACATACATATCGATAATATGTATAGATAAATGCCCCAACCAAAAGACACAGACTGGCTGAATGGATACAAAAACAGGACCCATATATATGCTGTCTACAAGAGACCCACTTCAGACTAGGGACACATACAGACTGAAATTGAAGAGGTGGAAAAAGATATTCCATGCAAATGGAAATCAAAAGAAAGCTGGAGGGCTTCCCTGGTGGTGCAGTGGTTGAGAGTCCGCCTGCCAATGCAGGGGATACGGGTTCGTGCCCCAGTCCGGGAGGATCCCACATGCCGTGGAGCGGCTGGGCCCGTGAGCCATGGCCACTGAGCCTGCGCATCTGGAGCCTGTGCTCCACAACGGGAGAGGCCACAGCAGTGAGAGGCCCGCGTACCGCAAAAAAAAAAAAAAAAAAAGAGAAAGCTGGAGTAGCAATACTCATATCAGATAAAATAAACTTTAAAATAAATACTGTTACAAGAGCTAAGGAAGGACACAACATAATGATCAAGGGATCAATCCAAGAAGAAGAGATAACAATTATAAATGTTTATGCACCCAACATAGGAGCACCTTAATACATAAGGCAAATGCTAACAAACATGAAAGGGGAAATTGACAGTAACACAATAATAGTAGGAGACTTTAACACCCCACTTACACCAATGGACAGATCATCCAAACAGAAAATAAATAAGGAAACACAAGCTTTAAATGACACAATAGACCAGATAGATTTAATTGGTATTTATAGAACATTCCACCCAAAAGTGGCAGAATACACTTTCTTCTCAACTGCACACAGAACATTCTCCAGGATAGATCACATCATGGGTCACAAATCAAGCCTCAGAAAATTTAACAACATTGAAATCATATCAAGCATCTTTTCTGACCACAATGCTATGAGATTGGAAATCAATTACAGGAAAAAAAACCTGTAAAAAACACAAGTACATGGAGGCTAAATAGTGCGCTACTAAATAACCAAGAGGTCACTGAAGAAATCAAAACATACATAGAAACAAATGACAATGAAAACATGACCCAAAACCTATGGGACACAGCAAAAGCAGTTCTAAGAGGGAAGTTTACAGCAATTCAATCTCACCTCAAGAAACAAGAAAAATCTCAAATAAACAATCTAACCCTACGCCTAAAGCAACTAGAGAAAGAAGAACAAAGAAAACCCAAAGTCAGTAGAAGGAAAGAAATCATAAAGATCAAGCAGAAATGAATGAAATAGAAACGAAGAAAACAGTAGCAAAGATCAATAAAACTAAAAGCTGGTTCTTTGAGAAGAGAAACAAAATTGATAAACCCTTAGCCAGACTCATCAAGAAAAAAAGGGAGAAGACTCAAATCAACAGAATTAGAAATGAAAAAGGAGAAGTAACAACTGACATGCAGAAATACAAAGGATCATGAGAGATTACTACAGGAAACTATATGCCAATAAAATGGACAACCTGGAAGAAACGGACAAATTCTTAGAAAAGCACGACCTTCCGAGACTGAATCAGGAAGAAGTAGAAAACATAAACAGACCAATCACAAGCACTGAAATAGAACTGTGATTAAAAATCTTCCAACATGGGCTTCCCTGGTGGCTCAGTGGTTAAGAATCTGCCTGCCAATGCAGGGGACATGGGTTCAAGCCCTGATTGGGGAAGATCCCACATGCCACAGAGCAACTAGGCTCATGTGCCACAACTAGGACTTAATTTCAGCTTAAAGGGAACCACAAAGAAGGAAATAAGTAGGAAAGGTGAAGGAGGGAGGTTATACCGGATGTTTTTGTTATTTGAAAGGTGAGATTTGATGAAATATATGAACGGACATATGACCAGAAGCCCTGTCCTGGTTTGCACAATGTCAGTTAGCACTGCTCCGTACGTGGAACAGATTAGCAACATCTTTTCCTGCCTGAGGGTTTACATGTTGCAATTCTCTTGTAATAAGTTCCTAAATATTTAATGCTTGAATGACTTCCTAATAGGGTGTTGATTTACTACATCACAGGCATAATTAAGAAGCATCAATTCAGGTCTGACGGGATTAAGTTTAAAGCCCCAAAGCTTAGCTTTCAGAGCCAAGCAAATAAGAAAGCAGCATGGGCACGACAGAGAGAAACATTTACACACATGCTAACACTGGCAGCTGTGTTTTTCTAAGATCCCACCTTTGCTTCGGGCCCACTGAGTTTTCTCCTGTTTTGAGTGTGTGAGTGAAGCTAAGATGAACCCAGAGTGCTGAGCTCACAGTGGGGCTCTACGGTAAGTGCCACAAATAGTCACTCTGCTGTTTTTAAGCTTCAGAAGGAAACCTTGACCTAGTATTTATGAGAGAGGTCCACTCCCATCTACAAGTGTGGATGTAGATATTCATTATTAAATTTCACCAGAAACTGAGGCTAAACTTCAGAGAGCAAAAAGTGTTAGCTGTGGCAACTAGACACTCCATGTGTTTTGCTAGTAACTTTTCATTGTAAACACTCCTGTGTTATCTTACCATGACATCAAGTTTTAGATGAACAAAGTGACTGACTGGTAAGGGATTTTGAAGAAATCTGACAAAATATAGTCAGGTTTTCTTTCTCCACCCTCAGCATGTCGCACATCTGGGCCTTTCAGAAAGTTTCCCCAAATCACAAAACCCTTCTCTGCTCTGTGGACCCATTTTATCCCTTTTTTGGATGCAAGGTTACTTGAATCATTACTGGCCTCCATTCATAGTGAAAACTGTCATCTCTGCTCACATATTTCTGGATTGCCAGACATAAGAAAAAGAAGTTTAATGAGAGTTTCCTTAAAAACAACAACAAAAAACTTTCATTTTTGTGGTTGTTACTGCCATCATGCATTGAAGAATTATTTAGTGAATGACTAAATGTTTAGTGTTTAATACGATATGCCAAGCACCAGAGAAACCTTAGTACAAAAACGCTGCTCCGGTTGCAAGGAGTATATAATCTTGACTAGTAAAACGGTGGAATAAGAAACCAGAAAACTGAAATACAGGAGAGTTGCAACAAAGGAGGTAAGTACAGATTGACTTTCAATAGGAAATACCAGGAGTGCAAATTTCCAAAATAGGAAGCAAGAACTAAGGCAAATATCCATAACGCCACTACCCAGGTGAGGCACTAGGAATATTTTGCATAATTCCTTTGAGTTGCCTTTGATTCATTTTAATATAGTTGTGCCCATCCTGAAGGTAGAATCTCTTATCCTACCTTTTTTTCACTTACTATAAGAACATAAGCATTTCTCCCACATTATTAAAAATTGGTTGTAAGCATTGTTTTAGTCATATGAATGTAATTTGCGTATCCTGTTCCTCATTGTTCCTCATTTACATTGCATATTGTTTTCATTCAGAGGAATTAATTCATTCTGCATTTATTGAACCCTTGGCATTCAGGAGTCAAGCACTGGGCTTGGTTTGAAGATATAAAAGTGAGTAAGTCTAGACTTCCAGGAACTCAAAATGTGGAAGAAAAATGACTGGGAAGAGCAGACATATACAATTAAAGTAAGATGACAAGAGGAGGCACGAGGAGTGCCATTAACCCAAAGGGGAAAGGACCTACAAGTACCACAGACTGGGTGGCTCAAACAACAGAAACGTATTTTCTCACAGTTCTGGAGGCTAAAAATCCAAGACGAAGGTGTCAGTAGCTTTGGTTCCTTCTGCGGCCTCTCCTTACCTTGCATTTGGTGGCCTTCTCACTGTGTCCTCATGTGACCTTTCGTCTGTGTGTGTGCACCCCTGGTGTCCGTACGTCCAAATTTCCTCTTCTTATAAGGACACCGGACAGATTGAGTCATCATACCCATACAGTCTCGTTTTAACTGAATCACCTCTTTAAAGGCCCTATCTCCAAACACAGTCACAGTCTGAGGCTTTGAGTGGGGTCAGGGCCTTAACACAGGAATTTTAAAGAGACACAATTTAGCCCCAAAAATTTAGTGACAAGAAAATGCTGGAAGGAGGTGACCCTTAGCTCATTCTAGAAGCGTGATAAAGAATAAAAAGTGAAAGGAGATAGAAATATCTTATATATAAAAAGTAGGGATGTGAAAAAAAATGCAGCAAGTTCAGAGGAACTACAAGTATTTCAGTATGACTGGTGCAGGGAGTGGAGAGAGAAATAAGGAGAACAGAGGCAATTATAAATAATTCTGGAGTGTATAAAGCTTTGTCCATATTTCACTGAGACTATTTAACAGTGATTATTTCACTGAGATTGACTCCAGTGGAATGACTTAGCCAAAGGATGGGTTCTCGCCACACCATGCCCTACTTTCCCCATGGTTTCTCTGTTGATACTTAGCCAATAATTGAAGTCTCCTGCGGGTGCTGCTTAAAAACAGAGTGCCCCCCCACCCACCCCCCTGCCAGGCCTCTCCCTAGAGATCAGGCACTTGTCTCAGGGTGGTCACCAGCAGTCTTCAGCAGCCTGCCATCTCTCCAGGGGGCCATGGATATACTTCTAGTCACTTCTCTTTTAGGTTTCACTATGGTCTCTCCAAACTTGCATGGAAGATGCAGCCTCCTAGGTCTCTAGTTCACCCTCAGAAGCATTGGGCATTCTATTGGGCACAAACAAGGAATTAAACACCATGGGTTCCATTTCTTAGTGCTATCTCTCTTGAGCTAGATTATCAATTACTTGCATGTCTCATCTCCTTAAATCCTCACAGCCTGGCACTATATTTAGAATAGGGAATGATCATCGGTAAGACTTTTTGCTTCCCAGAACCTCAGTTTCTCTATCTGTAAAATGTGGGGCATAAGGTTTTTGAAATCTATGAATCTGCTAAGCACACGAACATTTTTGCACAGTGCTTTAAAGTGTTTAAAATACTTTCGCCAAGTAGGATTTTATTTAATACAAAAATGCCCAATAAATATTTGCTGACATGAGTAACAGTGATGACTCTGTGTGAACTGAAAAGAGCCTACTTAATGTCAAAGTTCCCTCTAATCATTAACTCTGAGAGCCAATTAAGGTTTTGTAAATAACTCCCAATCACTATATGTAAGAATTAATTTTAATTCCTAAATATTGTCCAATCTGAGGAAAATGGTCTAAGCACAGTTGCCAACTTTAAAAAAGGAGAAGACACCTCCTCTGTGTAGTACTATGCCACTACGTTGTGGAAGTAGTACTTTATTTGAAAAAACATTTTTCTCCCGGTGTTTGTTTCTGTCTAAGTTGATTGGCATGCGTTCAACATGTTCATTATTCAGCCTAGGTTTTGTCATTCTATTTTACTTTATGTGAAACTCCGTTTCAAACTGCAGCTCTTCTCAGAAAAGCGCCTGCCCATTCTCCCACAGCCCTTCTGAATGGAAGGCCCGCTGCACGCACCAGCCTAGGGCCGGTTTCAGGTGCACCTGGGCAGGTAACGCTCCTCCCCCTCAGGTGTGCCATGTGGGTAAACACAAGCTCTCCTGGGCTGCTGCCACCACCAAGTGTTCCATTTTCACTGTCGCTGTGTTTCTGATGTCAGTGCTAAGGACAGTGAACTTTTAAAAACAACCTCTCCTTTCTTCTCTAATCTGGTAGCAAAACAAAGCCTGAGTCAGGAACCAGTCAAGTGGAAGACGGTGCATCTAAATCAAACACTGACCTTGACTTTCTCCAACACTGCTCCCCAGAATCTCTTGAGAGGTGCAGGGATCTCTGGGACAGGCTGTTTTGGAGAGCCTGTCCCAGAGATCCCTGGGATCTCAAGAGAGGGGGCCTTTGCAGGATCGGAGGTGCAATATTTAAGGGGGAATGAAGAAAAATAAGGGAGCACCACCTCACACCTGTCAGAATGGATGGCTATTATCAGAAAGACAGCAAATATGTGGAGAGAAGGGAACCCTCATACACTGCTGCTGAGATTGTAAATTGGTGCAGCCACTATGGAAAATGGTTTGAAGGTTTTTCAAAAAAATTAGAAATAGAACTACCATATGATCCAACAATTCCACTTCTGGGTATTTTTCCAAAGAAACCAAAAACACTAATTTGAAAAGACATATGCACCCCTATATTCACTGCAGCATTATTTACAATTGCCAAGATATGGAAGCGACCTAAGTGCCCACTGATAGATGAATGGATAAAGGAGAGGTGATATATATATATGGAATATTACTCAGCCGTAAAAAGAATGAAACCTTGCCATTTGCAGTGACATAGATGGATGTAGAGGTATTATGCTCAGTAAAGTAACTAGACAGAGAAAGACAAATACTGTTTGATTTCACCTATATGTGGAATTTAAAAAACAAAACAAAACAGAAGCAGACTCATAGATACAGAGAACAAAAATGTGGTTGCCAGAGGGGAGAAGTAAAATAAGTGATAGGGATTAAGAGGCACAAACTTCCAGTAACAAAATAAGTGAGTCACAGGGGTGAAATGTGCAGCGTGGGGAATATAGTCAATAATATTGTCTCAACTTTGTACAGTGACAGATGGTAACTAGACTTATCGTGGTGATCATTTCGTAATATGCAGAAATATCAGATCGTTATGTCATACAGCTGAAACTAATATAGTGTTATATGTCAATTATAATTCAATTTGAAAAAAAAAGAAGAAGGGGGGAGTCCCCTTCTTCTGTTATTGCCTTCCTCTTATCACCTACCCTTGAACTTCGAAAAGCCTGAGCCAGGCCATCGGCATCAGTCTCCCTTTAGGGCGCTCCCAGGTGAGATAGGAAAATACCTGAGCTGGGAGAGAAGTTTGAGATCTCAAGTGTAAAAGCTTCATTTTGCTGATGGGAAAACCCAGAGGAGGAAGGAGGCTTTTGCCAAGCTGGTGGCAGAGCTAGCGATAGAACCCAGAGTCCTCTTGACGTGCCCCCCATGCCTTCCCTAAGTGTGGTCTTGGCCCCCAAGAACTACCTCCTCTCCTAGTGTTCCTGTTGCTATTAGAAACCCTTTTCCTCCCAGTTAATGACACCAGGAATCATTATTGACTATTCGTCTTTATCCCACATTTCTAGTTAATGAACCTTATTGAATCTTACTTTAAAATATCTTACTCTTTATTCCAGTTGCCATCACCCTAGGCAGTGCTGCTTCAGTCCTTGCCTCCTGCTGGCCCCCTGCCTCTGACTTCTCTCCAGTGCATCTAGCAAATAGCTAACATATTGATAGTAGCTAACAGTTGTCATACAGGTATGTGCATCACTGTTTCTAAGTGCTCTACATTTATTATCTCATTTACTCCTCATAAGACCCTAAAAGCGGGATGCTTTTGTTACCCCCATTTTATAGATGAGGAAACTGAGGCACAGAGCAGTTAAATAATACATCTAAGATGGCACAGCTAGCAAGTGGCAGAACTGGGATTTTAGAAAAACAGGTAGTTTGGTGCCAAAGTCCCAGCTCCTAAGTATTGCACCATACTGCTTTTTTCCTGAAGCACCCATTTTACTGCTTCAGCAACTCTCCTCTGCCACTGTGGGAGTTCAAAGTCCTAGTTTGGCATTCAAATCACTGCATGGTTTGGCTTTCACTAGACTTCAGGTAAGTTAATTAACTTCTCTGCATCTCAAAGTCCTGATCTATTAGTTGAGGATGATTATAACAGTAATCACCTCATTGGGCTGTTGTGAGGATTAAAGGAGGTCACCCATGTAGAGCACTTAGCTGAGTGCCCAACACGAAGTGACTCTTGATCAATGCTAGCTATTGCTGAGTTACCTTTACATACAACTTCCTTAGAGGACTCCTCGGACCAGAATGTTGCTGCAAATAAATAGTGCTTGTTGCTGAACTGAATGCTGGTGCAGTTTTCCCCTTCTAGTTATTTTCCCCACGGCCACTGTCATTTCCATATTCCAAAGTAGCCAAATCTTCCCTTCCTCCAGTCTCCCTTCCTCAGTGCCCCCCCCACCCTACAGTAATCTGAATTCCTAGAACACTTTTTCCCATCATACTTTTTTTCACATCATCATTTGTCTAATCATTTGCTAAACTTTTGTCAAGTGCTAACTCTAATAATAACAAAAATTGTATTTGACAGTATAATTTAAAGAGCTTCAAGTGACAACTATGCCTCTGTAATCTTTACAAAATTGGTGGACGGTGGTTCCCATTTCAGAGCTGCTCTGGTTTCCCCAGCTGTTGCATGTCAGTCCCAGGGACCACGGGGAGCAGGGTGGTGATGAAACCAAGTCCCCTTAAAACTGAGTTCCCCTGCTAAGTTGATAATTAACCTCTCTATCCAAAACTGTATTCCTTATCTTGTCCTGCCCCTGTTCCCCCTCAGGATTGAAGAGTCTTAAAGAAAAAGAGAGCCTCTGGGATACAAAAGCTCCTCTGTGTCCCCTACTTCTTGTTTGGCCTTCCCCAAGTTTCCAAAGAACAAACTCAAGCAGTTTATGATTAGAATGAAAGAGTCAAAAAACTCCTAGCTCTTCCTGAAGGGATACAGATTACAATCTGATGCATAATTTTGTATTGTTCTGCAGAAACTGACCACTCCCCCCACCAGGGTCACCACCACTAGGATGGTGACTACATGCTGACTGCAAGCATATAGACCCCAGACTGATTAGAACCAGAAGGTTGACGATTAAGATCCCAAAATACCACCCTGTTACCTCACCACCAACCAATCAGAAGAATGTCCCCGAGCTGACCACACACCCTGTGACCCTCACCCCTAAAGGTTACCTTTAAAGACACTTCCCTGAAAGCCATTGGGGATTTCAGGTCTTTTACGCATGAGCTGTCCATTCTCCTTGCTTGGTGCCTTGCAATAAAAGCTGCACTATCCTTCACCACCACCTGGTGTCAGGAGACTGGCTTTGCTGCATATCAGACCAGCAAACCCGAGTTCATTTTGCTAACGGTGAGGCAGATGGGACTCTCAGCCTCGCAGGCAAAGCAAGGTCTCTGCACATGTGGTTACAATCCAGGGCAGATGGTGGCAAAATCTGGCAGAGTGGATGAGAAGGGGTGCTATGATTTTTCAGGCACAAGTATGGCTTCTGGCTGGGCAAATCTACACCTCCCCAGACAGTGCCTGCAGCAGAGGTCAGCACACCCTGCTGAGGGGAGTCCCTCTGCACAACAGGGTCTGACTGATGATATGGCAATAGCAAGGAAGATAAATTCATTCTGCAGGATGCAGGAACAGGCTTCCTAGGAGCTGCCCCTACTGAGAAGTTTAGTCCTTCGTTCTTTCCTTCATTTATCCATGTACTGACCACACAAGTATCAAATGTCTGCTATGTGTGTGCTTGGGTACACCACAGCATCACAAGGCCTTAAAACACAGGCCCAAAGCAGCCATGTAGCTTAGAAGAAAGATAGTGATTTTGAAGTTAGAGTCAGCTCCAGACCTGGCTCAGCCACTTTCTAGCGGTGTGACCATGATGAGTCCTAGCTCAGAACCCAGTTTCCTCAGGAAAATGGGGCTAACACTCCACCATTTTGTTGTTATCAGAATTAGAGATAACAGCTGGAGAATGCCGGGCAGCGTTCCTGGCACACATTAGCTACTTCATTCATTACTGAAGAGCAGGGTGAATGCCCTTGGCCATTTCTCTTTTTGGAGTAGCTGGTACACAGAGTCCAGGTGATAAGTCCAGGGTAGAGGGACCCTGGAATTCTCTCTTCCTGTGCTAAAAGGGAAAAAAACAAAACAAAACTTCACCTGAACATCCTTCCCATTCTGCAGAGCTTTCAAATTCACCTCCAGGCAAAATTCTTTTCCCTCCTAGGTGCTGAGCATAGCCTCTGGCACATTGCAGGGCCCTCGAAAACTGCTTACTGCTTTGAAAACAAGTCCAACAAGGGCCAGTTATATGGGAGGGTGGAGGGGGGAATGAGGAGAGCTTACGTTTCTCCTCCACTTTAAGCTCTCTACCATATTGTATACACAAATGGAGACTGAATCCCTTAAATTTATACAGGTATAGCATTTTATGGTGTATATATACAAAGCTTTTTAGTTGTTATTATTAATCTTACCATTTAAACCTTTCAAGAATCCAATAAAATTCCTCATTGGAATGCATTCCATACCTTCTCTCCCTTTTCCTTGATACTGTAGAGGTAATAGAATTTTGTCTCAATTCTCTGTGGCCTTCAGACAGCACTTGTCTCCTGGATACAGAGGGACAGGGATTCTTAACCTGGAGGCTACAAGTTTCAGCTGTCAGTGAACCCCTCAGATTGCAGGCAAAATTTTACACGTGTGCATGTGTGTGTGTGTGTGTGTGTGTGTGTGTGTGTACATAGTGCATTTTTGGGTGGGGTGATGCCTCCTGGTTTTTAAGCGGGTTCTCATATGGGTCCCTGACCTTACAATGGAGAGCAAAATAATGGAAAATGCTAAGTGTTCACTGAAAACTCTCTATTTTTAAAAGATGGCACAGGCCATATTCACTTCTGTTCAGCAAATAAGAGGAAGGTGTGATATTATGATATAAGAAATACATTTATATTTGGTCTTCATCTCTGGTTCCTTGGTACAAGAACTTCTAAAACCCCTGAAATTTCTTGAGTGATAGAAGTGTCTGTTGTTATTCATAATAAGCCCCTTTCAACCTTACCTGAGTTTATGCTAATGAGGTGGTTGGTGGGCCCCTAGGTAACTTTGTGTGGGCTGGTTGCAATGGGAACCAACCCTGTGATTTGAGGTTTGGAATTTTCAGAACTCCCAACTCTGGGGAGAGGAGAGGTGCTGAAGATTGAGTTAATCACTGCTGGCCAGTGATTCACTCAATCACACATGTGTAGTGAAACTTCCATAAAAACCTAGGGCTGGAAGAGCTTCCATGTTGGCAAACACAGCTCTGTTCTGGGAAGGTGGCACAACTTAACTTGACAGGGACAGAAGCTCTGTGCTCAGGACCCTTCTGGACCTCACCCTATATACCTCTTCATCTGGCTGTTCATTTGTATCCTCTATAATAAACCAATGGTAGAAAGTAAAGTGTTTTCCTTAATTCTGTGAGCCATTCTAGCAAATGATGGAATGTGAAGTTGGTGGGGGAGTTTGGGAACTCTGACTCTGCAGCCAAATTGGACAAAAGCGTGGGTACCTGGGGGACCCAATACTTTCAGCTGGCATCTGAAGTGGGACAGTCTTGTGGGACTGAACCCTTAAAACTGTGGAGCCTGTGCTAACTCAGGGTAGTTAGTGTCAGAATAGAATTGAATTGTAGGACACCCAGCTGGTGTCTGGAGAGTTGGAGAACTGGTTGTTGGCATGGGAAAACCCACAGAAGTGTTGTGAGTAAAAACACCCCAAGAGAAGGAAACATCTTTTAAAATAATTTTAATGTATTTTATTATTGTATCAAGAATGCTTCAATAATGAACCTCCTGTGGAAAAAGGAGACCCAGCAGACAGGAGAGTGAGCATGAAACATAGTGATAGACGCCAATGAAGAAACTTGAGTACATATTCTTAAAAGACATCATACTATGCCATCGACTTGGCTTCTAGAACTTTAAATACATCCATCTTCAAGGTTCTGAAGGCAGATTACCATGAAAAGAGAATGTATGTCATGGTAAGGAAGAAAATAACTTTCCTGCAAAAAGGCATAAATAACGAGGCACATTCTTCCCTCTGGTTTCTCGTTTCTGCTTTATTTTGGTGAACCTTGTACAGAACTGTGACGTAAGCGCTAACCTCCTAAGTTGTCTCTCTGACTTGGTTATCTCTTTTGTTCCAGATTAATCATCAAACAAAATCACCTTATTCAAGTTGCTCAACACTGAAAAAGACAGAATGGACCTTTTTTGTCCACAAAGATTTAAATTCAAATTCCTTAGCCTTGCATGTAGGACCCTTCCTAATTTGACCTTATGCACCTTTTCTAAGGTTCTCTCATATTCCCTGCACACACCCACCCTTTGGCCCAGCAGGCTTACTCAGTCTCTTCCAAATATATATATATGTATAGGATATATTCCATTTGTTTATTCTTGGAATGTCCTATACAGAAGGCTAACTCCCTATCACCTTCCAAATGGCACCCACCCTTCAAGACTCCATTCCGTCCCCTGACGCCTCACTATCCCACCTCCCCAGCCAATCGTCTTTCCCTCCCATAAATCCCAACATTTCACATTTATTCCTTGTTATATGTGGCTCTTTATCTTTGATTGGCTCCCTTATATTTGCTCATGTCTTACCTTCTTAGCTAGTCTGGGAGCTTCTTAAAGGCAGTCCACATCATTGCATCTCCCTTGGCCCCCAGGACAGGGCCTACCTAGAGTAGATATTGGATCATTTCTTTTTCATTGATTGATTTTGGAGTCACCATGAGTTTTGAGAACTCCTTAATGCAACCTACAGCCTCTGCATGAGTTGGGCTCTGCCACTCTCTTTGGCCTCGCTAATGGCTCTTCTCCCTTAACACTTCATAACTAGCCATCTCCAGTTCCAGTCAGTTTCTTAAGTGTTCCAGTCATGATACCTTGTGTCACATTCTCTGCCTGAACACTCAGTTCCTCTTCTTTGTTTGGTTGACTCTTACTCAACCTTTGGGTCTAATTCCAGGCATTGCTTCCTTTTAAAATTAATTAATTAATTAATTTTTGGCTGTGTCGGGTCTTTCCTTGTGGCACACAGGATCTTTCTTTGCAGCGTGCAGGCTCTTTGCTACGGCACAAAGCCTTCTCTCTAGTTGCGGTGCATGGGCTTAGTTGCCTCCCGGCATGTGGGATCTCAGTTTCCCAACCAGGGATTGAACCTGCATCCCCTGCATTGGAAGGCGGATTCTCAACCACTGGACCACCAGAGAAGTCCCCAGGCATTACTTGCTAATGAGAAGTCTTCCCCCAGCCTCCACTAGAAACCATAGGTTAATAAGGTGGGGGCAGCCAAATGTAGGGTGTGTGTGTGTGTTTAGCAAGAGGAAATGAGAAACATTTCCATCCACCCTCTCGTGAACTCTCTCCAGCTTCTTCTTTTCCTGTGCCCTTTGGGTGACAGCCACCTGAAATTACTCACAGGACTGCTGAATTGATTTTTCTTTCTTTCCCGGTACCTTTATACACACTTTTCATTCTGACTGATTCCATTTAATCCACAACCTTTCTTCACCTAGTTAACCTAGTTAATTCATCATTCAACGCCCAGCAAAGGAGTCTATAAAATGGGAACAGTAGAAATAGTTTCTACCTCAGAGCACTGTTGGGAGGATTTAATAAGTATATATATATAGATCTTAGATTACTTCCTGGTACATAGTAAGGGCTCAATAATTTTTAACTATTATTATTACCATTATCATCATCTTCTCTCTCATCATTATTATCAGTGTATGACACATACACAAGTATCATGTTTCATGTTATTTAACATGCTATATAGTATTGCTTTTTGTGTCTATCTCCCCACTATCATATGAGCTCCTTGTTGATTGGTCAACAAATGACTAGATCATTCTACAAGCCCTAGCAAAGCATCAACAGTCAAAACTCAGAGGACTTCCCTGGTGGTGCAGTGGTTAAGAATCTGCCTACCAATGCAGGGGACACAGGTTCGAGCCCTGGTCCAGGAAGATACCACATGCTGCAGAACAACTAAGCCCATGCGCCAGAGCTACTGAGCCCCCGTGCCACAACTACTGAAGCCTGCACGCCTAGAGCCTGTGCTCCACAACACAGAGAAGCCACCGCAATGAGGAGCCCGCACACCACAACGAAGAGTAGCCCCTGCTCGCTGTAACTAGAGAAAGCCTGTGCATAGCAACAAAGAACCAACATGCCAAAAATAAATAAATTTATACAAAAACAAACAAACAAACAAAAAAAACAGTCAAAACTCAGAGCTAGAGAAATCCTACGGGAGCTGTGAAAAGGAAAATATTAACTGCACGAAAAAGCTGTGGGAAAAGGAACAAGTAAATGAGCTTAAAAAGAATCCCTTAGATGGAAAGTAAATAGATGAAATAAACTCTGAAAGCATGAGTTAAAAAAAAAAATCCCTTAGAAACAACCACAGGACTCTTACTCACCACTGACAAGAATGCAACTTGGCACCACCCTATTCTGTAGGGCAATTTGATACTTACTACTAAACTTTTAATTGTATATAACCTTTGACCAAGAAATCACTTTTAGGAATCCATTCAATAAAAATACTCAAGTATGCAAAGATATATGATAAAGTTGACTATTACAACTTTATTTGTAAAGTAAAATATTGGAAACATCCCAAATGCTCATCAAAAGGGGACAATTAAATTAACTAAATTAACTCTGGTATTATGGGGCTCCATACACTGGAATACTATGCAACTGTTGTGGAAAGAAGGTAAGGTTATATGCCCTGAAGCTAGAGTCCATAATACACAGGTAAGTGAAAAATTTGTAAATTCATCTAAATGTATTAGCCCCAAAATGGGGCTTGGCTTTATGAAGGTATAATTTAAATACAATAAAATTCATCAATATTAAGTGCACAATTAGATGAGTTTTAACAAATATATAATGTCATAAAACCACTACTGCAATCATTATATTGATAGAACAACTCCATCACCCCCAAAAGTTAGCTGGAAACCATATTCAGTCATTCTGTATCTTCACCCTCTGGGCCCTGGCAACCACTGATCTGCTCTTTATCATTATGGTTTCTTACTTTTCTAGAATTTCATATAAATAGAATCGTAAAGTATATACTCCTAAGTCTGGCTCCTTCCACTTAGCATAATGCTTTTGACATTCATTCATATTGCTGTCTATCAATAGAACATTCTTTCTTATGCTGATTAGTATTCCATTGTAAGGTGGTACCACAATTTATTTACTATTTAACAATTGATGGACATTTAGTTTGTTTCCAGTTTTTGATGATTATGAATAAATACACTATAAACATTCATGTGCAGTTTCATTTAATTAAACTCTTTATTTTGAGATAGTTGTAGATTGACATGCAGTTGTTAGAAATAACACAGAGATCCTTCTATCCAATTTCCCCCAATGTAAAATTTTATAGAAGTATAATACAATATCACAACCAGGGTATTGACAATGATATGGTCAAGATACAGAAGAGTCTTATCTTCAAAGGGGCCTCTTATGCTGCCCTCTTATAGCCCCATTCACCTCTGTTTTCCCCTCCCCAGACCCTGGCAACCACTAATCTCTTCTCTGTATCCATAGTTTTGCCATTTAAAGGATATATTATAATGGAATCATACAATATGTAATTTGGGGGGAATTGACTTTTTCATAAAACATACTTCCCTGGAGATTCATCTAAGTCATTGAATATATCAACAGTTTGCTCCTTTTTATTGCTGAGTAGTGTTCCACGGTGTGGATGTACACAGTTTGCTTAACCATTCACTGGTGGAAAGACATCTGTTTTGTCTTCAGTTTTTGGCTATTTTGAATAAAGTTTCTTTGAACATTTCTCTACGGTTCTTCAGCGGGAGCATGCGTTTTCTTTTCTCTGGGATAAATGCCCAGCAGAGCAATTGCTGAGTTGTATGGTAGCTACATGTTTAGTTTTTTAAGAAACAGACAAATTGGTTTCCACAGTGGCTGTTCCACTTTACGTTCTCACCAGCAGTTTATAAGTGATCCAGTTTCTCTGCACTCTAGCGAGCATTGGGTGTTGCCATTTTTTTATTGTAGCAATTTGCTAGGTGTGTAGTGATAGCTCATTTGCTTTAATTTATATTTCCCTCATGGCCACAGATAGTGAACTTCTTTTCATGTGCTTATTTACCATTTGTATATCCTCTTCAGAACGTCTGCTCATGTCCTTTGCCCATTTTCTAATTGGATTTTTCTTTTTTTTAATTCAGCTTTAGTTCATTTGCCAGTGGAGTCTTGGTTTTGTTCCTTTATTTTTTTAACAACTTTATTGGACTATAAATGTTTTACAATGTTGTGTTAGTTTCTTCTGTATAACAAAGTGAGTCAGCTATACATATACATATATCCCCATATCTCCTCCCTCTTGCGTCTCCCTCCCAACCTCCCTACCCCACCCCTCTAGGTGGTCACAAAGCACCGAGCTGATCTCCCTGTGCTATGCAGCTGTTTCCCACTAGCTATCCATTTTACATTTGGTAGTGTACATATGTCAATGCTACTCTCTCACCTCGTCCCAGCTTACCCTTCCCCCTCCCTGTGTCCTCAAGTGCATTCTCTGCGCCTGCGTCTTTATTCCTGTCCTGCCCCTAGGTTCATCAGAACCTTTTTTTTTTTTTTTTAGATTCCATATATATGTGTTAGCATACAGTATTTGTTTTTCTCTTTCTGACTTACTTCACTCTGTATGACAGACTCTAGGTCCATCCACTTCACTACAAATAACTCAATTTCGTTTCTTTTTATGGCTGAGTAATATTCCACTGTATATATGTGCCACATCTTCTTTATCCATTCATCTGTCGATGAACACTTAGGTTGCTTCCATGTCCTGGCTATCATAAATAGTGCTGCAATGAACATTGTGGTACATGACTCTTTTTGAATTATGGTTTTCTCAGGGTATATGCCCAGTAGTGGGATTGCTGGGGCATATGGTAGTTCTATATTTAGCTTTTTAAGGACCCTCCATACTGTTCTCCACAGTGGCTGTATCAATTTACATTCCCACCAACAGTGCAAGAGGGTTCCCTTTTCTCCACACCCTCACTGGCATTTATTGTTTGTAGATTTTTTGATGATGGCCATTCTGACCGGTGTGAGATGACACCTCATTGTAGTTTTTATTTGCATTTCTCTAATGATTAATGATGTTGAGCATCCTTCATGTGTTTGTTGGCAATCTGTATGCCTTTTTTGGATAAATGTCTATTTATGTCTTCTGCCCATTTTTGGATTGGGTTGTTTGTTTTTCAGATATTGAGCTGCATGAGCTGCTTGTATATTTTGGAGATTAATCCTTTGTCAGCTGCTTCATTTGCAAATATTTTCTCCCATTCTGAGGGTTGTCTTTTCATCTTGTTTATGGTTTCCTTTACTGTGCAAAAGCTTTTAAGTTTCATTAGGTCCCATTTGTTCATTTTTGTTTTTATCTCCATTTCTCGAGGAGGTGGGTCAAAAATGATCTTGCTGTGATTTATGTCATAGAGTGTTCTCCCTATGTTTTCCTCTGAGAGTTTTACAGTGTCTGGCCTTACATTTAGGTCTTTAATCCATTCTGAATTTATTTTTGTGTATGGTGTTAGGGAGTGTTCTAATTTCATTCTTTTACATGTAGCTGTCCAGTTTTCCCAGCACCACTTATTGA
This sequence comes from Globicephala melas, assembly GCF_963455315.2. NCBI lineage: Eukaryota > Metazoa > Chordata > Mammalia > Artiodactyla > Delphinidae > Globicephala > Globicephala melas. Next base: position 73,754,558 of record NC_083317.1, on the reverse strand, counting down.
CAGCACCACTGTCTTTTCTCCACTGTATTGCCTCCTTTGTCGTAAATTAGGTGCCCATATGTGTGTGAGTTTATCTCTGGGCATTCTATCCTGTTCCATTGATCTATATTTCTGTTTTTGTGCCAGCACTATACTGTCTTGATTACTGTAGCTTTGTAGTATAGTCTGAAGTCAGGAAGTCTGATTCCTCCACCTCCGTATTTCTTTCTCAAGGTTGCTTTGGCTATTTGGGGTCTTTTGTGTTTCCATACAAGTTGTGAAATTTATTGTTCTAGTTCTGTGAAAAATGCCATTGGTAGTTTGGTAAGGATTGCATTGAACCTGTAGATTGCTTTGGGTATAGTCATTTTCACAATGTTGATTCTTCCAATCCAAGAACATGGTATGTCTCTCCATCTATTTGTATCATCTTCAATCTCTTTCATCAGTGTCTTATAGTTTTCTGCATACAGGTCTTTTTCTTCCTTAGGTAGGTTTATTCCTAGGTATTTTATTCTTTTTGTTGCAATGGTAAATGAGAGTGTTTCCTTAATTTCTCTTTCAGATTTTTCATCATCAGTGTATAGGAATGCAAGTGATTTCTGTGCATTAATTCTGTATCTTGCTCCTTTACCAAATTCATTGATTAGCTCTAGCAGTTTCCTGGTAGCATCTTTAGTATTCTCTATGTATAGTATCCTGTCATCTGCAAACAATGACAGTTTTACTTCTTCTTTTCCAATTTGGGTTCCTTTTATTTTTTTTCCTTCTCTGATTGCTGTGGCTAAAACTTCCAAAACTGTGTTGAATAATAGTGGTAAGAGTGGGCAACCTTGTCTTGTTCCTGATCTTAGTGGAAATGGTTTCAGTTTTTCACCATTGAGAACGATGTTGGCTGTGCGTTTGTCATATATGCCGTTTATTATGTTGAGGTAAGTTTCCTCTATGCCTACTTTCTGGAAAGTTTTTGTCATTAATGGGTGTTGAATTTTGTTGAAAGCTTTTTCTGCATCTATTGAGACTATCATATGGTTTTTATCCTCCAATTTGTTAATATGGCTTGTCACATTGATTGATTTGCATACATTGAAGAATCCTTGCATTCCTGGGATAAAGCTCACTTGATCATGGTGTATGATCCTTTTAATGTGCTGTTGGCTTCTGTTTGCTAGTATTTTGTTGAGGATTTTTGCATCTATGTTCATCAGTGATATTGGCCTGTAGTTTTCTTTTTTTGTGACATCTTTGTCTGGTTTTGGTATCAGGGTGATGGTGGCCTCATAGAATGAGTGTGGGAGTGTTCCTCCCTCTGCTATATTTTGGAAGAGTTTGAGAAGGATAGGTGTTAGCTCTTCTCTAAATGTTTGATAGAATTCTCCTGTGAAGGCATCTGGTTCTGGGCTTTTGTTTGTTGGAAGATTTTTAATCACAGTTTCAGTTTCAGCGCTTGTGATTGGTCTGTTTATATTTTCTGTTTCTTCCTGGTTCAGTCTTGGAAGGTTGTGCTTTTCTAAGAATTTGTCCATTTCTTCCAGGTTGTCCATTTTATTGGCATAGAGTTGCTTGTAGTAATCTCTCATGATCTTTTATATTTCTTCAGTTTCAGTTGTTACTTCTCCTTTTTCATTTCTAATTCTGTTGATTTGAGTCTTCTCCCTTTTTTTCTTGGTAAGTCTAGCTAATGATTTATCAATTTTGTTTATCTTCTCAAAGAACCAGCTTTTAGTTTTATTGATCTTTGCTATCATTTCCTTCACTTCTTTTTCATTTATTTCTGATCTGATCTTTATGATTTCTTTCTTTCTGCTAAATTTGGGGTTTTTTGGTTCTTCTTTCTTTAATTGCTTTAGGTGTAAGTTTAGGTTGTTTATTTGAGATTTTTCTTGTTTCTTGAGGTAGGATTGTATTGCTGTAAAATTCCTGCTTAGAATTGCTTTTGCTGCATCCCATAGGTTTTGGATCGTTGTGTTTCCATTGTCATTTTTTTCTAGGTATTTTTAAATTTCCTCTTTGATTTCTTCAGTGATTTCTTGGTTACTTAGTAGTGTATTGTGTAGCCTCCATGTATTTGTATTTTTTACAGTATTGTTCCTGTAATTGGTATCTAGGCTCATAGTGTTGTGGTCAGAAAAGATACTTGATTTCAATTTTCTTAAATTACCAAGTCTTGATTTGTGACCCAAGATATGACCTATCCTGGAGAATATTCCATGAGAACTTGAGAAGAAAGTGTATTCTGTTCTTTTTGGATGGATTGTCCTATAAATAACAATTAAGTCCATCTTGTTTAGTATGTCATTTAAAGCTTGTGTTTCCTTATTTATTTTCATTTTGGATGATCTATCCATTGGTGAAAGTGGGGTGTTAAAGTCCTCTAGTATGATTGTGTTACTGTTGATTTCCCCTTTTATGGCTGTTAGCATTTACCTTATATACTGAGGTGCTCCTATGTTGGGTTCATACATATTTACAATTGTTATATCTTCTTCTTGGATTGATCCCTTGATTCTTATGTAGTGCCTTTTTTGTCTCTTGTAATAGTCTTTATTTTAAAGTATATTTTGTCTGATATGAGAATTGCTACTCCACCTTTCTTTTGATTTCCATTTGCATTGAATATCTTTTTCCATTCCCCTCACTTTTTCTGTATGTGTCCCTAGGTCTGAAGTGGGTCTCTTGTAGACAGCAATATATTGGTTTTGTTTTTGTATCCATTCAGCCAGACTATGCCTTTTGGTTGAAACATTTAATCCATTTACATTTAAGGTAATTATCGATACGTATGTTCCTGTTACCATTTTCTTAATTGTTTTGGGTTTGCTTGTGTAGGTCTTTTCCTTCTCTTGTGTATTCTACCTAGAGAAGTTCCTTTAGCATTTGTTGTAAAGCTGGTTTGGTGGTGTGAACTCTCTTAGCTTTTGCTTGTCTGTAAAGGTTTTAGTTTCTCCCTTGAATCTGAATGAGATCCTTGCTGGGTAGAGTAATCTTATTTGCAGGTTTTTTCCTTTCATCACTTTAAATATGTCCTGCCACTCCCTCCTGGCTTGTAGAGTTTTTGCTGAAAGATCAGCTGTTAACCTTATAGGGATTCCCTTGTATGTTATTTGTTGCTTTTGTCTTGCTGCTTTTAATATTTTTTCTTTGTATTTAATTTTTGATAGTTTGATTAATACGTGTCTTGGCATGTTTCTCCTTGGATTTATCCTGTACGGGCCTCTCTGTGCTTCCTGGACTTGATTGACTATTTCCTTTCCCATGTTAAGGAAGTTTTCAACTATAATCTCTCCAAATATTTTCTCAGTCCCTTTCTTTTTCTCTTCTTCTTCTGGGACCCCTTTAATTCGAATGTTGGTGTGTTTTATGTTGTCCCAGAGGTCTCTGAGACTGTCTTCAACTCTTTTCATTCTTTTTTCTTTATTTTGCTCTGTGGTAGTTATTTCCACTATTTTATCTTCCAGGTCACTTATCTGTTTTTCTGCTTCAGTTATTCTGCTCTTGATTCCTTCTAGAGCATTTGTAATTTCATTTATTGTGTTGTCCCAATGTAAGGACCACTATGAAAAAAGAAAAAGAATTTCATGAAAGCTTAACTGCAGCTACACCAGCAGGTGTGAAAACATTGCACTTTTTGTGAAATAACTTTTTATCTTGTATTGAAAATGCAGCTTTTATGTGGGTGCAGAATTGCTATAGGGAAGGCATACCTATAGACTTCAATATGATTTAAGAGAAAACAAAGTCATTATATGACAGCTTAAAGCAAAATGAAGGTGAAGGATATGAAGCTGGAGAAATCAATGTCAGTAAAGGATGGTTTGATCATTTTAGAAAAAGATTTGACTTAAAAAATATCAAGATAATAGGAGAAGCATCTTCTGCTGACCCAGAGGCAGCAGATGAGTTATTAGGTGCCATTAAGAAAATCACTGAGGGGAAAGGATACCTGCCTGAACAGGTTTTTAATGCAGATGAAAGTGTCTTATTCTGGGGGAAAAAAAAATGCCATGAAGGACATTTATTAGTATGGAAGAGAAATGAGTACTGGGATTTAAGGCAAGAGAGGATAGACTAACTCTTCTGTTTTGTGTAAATGCAGTCAGGTTTATGCTCCGGATTGCCCTTATCTACAAAGCTGCTAACACCCGAGCTTTGAAGGGAAACGATAAACACCAGCTGCCAGTCTTTTGGTTGTACAACGAGAAGGCCCGGACAACAAAACCCTCTTTTTGGATTGGTTCCATCAATGCTTTGTCCCTGAAGTCAGGAAGTACCCTGCCAGTAAGTGACTGCCTTTTTAAGTTCTTTTAATATTGGACAATTCCTCTGGCCCCCGCAGAACCCCATGAGTTCAACACTGAAGCTGGCAAAGTGGTCTACTTGCCCCCATACACAACGTCTCTAATTTAGCCTCTACACCAGGGGATCATAAGGATCTTTAGGGCTCATTACACGTGGTACTCTCTGGAAAAGACTGTCAGTATGACGGAAGAGAACCCCGACAGACAGAACATCGTGAAAGTCTGGAAAGATTACACCATTGAAGGTGCCATCATTGTTATAGAAAAAACTGTGAAAGCCATCAAGCCCAAAACAATAAATTCCTGCAGGAGAAAACTATCCAGATGTTGTGCATGACTTCACAGGATTTATGACAGAGCCAATCAAGGAAATCATGAAAGAGATTGTGGATATGAAAAAAAAGGTGGGTGGTGGTGGTGAAGGGTTTCAAGATATGGATCTTGAGAGTTCACACTCCAATGCAGGGGGCCCGGGTTCAATCCTGGTCAGGGAACTAGATCCCACATGCATGCTGCCACTAACAGTTCACATGTGACAACTAAGGAGCCCATGTGCCACAACTAAGGAGCTGGACAACCAAATAAATAAATAAATATATATATATATATGTATACACACACACACACACACACACACACACACACATATAAAAGATATGGATCTTGGAGAAATTCAAGAGCTAATAGACACCACACCAGAGTAATTAACTGAAGAGGACTTGAGAGAGGAGTACTTCTAAACCAGTGCCAGACGATGCGGAAGACGATGTAGAAGAAGCAGTGCTAGGAAACAAGCGGACATTAGACAATCTGGCAGACGGTTCTGCTTATTCAAGACTGCTGTTGACTTTTACAACATAGACACTTCTATCATTCAGGCACTGAAACTAAAGCAAAAGGTAGAAGAAGGATTGGTACCACATAGAAGCCTTTTTAGAGAAATGAAAACACAAAAAAGTCAGAATTTACAAGGTATTTCTGTAAAATTAGACTGAGTGTGCCTGCCTCTCCTTCCACCTCCGCCTCTTCTGCCTCTGCCACCCCTGAGGGAGCAAGACCCACCCCTCCTCTTCCTCCTCCTCAGCTGACTCGATGTGAAGACGATGAGGGTGAAGACCTTTATGACGATCTACTTTACCTAATGAATAGTAAATATTGAAAATCTAATAAGTGCATGGCAAAAACTGTGAGACATTTTTGTGTCAGCATCATCACCATTACCTAAGTATTCATCATGTAGAACACCATGTACAAGACTTGTATTGAAGTGGAAACCTATCCTTACGTTGGCATAAGGTGAGTGATACTTAATATGAAATTAAGAATGTGTTCGTTTCTTACTATTTTATAGCTCTGCTTTCAATGAATTACATTACTGTAAAGTACGCCTCTCTCTCTCTCCCCTACTTGGAGAAACTGTGCTTCAGCCTATCATCACAGGAAAGTATTTTTTTTCACAAAATGTAACAAAGTTCCAATACTGTATTATGAATATGACAGTAATACTGTATGCCATAAAAATTTTATAACGAGGGACTTCCCTGGTGTCACAGTGGTTAAGAATCTGCCTGCCAATGCAGAGGACATGGGTTTGAGTCCTGGTCCTGGAAGATCCCACATGCCTCAGAGCAACTAAGCCCATGAGCCATAACTACTGAGCCTGCACTCTAGAGCCCGTGCTCTGCAACAGGAGAAGCCACCACAATGAGAAGTGCACACACCACAACAAAGAGTAGCCCCCGCTCACCGCAATGAAGAGTAGCCTCCACTGGCTGCAACTAGAGAAAGCCACAGCAATGAAGACCCAATGCAGCCAAAAATTAAATAAATAAAAATAAATTTAAAAAAATTTTATAACGATTCATTTGTTAGTGTGTAGGCTAGGCTACCATGAAGCAATTATATTGCTGTTTCTTCATTATCAATGCATCAGTTGTTACACCTGTAAATAAATATGAAATTCTTTTTCACATTGTCTTTCATTTTTTATGTCGAGTGTTAGTAATATGTGTAACATCTACAGTGTTTTGCATCACATAAGATGATACTGATGTAGGTACTGACAGACGATTCATCTTGTAAACAGACAATGTAAACTTATGGTATCAATAAATACAGTACAATACTGTAAATGTACTTTCTCTTCTTTATGATTTTCTTAACAACATTTTCTTTTCTCTAACTTACTTTAATGTAAGAATACAATACATACAAAATAGGTGTTAATCAATTGTTTATGTTATTATTAAGGTTTCCAGTCAACAGTAGGCTATTAGCAGTTAAGTTTGGATACAAATACTAAGTTTTATGTGGATTTTCAACTGCACAAGGATTGGTGTCCCTAACCTCCATATTGCTCAAGGGTCAGCTGTATTTTATCCCAGCCTGTGGTTTGCATTTTCATCTTCTTAACAGTGTCTTTTGAAGAGCAAAATGTTTTAATTTTGATGATGTCCAGTTCATCATTTTTTCCTGCTTTTTGTGGTCTATTTAATATATTAATATATCCCAACCCAAAGTCACAAAGATTTTCACTTATTTTTTATTTTAAAAATGTTATATTTCTAGTTCTTACATTTATACCTATGATCCATTCCAAGTTAATTTTTGTATATAGTATGAGGTAAAAATTTTGTTTTAATTTATTTTAACCTCTTTCTTTTTACCTTTTTTTTTTCTTTTTTTGGCCACGCTGCACAGCTTGCGGGATATTAGTTTTCCAACCAGGGATTGAACCTGGGCACTCAGTAGTGAGAGTATAGAGTCCTAACCACTGGACTGCCAGGGAATTCCCTAAGGTAAGTATTGAGGTTCACTTGTTTACATATGGATATCAATGATTACAGTACCACTTGTGGAAAGAGTTCCATTTTCTCACTGAATTGCCTTGACATCTCTAAGGGGTTTTCCAAACTGAACACTCAGAGGGAACAGTCCCTATAAGACTGCCCTTACTTCAGACAACAGCTGCAAGTTTGGGGTTTTCCCAAAACCACCTTCAGATTCGATACTTTGCTAGAATGACTCACAGAACTCAGGAAAGCCCTATACTTACAATTACAGTTTTATTATAACAAAAGCATACAAATTAAAACCAGCCAAAGGAAAAAAATGTATGGGCAAAGTCTGGGAGTGTTTAAATACAATGCTTCTCTCATCATCAGTGATGTGTTACCCTACTGACATTGATGTGTGGTAATATGCACAGAGTATTGCCAACCAGGGAAACTCACCTGAGCTTTAGTGTCCAGAGATTTTACTGAGATTTCATTACATAGGCATGATTGATTGAAACACTGCCCACATGGTTGAATTCAATCTCTAGTCCTCTCCTCCCTGGAAGTTGGACTGATACCATCTGACCCAAAGCCCCAAACCTCTAATCTCGTGCTTGGTCTTTCTTACATGACCAGCCCCCAACCTAAGTCATCTCATCAGCATATAATACCAGGTGTAGTCCCAGGGGCCCACCATAAAAAAGAAAGACATTCCTATGCTCAGGAAATTCCTAAGGTTTAGAGGTTGCTTCCCAGGTACTGACACAAACCCAGACCTCTCTTTGGAGGCCACATTTCTTACTATACAGCATCTTTGTTGAAAATAGATATAAAATGTGGTTCATCTACAAAGGTTTAGGCTATTATGCATGAGTCTACTTCTGGACTCTATTCTGTTTCATGATCTACTAGATGGAACCATAGCAACCTTTTATTTTCTATGTGAAGTATTTTTGTAATAATTGTTAAATGATGTGCATATAATACTTTGTAGTTAGGAAATATGATAAGAATATATGAAAGGAAAATTATCTGCCTACGTAAAAATAAAAAATTCAACACAGTAATTGGAATATAACATTGGGTCAATTCCCCAGCAAATAGAGCAAAAAGGCAAAGCGATAGAAAATAAGAGAGAAGAAGTAAGAAATTAGAGTACAAGTTCAGGAGGCCTTACATCTGAATAGCAGTGTTTCCAGAAAGAGAGCAAGAGAAAAAAAGGGGAGGAACAATCAACGGTGTAATTCAAGAACAGAATGAACTGTCAGATTGAAGAGCCAATAAGTGGCTGGTACGATTTGAGGGACCAGGAGATTTTACTGCTTCCATTAAGGAAAAATAAAGTGAGTCAAATACAAAGTTTAGGGATCAGAAGGGCTTCTGACTTCCCATCAGCAACACTAGAAGCTAAAATACCATGAAGCGTTTAAAATTCTGAAGATTGTCATTTCCAATCTAGAATTCTATACCCAGCCATACTACCAACTGAGTATGAAAGTGGAATAAAATTTTTTTTCAAGTATGCAAGTATCATGCATCTTTAGAAAGCTACTGAAGAATATACCTCACTCAAAGATAGAGTAAATCAAGGAGGAGGATCTAAAACAGGAGAGAGACAAAGATTCCCTAGGAGGATGGTGAAGGGAAATCCCATAATAATAGCCGTGTACCAGACGTAGAGATTAACCAGCTCCACTTGGAAAAGTGGGACTCAAGAAACAGATATGAGGGAATTCCTTGGCCGTCCAGTGGTTAGGACTCCGCACTTTCACTGCCGAGGGCACAGGTTCCATCCCTGTTCTGGGAACTAAGATCCGATAAGCCACATGGTGAGGCAAGAAAAAAAAGAGAAACAGATATGATGAAAACTGTCATCACCAAAATCCCCACTGACATTATACCCTAATTTAATTTTGAGGACAGGTTTATCTGTGTCTGTCATGGCTTCCTCATCTATTAAGGAATTTCCTGCTCATCTCTCTATGCCCCGCTTCTAGAATCAGCTAAGAACCCTCATGTCACAAAACATCTCCATTTCTGAAGTGTTCTTCTTTGACCTGTTCTTGAGAGACGGAGATAGGCTATGATGAGCTTAGAAGCAGAAAATACAAAGCAGCCCTTTCCCTCTGACCCTATTTTTACAGGGTGTTCAGTGCCTCACCCATACTGCAGATCTACCAGATGCCTGGATGCAGGTGAGCCCTCATGGCTAGAGACTTATTTACCTGAAGCCAATGAAACTTAAGCCTCTTACTCATACTTGTCGCTCGCAAAGCCCTGCAGCTAACTCAACATTTGTAATTTTGAACTCACACTCTTCTTAAAGAGTCCCCCAAATTATATAATCTTCAGGCCCCACAAATCCTAGACGTGCCTCTACTTACGGTTTTGCCCTCTGACTTCCCCAGAAGAGGCTTTTGAAAACTCGGGAAAGCTGAAACCATACTGTACCCCTTGAAAACAAGTCAGCTTGTTTTTCTGGGAAATCCCGTCTGATAATGGCAATAGTGCTCTTTCTTTACACAGCTTTTTGTTTGTTTGTTTTTTAATTTGTGTTATTCAAATCCAAGCAGTAGATTTCTTAGGGACATGTAATATGGGGAGTAAAACTGTAAAGAAAACTGGAATGATTAACATAAAAGTCAGTACATTGGTTACGTAGGGCGGTGGGAGCAGTCAGGGGAAGCAGGGACTGGACAGAGCCACACAGCTGGGATTCAGGCCCAGCTGGGTAACAGGTGTTTCTTTTATTATTTATCTTTAAACTGTACATACACTCGTCTGTGAATGTGGAACATTTCATAATTTTAAAGGGCAGGGGAGGTGGCAGGGGAGGTGCCTAAAGGACATCGTTTCCTTCCTTCATTGGAAACCAGAGACAATGAGTGAATACGTACAGAGTCATCGTCAATAGCAAGTTAAATACAAAAGGAAACAATACATTTCTAACATTCTAATATATCTGTGCCTGGTTAGAGAGGAAAGTGGTTCTTGCAGTAAAATCCACTGACTGCGCAGAGAAGGGGCTAAATCCAGCTGGCTTTCCAGGCCTTTCTGGCACAACAGCATCTAGCTGGGGCCAAGTGTGTTAAGGATCTGGTCCTCAGTTTTGCATATCCAGAAGCGTGATTTTGGATGCTCTCTTGGGGCTTCCCAGGCTTAGAGAGAGCTTCTGTTAAGGACCAGACACCTGTGAGCTCCTTGTGGACATGGATCGTGTTTTATCCACCTCTAAATTCCCTGTGCCTGGCAAAGTCCTGCCTTCAACAACAGAATTGATAGACTTTCCTGGTGAGAAATAAAAAATCGCCTGACATATCAGCAAACAAAGGATGTCCCAACGGTGAGCCCTACGGGAGTTCAGGATGGAAAAAAGGAATGCCTGCCATCTAGCAGCCATCAGACTGCAGTTACCTGCAACGGTGCAGCCTGAGGAAACTCAGGATGAGAAAACACAGGATGCTGGCCCCAGATAGCTGAGGTGCATATCAAAAGAAGGATTTCAGTGAGCCCAGACTCTTGCATCTTCCCATATATAGGAAAGCGCTAAATTCCTTAACTTGAGATATTTGGTTTTCCTTTATTAACAGTAGCCTTTTGTTCTGACTACCTGGTGGTGTTGCAAAAACTCCTATATCTCCTGGCTTCCCCCTCTTCCTCTACGGAACAGTTTTCTCAGCGTTTATCTGAGAGGCTGTCTCCCGGCTTGAAGTCCTAAGAAAGTGCGCCTAATAAAACGTAACTCTCAACTTTTAGGTTGTGCTTTTTTTTTTTCAGTCAGCACTAGAAACCTAGATACTCATGTGTTCCAGATAGAATACTCATTCCTACTCTGGAAGAATAGCTCCCTTCCCTGGATCTGGTAGCCTGACTCTGTGGGTTAGCCTGGAGACTGGGGGCCCCTCAGCTGAGGATAGAAATCACCCACCTTTCTGCAAGCTCCTCGTGCTCTCATCCACCCTGGCCTGGGCCTGCCTTCCCAGCCCTGGTATAGTCCCTTGCTCATGGTAAAGGCTCAGGGGCTCAGGAAATGCAAACAGATGCACAGACAAGACTTTTTTTCCCAGTCAGGTTACTTTTTGATATTTGCCATATCTTCACATATATAATCCCCTAGCCGAACCTATAAAGAAGTTCAAACGTGAAGTTTCTTAGAAACATTGTTCAGTCATTCCTGCTCAGCTGTTAAAAAGTGATAGGGATTTGTCTTTCTCTTATGCTAACACATATATATGGAATTTAAGAAAAAAAATGTCATGAAGAACCTAGGAGTAAGACAGGAATAAAGACACAGACCTACTAGAGAACGGACTTGAGGATATGGGGAGGGGGAAGGGTAAGCTGTGACAAAGCGAGAGAGAGGCATAGACATATATACACTACCAAACGTAAGGTAGATAGCTAGTGGGAAGCAGCGCATGGCACAGGGAGATCAGCTCTGTGCTTTGTGACCGCCTGGAGGGGTGCGATAGGGAGGGTGGGAGGGAGGGAGATGCAAGAGGGAAGAGATATGGGAACATATGTATATGTATAACTGATTCATTTTGTTATAAAGCAGAAACTAACACACCATTGTAAAGCAATTATACTCCAATAAAAAAAAAAGTGATAGGGAATATTTACCGCCACTGAGCTAAATACACTTATCAGTTTACCCTGCATTACAACGCTGCAGGGCTTCAGGCCCTGGAACACATAGCCAGGACCAGACCCAGAGCCCCTGCAAGTTGCAGGGGAGCTATTTAACCACTGGGACCAAGCTCCTATTCACTAATACGGACTGCATGGAGACAAGCGGCTGGTTCCTGTGCCTGAGGGGACATCAAAGCCCTGTGAGGCCTGGACCACAGCCAGAAATAGTTTACATTCCAAAAGTTCTCACTGTGTCAGGGCAGCAATAATGCTTCACTTTATCTGGTCCATCAAGAAACGGAGGCCCAGAATAAGTGATGGAACCAAGCCTAGAGCAGAGGTCTCCTAACGGCTGCATGCTTACCGTTCTCTCTATTACTCTCTCTGAACCTCTGATTCCAACATCTGAGTGTTCCACGGTCAGGGGCCTGCCACCCACCAGAGCCAGGGTATGAGTCTTCCATTGGCATTTGTATAGGGTTACCTCTATGTAACTGGAAAAAAAAAAAAAAGTTCAACTAGCCTGTTGAGTGGGTAAATAGTAATTACTCCTTCCTGATTCTATCTTTATAACGTGACAAGTATTTTGGGGTGGGAATTCTAATGTGTCATCTCTTTTGCATTCATTTACATAAATGAGTTCCTAAGCCCCCAAGGAAATACCATGAATTAATTAGTAGAATCTGTTAATAGCCAAATCCAGTTATGTGGAGCATTGGGACATCCACAATAAAAAGAAGGACTTATTATCTTTTTAGCAACTGATACACCCTAGGAGCATTAAATCTTTTCCAGAACAAGGTGAAGTGTACATAAGTAAATACGTTATCCATGTCCCAGTGTAGGAAAGCAGATATTGGTGTCTGTTTTGGTGTCCGTTACCCTAAATGACAAAGAGATGCTCGTTCTGTTCTCCCCTTGGCTTTTTCTGAAATGGGGGTGAGTGAGCAAGAAGGGAATTATTATACATAAGGGAGGGCTTCCCTTTAAGAAAAGTGAAACAGGGAATTCCCTGGTAGTCCAGTGGTTAGGACTTCGTGCTCTCACTGCCAGGGGCCCGGGTGGATCCCTGGTTGGGGAACTAAGATCCCGCAAGCCAAGAGACGCGGCTAAAAGAATAAATAAATAAAATTTAATTTAATTTTTTAAAAAAGAGGAGTGAGACAGAAGGGCAGCCTGATTTCTAATCATTCATTAGCTGAGAAAATATTCCTTCCGTCCCCTCTATGTGCAAGGCTTTGCATGAGGGGGAAGGGGCGACACAACATCTCGTAAGACCAAGGAGCCTATTTTTTGCAGAGCCTGACACAACGGCACATGATGAAGAACAGACCCATGAGAAGGTGACTGCTGCCATGGGATGGACGTGCCCTCAACTGGAGGCCCAAACACTTGACTCCAATCAAAGCTTTGCCCCTAACGTGCTACGTGACTTTGAGCAAATGGCTTCCTCCCTCTGGGTCTTGGTATCTGTGGCTATGGAATTAGAGGTGGGAAGAACTTGCAGAAGGAACAGGGCATGGATAAGGACCCCACAATCCCTCCAGAGTCTGCCATCTATGGCTGCGCTGCTCCCCACAGAGACCGTGTCAGACCTTCCTCTCTGCTCAGATCTACCCATATCTTCCGATTCTCCTCACTCTTTGCAAATGACCAGGCTCCCTACTGCACAAAGAAAAGAGAAATCTCTGATGGGGACTGTTTCACCTTCCCACCACTGCATCTGCATCATGCTTTTCCCGTCATCCCTCATGGACATGGAGGAAGCATCCTTTCTCATCAGTATTTTATTAAACCTGCTCCAGTCATTCCAGCCTAAAAGCAGAACAAACAAATATAAACTCTCTTCTGTCCCAAATTCCCCTCTGGTTGCTAATGTCTTTCTTTGCTCCCTTTCTCAAGGTTCCTGAAAGGTGTCTCCACTCCCTGTCTTGTTTCCTTACTTGTCAGTCATTCTTCAGCCCCTCTCCTGTCTAGCCCCCCCCCACCCCCTTCCAGTACAGCTGCATTTACCACCATCACTAGGACCTTTGTTACCTGAGCGACATGCTCATACTTCCTTGGTCTTGGCCTCTCGGCAGAGCACCCACCCCAGCCGGGCACTTCCTCTTTCCTGAAATGCTCAGTTTTCTTGGTTTTCAGACACCAAACGCTCCTGATTCCTATCTGGCCATTTCTTAGTTTCCTTTACCTGTTTCTCCCACTCTAGCTGATCATTAAATTTAGAGGGCATAAGACCTAATCCTGGGCCCATGCTCATCTCACCCTAAGCAATCTCATTTATTCTCGGGTTTAAATCAGAGATTAGTCCCTTACTTACCCGTTCACAAGCATTTATTGAGCATCTAGAATATGCCAGGTTCTGTGAGTTTGGGGTATGAAGTCCCTGGACTTTTCCAGTCAGATAGGAAATGTTTTTCTCATTTGCATTAAAAAAATCTCTTCTTGTGTATGTGTGTGTGTTGATTTTACTTCATTTTAGCTAAAATGTATTGAGTGCTTACTCTTTGCCAAAGAGCTATTCTAACAGCTCTGCAGGAGTGACGTATTTAACTCTCACGACAACCCCAATGAGATAGAAACTATTTTTTTTTAATAGACTTTATTTTTTTAGAGCAGTTTGGGGTTCACAACAACGATGAGAGGAAAATGAAGAGAGTACCCATAACCTCCTTGACCCACACGCTCGCAGCCTCCTCCATATGTGCCTATTTGCCATCTGCACATCTTATTCAGTGAGGTGTTTATTTCTTAATCAGGTTGTTTTCTTATTGTTGAGTTTTGGGAGTTCTTTATTTATTTTGGTTAATAGTCCTTTATCAGATGTGTCTTTTGCAAATATTTTCTTCTACTCTGTGGCTTGTCTTATTCTGTTGACAGTGTCTTTCACAGAGCAGGAGTTTTTAATTTTAATGAAATATAGCTTATCAATTCTTTCTGTCATGGATTGGGCCTTTGGTGTTGTATCTGAAAAGTTATGGCCACACCCAAGCTTATCTAGATTTTCTCTTATGTTATCTTCTAGGAGTTATAGTTTTGTATTTTACATTTAGGTCTGTGATCCATTTTGAGTTAATTTTTGTGAAGGTTGTAAGGTCTCTGTCTAGGTTCATATTTTTGTTTGTGGGTGTACGGTGGTTCCAACGCCCTGTGTTTAAAAGTCTCTCTTTTCTCCATAGAATCGCCTTACACATTATTTTTATGCACACTTTACAGAAGAAGAAAAGTTAAGGAACTTTCTCCAGGATCCAACAGCAAGTTATTGGCAGATGAAATCCAACTCAGGTTGCCTGCTGATGAACTTATGCTCTGATCCATGGCTCTCTGTTGCTTCTCTATTTATTATTAATACCCTCTCTCTAAATATATATATATTTTAATCGGGGTATACTTGTTTTACAATGTTGTGTTAGTTTCTACTGTACAGCAAAGTGAAGTAGAGTTCCCTGTGCTATACAGCAGGTTCTAATTAATTATCTATTTTATACATATTAGTGTATATATGTCAATCCCAGTCTTCCAATTCATCCCACCCATTTTCCCTCCTTGGTGTCCATACGTTTGTTCTCTATGCCTGTGTCTCTATTTCTGCCTTGCAAAACAGTTCATCTGTACCATTTTTCTAGATTCCACATGTATGCATTAATATATGATATTTGTTTTTCTCTTTCTGACTTACTTCACTCTGTGTGACAGTCTGGAGGTCCATCCACGTCTCTATAAATGACCCAAATTCATTCCTTTTTTATGGCTGAGTAATATTTCAATGAGCATATGTACCACATCTTCTTTATCCATTCATCCGTCCATGACCTTGCTATTGTAAATAGTGCTGCAGTGAACATTGGGGTGCATGTGTCTTTTTGAATTATGATTTTGTCTGAATACTCTCTATATATTAATGGAGAAACACTTATCCATTGCCAAAATAAACAGGCTATATAAAAGAAGCAAGTAAACATTAGCCATAATTCCATTACCCAGAGATTACAACTGTCCACATTCTGAAGTATATTCTTCCAGGCTTTATCCTCTGCATATACCTATGGTAGGTTTTTATTATAAAAATTGAATGATATATTCTGTTTTGTAACCTGCATTTTTTTCACCAACAATAAATCATGGACAATTTTCCATGTCAGTAAACATATCTTCAGAACATAATTTTTATTGGATGTACAGTACACTTTCACACAGATATACCCCGATTTTTGAGCCTATCCTTTCTGTTAGGCATGTAATTTGTTTCGATTTTCCCTTGTGGTTAAGCCTTTATCGACATACATAATTATTCCTTAGGATAAATTCCTAGCAAGAGAACTGCTGAGTCAAAGCGGGGAGGAGCGGCTACCTTTCTAAGCCTGTGCTCAGGTAGCTGCCTTGATCAAGTGTCTGACCACAATCTGTTTGGAACCACAGTTGGAGGGCGTTTAATGTGCCCAAGTCCCAAGTCATGTGCCAGGTTTTCTTTGTTTTTGAAGATGTCAAGTTTCTTTTTTTTTGGAGTCTTTAAACAGGAAATTAACAGAAATTAAATGGGAGCTGTTCGCCTGGTACCATTTTGAATTAGCAAAGTCTTCTTTACTTTGATTCTGTGAAAGTGCTATAGCCCCTGACATGTGACTGTCGCCACTGCTAATTTGCCCTCAATTAGAGCTCAGAGTCTCCTGTGTGCTTGGACATTGGGGAGGGGGCAAGTGTGGGCGGGAGCCCACACAGCTAGCTTGAGTGCCATGCAGACTGCCGCAAGCCATAGTATAAAGTGCCCTAACCACGAACAGGGTAATTGAGGATCTGAGAAGGTGGATTTGAGAGCCAAGGCACAAGGAAAAGACTTGGACCAAGGCCCAGAAATGTGGGAAGACATTGTGGGTAAAGACCTTGTGTCTGTCATGAATAGAATGTTAGAGAGTGTGTGTGAGTGTGTGTGTGCGCGCGCGCGTGTGCTTGGGGAGGGTATTTAAGAGGATATGGTTTACTATTGTGGGAAGCCTAAATGGTGTGAGCTTTTGAATGAGAGTCCACTAAGGTTAGCCTCTGTACAACAGGCAACAGGAAACTAGGGAAGGGCTTTAAAAAATAATGTGCAGCCTGGGCAGAGAAGGACAGCCAAGACCAAAAACAGACTCTCTGTTGGGCTATAGATTGGTCCCAACATTGTTTTCTGTCCCTGCTGCTGATCAGGGGGCAGAGCTGCCGGTCCATTCCCTCAGCCTGACAAGTACACTCCCAGATGGTTGGAGAACGTTCAGCGGGCCTTCACTTTTGATTCAGGCAGTATTTAACCATGCTGAGCCTCCAAATCTGTCAACCTGTCTCGCAGGCCAGACATAGTTATTTTAGGCGTTCAGTGCTCTAAGGGCAAAGAGGGTGAAGAGAGGGAGGGCGAAGGCCCAGGGTACAGTTTCTGGGATGCACGGCTTGGGTGTCCAGAGAAGTCACAATAGAATCAGAGAATTTGTTGCTAGGGGAGGGAAGGAGGACCAAGAGGCAGAGGACAATGGTGGGGTGGGTAGGAGGGGCAGTTTCGGAAGTTTTCCTTGGGGGCAAAAATTGCTAGTTCCTTTTGCGGCTGCTCCTAATATAGCAGTCCTCTGCTCTCCCTTCTAATCTCAGTGTGGCCACCACGACCTTCCAACTGTGGCTGCATCCAAATGGCCGTGGAAATCCAGCACTAACAGAAAGACACACCCGGCAGCTCCACACAGTTTGATGAACACGGCAGTTTGGAATCCTTTTTCAAGAGGACATGTCTTAATGAGGTGAAGCGTGCATTGAATTCCCCGCAACTTCAAATTTTTTCTGCTCCTGTGGGAGAGTTAGTCCTGAAGCCTGAGAAAGCACCAGAAAAGCATGTGCTGAGGACTTCCTCACAAGGCCGGTCTCTCTTGCCTTTGCTGAGAGAGAGAAATTCCCCGGAGAGCTCAGGACTTGGCACTGCAATTATATTTTGACATGGAGATGGCGTTGACGGGGGCAAATTTGGAGAGATCCACTCTGCAGCCTCCCTTTGGAGCTCAGGGGCTTCTGGGGAAACCCTGGAAATCAATTTCTTTCAGTTGGAATCATCTGCTGAAAGTAAATAAGCTCTAATTCACCCCATTTTTTCACAACACCAACAAGCCGGAGGAAACCCTGAGTCAATCAATATATGTTTTTCCATTTACCCTGCCAGCAAACCTCTACTTAGTTTGGTGCAAGATGTGATCCTTGCGGTCAGGAATGATGGGTTTAGCAATGATTGATAGGAAAGTCATGCTCATGATTTCAAAACAAAACCTACATTTTCCAAGTTTTCCTTTTCTCATTCAGCAGCCTCTTCTGGAAAGAGTCACAGAGTCAAATCATGTTTGCTGGTTCTTTCTCATCCACTGGGTCTCTACGTGGGAGGGGCCAGGGATTGGCCCTCTTCTAATCTCTGTGTCCGTCCTCCCAGGGGTCACCTATGGCTTTCTGTATCACCATGTGCTGATGAATGCCTCTCTCCAGATTCAGATTTCCAACATCCCATAAGCATCTCCCGCCTCACCCTCCCTTCCCCAAAGCCTCTTCTCTCATGCTCGTCCTTAGCTCTGTAAATCAAAACTCCAGCTGCTCAGGCCTCAAACCTTGAATTCATCCTGTATTCCTCCTTATCCCTCACATCATATGTAAACCATCAGCAAATCTTACTCACTTTACCTCCAAAATATATTCAGAATCCCTCTCACCTCTTCTGTCTACCACCCTAGAGCAAAACATTATTATCTTGCTTCTGGAGTATTCTAGAAGCCTCTTACAACTTACAGGGAACCTTTTACAATATGAGTCCGATCAGGTCAACCCTCTCCAGGCTTCATTTCCACTGGTCCGGTCCCCCTCCCTGTGATGCTCTGCTGCCCCGATCCCTGGTTCGCTCTGCTCCAGCCACTCTGGCCTCTTCCTCCAACAAGGCAAAAGCACTTTTCAGTCTTGGCAGGATCTACTTTTCTCCCATATATCTGTGTGACTTGATTCTTTCACTTTCTTTCTTAATGTCTCAACTGAAATATCACCTTATCAGAGAGGCCTCACCTGCCCACATGGCATCCCCTCCCTTCATTGTTCTATAAGCTCCCTTATCTTGCTTTGTTTTTCTTTATTGCACTTATCACCACTCACTAGTGTTTTATCTGTTCATTTGTTTGTTTATTACTGGGCAACCCCCCACCAAAATATAAACTCAGTGAGCGCAAGGTTTTTGCTGCTAAATACCCAGTGCTTGGCACTTAGTAGGTATTCAATAGATACGTGTTAAACTGGGGGATGGAAAGGCCCTTAGGGTTCATTCTGTCTAAATGTATCACTTTACACATAAGGATACCAACACCAGAGAGGACAACTGCCTAGAGGAGGCCACTTGGAAGCTTAAAAGCTGTGCTGAAACAAGTGCCCAAGTGCCCCGATACCCAGCCAACTGTACACACCGCAGTCCACGGCAAAGAGTGCAGCCTACGTTCACACCCAACACACGTGTCTCTGTGTATCACCCAACACTTAACTTTGCTCTGTGTAATGCACTCTGATGCTTATGATGATTCTCACCCTATTTCATTTTTTTGAAAAATGCTGGCCATACCTGTTAAATTAATTTCATGACCTATTAAAAGGTTGTGACCCACAGTTTGAAAACAGTACACTATACTATAGGGTAAAAAATACACATATATCTTTATCTTTTTCCTTTTTAAATAGTACTAAAAGGTATGGTCACAATTGTTTAAAGAGTTTTAAAAGTACCAGAAGAAAATCATCCATTAATGGTCATTCCATAGTGAGTGTGGCTACACAAAGCAATAAAAAAATACCTGAGGTCTGGTTTCTTGGCTCTCTTATGTCATGTATATTGATGTCCAAATGTCATCTTGTTCCTGTTTCCATCCCTATCTCCCTGTTTACAGCTCTGGGTTTCATGCTATGCCATGTCATATTCATTTTCTCGGTTTTGTGTCTTGTTTTCTGTACCAATTCATGCTTATAAATTGCTCCTTTGTACTTGCAGTTGGAACAGTGCATTCCGAAAGGAGGCAGGGGGAATGGTGAGGGTTTTCACATCGCTGACTTTGTTTTGACAGTGATGGTATCTGAGGGAGGGGGAACTGAGTACAGCCCAGCACCCTGGCTCATTGTACGCACCGACCTTTCAGAGCTGCCGGGGGCGGGGAGATACATGTGAGCATGGGGGTGAGAGACTGAAAAGCTGGCCAAGCCCAGGACAAGAAATATGTGGTTATGCAAGGCACAGAGGTCAAGGTCATGTTAAAAATCAAGTATTTAAAATACTGGCTCTGGCACAATAACTCTCTGGTCTAAATTTACCCCAGTCTTCCAGCTCTCACAGGACTGACAGAGCAGCTAGTGTTACCACCGCAGATGAAAGGTGGAACAGGGTCCAAATTTGTATCTCAAAGCAATCTCAAGGTAAGATGCCAAAAATTCAACCTGGCTCCTTCAGATGCGGTGAAACTTGCTCCAGGTAACCAGATATTATTGCAGGAAAGTATGTAATATAAACAAGATAATGTCATCGTCTTCATTATTACTGCTGTTGTCACGCACGTGGCTGGGCACTTTGTTGAGAGTGTACCACCAGGTCCAGAATATTCACAGTCTCACAGAGGATGGGAGGAAGACCAGAGAAGACCCGAGACTCATGTCCTGGTCGCTTTCCTCGTGCCTCTGCCATCCATTCCCGGCTGGCCCTGCTCTGGCCCCTCTGGATTCTCTGCAACTGCATCACCAGGCTCCCAGTTCCTTTGGCTTCTTGTTATGTTGGGCCAAAGGGAAGCACTAGCAGGAGATTCCAGGTTGACATATTTATCCCCCACTCCATGCCACCGCCCTCCTCCCTGCTTTACTGCACTTCTGGCAGCGGTCACGTACGTCTGCAGCTCTGGCTCCTGTGGGGAGGCCCCTCACCCAGGGCTCTAGCTCTTGCGGCCTCCAGCCGCAACCTCCCCTCCCCTTGCCCTTCAGGCCTGGTCCTAGTCCCGGGATGCTTAGTCCCAGGATGCTTCACTGTTCTGTGTGGTCCCTTAACTCTGGCCACACGTTTGTAAACAGTCCCTTCATTAAGGTCTTCTTCTCTCCCCTTCGGCCACTAAGCACTTTGGAGCATGCACCTGTTGCCTGCTGGGACCCTGACTCATGTACTTGGTCTCACATCTACGGATGCTCTAGGCTTTGCTCATGCCCTGGATCTCACAGAGGTCCCGGCAGGCAGAACTCTTTGCTGCCTTGAAATCTGGCCTCTGGCCCTGGCACATGCCCTTTGATCTCTCCCTCTACCCATTCAGGTCCTGCTTTTTTGGGATAGTTGCCAGCTGCTGAATGCCAGCAGCTGCTCAGCTGAAGTAGTCACTGAGTTTGTTACGCAATTTTGGGCAGGATCAAATAGAGCCAAAGGTCACAGCAGTAACTCCAGGTTTTTCAGGCCTCATTCCTTTCCAAGGACTCAGGAGAGGTGGAAGTGAGCTAGTTCAAGCTAGTCCTCAAGGGAAGTAAGACTCTGAGGCCTAGAAAGAAAATGAACGGTCCTCTGGGCCAACCCACTCCCTCTGCAGTTAGGGAAGCTAAGGCTCTAACTGCAGGAGAAAGGGACTCCCCTGAGATCGGAGGATAAGGTACTGGAGAGGCAGGGTGAGACTCCAAAGCTTCTGAATATTCATCAGATCCCAGTGTTGGGAGGAGCATTAAAGGTTGTACAGCCGCAATAAAAAACAGAATAAAGGGCTTTGCCATTTACAAGGTGGGATTGCCTTGGTGGCCTCCAAACCTTACCCAAACCAGGAACCGTCCAGACAGGGCAGCAGGATGAGATTTGGAGTGAGGAGGCGCCAAAGGAAGCTCCCTTCTACTACGGTTACCAACAGCTCATCACTCCGGACAGGGCAGCCCCCTGCCCGTGGGCCAGCCTCCTGAGAGCCACACGGGGTGTGGGCGTGTCAGTCCCACTGCAGAGAGTTGGCTGTGTTCCCCAGCCAGGCTCACTTCCTGGGCCCATGGCTAAAATAGGTTTCCTGGCTCCTGGAAGTAAGGTGGGGTCCCATGACTAATCTTCACCAACAGAAGCAAGTGAAAGTTATGGGTCACCTCCCATTCATGGTGGTGAAGAAAAAGCTTTACTTTCTCTTCTGCCCATCTGGCTGAAAGCAAAGGGTTCCAGGATGGGCCCAGCCAGGATGCCTCAGTCCCTGGAAGACAGCTGTGTGGGAGTGCCGCCCTCCCAGCCCCTCACGACAGACTGTAGGAGTTAGACATAAATGAGCCTTTGTCGTCACAGGGATGAGGGGTGGAGGAGGGTGGGCAGCAGCTAGTGCTAACCACCCTGGTTAATATAGAAACTGAGGAACTTTCCGGGGAAACCACCAATCCCTCCAATTTTCGGGCTTGACCTTTCAGAGACATCTTGGAGCCCTCCTTTCTGCCCTGTCCCAGGCATCTAATTCCGCAGCGTCTCCCATTTACCCCTCCCCTCCTTCCTTCACCCTCTCTCCTGCCATCTATCCCCTGATTGGCTTCAATAGCCTCCTAGAGAGTGGGTCTTCTCCCCTTGGAAATGCCCTTTGCAGTCTGCCAGAACCATTTCTCTAAGGGCTCTGACCCTCTTCAGTCCTCATACAACAGACCCAGGCTTGCTCCTGGAACTGTCTAGATCCCAACAGTCATTACTGGGCCACTGTTCTGAAAGCAAAGCTGCTGGTGAATAGCAAATGCCCATAGAAATCTCCATTATCTCCTTTATTGTTTTAAAGGGACAATAATTTAAGAACACTATTTACAAGTTTTTGATAATAACAACAATAATAGCAATGACAGAGATGATAACTCGCCTTTTTTTCCCATTGTAGAAACTTCCAGCCATTCACCCTATCAATCCCTTAAAATAGAGTCCTTCCTATCTTGACTCTTCCCTTTCGGGACATGACCTGGGTTTCTATGTCTAATCTCCAAGATCCTGGGGTGGTACCCACATTGAGCTTTTTTTAAAAAATTGCTTCAGGTCATAGGGAATTTTTCTGCTGAGAAGACAATGAAATCTGTGCTTTTTCCCACCGTCCTGGAGGAAGAAACATTTCAGGGGACACCACACCTAAACATGCTGGGCATTTCCAGCAAATCTCAGCAGTTGATGAGATGGGTTGGGAAAAGTATTGCAGCTAAGGCTGCTAGCACTCACGGTTAGGTTTTGTTCTGTTTTAAAATCAGTGTAGGTGGTCAGTTGAGTTAGATTAGCCTAGTCTGTTATCAGTTTCTCTTGACTTACTCGTGAGTTCTTAAAAGGTAAAAATCTTTAGTGAGATGATTGTGTATGATTATGGGATGATGCCTTAGTGACGATTGAGTGAGTAAGTGAATTATTGACTGAATGAGTGGATTTTATAATCTCATGACCACGCGAGGCCATGGAAAGTGGGCTCGCCAGAGTCAGGAGACATGGGCACTAGCCCTGGCCCGCTTATGAACCCAACCATGTGATTGTAAGCAAGTCACTTCTGCAGACTGACACTTGGTTTCATCACCTGTAAAATGAGGGGCTTAGACTAGACCAGGGCCTCCCACACCTCTATGTAAACATAGATCATCAGGGGACCTTGTTAAATGCAGATTCTGATTCAGGAGGTCTGGGGTGGGGGTCTAAGATTTCTTCATGTCTAACAAACTCCAGGTGATGCCAATTCTTCTGGTCCATAGGCCACACTTTGTGTAGCAGGAGTCTTTTTTTTATTATTTATTTATTTATTTATGGCGGTGTTGGGTCTTCCTTTCTGTGCGAGGGCTTTCTCTAGTTGTGGCAAGCAGGGGCCACTCTTCATCGCGGTGCGCGGGCCTCTCACTATCGTGGCCTCTCTTGTTGTGGAGCACAGGTTCCAGATACGCAGGCTCAGTAATTGTGGCTCACGGACCTAGTTGCTCCGTGGCATGTGGGATCTTCCCAGAGCAGGGCTCGAACTCGTGTCCTCTGCTTTGGCAGGCAGATTCTCAACCACTGCGCCACCAGGGAAGCCCTGTAGCAGGAGTCTTGATCTCCAAAAGTCCCTTTCTTAATATTCAACGGCTCCATTTTTGACACATTAGAATAATCAGTTTATTCACTACACAACAGCCAGACTCCTCATAAAAGGTGAGTTTGACTTTTTGGTGGCTTCCCATATCATTCAGAATAAAATCCAGTTTTTACAGTGTGGAACTACAAAGCCCTACATGATCTGATTCCTCCCCTACCCCTTCTTCCCCTTGCTTATATATATTCCAGCCACATGGATCTCTTTGCTATTCCAGCCATCCTCTAGTCTCAAAGCCTTTGCATGTGCTGTTCCCTCCACCTGGAATACTCGCCCTCCAGATATCTGTACAGTTTGGTCTTTGTTCAGATGTCACGTTATCAGAAAGACCTCCCCTGATCACCCTCTAAAAATGTTCCCCACTTTCCTCTGTTACTCTTTAACCCCTTACCCTGCTTAATTTTTGTTCATAGCAAATATTGCCATCTAATATCTTGCATATAGGTTTTTGCAGTTAGCAACTTTCTTATTTATTTGGTGATTTTTTTTTTTTTTTTTTTTTGCTGTATGCGGGCCTCTCACTGCCGTGGACTCTCCTGCCGCGGAGCACAGGCTCCGGATGTGCAGCCCAAGCGGCCATGGCTCACGGGCCCAGCTGCCCCGCGGCACGCGGAACCCTCCCGGACCGGGGCACGAATCCATGTCCCCCACACCGGCAGGCGGACGGACTCTCAACCACTGCGCCACCAGGGAAGCCCTATTTGGTGATTTTTTTTAAAAAAATTATTGTCTATTGATTTGATTATCTGTCTGTTGTCTTTCTCCTCCCCTAGCATGTGAGCTCCACAAGAGCAGGAATTTGGTCTATTTTACCCACTGCTGTCTCTGCAGGACCTGACTGGTGCCCAACCATCATTTGTTGAATGTGCGAATAAAGGAAGAGATAAATAGAAAAGTGAGATATGGCTAGGCTATTAAAAAAAGCAGGTCTTATGGCATCATTTGACCACCTGCACCCTCTCTGTCTACAAGAAAAGCTGTGAGTCTTGAGGCCCCTAGAGACTGCTGGACAGAAGGGGGTCTGTAAGGAGAGTGGCTTCGGGTCCACCTTAGCCACAGAGCAGTTTCAGTACTTAGAACTCACCTGACTTCCCTTTGTAGCCACTGTCACCTCACGGGTGTATATTATCCTTGCTCTGGTGGAGAAGTGGCTGAATCAGGCCACCATTCAGATGACATCATTACTAACTCTCCTTCCTCTATTCTAGGGCCACCACTAGCCTTTGATTGTGATTTGCCTTCCCACACTGGCTGCCCACAGTGAGAAAGAACAGGCCGGTCAGGTTGACCCAAAAGGCCACTTCATCTGGCATTTAGATATCTCATTATAAATTAATCACTCGGGATTCTGCTTTATCCCCTCCAGTCTCCTCCAACCAATTAACTTTAGGACCCTGATGGGATCAAGTTTCTGAACCATCAAGGCCAGACCCTGGATAGCGGCTATTTCTATAATATATTGCTACCTTGTGAAGGTTCTCAGCAGCTGGCCAGCTGGTCCTTCCCAGGTACCTCCCAGCATCACTGTAAGGTTTGTTTAGCATTTTCCCACAAACCCAGTAACTCCACTTAGAGGAGTTTATATTAAGGAGCTAATTGGATAAATATGAGAAATGTATGTAGAAAAATGCTTATTATTGCATTGTCATCTTCTCTCTCCCTCAGCTGGAGGTGGTGATGGCGGTACTTTGTACCCCATGCTGTCCCCCAGAGTGTGGATGGGTCCTAGACCCCCCCCCCATTCCCCACTTCATATAGCACCCATGGGAACTAACTGATAGTGGTGTCTCTTATTGTAATTGTGAGGGGAAGGGCTGGTGACAGAGGAGCAGCAGCTGGTTAAGTGATCTATACCCAAAGCCCGGAAGTGAATGAAGCTTTGGCCTCACCTAGCGACCAAGGAATTAGGCAGCCATGTCTCTTGCTCCCGGAGTGCAGTCCTGGTCACAGAGCAGCAGCTGGCCTGCGTGAGCTGAGCTCTGGACCAGAGGTTTGTTCAGTCCTCAATTCTGGCTGTTGCTGTGAGTACTACAGGGGCAGGTTTCCAAGCTGATCTGGAAGTCAGCCAAGGTCAGATGGGTTCCAGTCACTGACCATACCTTGGGGTCTCCCCATGGATTACGGCAGCTTCTCCGGCAAACCAAAGGCTCCTTTAAACTCCCAGAGGAGACAATACTGCCTCTTACCCACCCACTCACTTTCCAGGGAGCCTTAGCTCTACAATCACCCCATCACCCCTTTGAAGGAGCAAGCTACTTTTAGTTTCCAGAGATGATACACCCTCCCGCGAGTGACCAAGGTGACCTCTCTCGCTGAAGCAGGAAATAATACCCCATGTTAGTAAAAAAAAAAAAAAAAAAAAACTGGGAACAACTAATCCATCAGTCAGGGTCTGGCTCACCATGTTAAGGTTTATCATGCAGCCATTAAAATGAAGATGTAGATCTATACAGACAGATGAGTGAAAAGCAGAATGTGACAATACTGCACTTATACTTGGTCCCAATTTTACAAAAATATGGATGTGCAAGTGGAAGCATATGTGCATGGAGAAATACTTAAACGATATCAAAATGCTAACAATGGTTATCTCTGAGTGGTGAGGTTTCTGGTAAGCCTTTTTATTTTTTTATACTTCTCTGTATTATTTGACATTTTGCAATGAGTATGTTTATTTTATTAGGGGAAAAATCTATTTTCAGATTGGGAGAAAAAATTTCCATTCAGTTTGGTGTACTTTAATATGCAAAATGCTGGAGTAGTGGCTGGTACAAGGTAGCATGAGACACAGAGTTGAGAGTGGCGTGAACCCTGGCCCAATATTTGCAGGGTCAGCGTGCCCTGGATCAGATGACCTCTATGATTGGTCTTCCTACTTCAAGAATCTATGATTTGAAGACGCCAAACGGTATCTCCAGATCAAAACTATTTATAAGAATCATTTCCTTCATAATGAGTTGGAACTTCCACTAACGGCTTGTGTGTTTAGATGACATCATCTCTGAGATTTATGTGAAATGCCTCCTTTTCCTTGATGTTATCAAGGAGTTTCAGCAGTTGAGTTCCTTATATTTCTTTGTGTTTAAATGATATCTGAAGAAGCTGTCATTTGTCTAGGTTTAATTGTTTCCATTATTTTCTTTCCTGGTAAGTTTCCAGATATTGCTGGGCAGATTTGATAATGAGACCAGCAAAGATGTTGAGAGACGAAACATGCCTACAAGTTCTAGCCCAGATCTTCCACTTTTTAGCTGTGTGACCTTGAGTTAGTCACTTCTCTCTGGGCCTTATGTTTTTTCATTTATATAAAAGGGGGAGAGGAGGGAGGTTAGACAAGATGATTTTAAAGATCCTGTCTGCCTCTGACTCTCTGTGATGAGGTTTAACTCTGAGATTATAAAAGAATAGCTCATGGTCTTGGTCCCAAATATTCTGAAAGTTATCTCAGTATCTACATCTTTCAATAACTGTAGAATTATGTTGTTGAATACAATTCAACAGAGTCCTCTCCCACACCACCCCTGTTACGTGGTCCCCTGTATCTACTCACACCTATAGGGCAAGAAGCCCACTGCCTCTCAAGGCAGCTCATTTCCCTTTAGTCAGGAAGAGCACTTCAAAGGTATTTCTTGGCAGAACTGAAATCTGTCACCCTGTATCTTCCACCCAATGTTCTGTGCTCTGGGTTACTTTGTAAAAGGCAATGCAAAAGGCACTACACTTTTGTCCCCTCCACCGCCCTGTTGTCAGCTTCAACGAAGGAGTTTCTAATTCCGGACACTGATCTTGGAGGAAGGGGCTCTCTTCCTTATTTTAGACCTCAAGGTCCGAACAAGGGTAAGCAGTTCTTTACTAAAAGCTCCAGTGATGGATGTGAACCATATAGAGTTGGGAGTGTGGAAAGTCAGGCACTGAGGTTCTTTTCTCAAACTTTGTCCTTTTGCCCTGAACAAAAGTCTGGAGCCTCACTGCCCTGACCTACAGTCACATGGATAACCTCCTTTCCTAACATCAGCCCTTCTCTCCCTTTTCATTATTCCCTCTTTCTTTTTTAAATGCCATGGAGTCCCTGCATCTCCTACCCCATTTTCTTGAATTACCAACACTCTTAATCAGAAATCTCTGCATCCATGTCCCCTCTTGTATCTAAGTTGTACAGCCTCCAGGACTTCCCTGGCAGTGCAGTGGTTAAGACTCCGAGCTTCCACTGCAGAGGGCATGGGTTCAGTCCCTTGTTAGGGAACTAAGATCCCGCGTGCCACGCTTGGTGCAGAAAAAAAAAAAAAAATTAAATTCCACAGCCTCTAGCATCTCTCTCTCTTCTCTCCACTTTCTGCTGCCAGGTATGGAGAAGAGGTGGTTCTGAGACCCAACAACGGAAACTAAGGACATCCAGAACAGAGGTGACTCCCATTTCAGAGTGAAGTTTGCTTTCCTCCAAATGTGTTAGAAAAAAAGAAAAATCAGATGCACCTTGCACCTCAAGGATTACAAACTTGCAACTAGTAGATAAATATGTCCTGGAGAGCTAATGCACAGCTAGTGATTATAGTCAACAATACTGTATTATAAACTTCAGAGTTTCTGAGAGATTAGATCTTCATTGTTCTCACTACAAAAAAGAAATAATAATTATGTGACCTTATAGAAGTGTTAGCTAACACTATGGTGGTAGTCATAATACTGCAATATATAAATGCATGAAATCAACATCTGTACAACTTAAACTTATACAATGTTATATGTCAATTATATCTCAATTAAAAAAAACAGAAACAAAAGGATTAGTTAAGCTTCAGTGGGTCTACATAAGTAATTCACATTCCTTTTGTTAACATAAATTTATGTTTTCATTATAATGTGCTTCTCCTTTAACTTGAGAAAATGAGCCCACATGATCCTGCCTAATTCTTAGGTTCTCCATTGAATGGGAAGGTGGGAAATGGGAGGGGCTTTGGAGAGAGGGTTTTTTTTTTTTTTAACATCTTTATTGGGGTATAATTGCTTTACAATGGTGTGTTAATTTCTGCTCTATAACAAAGTGAATCAATTATACATATACATATGTTCCCATATCTCTTCTCTCTTGCATCTCCCTCCCTCCCACCTTCCCTATCCCACCCCTCCAGGCGGTCACAAAGCACCGAGCTGATATCCCTGTGCTATGCAGCTGCTTCCCACTAGCTACCTACCTTAAGTGTGTTAGTGTATATATGTCCATGCCTCTCTCTCGCTTTGTCACAGCTCACCCTTCCCCCTCCCCATACCCTCAAGTCCGTTGGAGAGAGGATTTTTAATGTCTCTATCAGGATTCAACTAGAGAAGGACAAGAAGGAAATACATATTAATATATTAAGAGATTCATTGCAAGGAATTGGCTTATGTAATTGTAGGGGCTGGCTAGGCAAGCCTGAACTCCATATGGCAGACCATCCAGAAAGGTAGGCTAGAACTCTCAGGTGGATTCTCCAAGGAAGAAGTTCTTATGACCTTTCAACTGATTGAACCAGTTGATTATCTAGGTTAATCTCCCTTACTTAAAGTCAACTGATTAAGGACTTTAATCATATCTACAAAATACCTTCACAGCAACATCTAGATCAATGTTTGACTGACTAATTGAGGACTGTGGTCTAGCCAAGTTGACACATAAAGAAGACCATCATGTCCCTCAAATACCTATTTGGAACTTTGGAAGTTCCAAGAAAAATGAAATATGCTTATTTCTTTTTTCTATTTCTTATAAGAAGAACTGATAGAAAACATGCCTTTAGGTAACGTTTCCTTAGAAATGTTCAAATCCTTTGCTCAGGAGACTAACCCCTCTTTTGCCTGTTAATAAAGAGGTATACAGTGTTAAGGCTGGGTGGCAGCCTTAACTTTCAGTTCAATGGAATCATCGTTGTGTTTCCTGGTTGAAACATTCCTTCCTTTGGAACTAGAACCCCTAGACCAGCAGAACCTAAGGTCACAAGGAAAGACAACAGAAATTTTGCTAGTGGATCAAGAATTCACATTGACTGGAGCCACTCGCATTTCCACCCCTGGATTCCTGAACCCAGGAATCTTGGCTATGGGAGAAATAGCACCATATGTTGGATATCGATTTAGAGAATACACAGCATCCTAGAGGACATTGTCCCAGCCTCATGAGATATTGCCACATAGCTGGTGCTATGAATGAGTCTTCAAAGGGCCATTCCATGTTCTCTCAAACCAACTGATGCAGGATCATGGGGAACATGGTAAGGCTAGTGAATTCCGTGAGCATAGGCCCATTGCTGTACTTCATGGCTATAAAGCGAGCTTCCTGATCAGAAGCAGTGCTATGGGGGATAGTGTGGTGGTGGATAAAGTATTCCGTACATCCTCGTATGGTAGTTTTGACAGAATCATTGTGTGCAGGGAAGGCAAATCCATATCTAGATAAGTGGATATTTCAATAAGAACAAAGTCCTGGCCCATCCATGATGGAAACGGTCCAATGTAATCAATTTGCCAACAAGTAGCTTGCTGATCACCCCAGAGTCATAAAGGGATCTCAGTGTTGGTCTCTGCTGTGGCAATTAGGGCACACAGCAGTGGTCATAGCCAGGTTAGCACTGGTGAGTAGAAGTTGAGCCCATGCATAACCTCCATCCCTGCTACCATTCCCACTTTGTTCATGAACCCAATGGGCAATGACAGGTCTGATTGAAGAAAGAAGTTGACTGATATCCAAAGAATGGGTCATCCCATCCACTTGATTATTAAACTGCCCCCTCTGCTGAGGTTACCTTCGGTGAGCATTCACGTGGAATACAAATATCTTCACAGCTTTCGCCCATTCAGAGATGGTCTATACACTGACCTCTTCCTGGGACCTCCGTGTCACTACCTTTCCAATAATGTTCCTTTCAAGTCCCTGCCCACTCAACCAAACCATTGCCCACAGCCCATGAATCAGCATAGACTCTTGCATCTGTATAAGCGTAAGAATTCTAGGTTGAGTGAACAGTAGTGTATCTTAGATCACCAAAACAGAGTCATGATGGTCCTTCAGTCAATTCCCAGACTTGAGTCAATTTATAGGCCAAGGAGCTCTTGAATGAAGTGGAGGCCGGGTCCCTTGAGGAAAGGCTCTGCCAGCACTGCCACATTTTTATATAGTGCTGTTAATCTTTCTCTAAGTCTTCCCCAAAGGGACCATGATCTGCTAGCCAAATGCCATAGGTCTCTGTGAGTCAGTCTATTGTGATGACTGCTTTGGCTCTGTTGTCCATTATGGTAACCACACCAATCTTTTGTGATTAAGTGCTGTCACTTGGTATGGGCCTCCCTGGGGATCTCATCCTCATTGCATTGGGGATCCCGGTGTGGTGGTTGTAGTTCCTACTGTAATGTTGAGAAAAGTGGCCACAGAACTCTTCAAGGATGCTGAGGTTCCCCTCAATCTAAAGCATTGAATTCAGAATCTCTGCTGAGTGGGCTCATATCAATAAATTCTGTCTGATCCAACTTTATCGTCTTTCCACCATGATCCTATACCTTTAAGATCTATTCTACACTGTGTTCCCCAGATTTCTATATGCATAAATTGGAAAACTCATGCAGTTTTTTTTTTTTCCCGCACTGCGTGGCTTACAGGATCTAAGTTCCTCAAACAGGGGATCAAATCCGGACCCCGGCAGTGAAAGCACCGAGTCCTAACCACTGGACCGCCAGGGAGATCCCCCATGCAGTTTTTGTTTTTGATTGTAGTAGATCTCCTCATGGGTCACACTTGGTACGTCACTTGGGGCCTGCTGGGACTTGAGTCTAGTTATAGGCCGAGAGGTTTAGAGTGTTGGCAGGGAAAGCAAATTAATACAGGCCCAAACTAAGGCATAGGTGGTGGGGATGGGTAGGAAGATATGATGGTTAATGTTATGTGTCGGGACTTCCCTGATGGTGCAGTGGTTAATGCAGGGGACACGGGTTCAATCCCTGATCCGGGAAGATACCACATGCCGCAGAGCAACTAAGCCCGTGCACCACAACACCTGAATCTGTGCTCTAGAGCTCGTAAGCCACAACTACTGAACCCACGCGCCGCAACTACTGAAGCCCACATGCCTAGAGCCCGTGCTCCACAACAAGAGAAGCCACCGCGGTGAGAAGCCCACGCACCACAATGAAGAGTAGCCCCTGCTCACCACAACTAGAGAAAGCTGGTGCACAGCAGTCAAGACCCAACGCAGCCAAAAAAAAACTTTATGTGTCAACTTGACTGAGCCATGGGGTGCACATTATTCTGGGTGTTTCTGTGAGGACAGTTTTGGCTGAGATTAACATTTAAATCCGTAGACTGAGCTAAGCAGATTGTCCTCTCTAATGTGGGAGGGTCTCATCCAATCAGTTGAAGACCTGAATAGAACAAGATGCTGACCCTCCCCCAAGTAAGAAATAATTCTACCTACCTGACTGCCTTCAGACTGAGGCATTAGCTTTTCTCCTGCCCTTAGACTCACACTGAAACACTGGCTCTTCGTGGGCACTGAGCCTGCCAGCCTTCGAAAGAAAACTTTACCACTGGCTCTCCTGGTTCTGACTGGAACTAAACCATTGGGTCTCCAGCTCACAGACTGTAGGAACTGCCAGCCTCAGCTCCGTAATAGTGTTATATATAATGAGGATTTGGCTTATATAAATCTATCTGTCTATCTATCTCTTTTTAAAATTAATTTATTTTTTATTAAAATTTTTTAATTAATTAATTTTATTTATTTATTTTTGGCTGTGTTGGGTCTTTGTTGCTGCACACGGTTTTCTCTAGTTGTGGCAAGCAGCGGCTACTCTTCGTTGAGGTGCGCAGGCTTCTCATTGCAGTAGCTTCTCTTGTTGTGGAGCACGGGCTCTAGGCACGCGGGCTTCAGTAGTTGTGGCTCGTGGGCTCTAGAGTGCAGGCTCAGTAGTTGTGGTGCACGGGCTTAGTTGCTCCACGGCATGTGGGATCTTCCCGGACCAGGGCTCGAACCCGTGTCCCCTGCATTGGCAGGCGGGTTTTTAACCACTGCACCACCAGGGAAGCCCCTATCCATCTATCTCTTATTGGTTCTGTTTCTCTGGAGAACCCTGACTAATACAGAGAAGGATGAGAGAGACATGAAGGAGAAAGATGGATGTCTTGGTAACCTATAAAACAGAGATTTGAAGGACGGGGAAAAACACAAGAATGATTCCAAGATTTTACCTTGGAGACCCAACCAGAGGAGAGTGTGCTTAACTGAGATAAGGAAGTCAGGAGGATGAGTAGGTTTGGAGAAGAAGAAGGTGCACCTGATTTAGTTGGCCTGAGTCTGCGTGGCACACGATACATCCAGGGCAGATGTATAGGTTCCTGGAGGAAACTTGGGACTAGCTCTTGAAAAATAGGGCTAGTCATGAGAAAACAATGGAAGTCATCTCTACAGGGAGAGTTCAAATTTTAGAGTGGATGAGACCATATAGACGATTTCAAAGATCGGGTCCAGCTTTGACTCTCTATGATGAGTCTGAATTCTGAAATAACAACAGTCCCAGTTCTGGATATTCTTTAAGTTATCTTGATATTCAAGTCTCTCAATACTTACAGACTTATGTTGTTGAGTAGTGTCTCAGAGACCACTGTTGGAACCCCTGTTACGCCACCCCTGTTAGAAGGTCACCCTGCATCTACCAACACCAGGAAGCTCACTGCCTCCCAAGGCGGCCCATTTCCCTTTAGTCTGGGTCATTAAGAGTTCATCAGAAGTCCAGGATGTAAAAGGATTGGGAAGAAGATTTACCATTAAAATAGAGGAAGCAGTAGGTGGACCAAAGAGGAACAAAGGGAGGTAGGTATCAAGGAAATCAAAGGAGGGGAAGACCAAGAAGGTACGGGGGAATTAGAATTTAGGCTCCTGGAGTTAGAGATGGGGTGGCCCCTGATGATAGAGGAGAAGATGATTCCCAAGGAGTGGTAGAGACCAAAGTCAGATTCCCTCTCTTAAGAGAGGTTTGGTGGGAGGAGTGGAAAGTTAACTGCTTATTCAAGCCATGGCTCCTTTAGTGGACTTTGTACGGTCCCCTCCATCCACAAGGTGCATTTGCACCTTCCTTGGTACTGGTAGGTGGAGGACGCACCTCAATTATGAATACTCAAGACCACATGAATGCAATTTAGAAGGCAGGGGTAGAAGAATTCAGCTTTTAATGATTGCTTTATAAAGTAGGATGGGCTTTGCAGCGAGAATTTCATGACGGCTCCTATCCGTACACAGCTAGGCTGGAGGCATCTACGGCTGCCTTACAAATCACTCGCACACCTTACTGGCAAAAACACAACAATAATGACTTATTATCCCATTATTTTTGTGAGTCAGGAATTCAGACCAGACACAGCAGGGACATCTTATCTCTGCTCCCTGATGTATTGGGTCTTTGCTGAAGATTCAAATGCTGAGGAGCTAGAATCATCTGAAGGCTTAACTGGTACTAGAGAATCTGCTTCCAGATGTAGCTCATTCAAGTGCGTGGCAAGTTTATGCTGGAGGCTGGTTCCTTCCAACATGGTCTCTCCGCAGGTGCTTGAATGTCCTCACAACATGGTAGTTGGCTTCCCCAAGGGAGCAGGTCAAGGGCCCACCGTGGAAGCTGAAATTTTTGTTAATGGGAAGCCCCACACCATCAGGCCTCCAATATTCTATTGGTCACACGGATCAGCCCTCTTCATCGTGCGAGGGGACAACACAGCTGTGAATACCGAGAGATGGGGAGTCACAGGGGTGGCTGGCTGCCACACCTGGCGTGGCAGAGGTCAGGTAAAGCCAGATAGGAGTAGTGCTGACAGAAAGCTAAAGGGCAGGTGACTGAGAGAGGTGCTTCACTGTCTTGGCTATTCTAGCCCAAGGGTCTGTGGATGGTGTTCTTGGTCTATCAGATTTCCCATCAGCCCGAATAACCTCCCAAAGGTGAAGAGTTACTAGTTTCCCGAAAGGGAATCATCAGGGGGACAATCAAAGCCAAGGCACACAAAGGCGCTTTGCTTGACTGCACAAACCCTCTGTTGGCTGTGTGTCTGGGTTGCCCAGTTTCCTGATGCACATTGTCTCTGGCTGCTAATGAATTTAAAGCCGAGTGGGAAGGCGTAGGGAAACAACAGCAGGGCTTCAGAAATGATTCTCCACTGAGCAAAGCTAAAAAGAAATCTACATGGCACACTGGATTTTGATGACAACAGACTTCTCACTCTTGGTCAACAGAATACCAAAAATCTGTATGTGTGGTGATGGGCGGCGCTCTGTAGGAGCCGGTGGAGTTTCCACGTTGGCACAGTGTGGTTTCACACAAGAGCACCTCAGTGGCTGTTCTACTGACCACAGGACAATTGAAAGCCTAAGGTTTTTCCTTCTTATCACCTCTCCGGCCCCTGGTGGGAGCTTTCCTGTCATTTTGCCTTTCCGGATGGAATGATGCAGAGGAGACCTCTGGGGACAGCCGAGAGAGCTCGTGCCTGAACACAAGGGCGGGGAAAACCGGTGGACAAGATGTGAAAGGGCTTGATAAGCATGTGAGAGATATTGAGGTGCCAGAACACAGCCGCAGAGCTGTCCTGCTGGAGAAGTGTTGCCTGGGGTGTGCTGTCACTTCCTGCTGGGACTCGAGAGGGCGGGGGCACCTCCGGCAGGTACGTCCCTGTTCTCCATGGAGCTACCCAGCCAAGACCGGCTGCTTCTGAACAGCTAAGTCACGGTGTTTCCTCCAGGACAACAAAGACTTCTGTTTCCAATACACGGCCTCTGCTGTTAGTGTGCTGTGTGACCAGGGCAAGTCTCAACCTTTCCACCTGTAATTTTGTCCTCTGTGGATAATAACAACCTGCTTCTCTGGGGCTTGGGCCACTTAGTTATCAAGTGCAGAAGGAATGAGGAAATATTCACCGAACTCCAAAACACCATTAGGGGAAAGGCTTCTGAGGGGCAGAGGCCTTTCTCTCCATTAATTCCCCTGGATTCTTCCAGCACTGGGTGGCAGTAAGACAAGGCCACTGGATTGAGGGCTGGATGCCTGAACACCTGATGGCTCTGCCTTGCTGTGTACCTGGAACACATGGCCCCCCAGGGGGTCTCTGTATATACTGTCTGCTCTGGTCTTTCATATCCTTGAGTCTGAAGGCTGGAGTGGCCACATGGTACATTGTGGAATGTCGACCAGATGGACACAAGATCTCGGGTTCTTGCCCAGCTCTTCCCAGCAGGTCAGAAATTAACCCATCCTGTTTCTTCACTGTCACTATGTAATAGGTCACCTGGGGGAACTTGTAAAAAATACCACTTCCCTGACACTAGGAAGGGCTACGCTCCCTCTAGCCCCAGGTCTCATACTCCCACAGCCGTAAGACCTCATCTGGTCCCCTCCTCCCTTTCAGGAAATGCACTGAGAGTAAGTAGCAGAGAGGTTGTTTTGCTATCCTGCTTCATCTTTTCCCAGCTACTGAGACCCAGGATCCTGTGACAATAGAAGGAATTTCTGGACCTTTAGTCAGCAGGTGTGGATATGCGTATTGAGTGTTTCATTTACTTGCTACAAGACCTTGGGTCAATCCCTTAATTCCTCTGGGCTTTCAGCACCTCAACTTCAGAACGAAAATCTAGAAACCCGCCCTGCTTACCTCTCAGAGTTGTGACAAAAAATCAATCTCATTAGTGTTATGTGAAAGACCTTTGTAAACTGTAAAGACTGTTTGAATGAGGACCTTTATAATTAGAGAATTGAGGCTTGGATGGGCATACAAGTACTCAAAAGGATTGATTTTTCAGAGAATTAGCCCAAATCTTTGGAGTTGGGAAATAGCTTCAAGGGATCCTTTTTTTTTTTTTTTGAGGGATCCTTGCTAAGGTGTCTACAGAGGAGTGTCCCTGACATTTATGGGCTCCCTGAGGGCATATGATGGGGCTTACAGAGGGAAGTGTCAACGTAGACCCTGTCCTCTCCTGGGTGGCAGAAGCTGTCCCAGAGCCAACACCTCTATAAGGAAGGCTACATGCACCTGTGTTGTTGCAATGATCGTCACTACAATCATTTACTGTGCTGGTACATGGCAGATGTCAGTAAATATTGGTTGAGTGAATTGATTCCAATAATGTAATGCTCATGCTAATCCCATACTCTTCTGAGATCTGCAACTTGTCAGGGCAAAAGTAACAGATATTACTGATGATTAAATTAATTGGGGGAAGAAAAGAAATAACCAAACAAACTCTCCAATTATAGGATAATACATACTGCATATATTTATCATAGCTAAGGAAGAAGTATTACAGGTATGTATTATACATAACAACAAAAAGAAATAAGAACACAATTCAGTTTCATAAAACTTTACTAGTGACTGTTATTAATATGGGCCCCAAACTGGGCTGGGCATTGCTATAGGCAGAAAGAAATCACCCATAGTGTTATAACTGAGGTGAAGGATTGAATGGTGATTGAGGGGTGTCAGGAAGGATTTAAGGAAGAGGTGGCTTTTGATGTGGGCAAAGAAGGGGGACTGGGAGAATAATCCAAGCAGGGCATCATGTGACAAATGAAACTCTGGGCATATTATGATTAAGTCACAAAACCTACTGCATTTGCTGTATGGGCACTGTGCTAAGTGTTTTATATAGACTATCTTATTTGTTCCTCATGATAACTCTACGAGGTAGGTATTTTTTAAAATTATTATTTATTTATTTTTGGCTGCGTTGGGTCTTTTTTCTGCACCCGGGCTTTCTCTAGTTGCAGCGAGCAGGGGCTACTCTTCGTTGCAGCGCGCAGGCTTCTCATGGCGGTGGCTCCTCTTGTTGCGGAGCACAGGCTCTAGGCGCACGGGCTTCAGTAGTTGCAGCACGTGGGCTCAGG
Organism: Globicephala melas; assembly: GCF_963455315.2. Taxonomy (NCBI): domain Eukaryota; kingdom Metazoa; phylum Chordata; class Mammalia; order Artiodactyla; family Delphinidae; genus Globicephala; species Globicephala melas. The sequence goes on along the minus strand of NC_083317.1, from coordinate 73,716,908 downwards.
GGTTGTGGCTCACGGGCTCTAGGGCGCAGGCTCAGTAATTGTGGTGCATGGGCTTAGCTGCTCCGCGGCGTGTGGGATCTTCCCGGACCAGCGCTCGAGCCCATGTCTGCTGCATTGGCAGGCAGATTTTTAACCACCGCACCACCAGGGAAGCCCAAGGTAGGTATTTTTATTCCCATTCTACACATGAAGAAACGAGTCCAGATGGTCAATGGCAGGAATAGTATTCAGACATTGATCTGACCCCCTCACCTCCCAAGTCCTTGCTCTTATGTAGTCCAGCATGGATGGAATTAGCTGCTCATGGAGAGATACAATGGGAGAAAAGATAGGATGAAGACAAATCATGGAACATCTTGTTTACGGATTCTGAGGTGCTTTATTTAACATAGAGATGGGAGGGCACACAGGTTTTAAGGAAGGGGAGGAACAAACTAGAAACATGCATCGAGGGACTTCCCTGGTGGTGCAGTGGTTAAGAATCCGCCTGCCAACGCAGGGGACACGGGTTCGAGCCCTGGTCCAGGAAGATCCCACACGCCACGGAGCAGCTAAGCCCATGCACCACAACTACTGAGCCTGTGCTCTAGAGCCCGTGAGCCACAACTACTGAAGCCCGCAAGCCTAGAGCCCGTGCTCCGCAACAAGAGAAGCCACTGCAATGAGAAGCCCGAGCACCGCAACGAAGAGTAGCCTCCACTCGACACAACTAGAGAAAAGCCCGCGTGCAGCAACAAAGACCCAACACAGCCAAAAACAATTAAATAAAATTTTTTAAAAATAGAAAAAAAAGAAATGTGCATCGAAAGAGTAGATATATGTATACGTATAACTTATTCACTTTGCTGTAACCCTGAAACTAACATAACGTTATAAATCAACTCTACTCCAATAAAATTTTTTTTTAAAATGTGCATCAAGGTCACTCCTGTGGCCAGAGGGAGGGTGGACTAGAGATCAGGTAGGAGGCTGTGACCATGATCCAGGCCTGGGGAGGGAGATTCACTGCTTGCCTTCAAGACCGAAGGAATTAGAATTTACATTTTAACTTGATACCCAGCTGATTCTAATGCACATGGAAATTTGACCAGCATTGCCACAAAGAACAGGAGTTCTCCCTGGGGCTGGGGTGATAGGTGGGGGGACACTTTGCCTCGAGGGGCATGTCTTTTTTGGATGGCAGATCCCTCTGAGAATCAGAGGAAAGCCACGGACCCTTGCCCCAGAAAAAAGTGCCCATGATTACCAACATTCACCTACAACTTCAGGGCCTTCACAGAGCCCTAAAGAGCACAAAGACCACTGCTGGCTCTGGAAGGAATTCCCAAATCTTAATTCATTAAGTTGAGGAGGAGTGGCAAGACGTTTATAGTTGAAAAAAAATTCAAGTCTGAAGCCACGGGCTGCCGTTTCAGAGACCTCTCCAGAGCCTGGACAAAGCTTGGTCACCGTGGCCAGAGCCAGAACTCTGTTCCCATCCCCTCCCCCCTTGCATTGTTCTCCAAATCCCCTGGTGATCTAAGCAGACACCCTGGAGCAATGCAACAAGGCCCACCCTGGCTTCCTTGAGTTGGACGGAGCCTGCCTGCCTGCCTGCCTGCTTTTCTTTAGTCCCAGAAAAGCCAAAATTAGCCCCACTTTTGTTTCTTTTCTCAGGAGCCTCTACATTGTATCTCAGGAAAGGATTATTGTGCTCTGGTGACCCTATCTTATCGTGGGGGAGGTGATGAGTGAAAGGAAAATGGTCTGACAAATTGGTTGAATTCGGACAATCACATGACTTTCCAGTAATTGCCCATCACTGCTTCAGTAAGGCTATTGTTTCAGCTCCCAAATATTTAGCCAAGCAGGAGGCCGGGGATGATCGTTGGGGAGCTGTCAGAGGTTTGAGAGCTTGATAATGTGGGGAAAGGACTTTTTTTGGTGATCCTCTGGCATTTTGATGGAAATGGTGATACCCAGGAGGCTCTGGCCCCTTCTTTATCACTAATTGAGCTCTGTGGGGGTAAGGGGACACCTCTGGGTCTCTGCCGGAATGCAGGGAGAAGGGGAGAGACTCCTTCTGAGGGATGGATTCTGGAGGCTCTAAGCACTTGAGCCCAGTTTGATTCGGCAATCACCTACCTCACGGCTGGACAGGCTGCCTTGCCGACTCCTCTGGAGAGATAGGGAAATATTCTTTTACGTCTCACAATGAGCACTGCTCAGAAAAACAAAATCAGGCACAGTGAGCCAGGAGGCAAATGTGACTTGAGCTATCAGAGCTGAAGTTTTCACACAAAAAATTCAAGGCACAGTCAGACGTTTGCCCTTAGACAACTTTTCAAAAATTCCTGCGTCTCCAGGGAGAGAGAGCTCCCACTGACCTCAGCCAGGCTTGCTCAGGCTGACATCATGGGACATTTGGAAGATGAGGCCAGTGGCGGCAGCAGCACGTGAGAATGTGTGTTATCGACGGGGAACACTTTTCCCCTGTGCTCATGCGGTCATCTGTCTGATATGCCTGTGGGTGGAGGTGGGCAGAGGGGAAGGGTGTGTCCCGTCACCGGCGACAGAAAAGAGCCATGAGGTCATCGGAGCCCAAGGCTTTCCTCACTGACCAGCGGCAGCAATTGTCTTCCTGGCTTGCATTCCCAGGGGTTCACCTCCGCTCCCACGGAGGGTTCTGATACTGGGATTCCTGCTTTGGACATATACTTTCTTCCATCTGAAAATATGTCCCAATAGCCAGAGAGGAGATATATTACTTAGCAAGAGATTTGAGCTTTAACTTTGAGAACTGCACAGATGACAACCCCCTCCCGTCTGAGACTCCCTCAGAAGCCCCCTTGCCTCTCATGAGCCCCTGCTTAGGCGGCACTCTGTGGGCAGCCCTCCACCCGCTTTGCCTCCCCCGCTCCCCACGGGGCTCTTCCGTAGCACCTCACTGGGATTTGGGACTCCTCCCCACTCCTCCACCCCCAGACCTCCTGAATCAGCAAGACTTGAGAATCTGTGCGATAGGCAGACCCCGTGATTCTGCTGCACTGAATTTGGGAATCATTGAGCCAGCCGCCCTCTAGGGACAGATTTAGCTCCTGTATTCTCGGATCAAAATGTTCTGAGGACGGCAGCCTCCAGGGTGTAAGCCCACAGCCTCCCATTGGTACAGGTGAGTTTTAATAACCATTAGGTCTCGTCTTCTTACTTTAGTGATTCTTACCCTGGCGGCATGCATGGTGTTTTTTTAAAAATTACATATAATATGATTTCCAAACAGAGGTGGGGTTTCTCCTCTCTTCTCTAACATGCCACAAAAGCACTTTAGAATCCCTGGCAGAGGGTATGTGTTGGCACCTGCTAATCTCTTGGGCAATCTCCCTAACGAGGGCCAATTGCTTGGCGCCAAGGAGGACAGACAGCCTTCTGAACAAAGAGGGGCTTAGGGACCCAAGACTTACCCCAATAACTTCCTTTAAAAGAGTAACCTCCCTGGGGAAAGGGATGTACTCAGATGCTTTATGCTCCAAGACGGTCGAAAAGACCTTGGACCCTGGGGTAGATCTTCGTGGGGAAGAAGGTGGGAGATGAGATTCTGGCTCTGCCAGCTGGTGGGGCTGAAACTGGGCCTGACTCAGCGTTGCGAGGCCGGCTGGTGTCCTGGGAGGAGGCTGTGTAGGTGAACTGCTGTATTAGGAGATCATGTCTCCCCTGGCCACGGTTAGTAAAGGGGGAGGCAGTGGTTCCTTCTCGCAGGGCCACAGCTGGGCCTGAAAGGCTGCTGCGAGCGTCAGCGGACACCAGCTGAGGAGGGGGTAGGACCAGTGTCCAACAGTGACACCACGAGGCAGCTAGAGGTCACAGCAGAAATCATGATTCCCTGCTGAGGTTTCTTTGGTGTGTTTTGCCAGCACTGATTTAAGTGCTTGGCACTTATTCATTCATTTAATAACAGTTCTGTGAGGGAGGTATTATCACCCCTTTTGTACAGAAAAGGAAATTGAGGCATGGAGGTTATAGGGTGAGTAGCTGGCAGACTGTGAACCAGGCGGTCTGGCTCCAGAGCCCACCCCTCTAACTGCCAGGCAGGTCTTGTTGCCTCCATAACATTAACCATTGTTGACTGAGCGCTTATTACGTGCTATATATTGTGTTCTCTGTGCTCTTTTAGTCCTCACCACTATCCTATGAGGTGGGAACTGTTCATATTCCCATTTCACAGATGAGGAAAGTGAGGCTCAGAGAAGATATAAGTAGTGGACTGCTCGTTATCGTTCTCTCCCCTCCGGGAATGGAGGCCAGACTAATCCCATCTAATCCCACCACAGTTCCACCGCTTTTTGGAACTTCGAAGCCTTTAGGATTCTCAGAAAACCGAAGCTAGTTGGGAATCTTGACTAGGGGATACTGGACTTCCCGCAATAAAACCTGTGCAGTCCTTAGTGAGGAACTGGAAAAACAAAAGTGGGGCAATATTTCTACCTCCAATTTTATGAAAGCAGATCACACCAGTCTCAGAGGTCCCGCCCCAGAGTTACTGAATGAGGGTACATGAAGGGTGGGGCCGGTAAATGTGAATTTAAAACAAACCGAGAACAAACCACAGGTGATGCTGGTGTCCAGCCAAGGTTGAGAATTACTGCCTTTATTCCATAGTAACATTTCACAGCCCCCAGTGACCAGGCAGCAGTGTTTCCAGGAACCGTTTCGAGTTTCCAAATCCTCCTGCACAGAAGGAAGCTCCCTGTGGAAGCTGACCAGTGGGAAGGAGCTGGCTAAGGACCAGCAGAGAAGCCAAGCCCGCGGGGCCCAAGACTCACGTCCACATGCTCTTCGTTCATGCCCTCCGCTTGCCTTCTCTACTTGGAAAGAGCTCTGTTGAAAGACAGGCTCAAACGTCTTATTCTTGGTGGATACTCCTCCCGTCCAGCCTGCCCACCGGCCTCGCCCCTACAAAGCTTGCCCCTGTGGGCCCCAGCACAGCCCTCCCTCAGAGCACTGCCCACCTCATCTGTTCTCTATGTTCTCCCCACAACCGGGCAAGACGCCCTCGCAGGACTGGTACTTTTTACATGCTCCCCAGCCCAGCAGGGTGTCTGAGACATAGTACCCCCTCAGAAAGCGCTAGCTGACTGAGCAGAAGGGAAAGGAAGATGGGAAGGGTGAAAATAGAGGGATGGGGAAGCCAGACAGGGCAAAGTGCGAAGCAGGGACGGAGGATGGCTAGTGAAATCGGATTTAGTGCCAATCCCTTGAGCATTTGTGACCTGTGCTCTGACCCATGGGACATGCCAGTCCAGGCACTCTCCTGGTCACCCAGAAACTGTGGGCAGAGGCCTGGGGGAGTGGGGAGAACGTTTATGATTTCACCAGGAATCACTTCTCATCTGTGTTGACGTTTCTAACAACCCAATAAGTAGGGTAGATGTTAATAATCTCATTTTACATCTGAGAAAACTAGGGATCAGAAAACTAATAAACATGTCCAAGGTCACATGACTAGTAAGCAGAGGATGGGTTAATGCAAATTCACTGCTGGACACAAGGGGCTCAGATTCTTAGGGTTGGAAGAGCCCTGGAATACCATCTGCTCCATCTCTGGTCAGTGGTGCACCTTCCCAAAACATCTTAGAGGAGGGGAGCTCCTGGCTACCACTGCAGCTGGGACAGGGCCAAAGGGAAGTTCTCCCTTGCACTGAGTTAAACTCCTTCTCTGTAGCATCTACCCACTAGCTCAGTCCTCTCCTGAAGACCAGCCTAAGGCTTGCTCCCTTTTCACTCTGTCGGCTCTGCTCTACTGCCCCTGAGATGCCAAGGCCCACATCCTGGACTGAGTTGAGTCCCAGATTCCCCTCCCTTGTGGTACTCTGGCCCAGGGCCACCCATGCTCGCTCAGCCAGGACACTGATTCACTCGGGACAGTGTGGGTGAGTCACTGCTTGTCTATGGGGATCTACTTCCCAGTTAAGGTGTAACGAAGGGGTAACATTCGCTGCCACACTCTGCCTATTCAGGAGAAACTAGAGCATCTCAAAGCATCTCCATCCTGCTTCCTCAGAAGTTTGAAAGGTTTTACTCATACAACCTCATATTAAAAACGTACTCAGAGCCTAAAAGACTTCAGGTGAGTTGGGCCCGAGGAGGGGGAAGCTACAAAATGAATTGCTTCATGCCTAGGAAGTCATGATAATACTGACATCTCGATGGCCTTTGGGTTGAAAAACACTTTCATTGTTTGTTTTCAGTTTTTGCAACCCATCAGTAAGGCAGGTAGGAGAGAAGTAGACATTTATTTTGTGAACAAGAAAAAAGAATCAGTCTCCGAGCTGGCGAGTAGTGGGATCAGGACTTGCCCCCAGGTCTTCTGGGTCTGAGGTCACTGACTTTGCCCCTTGTGCGGCAGGGCAGAGCGAGCCCTCGAGAGACCCCCTAGATGCTTGACAACGCTAGGCACTCACGTGCTGCAACTCAGGCCCCACGCCAGCTGCTACCGCTGGTGACAGCACTTCTGAGTCTGGTGCTTTATTACGTACTATCTTATCTCAATAGGAAAAGGCAATTCAAGGGAAGAATTTCCTTGTCATGGTGCTCCCGGCTTTCCATTGTCCAGCTTTCTCAGCCCCGGTTCATCCCCTGGGTCTGACCATTACTCATATCCACGGAGGCGCCTTATCAGGGCTGTCTAAGATACAGGGACTATTTTTTTCTCAGTACCAGACAAACTGGAATCTGTCTACCCTTTGTGGCCTGACATCATCCCACAATTAGCGGGCTCGGAAGCCAGCTGCGTGGAGAAGCTGCAGTCACCAGTAATCCAGCTGCTTCCTCCACAAAGCCCTAGGATTTCAGGGTCCTCTACCGGCAAGGGTGATGGAGAGCGACCTCGTGGTGAAGCTGACTGTGAGAGTCTTCACTCCTGTAATTCCTCCCTCAAATTTTACTCTGAAAAACTTCAAACCTACAGAAAAGTCGCAACAAGAATACAATGAACGTGCTTATATTATTCACCTGGATTCATCGGTTGATCCCATTTTGTCTCGTTTACCTCTTTCTCTCCATATACATAAATACCTGAAACACGTATACTTTTTTGGTCTGAACATTTGAAACATGCCAAATCATGATGCTTCTCTCCTAAACAGTTGGCATGTCTATCTGAAGAACAGGGCGTTCTCCTATACAAACATAATACTATTATCATTCTCAAGAAAATGAAATAATAATGTGAGCTAATATACTGTACATAGTCCAAGGTCCTCAATTGTCCCAATAATCCCATGTAGCTTCCCATCCCCCACCTTTAGGCTCCTTTAAACTAGAACAGTTCTCTAGTCTTTTTCTTTGTTTTTTAGGACATTGACATTAAAAAAAAATCCAAGGTAGTTGCTTTACAGAATGGCCCACAATTTGGATTTGTCGAATTATTTCCTCAAAAATGGATTTCCGATGAAAATATTTGGCAAGAATATTTCACAGGTGATGCTGTGTCCTGATCAGGATATTACAACAGGAGGCACATGGTGTCAATTTGTCCCGTCTTGGTAATGTGAACTTGATGACTTGGTTAAGGTGATATCCTCATATCACCCCCATGGTGATATCCAGATTTCCCCATTGTAAACAAACCCATTTCCATTTGTAATTCATAAACTACTCTGCAGGCTGTGATGAAACCAAATTTATCTTTTAAGGCAGATCAAGAAAATTTAAACATAAAATCCTCTCTCTGTGTCCGTTTGTGCCTCCTCCTTCTCTCCCTAATGTGCAGCGTGCATCTGCATTACACGTTAACCAGAGCTTCTCAAAGATGGCAGTGCCTTCACCATAAAGATAACGTTTTTTCCGGACTTCCCTGGTGGCACAGTGGTTAAGAAGCTGCCTGCCAAGGCAGGGGACACGGGTTCGAGCCCTGGTCCGGGAAGATCCCACATGTCACGGAGCAACTAAGCCCGTGCGCCACAACTACTGAGTCTGCGCTCTAGAGTCCGCGAGCGACAACTACTGAGCCCACGTGCCGCAACTACTGAAGCCGGTGTGCCTAGAGCCCGTGCTTTGTAACAAGAGAAGCCACCGCAATGAGAAGCCTGCGCACCGCAATGAAGAGTAGACCCCGCTCGCCACAACTAGAGAAAGCCCGCGCACAGCAACAAAGACCCAATGCAGCCAAAATATGAATAAATAATAAGATTTAACAAATAAATACATAAATCCTGTTTAAAAAAAAAAAGGTAACTTTTTCCCCCTTTCTTCTGACACTAGTAATGTAACTTCTTTGAAGAACAGCATTCTTTCCAAACTCTGTAGGGGGCTGTGCTGACTTGCAGCCCACTTTGTACGTGCTTCCCTGGACTAAGTAACCTTGGTGAACCTTATGTAAAACATCATTTGATGTATGATCCTTTGTTTTGAGAATGATATGACTGTGCCTTTGACTTCTAACAGGCGGAACAGTTCTCAGAGCTTTCTCAGAGTCTGTTTCCTGGGTTATAATCCTCAGTATGGCTCAAATAAAATGCCCTTTTTTTTCTTCTTAGCTTGATTGTTAATTGAATTTTCATCAACAGGTGGTACATTGAGACCCTGTGAGTATCCTACTCCCAATAACTTTTCATGTGTTTTTAGCAATTATTGAGGTCCTTGTCTGTCAAATATTATTATGGTGGGTCACATTGTTTTTAACCTAGAAAAGAAATACTCATTATGGAAAAGGTATAGAATAATGAAAAGTATAATGGAAATATAATTTCTACATACACACAGAGAGCAAGATAAAAATACATGCACAATACACAGTATAGTTACTTATAAACTTCCCCTCTTCTAATGTTTCTGTGAATGTTATTTGGGGGACCATATATGTATTTATAACTTTCTTCAGTTTATTTTGTCTGATTATATAATAGACATATACTAATTGAAAAAGTTTATAATATTCTGTAACAACCTACATGGGAAAAGAATCTGAAAAGGAATGGATGGAGATATATATATATAAATATACATATATATATCTGATTCACTTTGCTGTACATCTGAAATGAACACAGCATTGTAAATCAACTATACTCCAATAAAAAGTTTTTATAAAGTTTATGAAGCACCAAAAAGTATTAAAAAGCATAACATTCATAAATGTATCCATGACAAAGTTACTTATATAATACATACTTTGTCATATGCCTCTTTTCTTATTCACACTAAGAACTCAAAAAAATTCTGTCCTTCTAATTTTCCTGTCTTGCTTTTATTTTTTTTAATGAAATAGTATAAGTACTGTATTTTGTTTTTGTTTTAATTTTATTTATTTTTTTGGCTACATTGGGTCTTCATTGCTGCTTGTGGGCTTCCTCTAGTTGCAGTGATCGGTGGCTTCTCTTGTTGCAGAGCACGGGCTCTAGGCACACCGGCTTCAGTAGGTGTGGCACTCACGCTCAGTAGTTGTAGCTTGTGGGCTCTAGACTGCAGGTTCAGCAGTTGTGACGCACGGGCCTAGCTGCTCTGTGGGATCTTCCCGGACCAGGGATCGAACCCGTGTCCCCCGCATTGGCAGGCAGACTCTTAACAACTGCACCACCAGGGAAGTCCTGCCTTGCTTTTTTTTTTTTTTTTTTTTTTTTTGCGGTACGCGGGCCTCCCACTGTTGTGGCCTCTCCCGTTGCGGAGCAACAGGCTCTGGGCGCGCAGGCTCAGCGGCCATAGCTCACGGGCGCAGCCGCTCCGCAGCATGTGGGATCTTCCCGGACAGGGGCACGAACCCTGTCCCCTGCATCGGCAGGCGGACTCTCAACCACTGCGCCACCAGGGAAGTCCCTGCCTTGCTTTTAAATAGTAACTAGGTTGTTACATTTTCTCAGGGGCTCTCTCCTGCCTGTTTTCCCTGGTTTGGGAGTCGATGCTATCTGGTCTCCCTTTACCATTCTTTGGTCTTGGGGGATGTGATTGGCAATGAACTGGAACTACAACAGCTTCTTGAGCCAAGTGGTTTCCTTTGGAAACAAAGTTTTATGCTGCAAACTTGAAAAGAAAGGGAATTTAGGGGGAGCTATTTTTTAATTGGGGGATGTATTCAACTGCTTCCACAGTCAGAAACCACTAGTACAAGAATCCACATAGTCCCTTATGGAAAGTCTCATAATAAGACTCATCTGATATCGTCAGTACACAGTGTTTTGAAAATAATTGCTGATAGTGGCACACACTCTCTTGGATTCTACTTTATCACCTGACATTGTCTTCTGCAGATTTTTCTTACCATGTTAGAACTGGGAATTCATGTTGTGAGAATGAGCAGGCCGCTCAGGCACTGAACTAGATGATTTCAAGGTAATTCAAGTCTGTTCCTCAGTCTACGGGTCTGTAATCTTTTAGGTTTAATGCCAAAATAGCATTTCTTCATGAAACTGTAATGTTTAATCTTTCCGAACAAGTGGAGTTTTGGGGCTTTATCAGTTCTTTTCCCCCCTATTCTAAATAGTTTTATGAGAACATCTCATACAAATAGATCACTTTAAAAGTAACTTCCTGAGGGCAGTGTTCTCAAAGAATCATCTGAGGAGCTTGTTAAAGATTCCCAGACCCTGCCCAGATCTAGGAAGTCCCTGGAGTGGAGACTAAGAGCCTATATTTGAACAGATATCACACACATCAGAGCTTTAAGACCTACATATTCCAAAGTGCAATTGCTGGTCCGAGGAAAGGCCTATGGGATAGCTCTTCTCACACGTGGTCAGGCTGCCCTTGGGAAAGACTGTGGCGGCTGGAGAGTACGAGAGCCCTTGTTCCAGCTGTGGGTTTAGAAAATTTCTCACACTTGCACTGGAGACGCCCCAAATACTAGGACACCTGCAGGAAAGACAAAAGGAGGAAGGTCAAGGTCAAGTTCAGAGCAGAGGCATGGGACTTGACAGGTTGCTCTGAAAGCACATTTGAGTTGGTGCAGTCTGGACTCAGAAGCTGGAAACTAGCTCAGGAATAACGGCGTGGGGAAGGGGCCCTCGCATGAAGGATTCCACAGCAACCTGCAGGATGTGAAGACAGCTGTGGCAAACGTTCTCAATACACTGGTGGTCCTGTCCTAGCTGCAGTGTCTCATTAGCCTGAACTTAATGGAAGTTGGAGGTAATCTCCTGAAAACAAACAAACAAAAACATACAGTATAATCTTAGAACCTTACAGCTGGAAAGCATGTTTGATATCAAACCTAAAGGAGAAAACTGCTAGAACAAACAAAACAATTAAAAAACTGGTGGCCTAGGGTGTGACACGTGAACCATGGTTCCCACTCTATGCTGCAAGCAGATGGCACGTCAATTAGCCCTGGAGACTGGACAGCCAGCAGAAACAGCTGTTTTTTCTTTTTTTTTTGCAAACCCAGAAAAGTTTATTGGTGTTGTTACCTTTTCAGAACATCGCCAATAATTAGCCTTATTAAATAACTCTCTGTGATGTGGACTAGCATTCTGGGAAAGTTCAGAAAATTTCCTCAACATTGCTGACTTGATACAGCGTTACATTTAGTCTTCATGTCTCCATAGGCTCCTCTTGGCTGTGACAATTTCTCATACTTTCCTCATTTTTGATGACCTCGACAATGTTGAGGAGCACTGCCCTGTTCTAGCCTCAGAGTCCTCTGCTTCAGTTGGCAGAAAGGGAAAGAGACAGTGGAGGAGCCACGTCACATTCATAAAAACCCCAGCTTACAGGAGGTGCCTCTATAAACAAAATCAATGGATTGCTTTGCCCTCTGGCTTTCACTTGAGTTCAGCCAATGACAAGACAAGCAGCAACGAGAGGCCAGAGGCAGAAGGCAGATGTATGAAATAAATGTAAATTGATACAGCCACTATGGAGAACAGTATGGAGGTTCCTTAAAACACTAAAAATAGAACTACCATACCACCCAGCAATCCCACTACGGGGCATATACACTGAGAAAACCATAATTCAAAAAGAGTCATGTACCACAATGTCCATTGCAACCTTATTTACAATACCCAGGACATGGAAGCAACCTAAGTGTCCATCGACAGATGAATGGATAAAGAAGATGTGGCACATATATACAATGGGATATTACTCAGCCATAAAAAGAAACGAAATTGAGTTATTTGTAGTGAGGTGGATGGACCTAGAGGGTGTCACACAGAGTGAAGTAAGTCAGAAAGAGAAAAACAAATACCGTATGCTAACACGTATATATGGAATCTAAAAAAATAAATAAAAGGTTCTGATGAACCTAGGGGCAGGACAGGAATAAAGACGCCGATGTAGAGAATGGACTTGAGGACACGGGGAGGGGGAAGGGTAAGCTGGGATGAAGTGAGAGAGTGGCATGGACATATATACACTACCAAATGTAAAACAGCTAGCTAGTGGGAAGCAGCCGCATAGCACAGGGAGATCAGCTCGGTGCTTTGTGACCACTTAGAGGAGTGGGATAGGGAGGGTGGGAGGGAGACCAAGAAGAAGGAGATATGGGGATATAAGTATACATATAGCTGATTCACTTTGTTATACATCAGAAAGTAACACACCACTGTAAAGCAATTATACTCCAATAAAGAAGTTAAAAAAAAAAGTGGACGGACGAGAAGCAGGACCTTTGGGGTCGGAGGAGCAGGGCACTGCTGTCTTCCTTCATAAGCCTTTTGTTACAATCTGATTCTCTTTTTAAAAACTGTGTACCTGCACTATATTTCAAAAAACATTTTAAATGTATTTAAAAACAAATAGGATGTTTTCCAGTACACCATAAAGGATGCTGAATGCTGTCAATAATTTCGGAACAGTAATCTTGTTATCATCCCCTTACAAAACCAGCGGTGTGAAATGCACCCCAGGAGCCGCCCTCAGCAGCTCCCCGGAGGCGGCGAAACAGGACCCCGTGCCGGTCTGGGGCCCCGGAGGCGGCGTGGGGTACTCGCGTGAGGCGGCAGCTGCTTAGTGCGCACTCACTCGCGGGCCCGGGCATTTCTTCTCCTCCCGGAAGACCCAGGACAGAGGTTTGAACGGGAAGCAGGCTGCCGGGGTTAGGCCGCTTCTCTGAGGGAGAAGTAGCCAGTAGGAGGTCGGGATTCACTTCTGACGGTGCCAACAGTGGCCTCCTTCGCTGTCGCAGTTTGAGGAGACCACTTACTGCTCCGCCAGGACGGTCGTGGAGGAGCCCAGTGGACGGTGAAGAGGGGGCGAGCGCTCCTGACCTACGACAGGGACTAAGCCCTCTTGCAATCACAGCTGCAAGACCCCGAGGACCAGGAAGAGAAGAGCCTGGCCCTCTGTCGCCAATATCGACTGCCCGTGGAAAATTTCCAATGGAATTGGGAGGGTATGCTGAGTTCTCTAGGCGACAGATGAACTGAGACACTGGAAGTTAACACTGTCGATGAAGTGTCCAGTCCAGAAGCAGCGGTGCTGGATGCCTGGTACCTTGTTTGGCTTTCAGAGTTGGGTAAGGAAACAACAAATCAGCTGTGCTCTAAGTCACTTGATTTAGCACCATTCCCTGATCTAAGGCTGTCTCTCTCACGCGATGATGACCTTTAGAATAATACTACACAGGCACGTGTAAACTTCTTGAAGAGATGTTCGTCACCATTACACCAAATCTTGGGTTCATTCAAAGTAGAGCCTCCTCTGTCAAAACATCGACTTGAATGTCAGAAAAAAACAATGAAAAGTGGAAGAGAGTAGAGCAATGCCCTCATAGTTGGAAACTGTGGAGGGGGATGATCAAGAAAGGACAGCAAAAGAAGTGGAGAGAATCTTGGAAATGTTGCAAAATTAGCCTTGAAACACTAAGACACTGCTCTTTTTTTTGCGGTACGCAGGCCTCTCACTGTTGTGGCCTCTCCTGTTGCAGAGCACAGGCTCCGGATGTGCAGGCTCAGCGGCCACAGCTCATGGGCCCAGCTACTCCGCAGCATGTGGGAGCTTCCCGGACCGGGGCATGAACCCGTGTCCCCTGCATCGGCAGGCGGACTCTCAACCACTGCGCCACCAGGGAAGCCCTCTTCTTTTTCTTAATGATCGATACAGAATTCTTTTTCTGTCACTGGAAAATATTCATATATCATATTTTAAAATTTTCAGTACTGGAAGGAAACTGCAAAAATTTTAAACATCAAATGCTGTGATCTCTTCTTGTTTCAGCAAAGCCTCGGTTCTTCATAAAAGGGGAATTTTATCTTAAATGGATAGTAAAATCCAAACAGAGAGAAGTGTATATTATATAATGAAACCTATTTTTAAAATATATCTGAAATTTCTCTTGATATTGTCTCTTTCTTGAGAGTTTATGAAGATGTCAGTCTTCTGTAGGAAAAAAAAAATTCACTGGCGGGCGTCCCTGGTGGCACAGTGGTTGGGAGTCCGCCTGCCGATGCAGGGGACACGGGTTCGTGCCCCAGTACGGGAAGATCCCACATGCCACGGAGTGGCTCGGCCTGTGAGCCATGGCTGCTGAGCCTGCGCGTCCGGAGCCTGTGCTCCGCAACGGGAGAGGCCACGGCAGTGAGAGGCCCGCGTACCAAAAAAAAAAAAAAAAAAAAAAAAAAAAAAAAAATTCACTGGCATATTCATAAAAGGTTAAAAAAAAAAAGGAAAGAAATCTGTCCTTTCATTTTACAGATGATGAAACTGTGATCAGAAAGGGAAATGACTTAACAAGGATCACGCTGAATCAGACATAGGAACTGGAGCCCAGCCAGGCTCCTTGGCCCAGTGCCTCTCCTCGCTCTGGAGGAGCTCATACCCAGTTGTAACAATCAGATGTGAGTGTGGCATCAGATGACTGCTCATAAATCTCTTCATCATACTGAAGTACTGGGGGAGATAAGGGGATTCGTTCTTCAGGATCTAGAAAGGGTTTTAAGAAAACCTTAGGGATAGAGCTCTCCCTAAATCACACAGACTTCTTTCCTTGGGAGATTAAAATGGGTGAAATCCTTTTTTTTTTTTTTGAGTAGCTTATGAAGGGGGTGGGTAATCACTTTAATCACTTATTGGGGTTGTTGTCAAGGCAATTCAATCCTCTGAAGTCCCTTCCATCTGTGGGTCTGATTCTTTGGTTACCAACTGGCTTGCAGGTCATATGTGGCCAGGAATTATAGGGAGGAAGGAAACTAATCCCTCTTCAATGTCTACTTTGAGTCACGTAGTGTTATGCATTTCATATACGTTATTTAATCTTCACAACAAGCTTTCTAGATAGGTATTATTCTCAGTCTACCCCAGGAGTTCACAAAGGTTAGGTAACAAGTTCCAAGCCATGCAGATAATAGGCAGTACAACTACAACTATTATACCATCTCTCACCTCCAGATGAGTGGGCAGGAGAGGATGATTACACAGTTGGTTCCCTAGCTTCTCCCTAGTGTAGGTAACCCCCTTGCACTGCTCAGTGGGTCTTCAGGGCAAGTAACTCCCGTTATCCTCCTGGTCTGACTAACGGCTAGGGCATGAAGCTGCAGCGGAGGCCCAGGGTGGGAACGCTCCTGCTAGGAGGAAGGCATTTGGGTTGGCATCTCTTCCCAAAGGCTCCAGAGCGTTGCATAACAGGCAGATTCTCATTGAACAATGAGGCCAAACTTTGCTGCCAAAATTGTCAGTGTAAAGGTTCGCTCTGGGATTCCATTTTGAGACCAGCTTGGACAACGATAACTGGTTTGTGAAGGAAGAGGCAGGGACGATGGGATCTAGGGAGATGGTTAACATCTGGAGCTCAAGTAGTTTGTGCTGCGCAAAGTCAGCAAGATCATTTGATATCCTTCAGTGAATGGCCATTTCCATTAGGATCCAACCAATTTCTGGTGCCCCAGGGACAATGAGCCAGCCTCCCGTTGGGAGGGGCGATGTGTTAAAGACAAACTCCAGGGATGTCATCCTGTCCCCAGGCCTTCTGCCTTTCCAAAGATGAGCCCTCCTCCTGCCCTGCTGTTACTAATCAAATTAAACACGTTCCCCAAGTTGGTGCTGTAACCATGACTGTACATTTCTGCTTCTTGAAAAGTTGTGGCTGCAGGGATGTAAAACTCACCAATCAGCTGTGGCCCACCTGAGGCATGTCAGTCAGCTTCCTCTCTGTATCTTGCAATAGCTACCAGCCAGCCACAGAATTAAGCACCAACTCCCAGGGTCCTTTCCAGCCTCTTCACCCACCCCCTACATCCATTCTGGCCACATCAGAGTCCTCTTTCCTTAGCTAGATTCCCCCCTTCCCTGCTTCCAATCCTCTGTGTGGTTTCATCTGCTGGATTGTTCTCCCAACCTCCCCTTGTCCCCAGTTAAAAGTTTCATCTTCCCTCAAAGTATAGCTTCAGTGATTAAGATCACAAAGCAAAATTGACTTTAGCAAACTCCATTAAAAGACAACCAGGGTCCAAAGCAGTTGGATAAATAGGGTGGCTTTAGGTTCACTTCTAGTTCAGAGATCATGCAGGGGATTGGAATCTGTGCAGAGACCTGTGGAACAACCTGCTTCCCTGAGGCACCCCCTCTTTCATGCTGCTGGGACTTGCACTACCCCTCAGGAGCAACTGGACAGCTGCAGCTGAGTCACACAGGCTGCCAGGGGCCAGCCAGAAGCAGAGCTGTGTTTCTTGGCATTTCTCCCAGGTCCCCTGGTGGCCAACTTCTGTGGCTGTGCTGGGATTCAGACGTATCTCTGTGCTCCATGGTGAGATGCTTCAGTGCACTCGATCAGGATTTATTCATTCTAGCGTTCCTCCCACCGTAGCTCCAAAATAATCCTGAGAGGGGATTTCGAGCCCCTCCCACCGTGCCTCTTACCCTTTGCATGCTTTCCGTTACCTCCTGAAGCAGACAGTTCCCTGCACCTGCAGACCCTAGCCCAGCACACACTGGGCCAGGCTGCAGCAAGTCCTGGTACCTAGAGCACTTTGCTTTGCTCACCCTTGCAATACCAGTGACCTTGCAAACACTTGGTTGATCAAACAGTCCTCTCTCAACTTCCAGCAGAAAACTCAAGTGGGTGACTGGAGGGCAGGAGCCAGGTCCCATCAGAACCTGTGACTGTGTCCCAAACCCCCCAAACGCGGGCCCACCCCTCTCTAGGCTTAGCCAGGTCTTACAGAGTGGGGCTTTACTAAGATCCAAACATATTAGCTGTTTGTTAGATGAGCTCGTTGGTAGCAGATATTCAGAGTAGGGTTGAATCCAAAGGGAAAGGGAAAAGAGAGACCAAACTATTTTAGATTATATTTCAAAGCGAGATTGGTTTGTGAACTTTGAATTTTCAGAACAAACTCTGGGTGTGTCCAGGTCTGTCCACAGGGCCCAAGGTCTTAGCTCCATTCTGAGCCATGGTGCAGACCAGCCAAGCTCCGTGACAGCTCCTGGTTCCTCACTTTCATGGGTGGCCTTGGCAGAAGCTTAAATTCCTGCCATGGCTGTCTCTGCAGGTTGATCCCTGCTCAGTTCCTGACCAAACCTTGACCTTGGGTTCTGAGCTGCTGAGCTGGCTCCAGAAAGTGTTACTTATCAGAGGTCAAGTCCACTGGCTTCATAGACCACCTGTGCACCCGGGGTCTGAATATCTCCATGTTGTCTTTGTTCCCTCCAAGGTTTACGTCTTCAGGATCCCACTGTGGAGAAAAGACACAAGAGGTACCTTGGTGGAATAGGCCCTTCCCATCTCTTACAATTTCCCCAACGACAGCTCCAATCTTGGTCCTCATGGCCCAGGCACAGACAAGAACAAACAGGTAAGGACAAGTTAACCAGGTCTGTGTTTCTAGAACCTAACAGGGCAAGTATAACTTTAAATCAAGGAATTAATGGACAGCCACCCTGAACAGACCAACCCTACTTCCCCCTCCTACTCTCTGTTCCCCCCTCTTCACCAAGTCCTTCTCTAGTGAGACTCAGTCATGCTCCCTTTATCCTGATAATTCCCACCTCCCTGCCTAACTCATTCCTGGAAAAGACCAGGCAAACTCAACCCATTCTTTATGGCCCAGGTAAGTTCCTCCTCTTCTTAGAAGCCTATCCTGACACCCATTGAGCTCTCCCCAGCTTCTCTATACTGCCTGTACCACTGGTTTGCAGCTGAGCATGGGCAGCCCTGCCCTGTGTGTCCACCTTGTCCTCTCAGGTAGATGACAGAGCTTCTTAGGAGCAGGGTACTGGTCTGCCCTTGCCCCCCCACATGGTGTTTCCTCTAAACTTGAGGTCAGCAGACTTGTCAAAAACAAACATTTAAAACCTAATCCAGAGTGGTGGTCACTGCCTGTGAGTATTTCATCACTGTGACTCAGACAAGTATGGGAAATTGAAATGTGTAGGGGTTAAAAAAAAAAGGTTAAAAGGAAAAAAAAAATAGGTGAGCACACAAGAACTGATGAAGCTGTTTGCAAAATCCTCCTATTGTTCTAAAACAACAGATAAAAGAGAGAGCTTTTCATGTGGGCCAAGAGCAAGGGCATCATCTTTAGTGATTCCAGCCACAGAGGCAAGTAGGGGTCGGGCTCGGGTCCTCTTTCTGCCACTAACTTGCTTTCTCTTCTCTGGATCTTGATTTCTCCATGTGTAAACTGGGAGGCTGAATCAGCAGCTAGATAATATGATCTCTCATTTCTGAGTTTCTATGACTGGTGATTCTGAGTCATAAGGTTGCATTTGACAGTAGCAAAAGACCCAGGAAACAACAAACAAAGCCCACATAGGATGTGTCAGCCCGGGCCAGACAATCTTATTTGGGCAAGAAAATAGAGCCAGGCACGGACATGCACTCCAAGAAAAGTGTTCCACCAGCTACTCAAACCTGAGCAGAATCAAACAGTCCAGTCCTCAGAGGGTCAGGACAAGGTCCTCAAGGCTCCCTGAGCCACTGAAAGATAATGCCCACACCCCATTAGTTATAAAACACAAATTGTAGCTTTGTTTCCAACAGAAAGAGAGTCCCGTTCAATTACTGATTTACTGCTCATAACTGAACTGAGTTCTACTACTTGGTCATGAAAAACAGTATCATGTTAAAAAGACCACCTCATCCCCAGTAACCATGCAGGCCAGGGACTGAGCTGATTTCATTGGTGCAGTTCAGCCCCTTGTACGTGTCTGGGACTGTGTCAGGCACACATTTGCTAATTTCTCATCTACCTGTGGATGCAGACTTGGGCGGACACCTATAAGCAAATTCCTTCCAGACGTTATCAGAGATCCCAAGTAAAAGAGCTCCCTGGCCCCTCAGCCTCTGAGACCCAGTTGCCTAGCAGTGGAAGTGGGGGCCTGTTCCATTCTCTGAGAATGGACAGTGTGCTTTTTGATGAATTCTGTTTTCAAGTGGAGACCCACGTTCTAGATCTCAGTTCTGGACCAGTCTCACCAGGAGCGCCCAGGGTGCTCATTAAAAAGAGTGATGCTGGGCTTCCCTGGTGGCGCAGTGGTTGAGAGTCCGCCTGCTGATGCAGGGGACACGGGTTCATGCCCCAGTCTGGGAGGATCCCACATGCCGCAGAGCGGCTGGGCCCATGAGCCATGGCCGCTGATCCTGTGCGTCTGGAGCCTGTGCTCCACAACGGGAGAGGCCACAACAGTGAGAGGCCCTCGTACAGCAAAAAAAAAAAAAAAAGACTGATGCTGGGGACCCACCCTAGACCCTATCTGTGGGTTGGGACCTAAGGCTTGGCATTTGAACAAGCTCTTAGGGTGGTTCTTAGCCGCCCTGATGTGTCAAAACCACAGCTCCAGTTCCTAAAATGCCTTCTTAAGAGTTATGCTTGCTACTCCTGACCAATTCCACTGCCGGCAAACAGAAACAGCCCACCACTCTGGTCAGGTGCACTCTTTAAAGTGGATTAAGCCTTCGAAAACAATTTAAATCTCTTCCTTCTGAATTCCCAGAATATTGTGTTTTAAAATGTCATTTTAAGTAATAAAAACATCACTGGAATCCAGGCATTCAGAGAATTTGAGCAAAAGATAATCTACTCTCTTATCAGAAAAAAAATCCTGGGAGGTGACAGGCACAGGTGGCTGTCATGAATCATGTGCTTATTTGTCACTTGGAGGCGAGGAGGGCATAGAGACAGCAGCCAGCTGCCCAACGTCTCACAATGACAACATAGGGGAACGTTGATCTCGACTCCTGCAGCCACTCCCGGCACCACTACCATTAGTGACCTGCTGGGTTTCCTCTTGTTCAAAAACTTTTGTTCCAAGCAGGTTTCTTCCTTGGGTTATGCATCTTCTCTGAGCCCCTACTAGATGGTTTGGACAAAGCAGAAAGAACTCTGAAATGGAGAGCCTGGAAAAAACCCTCGACTTTCAGACGCTCCACTCATTTTCAAATTCTTTCTTTTCCTAGAGGAATTTGGCACGGGCCCAGCCATCCAAGGGGGGGCTCACAAAAGCAGGAACTGAAATCAAGCCACAGGAAGTCCCTTGCAGAATAAAGAGAGAGCACGATTGTCCATACCTGCTCCGAGTTTAGGGCTTCCCAATAGTTCTGCTGCAGAATAAAAAGAGAGATTAAAAAAAAAGTGTTGACTAGGTTTTGCCACCATCACAGAGCAGAGATCAGCGCCAGCCCCTGTCTGCTCAGTGAGCCAGGAGAAAGGCCCTCCGCCGGTCCGGAGGCAAAGGAACAAGTGACTTCAGCAAGCAAAAAGGCAGCAGCTACTAGTGGCTACAACTTAGTTAAATGGTCAGTAGGATAACTGTGATAATTATGAAGGGCTACAGGTCCTTGAAAAAATTATCATCTATGCAGATTTAAAAATTACTATTAGAAATTATTATTAGGCATAATCATAAAGATTCCATTTATTAACCACATGGCTGAGATGAGTCAACACAAACCCATAAAACTAAGAAAGAGAGATGCAAATAAAACCCTCATCTTGAAACTATGGGGTATTTGCTACCAGCCAAGATTCATATTTAATCAGCCTTTACCGCACGTTTGGTTCCACCCCAAGCCTTAAATATGTCTGGCTCAGCTTCTTGAAGGGTAGTGTCGCTGTCTGCTCTCATTCGTCCAGCACCTCCTGTAGTGCCCAGGACACGTGTGTGTGTGTGTGTGTGTGTGTGTGTGTGTGTGTGTATTCATAAGCTATGAATCTGCAAATGTCTGTTATACTGATCTGCTGCCAATCTGCACAGTACACAGGATTTGGCTTTATTGTCACATTGAAACAAAGCCCCTACTGTTCAATTCTTTTAAAATTTCCATTTTGAACAACTTCTGTTTGTTTGCTTTTGTTTGGTTTCTCTGAGCTCCTTGAGGGCTGCAGTCTGACTCAACTTTGAGTCTTCAGGACCGGCAGGGCTGGCGGAATGCACTCAGCCCAGTCTGTTATGTGAATCTGTACGTGCCTGCGTGTGTGCAGCTGTGTATCTGTTAGGATTATAAAAACTTTATTGAACACCTCTATTTGTCCACTGATAAGTGTGCTAGCCCAGAGATGGGGCTCTGCTCTGGGGCCTGCACAAGTCCCATTCTGGGTCAGAGCTGGAGGTAGGGGTGGAGTCAGGCAGAGAGGTCTGACCCAGGCTGTGCTGGCAGAGCTGTGCCCCAAGCTCAGTGGCAGGGCACCTGGCAGACTGGAGGCGAAGGGCAGAGGTTCCACCTTGAAACTGAGGAGGGCAGGGAAGGGGCACCAGAGCTGGGTCCTTGGTCAGTGCCCCCCACAAGAATGCCCTGCCCCCTGCTGGGTAGGATGAGGTGGCCACTGCAGGAGGGAGGGCAGGATATGGGGATGTGGGTGGCAGAAATGAAGCTTGAGAGTCGTCTCCCCAGTTTCTCCCTCTTCCCTCCCTCTCCCACCCACCCCTTCCAGGTCACATGCTTCCAGCCTGGTACCTATGAACTACTTCCCCCCGTTCCACGGGAGGACAGAATGGACCTAGAAAACTTGAGTCACCACTGACTTCAGCTGTGCCACGCCTTTTTCTTTTGAACAACTTTTTAATTATAAGATTTTCAGTCATACACAAAAGCTAAATCTAATGAACACCTGTGGACATATCCTCTTTCATTTGCTCTAGCTCCCCCAATTTTTTATTTGCTTAAGTATTTTAAAGTAAATAATTTCATCTGTAAATACTTCAGTATGTATCTCATAGATAAGGACTTAAAAACTCGTAAGCACAGGACTTCCCTGGTGGCGCAGTGGTTGAGAGTCCGCCTGCCGATGCAGGGGACGCGGGTTCGTGCCCCGGTCCGGGAAGATTCCACATGCCGTGGAGCGACTGGGCCCGTGAGCCATGGCCACTGAGCCTGCGCGACCGGAGCCTGTGCTCCGCGGCGGGGGTGGGGGTGGGGCCACAACAGTGAGAGGCCCGCAAAAAAAAAAAAAAAACTCCTAAGCACAGTGCCATTAATACCTAACAAAACCGTGATAATTCCACAGCATTCATCTTTTAATGACATCCTGCTGGGGAAAACATAAACTAAAAAAAAGATTAAATGGAGAACACACAAACTTACGAAAAATGATGTTTCCACACACACTGCAAAAGACAGAAATGTTGATGACAACACAGGTGGAAAAAGTTACATAACTTCTGCAAATATAATAGAAATAAAAAGAGAGATGAAAGAAAATATGCTAAGAATAAGAACATTAATAGAAAAACTGGTGAAACCCAAATAAAGTCTGTACTTCAGTTAACAGTAATGTACTGATGTTAATTTCTCTGTGTTGACAAACGCAGCACGGTGGTGCGAGATGTTAACATCAGAGGGAATTGGGTGAAGGTATACAGGAACTCTCTGTCCTACCTTTGCAACTTTTCTGTAAGTCTAAAATTACTCCAAAAGAAAGAGTGTATTTAAAGACAAGCAAACAAATAAAACAGTTTAAGAGTCCTCCAACTGAATTTGAAATGAAACCTTGAAACCTCCTTTTCAAAATCTTCAGCATCACAAGCAATCTAAAATTTCAGAAGAGTACCCTCTAGTGGAAGTCGTAGCCAGGATTTCTTTTTTAAGTCACTTTCTAAACTAATGATAATGTGCCTAGGGAATACAATTAACTCAAATCTTTGTAACTGAGGTCTCTCTCCACCCCCCACAAAGAAGTAAAAATAAATAAACATTTGTGTAGTCTTCCCTGTTTCAAGAGCAAAATTTGTTCATTTTTGTATAGAAATTTTTTCAAAACCCAAAATAAAGATTGCCCAGGGCTTCCCTGGTGATGCAGTGGTTGAGAGTCCGCCTGCCAATGCAGGGGACACGGGTTCGTGCCCCGGTCTGGGAGGATCCCACATGCCGTGGAGCGGCTGGGCCCATGAGCCATGGCCACTGAGCCTGCGCGTCCGGACCCTGTGCTCCGCAACAGGAGAGACCACAACAGTGAGAGGCCCGCGTATCGCAAAAAAAAAAAAAAAAAAAAAAAGATTGCCCAGAATTCTATCCCTAAAAGAGGGCGTCTATGAACAGTTATTGAATAGCCCTCTGAAATAGAAACACACACACACACACACACACACACACACACACACACACACACACACCCCAAATTATGCAAATGGATTTTCCCTCTTAAAATATAATGAGCATTTCCACATATCCTTGAATTGTCTTTAGGATCACAATTCCATCATCTCCATGAACCACAGCATGTAGGGTTTCAATTCACCTCATTTCTAAAAGAACACTTTTTCGTGCTTCTGAAACCAAGAAGCAACCTATAGGCGCTGTCCACAGGGCATGTGGTAAGCTCTCCTTTGTTCCTGAAGACTCTGAGGTGTGTCTCAGCCACTGAGGAAACAGGGTCACTTTCTAGGACTGGGAGCTGGATGGGCCCTCAGAGACCATTTGTTCAACTCCCTCCTCTTACATCTGGGGAGAAGTGACTTCCCCAAGATGGGGGAGGTGAAATGGTGTTGGACTCAGGACCCATTATAAAGGTTTTTTGTTTTTTCTGATCATAAAGTTTTTTTTTTTTTTTTTTGCGGTATTCGGGCCTCTCACTGTTGTGGCCTCTCCCGTTGCGGAGCACAGGCTCCGGATGCGCAGGCTCAGCTGCCATGGCTCACGGGCCCAGCCGCTCGGCGGCATGTGGGATCTTCCCGGACTGGGACACGAACCCGTGTCCCCTGCATTGGCAGGCGGACTCTCAACCACTGCACCACCAGGGAAGCCCTGATCATAAAGTTTTGAGACTGGCCAGATACACGCCAGCTACAGTTCCGTCTTAGATTTCATCAAGTAGATTTCCTTTTTGATTTTCCTAGTACCTTACAGGCTTTTAAACCTTAACACCGTACGCTTCAAAAATCTCATCCTTTCAATTTCTTTAGTTAGTTAATTAAGCAGTTCTATAGCACTTACTCCGGATCAAGCACTGTCTCACCTCCCATACTTTCTTTCCTCCTCTCTACCAGCCCAAACTCCCCACTCAGCTCTTCCTTCCTGGGCTGTCGTGAGGAAAATGGGATGTGAGGAAAAATGGATCACAGGCCGTGGAGTGCTGTATGCAAAGCCCATGGTGAACTGGATCAGTAAGAGAGAAGTTCTGACCCACACTGGGCCGGTTTCCCTTATAAAGATGACAGTTTCACTGCAGGGACATCCCACGGTTGGGATGAAGGGGAAGCCGAGATGAAGGCCTATGCATTACAACGGTGGGCAGCAAGGGTTGGGAGCGAGCACCTCTGAACTCCACTGACAAGGAGATGCAAATACTGTATTTAGGCCAAACTCCAAGACCACCAGTGGGAAAGGCCTTGGCAACCCTGGCTCCTGTTCCTGATTTTTTTAAAATTATTTTTTCCCATTAAAACAGGAGATATAATTGACATAAAACATTGTATGTTCCTGATTTTTTTGGAAGAAGTTTTGCTATTCATATGCTGCTCAGAACCGAAGAAGTGGCCCAGGGAAGGGCGGGAAATGGCCATGATCAAGTTGGATTCAGAAGCAGGGCTGCTGCAGATAAAACACAGGATACACCGTGAAATGTGAATTTCAGATAACAAATAATGTTTTAGTATAGGTGTGTTTATCTGAAATTCAAATTCACTGGCCTCTTGTATTTTTTGCCTGTTAAATCTAGCAACCCTACTCAGGAACACAGGGAAGGCTTCCCGGAGGAAGCAGGATTTAGCCAGGGCCTTGAAGGGCAGAAGACAGATGAGCAAAGGAACCCAGAGAAGGGAAAGCTGGCTGGATGTGCAGAGGAAAACCTGGAGAGTTAGCCCTGAACCAGACAACGAAATGTCCCAGAGGTCAGGCTAAGGGGTCTGGACATCAACTGTAAGCAGTAAGGAGCCACAGAGGGCCTTAGAGCAGCAAGGCCATGGGGCTGATGGAGTGTTGGGAAGATCTTGGGTAGGACAGCACTGAAAGGAGGAGGGACGGAGGCAGGAGCTCAGTCAGGAGCTCTTTCCTGGATTTCAGGCAGCGTGAGGGAAATGCTTCTAGAGACTGCGGAGGCCAGAAGAGGTTTTCTGAGTGGCACCCAGGCAGACACAGCAGCCCATTTTGCTGGTGGTTGGCCCCGCTGTTTTCCTGATGGAAGCCTTTCCACTTCTAAGAACCGACTCAGTGTAATTAACCTCCACCTAACTCCCCCAGTACACTTGCCCACTTAAGGTCACTTGCTAAATGGGACCTGAAAGATGGCCCAGTTCAAAGCTCATCATCTGCGGGAACAGTGCTCTGTCAGAGCCTCACCGGCTCCCCGAGTTCATTATCTCCACTTACTGAGCAAGTCCAGAGAAATGAACGGCGTCACCTGGTTCAAAGGCTCTCAGGGCCAGCGTAGGTGTCGGAGCCCGCTTGCAGCCCGTTGTCCACTGCACTGCATCTAGCACCATCGGCAGGCTTGCAGGGCCCCAGCAGCACCCCCACTTGATCCTCAGAATCACTCCGTAATGTAAGTAGGGCAGGTCTCCTGATTCCCACTTACAGAGGGAGAAACTAAAACCCAAGAAGTCCAGGGCAGAACCAAGGCTGCCTGGCAGGTCAGCGAGAGCCTGGACAAGCCAGTGTCCACCCGACCCCTGGTCAGCCCTCTCTCTCCTGCTCAGCCCCGTTGCCCTGGGGGGGCCCAGTACAGTCTTTCCTTACCCCCAGGGGAACTAGCTGACTGTCCACACATTTCCAGACGCACCATCTCTCACTGCTGCCGAGCACATAGGGGCACACAGATCTGTGCAGGGCAGATCCCATGCCCTGAACTTAATTTCTGGTCTTTGGGACCTATTAGAAATTTCTGGCCTCTTTCTTCATACTTATATGTATTTACTTCTAAAATTAGCACTTTTAGAGTCAGTGTGTGGGTGTGTATTCTTTTTATTAACTAATTAATTGTTTTTTCCTTGAAAGAATGATTTGGCTTTAAGAATGACAAACATCCAAGGGACTGTGTCCTGGTCTGCTGGTGCTGGAAGCAGGGTCTGGAGAGGGAACAAGCAGTCCTGGCTGTCAAGAGCCTTAGGCACAGAATTAGCAGGACACAGGGGCCTGGGACGCGAGCCTCTTCAGACAGCAATCTGGTGTGTGGTGTTTGGCTCTATGCGCGCGCGCGCGCGCGCACACACACACACACACACACACACACACACACACACACACTGAGCCAGCTCCAGGTACAGTCATTCTCAACATGCAGACTTTCTTCTGTTGACAGAAACAGCCTCCTTGCAGAATTCCTACAAAGCTTCAATGGCATTGCTAGGAAGCACAGAAGGAAAAAAATGACTAAACACAAAGCTGGACTCTATCTTTTCTTGCATCCCAGAGGCTAGGAGGAAAAAAACCTTTAAAAGGCACAGGAGCAGTCTCAACACTGAGGGAATGTCGACCCTGCACTCATAAAACAGGTGCTGGCTGCCCCGGCAAGTGAGCGGGCCGCTCCGGAAAGCCCTGCTCCCTCTGGGCCCTGGTCCCTCACCCACAGACCATGAGCCAGTGACCCTTCCTCCACATGTGTTCAGAACACCCTCCGACGGCTGTGTCAGGAGACAGGCTGCCTGGTGTCGAGTAGCTGAGTGAGTAGGTGCACAGTCTCCGTGGAGTGTGCCCTGTCTTGTGGAGACGTCCAGAAATCCGCACAGCCCACACAAATGGCCTGTCTACAGGGTTATGAGTCACATTCAGGCTCCACTGCCATTAGTCTGGTGCCCTGACCAGCCCATCCAGCGGACACTTGAGAAAAGGTGAAAATGACCCAGTTCTCCCTCCACGCAAGCTCCCGTGCCTTATCTGTCTCTACTTCACCTCTTTTCATGGGTGTTCTGCATCACTGGAATTCCTTGTAAATCCCAATGTTTTATCCTGCCTATTAGACAGGACCCTGCCTGAGAACACAGGTAGCGCATAGGTAAGTGGAGAGAGTCCTGTGGAGAGAGTTTTCTCATCTGTAAAACGGGAATGATAGATAAGAAACTCGGCCCTGGGTAGTTACTGCTGAGGCAGTGGGGTGTAGTGGGTAACAACAGGGTTTCAGAGCCAGACAGAGCTGTGTTCAAATCCCCAGGTCTGCTAATTATAACGATGACGATGATGATGTTTTCTTGGGCAGGTTACTAAAACTCAATGAATCCCAGCCTCCTCTTCTGGGAAACAAGAATATTTAAAGGTACTTGCCTCAGGGCTCTTAGGAGGACTATATCAAACAGTGCTTGTAAAGTATAGAACATACCACGCCTGCCTCATGACACACACACGGTCACTGTGAGCAATGAATTTAAAAACGCGCAGTGAGCTGCGTGCTGTGAATACAGTGTATGTCGTGTGGAGGGACCTCTCTTCTCTCCACCTCCCCCAGCACGGCAGGAGGTAGGTCTTCAAACCTGTGGGCATGTGCCCCAAGGACATGGACACAAAAGCACCCTCTGAGAGTTAAGTCACAAAGTCGGAAAGGACCACAGAGTGACAAACAGAACACCTTAGCGACAAAGAGTGCCCCCAGGCCTCCAGAGTGGGGGGCGCAAGCGTTCACCTATGGACCCAGGGGTCAAGCAGAAGCCCAGCTGGCTGGCAAAAGACACAGACGACTGTAGCCAGAGAGTACAAACAGATGCCCTGGGTGTCTCAGCCCAGTGTTAGGAAATATCTCAACTGTGCAATCCATCTTGGGAGCAAGAGAAGTCGCAAACCAGAAGAGGTGATGACCTGGGGCCCGGCTTCAGTCCCTTGGGTGTGGTGTGGTCTGGAGGAGCAAAGTCATGATCAGACTGTGACCAACCTACCAAGTACCTCCCACCGCGTGTGGTGGGTCAGGCCAGCCCCCCTGCCCTCATGCATTTTTCTTTCAAATGCCTCCCCAAGAACATGTTTGCTAAATGAGTGACCCAAACAGGTGGATGAAATGCAGTGTCACACTCATCGGCTAAAAGACACCCTCTTCCTCCCCTTCAGCCATCAGGGAGCCAGAACTTTGAAGGAATATTGCTCTGAAAAGCTGGGGAGCCCACCCAATCAGTCCCACCGCCCTGAGGCAGCTGCTGGTTGATGGGCTTGTGGCTTAACTCTCATTTTCTTCTTTACATCTTCCAACATTTCTACAATAAACATGTATTACTTTTAAGAGAGAATATATAGATTAGAGAGAGAATATAGAGAGAGAATGTATAAATTACCAGAAGGCCGGATGGGCCACAAGCCTGACAAGCTACACTGTCCCCTGCTCGCATTTCCTCAGTGCCTGTGTTTAGTGAGATTCTAAGTAACTTCCGATCAGGACTCGGCGCTTTGTCATGTGGAGCGCGTGGGTGTTTTGGGGAATGAAGTAGGAGGCTGTGCTGGGGGTTCTGGAGGGGGTGGGTGGGGTAGATGGGGGCACCTGGGCTTCTAAAAATATACCCCTTG
Source organism: Globicephala melas (assembly GCF_963455315.2). Lineage (NCBI taxonomy): Eukaryota > Metazoa > Chordata > Mammalia > Artiodactyla > Delphinidae > Globicephala > Globicephala melas. The sequence goes on along the minus strand of NC_083317.1, from coordinate 73,688,149 downwards.
TTTAGCAAGGGCAAAAGCATTCATCTCCATTTGCCTCATGTATGAGCGCGACCCTGTGCCCTTGGAATTTAAAAGGAAAGAGCGAATAGAGGAGAGGGAGAAAAAGGACTGCAAAACACAGAAACTGCCCGAAACAGCCACAGAGACAAATTTCTGAATTGTTCAAGGTCACTGTCCAATCCTTAGCTCAGTTGAGGGTTCCCACAGAGTGAGCTTGCTTCCCACCCTCCCCAAGCCCCCTCCCCCCATCTCACCAACTCAACTGTCCCTTCCCCTCACTGAACACACTCTCCCTCTCTCCCCTTAGCCTTAGACTCTGCCCGGACTGCTGACTCCGGGCTGCCAAGACATGCGCCTTGGGTTGTCCGACACATTCTGAGACCAGATCCAAGAAATAAACAGCACCAAATGAAGGACTCGGGGATACACGGAGCCCAAATGGTCCTTGGTCTGGAGCAGAATTTCTCCCTCAAAACCCACCTCTCAATGACCAGCTGTGTGTGTTCCAGGATCAAGAGATAAAGATGAGGGCAGGCCAGGCCCCTAGACCTAAAAGCCTGTGCACAGCCTGGCCGGGGAGACAGGTCCCTGCAGCCCTCAGGCTACACGGCAAACAACACCAGGGATGGAAGAGAGGTGTATGCTCTGAGCACCCAAGGGAAGGAGGCTTTAATCTCTGGTGTGTACGTGGAGGGGAGGGGAGTTCACACAGCAGGTGGCATCTGGGTAGGATTCTGACACACGGCAGTTGGGCCAGAGGAAATCCCAGGAAGAAAGGCCCAGAGCCCTGGGGATGAGGGAAGAGTCCACGGCCAAGGAGGACATGTAGGTGAGGGCAGGGGAGGGGCACGAGGCTGGGGCAGGTGTGCAAGGCCTGAACCCCACACTAAGGGATCTGGACTCTACCCCGCAGATCAGGGGCTCTAAGTCTTTTGGATTTCAGGGTCCACTACGAGTTGAACGAATCTGGGGGACTGACTCAGGACAGATGATTGATTACTTTGCCAAATAAGGCCATTAAGACCAACACCAAACCCTCAACACCAACTTAGCACTTCCTGTTATCGTCAATTCATAAAAGGGCATTTAAATATCAAAAGAGTGGGAGACCCCCAACAAACCCAGAATGAAGGACGGTCCCTCCCCCTGCTGGTACCACCTGTCCACTATGCTGTCCTTGTTCTCACTTGCCACAGACAAAGGGAAACGTCCTCCTGACCGGGGCTGGGAGCCACAGCTGTGGGGCTGACAGTGACAGGACTGTAGACCTGAGAGTTAGACCCATTTCCGGTATCCAAAATGTGATGTGTTTCGTTCAAAGATCCAAAAATTCAAAATGAGGCAAAGCTTATGAAAGTGCCAGGCACAGTGTCCATTGAGGGCCCCTGTGTGTGACCCTGACAGCACCACAGTGGACAGCCTGGCGCTCCTTGCGGGGGAAGAAAGCCTTCCATGGTCAAATGGGTTTGGGAAACACCAAGACTCTTTAAAAAGTTTGTTAGGGGCTTCCCTGGTGGCGCAGTGGTTGAGGGTCCGCCTGCCGATGCAGGGGACGCGGGTCCGTGCCCCGGTCCGGGAAGATCCCACATGCCGCGGAGCGGCTGGGCCCGTGAGCCATGTCTGCTGAGCCTGCGCATCCGGAGCCTGTGCTCCACAACGGGAGGGGCCACAACAGTGAGAGGCCCGCGTACCGCAAAAAAAAAAAAAAAGTTTGTTAGTCAGCATTTATTTCTGCAAGACTTGAATGTGCCCCATGATTCAGCGTGCAGTGTTTCCATGACTCATTTGACTGCGGAAAGTCCTCCTCAGCGCGGACAGCGTGGGAAAGTTCTCGCGCAGATGCTTATTCACTACTGAGTGGGCATGAGGCTGGCGTGGGCCGAGGAGAACAGAGCAGCGCAGGCACCTCAGAGGCACCAGCAAGCACGCGTGAAGGAGGCCCCGTGCACCTGCCGGCGGACACAGCACCTACCTCGAGGTCGGAGTTGATGGAGGAGACCTGGGAGGAGCTACTGGAGGACACGCATGCCCGGATGACCTGAACCGGAGGGTACGAGGGGGGCTCCTGCAGGGACGTGGCTCCCGTGCTTGTCTGTCCATCTCCAGGCAGCCTGGTGGCACTGCAGCTCGCCTGCAAGGTGTGCGGGGAAGGGCAGGCAGGAGACTTGGTTAGCATCTTTGTTTCTCGCACTGTCAGAGCATCCACGTGCTTCAGCATTCAAAAGGCACGAAAGGACGCAGCCGCCTCCACCCTCCTCCTGCGGCCACTCAGCTCCTCCTCAGAGGCAGCCGGCCCTCCTTTGTGTGTCCTTCCCAATAGTCTGTGCACACGAGAGCAAATGCATGTACACGTTTCCCCCATTTCCACTAACGGTAGTACACTCTATACTCTCTTATGCATCTTGCTTTATTTCACTTAACAACATGCCTTAGAAGTAGTTTCATAGCAGTTTTTTTTTTTGGTAGCATTGTACAGATGTTCACAAGCTATTTAAACCAGTCCCCTGCTAATGGACGTTTAGGATATCCCCAGTCTCTTGCTTTTACAATCAACCCTGGCTGCAGTAAATTATACCGTACATTAAAGATTTCAGGATATAAAGGATAAATTCTTAGAAGTGGAATTGCTGGATCAGAGGGTATGAGCGCTTGTCATTTGGATAGCTCTTGCCAAAAGTGTGCTCCATAGAGGCTTAACCAACGCACCCGCCAGCAGCCTATGAGAGTGAGCTGGGAAGGGTTAAGGGAGGAAGAAACTTGTGAGATTACCTGTCTGTCTGTCTGCCCATCTATCTCAGAAGACAGCTTCCTCCCACAGGCCTCACAGGGGTTTCCCCAGAGATCCTTAAGGCTCCCGGCTGGGCTCGGAGCCGGGCAGTCATCCCACGGACACAGCACAGGGGGAATAACCCACCTTCTGGACCGTATCTTCCACCAACTAACCATATGACCTCGGCAAAAAACTTATCCTCCGGAGTCTCAGTTTCCTAATCTGTAGAAGGGGCTGGTAACCCCTGCCTTGCTTCCTCTGAACTGGTGTCACGGGCTCAGGTTTAGTAAACGTCCTGGACACACGAGAAGAACAGCTGCTCATACGGGTCCCCAAATCACGCAGGGCTCCAGCCCTGGATGGGTCAAGGGCACAGTTCCCTGTGAGAGTCGGCTGGAAGGGAGGAAAGTCCACAAAGGAGACAAAGACAGCTTTCTGGGTGGGAGGGGGGGGAGGCGGGGCAGCAGAGGCCTCCCAGGCACAACAAAGGAAATAATCTATAAATTCCTCAGGTCTGACCACACCTGAGTCAACAGAGAAAATGGAGTTTTCAAATGCTGCCAGCTGTTGACTCCTAGGACCCCACACCCTCGGCCTCCTAGGCTCAGCCTGACCCCAGCTGCATCTCTTGGAAAATCTCTCCTTGACCAGCGCTCGGGAGGTGATGCTGGCAAGAGTGAGCACCACTCTGGCTCTTTTGCCCACTTCCTGATGGTAGTTCAAACAGGACGTATATCAAGGCACATGGCAACAGGGTACCGATATCACCACAACATGCCCATCGGGACAGCCTCATGAAAAAAAGAAAATAATTTGCTAATGCAGCAGGCATGAAATCGTGGCATGAAACGGCGGCATAAAAAGCATGTCCTCTGTATAAAAGCTCAGGTGCCAGAGTCAGACAGGATTAGTCTGAAACCTATTCCTGTGATTTTCTAACTATGGGATCTTGGGCAAGTGAGTTAATCCTCCCTGTGCCTCATTTTAAAAGAATAATAAGGGGGGCTTTTCTGGTGGAGCAGTGGTTAAGAATCCGCCTGCCAATGCAAGGGACATGGGTTCAAGCCCTGGTCCGGGAAGATCTCACATGCCGCGGAGCAACTAAGCCCATGCGCCACAACTACTGAGCCTGCGCTCTAAAGCCCGCGAGCCACAGCTACTGAGCCTGAGTGCCACAACTACTGAAGCCTGCACGCCTAGAGCCCGTGCTCCGCAACAGAGAAGCCACCGCAATGAGAATCCTGTGCACCGCAAGTAAAGAAAGCCCGTGGGCAGCAACGAAGACCCAACACAGCCAAAAATAAATAAATAAATATTGAAAAAAAAAAAAAGAAGAAGAAGAAGAAGAAGGGCTTTCCTGGTGGTACAGTAGTTGAGAGTCCGCCTGCCGATGCAGGGGACACGGGTTCGTGCCCCGGTCTGGGAAGATCCCACATGCCGCGGAGCGGCTGGGCCCGTGAGCCATGGCCGCTGAGCCTGCGCGTCCGGAGCCTGTGCTCCGCAACGGGAGAGGCCACAACAGTGAGAGGCCCGCATACCGCAAACAAACAAAAAAAAAGAATAATAAAATGATTAAGTATTAATAAATGACAATAGAAATAATACTAGTATCTACCTCAGGTTGTTCTAAGACTCTGCGTTGCTAATAATTGTAAAAAACATTTATCAAGCGCTTACTCGGTGTCAGCCATCATGCCCAGTAAGAAGCAGCACAGCATTTTGGTCAAAGGCACAGACTCGGCAGAGACAGGTCTGAATCCTGGTTCTACCACCAACAAACCGTGTGACCTTGAGCAAGTTGCTTAACCTCTCTGGGCCCCATTTTCCTTTTCTGTAAAATGAGCATAATACCTCAAGGGTTGGCTGTTGGATTAAATGAGTTCATCTATGTAAAGCACTTAGACCAGTACTCCAAGCACTGTGACCAGTGAGTACAATAAGCATCATGGAAGGGTTGGCTGTTATTATTTACTCAGAGCCTGGCAAGTAGTTAGCCCTCAGTAAACAGACCACCATGCGAATGATGACCCTAGAGCCCAGGGAGGCGGCTTCTGCCCAGGCTAGAGGGTGGGGCTCCTGGCTCCCTGCTGGGAGCTGTCTTGGAGGCAACTCTCGCCCTCTGGTGGACACAGAAGGAAGAGACCGAATGGAAGTATTTGCTCAAAAATGTGTTGGCTGGCCTCAGTGGAGGAGAACAGAAGAGGAACACAGTCTTCTCTCAAGGAGTCTGCTCTCCAGTGGGCATCCACTCAAGATTCAGGTACTGGAAGGGTTCAAGTGAATGCAACTTTTGCACTATTATTTTTCACAAGTTCCACGATTTAAAAATTTCTAGTGCAAAGCGTTGGCCAGATGCTGCCAGGGCTCCCTGTGCTTTCCCCAGGGCTTCCCATCACCCACCCACCCACCCACCCTCTGGACAGAAGAACAGCTTAATGGCCGAAGTGGACTCTTAATCGTGAGCGTGCTCCAAACCTCCCAGAACTTCACTTACGTCACATACAGGTTCTTTACACCCACTTTCCAAGGAACAACAGCAAAGAGTAAAACCTTTCTCTCAGGCACAAAGTCTGAGCGTCAGCACGTCCCAGGGGCAGCCCAGCGGGGCGGCTATCACTGCACTCTGGGTTCCAAACACACCTGTACAGAGAGCCCGTGACCTGACGCACCAGGGTTTTGGCAAACAAGACAGAAGGAGACAAAGTTTATATCCCAGCAGGAAACAGAAAACAAACAAAAGTAAAAGATCACGATAAGTGCTTTGCAGAGCATTTTAAAAGGTAATAAAATAAACAGCAGAGGGGTGGAAGCAACTTTTCCACAGAATGAGTGGTGGGGGAAGGAGAAGGTGACATTTTTACTGAAATCGGAAAGACGAGAAAGAAGCATCCATGCAAAAAATCAGGAGGAAGAGCATGTAGGCAGAGGAACGGAGAGAAATTCTGCGCAGAGAGAAGTGAAGAGGGGAGAATAGGAGGCAGTGAGGGAGGGGGAAAGCGCGGGGCTGTGTCAGGAGATTAGATTTTATTCTGCGTGAAATGGGAAGCCAGAGGAGTGTTTTAAACCAAAGACGAACAAGATGTCATTTACATTTGTAAGAGACCCTTCTGGTTACTGGTTGTAAATGGAGGGGGTGGGACAAGAATAGCAGTGAGAGGAAAACCAGTTAGGAGGCTCCTGGATCTACTTGTTTTTTCCTTTCTTTATTGAAGTATAGTTGATTTACAATATTGTGTTAGTTTCAGGTGTACAGAAAAGTGATTCATTTCTACACGTTTATATGAATATACCTAGATTCTTTTTTTCCAATTCTTTTCTATTACAGCTTATTACAAGATATTGAATACAGTTCCCTGTGCCATACAGTAAAACCTTGTCGTTTACCTATTTTATATATGGTTGTGTGCATCTGTTAATCCCATACTTCCAATTTATCCCTCCCCCTACCCTTCCACTTCGGTAACCGTAAGTTTGTCTTCTACGTCTGTGAGTCTGTTTCTGTTTTGTAAATAAGTTCATTTGTAATTTGGGGGGGTAATATTTTTTAGATTCCACATATAAGTGATATCATATGATATTTGTCTTTGTCTGTCTCACTTACTTCCCTCAGTATGATAATCTCTAGGTTGGATCTACTTTAAAAGAAGCATTTGCGAGACTCACAGATGGGTGATATGGGCACGGGCATATAGTGAGGGAAAGAGAGGAATCTGAGTTTGACCCACTGCACGGACAGTGGTGTCGCTTCCTGACATGAGGAAGATGGGGAGAGGAGCCGGTCTGGACATGGAAATCCAGAATTCTGTATTGGACACGGCACGTGTGAGATGCCACATGGGGACGATGAAGAGGGAGGATGAAGAGGTAGTGGGGCAGCCGAGACTGGAACTGAAGGAGAGGAAAAGGATGACGACACAGGCCAGGGAAATCAGCCAGAGCTGGCAGGTAGGGCTATGGGACTGGAAGAGTGTACCCAGAGAAGGGAGCCCTCCTGAGGCGGAGCTGCGGTACTGCAACCTTGAAGTCCGCTCACCAGGAGGAGCCCGCAGAGGTGAGGGTGGCAGAAAAACCGGGACAGGGAGGGGCCCAGAAATCAGAAGAAGCAGGCGGCCAAACGAGTTGAACCTCAACTGGACAGAAATGATCCCGGGATTTAGCAACTGGGAGGTCGCTGTAGCCTCGACAGGAACGACTTAGTGGGGTGTGGGACATGGAGTGGGCTTCTTGTCGCCTCTTTCCCTCCAACCCTCTTCCTCCTGAAGGCCCCCCGTGCAGAACCCTGGGAGTCATCTGGAGCATGCTGTCCTCTTCACCACCACATCCTCACTGCCCCCACTGCTCTACCTGCCGACTCCACTGCAGCTCTGCTTCTCCATCGGCTGCAGCCTTGGTTCAGGCCACACCATGTCTTTCCTGGACTTACAACTGTCCCTCACTGACCCCCTTGCTTCTAGTCTCCACTCCCTAGTCTGCCCCCCAACAATGCCTGAGTGACGGCTCTAAAATGCACGTCTGACCCTGAGCCTCTAGTCCTGAAGCCTCCTGAACTCCCATCACCCTCTGCGATCTCACACTTACCCCGCCTCCACCCTTTCATCTCCGAGCTCCCCTTCATCTGACCGCCACCGCCTGCCCCCCACCAAGGCCTCTGAGAGTTCCTTCCTCTTTTTACAGGCTTTCCTGCCTCATTCCGCCCCTCCTGCAGCTAAAGTGTCACTTCCTCCAGGAAGCCTTCCAGGACTACCTCCCACCCTTCTGGACACCCGGCTGTGGCCCACAGCCACTTACCTGCTGCACGGGCTCGATGGTCAGCTCCAGGTAGCGGCTGACAGCTGCCATCCTCTTGAGGGGCTTGCAGTAAGGAAGCGTGGTGAGAGGCACCCAGTCCGCATTCTTTCAAGCGGGGATGGGGAGACAGAAAGGGGGATTCTTAAAGTCAGGAGAGCTTTTCTCAAAACAGGATCCCAGTTTCTTCAAAAGAACCCCTACAGTATTTTTTTCTGTTCTTTTATGGCACATCTCACTTTCTGCTTCCTGTGAGATGTATCTCATCTGTCTCTTTGAGGTCACAGTAGGTGGGTGGGTCCCAAACTTGGTTGCACCGTGGAATCACCTGGGCTTCTTAAAACACCAAACAACTGAAGTTTAGCTCTCACCCCCCACCCCGCCCCACACCAGACATTCTGATTTAATTGGTATGGATGTGACTTGCAGAGTTTAAAAGCCCCCCAGATAATTCTGAAGTATGGCAAGGTTTGGGAATCACTGAAATGGGTGCTAAATAAGGGTTTTTGTAAAGCAGTGTGGTTCTTGAACTTTACTGCGTACCAGAAGCACCCAGAGGACTTATAAAAACACCCCGAGTTTTGGATTTGGTAGAGCTGGGTGGAGCCCTAAGATCTGCATTTCTAACAAGTTTCCAGGCAGTGCTGGTCCGGGGACCACACTTTGAGAACCACTGATGGAAAGACTGCTGAAGAGATTACAAAGGCTCCACTTCCTGTCTTCAAAATACTAAACACACAGGGCTCTCTTGAAATACCTTAGCTCCCCATTGGGATATAATTTTGTAACAGTTTCTAGAATGGAATGAAAATAACTTCCCACTAGAGCCTCCTTGGGAACTTGGATCTTTGGTCTAAGCACCTGTATCTCCCCTTTTACCTTGGTCACACCCACACTGCCTTCTACTTCATTAACTCAGTCAGATTACACTGTTAAACCTAGAAAATTTGGAGGAGGGGACTCGGTTCACTCACACGGAGCCTCATTTCTACTCTGAAAGAAATGAAGGTAGTGAGGAGTCCAGGTAGTAGGCGAGACTTTTTTTCCTCAAAAAATGACCTTAGAAAAGGGGGAGCTGCTGTATGTTCAACTCTTTACCAGCTCTCTTATTATTATGAGGCACTTTCTCAACTATTTGCAACAAGGACTTTTGACAAAGAAAAATTGCCTCAGTTAGCGTAGCTCTGCTTACTTAGAGGGGTCACCTGATTAAATCAGCAAAAGGCAGAGACAGACGCATTTACTGGTATGACATCATTGTAAAGGGTGGAAGTTATTTGTAAGCAGCACTTTTAAAAATCAGCTTTTTAGTGATACCAACTTAAAATAAAAGCCGTGTTAGTATGTGGATGTCAGATGCATGCACAAGTGGGAACTTAAGTTTTTACGAAATGAGGGCAAAAAGCACATTACTTCTAAACTAACGTATTAATTTATATAGTATGTGAACTTAAATATATATATGTAAATTACCAAATAGCGTAATAGCAAACTTAAAAAATATTTTGTCCTTGGGAAAACAGAGGATCCTACTTATTCAGGGCACTCAGCATTGCGCGTAACAGTAGTTTTTTAAAGTGACCAACCGGCCAAGCTCGTGGGGACCCCCAGGATTCCCAGGCCCGGCCCCGGTGAGGCTCGCTGCCTCTGCCCATGCTGTGCACAAACACCGGGGGGCCCCGTCCAGCTGTGAGACCTTGCCTCGGTCCTTGCCTCCTGGTTTTCTTCCTCCTTCTCTGCACAGGTCAAAAGGGCTTGGGTGTCGGCATTCTCTCTGGCTTCAGAGGCAAATCCCAAAGCATGTCTCAGCTTGCTCTTCATCACCCAGGAAAGGAAAATGATCTGAGAAGTGAAGTTAAGGTCCACGGAGGCGGAGGACTTCAGCCACCGGTGCTGCCTTCACCTCTGCACCCTGAGGGCTCCATCCTGGGCTGGTTCCTTACCTCCCCGGGATCATCCTGTCGGGTCGGCCCCAGAACAGACACAGCTCATCTGAGGACAGAGCCAGGTCCAACACTCCCTAGCTGCTGTCCCCCTGAGGGCCCAGTACCCAGCCAGACGCTGCCTCTAACAAGCACTTAATAGATACTTGTTACACAAAAAGATTTTGAAAACCATTTTCCCTGGCTTACAAGGACAGTACACGTAGTGGGTTGAAGAGTGTCCTCCCAAAATTCATATCCACTCGGAACCTCACAATGTGATCTTATTTGGAAACAGGGTCTTTGCTGATATAATTAGTTAAGATGAGGTGGTAGTGGATTAGGGTGGATAAGGTAAGTCCTGTGGCAGGAACCTCACAGGAAGAAGAGAAGTAATGCAGAGATACACAAAGGGAAAAAGGCCAGGTGAAGATGGAGGCAGAAATTAAAATTATGCTGCCAGCTCGCCCGGAGATGGAAACAACCTAAGTGTCCATCATCGGATGAATGGATAAAGAAGATGTGGCACATATATACAATAGAATATCACTCAGCCATAAAAAAAAACGAAATTGAGCTATTTGTAATGAGGTGGATACACCTAGAGTCTGTCATACAGAGTGAAGTAAGTCAGAAAGAGAAAGACAAATACTGTATGCTAACACATATATATGGAATTTAAGAAAAAAAAATGTCACGAAGAACCTAGGGGTAAGACAGGAACAAAGACACAGACCTACTAGAGTACGGACTTGAGGATATGGGGAGGGGGAAGGGTAAGCTGTGACAAAGCGAGAGAGAGGCATGGACATATATACACTACCAAACATAAGGTAGATAGCTAGTGGGAAGCAGCCGCATAGCACAGGGAGATCAGCTCGGTGCTTTGTGATCGCCTGGAGGGGTGGGATAGGGAGGGTGGGAGGGAGACGCAAGAGGGAAGAGATATGGGAACATATGTATATGTATAACTGATTCACTTTGTTATAAAGCAGAAACTAACACACCATTGTAAAGCAATTATACTCCAATAAAGATGTAAAAAAAAATAATAAAGGTGACTCCAATCTAAAAAAAAAAAAAAGAGTCACGTACCACAATGTTCATTGCAGCTCTATTTACAATAGCCAGGACATGGAAGCAACCTAAACGTCCATCGACAGATGAATGGATAAAGATGTGACACATATATACAATGGAATATTACTCAGCCATAAAAAGAAACAAAATTGAGTTATTTGTAGTGAGGTGGATGGACCTAGAGACTGTCATACAGAGTGAAGTAAGTCAGAAAGAGAAAAGCAAATACCATATGCTAACACATATATATGGAATCTAAAAAAAAAAAAATTGTTCTAACGAACCTAGGGGCAGGACAGGAATAAAGACGCAGACGTAGAGAATGGACTTGAGGACACGGGGAGGGGGAAGGGTAAGCTGGGATGAAGTGAGAGAGTGGCATATATACACTACCAAATGTAAAATGGATTACATGTGGGAAGCAGCCGCATAGCACAGGGAGATCAGCTCGGTGCTTTGTGACCACCTAGAGGGGTGGGATAGGGAGGGTGGGAGGGAGATGCAAGAGGGAGGAGATATGGGGATATATGTATGTGTATAGCTGATTCACTTTGTTATAAGGCAGAAATTAACACACCATTGTAAAGCAATTATACTCCAATAAAGATGTTAAAAAAATAAAAAAAAATTACGCTGCCAGAAGCCAGGGAACCCCAGGAGCCACCAGAAGCTGGAACAGTCAGGGAAAGACTCTCCGCTACAACCTCTGGAGAGAGTGTGACTCCACCTGGATTTCGGACTTCTGGCTTCCAAAGCTGAGAGAATAAATTCCTGTGGTTTAAGCCATCACGTTTGTGGTTATGTGTTACGGCAGCCCTCGCAGACTCAAATAGTATGTGAGAAAATCCATTTCTAAACTATTTATGCTAAATCCACAGGTTTTCCACCCCTCCCCCAACCCCACCCAGCATCTCCACTCGCCACTGTTTGAGCTTAGCTTGCCCTTGAGGCCCTCACACCAAGGTCACTGGGGTGTCAGCACATCAGGCAACACCTGCTTGGGGATCAGAAACGGGCTCAGCGATCACTGACAGCTTTTCTCTCTGCTTCCCCACCCCAGGCTTCCAGCACCGAAGAGGACAGAAAGCAGATGATCACCCGTGTAGGGCAGGTCAACTTGCAAAGCCCTTCCCAGCCTGTGAGAAGACAAGGCAAAGGTGAGGAAAACAGGTTCACAGAGGACAGGGACCAATCCAGGTGGGGAGCAGCACCGAGACAGGAGCCTGGCTCTTCTGTGATCCCAAGGCCAGGAAGCTTCATACTCCCCTCTGCTGTTTCACAAAGCTCCAGTCAAGAGATATTTCTTCTTATTAAAAAAAAAATAAAAAGGAGGAGGGACTTCCCTGGTGGCGCAGTGGGTAAGACTTTGCACTCCCAATGCAGGCCGCCCAGGTTCGATCCCTTGTCAGGGAACTAGATCCCACACGCATGCCGCAACTAAGAAGCCAGCGAGCTGCAACTAAGGAGCCAGCCTGCCACAACTAAGACCCGGTGCAACCAAATAAATGAATAAATAAATAACATTTTAAAAGGACACAAAGCACAAAACTGCACATTGCAATTGTGTCTGCCTCCCCCAGAATTCAAACCACCACCCTGGCTACTGGGAAAGAATTCTTTCTAGCAAGAGGGTAGGAGGGCAGATGAGACACAGCAGCCAAGCCCCCGGGCCTGGGGTGGATACGGTGAGGTCCAGCGCTGCACGGCCGAGGGAGGTCAGGAACCAGGGTGTGGCCCGTAGCAGGTATTCAGGCCGCCGGTCATGGGCCACGATGGCTGAGGCGTAGAGGAGGCCAGCCAGGGCCGACAGGAGCCGGGTCCACAGGTAGATGGAGGGAAATGTCCTACCCCAGCACTGGGCAGAGAGAGAAGGGGGCTGGGCTGGGAGGAACACTGCCACCTCCCTCAGCTCCCTTAAAGCTGATTCTAAGACCCAGGCCCCTGGTGATGTAAGAGGTTGGAGGGCAAGCCCTCTGCCCATGGCCAGTCCCCAGAGGTGCCACTTCTGTTGGGCTTCAAGCTGCTTCCAGGAATTCCCTGGCAGTCCAGTGGTTAGGGCTCCTCGCTTCCACTGCAGAGGGCATGGGTTCGATCCCTGGTTGGCGAACTAAGATCCTGCAAGCCGCGCGGCGTGGCCAAAAAAAAAGAAAGCTGTTTTCTTTGTCTGGTGAACTCCTATTCATCCCTCAGAACCTGGCTTAAACCCAACTCTGGGAAACCATCCCTTAACACCTCCACCCTAAGGGGAGCAAGTTATTCCCTCTTCAGGGTCCCTCACACCTCTGACATATCCCTCTATTGGAGTGCCTTTCACCCTGATTATGACTTAGCTCCTTACACATCTGTCTGTCCAACAGACAGAGGGCTCCTGAGAGCAGGGCTGAGGTCCTCACCATCTCGGTGCCCTGGAACCCAGCACTGGGCAGGGGCTCGTGAATGTCAGTGGGGAGAGCAGGACAGAGACTGAATTATGGAGAACCAAGGGCCCACTCTTCTCGTCTCGGGGCCACCAACTCTGAACCAGGCGGGACGGGAAAGTCAGGAAAATTAGAGATAACATTCTGGAAATTTTGAAGCCAAGGGGATATTTCTGGAGAATGAGCAATGGAAATATTGGTTTTTAAAAAAGGAAACATACAATATTTATATGTAAGTATCCTTTACAGGTATAACGTCACTTTATATACACATTAAGTATATATACAAATATTATGTATTTCCAATTATATACAATTACATAGGTATTTAAATCAATACATAAATATAAATTATATATATATATATATATATATATATATATATAACTTAGTTTGCTCATTAGATGACTGTACTTAGAGACATACAGACCTTGGTTAAGGAACGGAAAATATTCAAGAGAAAAAGCATGTTTTAGCCGATTTTCTCCATTTTAATTTAACCCTCAAAAAGATTCCTGGGACTTGCCTGGTGGCGCAGTGGATAAGAATCTGCCTGCCAGTGCAGGGGACATGGGTTTGAGCCCTGGTCTGGGAAGATCCCACATGCCACGGAGCAACTAAGCCCGTGTGCCACAGCTACTGAGCCTGCACTCTAGAGCCCACGAGCCACAACTACTGAGCCCATGTGCCACAACTACTGAAGCCCACGCGCCTAGAGCCCGTGCTCCGCCACCACAATGAGAAGCCCGCGCACTGCAACGAAGAGTAGCCCCTGCTCGTCGCAACTAGAGAAAGTCCGCGCGCAGCAACAAAGACCCAACACAGCCAAAAATAAATAAATAAAATAAAATAAAATAAAATAAAAAAAGATTCCTGGGGATTCCCCGGCGGTCCAGTGGTTGGGTCTCCACGCTTTCACTGCCAAGGGCTTGGGTTCAATCCCTGGTTGGGGAACTAGGATCCCACAAGCCACACAGCACGGCCAAGGGAAGGGGAAGAAAAAGAAATAGATTCCTCAGGAGTGTTATATCTACCTCTGCATCTCTTCCAGTTTTGTTCCCAGGCCTCCCTGTTTCTGGCCTGCCACCCCCTGAGCAGACGGCACGCAGCCGGGGACGGTGGCCCCTGGCCCACTGGCCCCAGAGGTTGCGGGTGGAGTGTCACCCCTTCCCATCAGCCCGTCCCACCTCACACGGCCCAGCAGCACTGCTATGGCGGGAAGACTTTGGGGTCCTCCAGCCCACCCACCCCCATTTTACAGAGGACATTGATGGGCAGAGGGGAAGGTGACTTGCAGAGCCGGGCTAGGCCCTGAGCTGGATGAGGCCAAGCTGGGGGAGCCCTCTGCTCTCACTCCCGTGCCAACCCACGCCCAGCGCCCACTGACTCAGAACTCAAGCTCTTCTCAGGGTCGGTACTAGGGTCTAGAGGGCTCCGCCTGCGGCGCTGAACACACAGCTGTGCTTCAAGCATCACTGCTTGAAGACTGGAACTGGTTTGGTGACTCGAGATGTGGTATGAATTTCTCCAGCACACACAGGCCTGTCTAGCAGGTCAGGACAGACGGCTGGCAGGACGACCTGCCTGGTGGCTTCCCGGCAAATCCGCGCTGGGGACTGGAAGCGGGCTGTGCCTCAGACACTCTTACGGCAGCAATGATTCCCGGCGTTGTCAGCACAATGCTTTACTGATCAGTGCGTGTTTCGCACCCTTTGTCCTGTTCAAGGACTTGCTCCTGGAAAAATGGGAACTTTTCCCACCAAAGCCACCCAGCCAGGCTGCTCCTCAGCGCCCTCTGCAGGGGTAAATTAGAAGCAGCTTCTGGGGGATCCAGGGTCCAAGTCCAGGCTGGCTTGGCTTCCCACAGCACTGCAACCCTGCTGGCTTTCTCCCTAACGAGGGAACCCTAGCTCTGGGTTATTCATGGGACCAGAGACACTCAGGGATGGCAGCCCCTCCGAGATTGCCCAGCTCAGTCCCCTTGCAATCTCCCTCTATCTTCTTGCCAAGGGGCCATCAGGTTTGAATGCCTCTAGTGATGAGAAGCCTACTACCTCCTAAAGCAGGAATAACAACACCAGCTGTTCTCAACATGCCAGGCACTGGGGAAAGTGTCTAACCCATGGAATTCTTCCTTTAACCAAATGGGAAGCGGCCCTCCCAGTAACCTCTTGCTTATTGATTCTGGTCTTGGTCCTGTTCTCCGAGACTGCAAAGAACAAGGCTGCTCTTTCTGCCCCAGGATAGCCCTCTGTTTCCTGTATCCATGAGCTTCCTTTTCTCTAGGCCAAATGCAGTGACTCATTAAGAAGTGTCTGCTGGAAGCTACCCTGGGCAGACCCCAAGCACCTGGAACACAGTGAGAAATGAAACAGACAAGGGCACTGCTCTCACACTGCTGATGCTCTGCTAGGGGACCAGGCAGCAACCTGGTAAGTAACTAAAGGAGCTCATTCAGGCTGTGATAAATGCGATGAAGAAAATTAAGCAGAGGGAGGGACACAGCGGTGGGACTGGCCTGGGGCTATTTTAGGTGGGATGGTGTTATGGGTTGAATTGTGTCCCCCCAAAAAGATGTTGGAGTCCCAACCGCCAGAGGTAGTGAATGTGGCCTCATCTGGAAATAGAGTTTTTGCAGATGATCAAGGTAAGCTGAGGTTATTACGGTGGGCTCTAATCCAAGAGGACTGTGTCCTTGTGAAAAGAGGAAAGTCAGACACAGAAACATACGGAGGGAAGCCATGCGACCACACACACACACACACACACACACACACAGGGAGAACTCCACACAAATCCTGGGGTTGTGCTGCCACCAGCCAAGGGACTACCAGAAGCTTAGAGAAAGGCCTGGAACGGATCCCTCTCTAGGGCCTTCAGAAAGAGTGTGGCCCTGCTGACACTTTGGTGTCGGATCTCTGGCCTCCAGGACTTAAAGACAGTATGTTTCTGTTGTTCAGAGTCTGGGATACTTTGTCATGGCAGCAGCAGGAAACTAATACAGGTGGTCAGGGCACTGCAACTGTTCCTTCAAAGGCCCGCATGTGACACGGCTTCCCAGCCCTGACCACACCCTGGAGGCCCATCCCAGCAGTGGTTGAACTGCGCACAGTGTTCCCCACGCTCCCCTCCCTTGCCCTGGAGACAGCATCTTTGCTGATGAGGCCCTGTGCCCCGGGAGGTTTCAGGCTGCAGCTCCCACGAGCGGTCAACTAAGCACCGCCTCCTCAAATCCTGTTCTCCTGGGATTGCTGTTAAACCACAGTGCTCTTGGGCAAGACTAAATGATGGGCCGTCACATTTCTGGCGTCAGGCCCCACGATTTTCACGCGTCCGTAATATGGGGCTCTTTAGCAGGCGCTCTCCTGCCTCGGTGGCCTTTCCCGCAGGCGCTCTCCTGCCTCGGTGGCCTTTCCCGCACACTCTGCTCTGCCCTGAGTGCCTTCCCTTCGCCTCTGCCTCCTTAGACCCCACCTGGCCTTCGCTGCCAACCTGGGGCCGCGCCAGCACCCAGTGCCTGGCAGTGTGAACAGTTTTCACCCTCGCTCATTTGAATAATGCAGGAGGCTTCTCTCTTTCTTCCAGAACCCCAAACATTCGATTCTTTCTTAGAGCATTCAAACATCCTGCTTCCCATTTCTGTGTCTTCCTTGGGGAGACTGTGAGCTCCCCAAGGGCAAGCAGGGCATCTCAAGGCACGTCTGTTCCCCCAAGGGACTGGCCATCACATGACTTCCCTAACCCCAGATGCCTGAAAAATACTGCCAACAAGACACTCTCGAATACACAGACCCCAGGAGCTGCATGACCCTGTTCTCTAAAAGCTCAGATCTTCTCGCTCCTTAATGGGGTGTTTATCCATCCAAACTCAGGGGCTCCTTCCGGAGAGCCTGATTTTCATTTGCTACGAGAAATGGAGAGAACACGGTGCCCTCTCCCTGTGAGTCTCAGGACCCTCCGAGGCCTGGGGGCGGCTGTTCGCTGCCCACACACATGTGTATACACGCACACACACCCACGTACACACCCAACGCGCACATGTGAACGGAGACACCACCTCTCCACCCCGGTGACCTGGAGCTGGGAGGATGCTCCCAGATGCCCTAAGACCTGCCAGGGTGACCCACAGTCCCGGCCCCAGACTCACGATTCTGGAGAGTGGGGGGATCCGGGAAGCCCAGGCGCCCAAGGCTGCGATGCCGCCCAGCAGGAAGCCAAGGATTTCAGTATTGTCCTGCGGGAACAGTGATACACTCAGCACCCTGAGGATATGCCCATGCACCCCAGGCCCGTCCTTTTCTGCTTTTAGGAGGTTCTTCCCAACGAGGCCTAACCCTGACGCCCACCCCCAGGGCATTTGTTGGAACTAGGAGAAGGGGAGGGGCCCGCATTGCCCCCCCCCCCCGCCGCCGTCAGGTCCCCCTGAGCAGGCTCGACCTCACCTGTACTAGGCTTCCCAGCAGCCTCCGCTGCGGCCCTCGGATGGGGCCTGAAGCCTTCGGGACAGCGGCCCACAGAGCCCAGCCTGGACCCAGGCTCAGCGGCAGGACCAGGGCAAATATGCTGGCCCTGAGCTGCCGCCTCCTCTTTCTCTCCCGGGAGCCCCGACCTGCAACAGACACCAAGGTCCCACAGGGCTCCCGGGATCTGGAACTCAACAGACAGCTGCGTGGGAAGAACTGGTGTCGACCCCAGACCCGAGGCCAGGATGGGCTCCCACACTGTTCCACAGGCCAGCCCCTCACCCCCCTTCAAGGGCCTGTGGTTGGGTTTTCCCCCCTTCCCCTTATCCCCCCACCCCCCCATGACTGGCACTCTTCCCCTTCCTCAGCCTCTCACAGTGTTTTATGTTTCAAGGCAGGGCGACGTGATCCTTTTTCATATGCATCTGCACGCACACAGAGTCGCCCGTCCTAGACTGGAGACCACTGAAGGCAGGCACTGTGC
This sequence comes from Globicephala melas, assembly GCF_963455315.2. Classification (NCBI taxonomy): domain Eukaryota; kingdom Metazoa; phylum Chordata; class Mammalia; order Artiodactyla; family Delphinidae; genus Globicephala; species Globicephala melas. Next base: position 73,670,228 of record NC_083317.1, on the reverse strand, counting down.
CCGGCCAGTTCTAGAATCTGCACAGAGCCCAGCACAGAGTGGAACTGGCACAAGCTTGGTGAATCTATTATAAGTGGGCACACTGGTGCCAAGGCACCAAAGCTGTGAGTAGAATAAGCATCGTCTTTGAAAGTCTCCTTGAAATAGAAGACAGATCCGCCTCTGAACAATTCCAAAAAGAACATTCCTCCTCTGGGCAGCCTCGAGCAGCTGAGAGCACCTTACATCACCCCTGATGCAAACATTTCCCTTTGGGACAAGGGTCCGAGTACACTGCTGCCCCTTCTCAGGAAAGTCCCAGTCCCACATACTTAAGGCTACTCATCCCATCTCAGTCACTTCCAGCGCCCGCTCGGCCTGAGGCAGCCCAGGTGGTTCGCTTGGAGCCCCTGGACTTGCACACTGAGTATCACTGTCCATCCCCAAAGCCCCGCCCCCTCCCCTTCCTGACCTCTGCCCATGCTGCCCTTTCGCCTGGAATGCCCTTCCTTGCGGTCCCAGTTCCGACGTCACATCCTTCTCTGACACCTGCAGCCCCTCCCCTCCTCTGGTTGCCCATCGTGAGCCCACACCCCCTTACTAGCAGCGCTAACTTTTAGGCCCCTGACTCCCCGCTCTGGGTGGAACCAGGAAGCTCGCCCATTCGTCTGTGCTTGGCAGGGTCCAGGCTCCGGTGTGACAGGGAGAGGCACTCAGCACACTGATGGATGAAATGAGTGGATGGGTGAAGACAGGAACAGATGGCAGCACACTTACCTGAACTGGACTTGACTTTGGAGCTGCAGACTGGGAAGAGAATGGACACAAAGCTCACCAGGTCAACAGCTGCTAGGTAGACACCAGTGAAGACCTGGGAGCAAAGGAAAGAGGGTCTTGGTGTTCAAACACCTTTCAGCAACTGTAGCACCGCTCATTCTGGCTCTCCTCTACCACGTGCGTTCCACTGATGTAGGGCTTCCAGGGACACCTCCAACCCCAGGAAAGGTTGGTTATCACCTCCATTTGACTAACGAGGAGAGGGGGTGCTTAAGTAACCAATCCCATTATGCAGACGCCCATCAGAGAGATGGGATAAGAACTCAGCCCGCCCTACTTTCCACTGGACAGCATGGTCTCTGCTGTGCAACTTTGGCCCAGCCACTGAACTTCCCTGGGCCTCGGTTTCCTCATCTAGAAAGCAGGGATAATAACAGTGCCTCCCTCATTGTTAAGTAGATTGTATGGGCCGATACACGGGAAGTTGCTTAGGCCAGCGACTGGACGAACGTAAAATGCACCCACCCATACATGCACTAGCTACTGACGGTATAGTTGACGCTTGAACAACTCAGGGGTTGGGGCACCGACTCCTCTGCAGTGGAAATTCCAAGTATAACTTTACAGTCAGCCCTTTGTATCCGAGGTTCTGCATCCATGGTTCAACCAACTGTGGACCCTGTAGTGCCGTAGTGTGTATTTATTGAAAAAAATCCATGTATAAGTGGACACACACAGTTCAAAGTCATGTTGTTCAAGGGTCCACTGTACTTAGTGCTTAATAGCATGCGTTCTGGGGTTTGAATCCTGACTCTGTACTTACTAGAGGGTGACTTTAGCAAGGTTATTTAACCTCGCTATGCCTCAGTTTCCACATGTATAAAACAGGGATAATGAGAGCACCCACGTCATAGGTCGACTTGAGGATTAAATGAGTTAATACATGAAAAGCCCTTAATGTCAAGTACATAGTTAAGTATTTAATAAATATCAGCTATTATTATTGGACTTGAGCTAGGCCTCATTATAGTCTATCAGCTAATGACAACGGGCTCCCAGAAGGAAAGGTGATTTGTTTCTGATAGAACGCTGCTCACAGCAGGGTCTAGAACTCTCCAAATCTGTGTCCAACCACTAGGCTCCGCTCCTTCACATCTACCTGGATGGCAAAAGGCCAGGACCAGCCCCCTGAAGTGGGGCCCATAGGTCCTCCTTGGGATATGTGTTTTGGGATAAGCCCCTTCTACACAGATTTGTTTGAGGGTCTAGACTTTGGAAAAACTTGAAACTGCTTCTCACTTGCTCCAAAGCCCACATCACCACCTGGGAAAGGATTCAGACACCCCTGCCTGAGCTGCGGCTGGGCCCTGGGCTCTAAAACCAGTAACAGCAACAATCCCTTTTTACTGGATATCTACTATGTGTCAGCTGGTGTTTTAAGTGATGGGGATATGGTAGCGAATAAAAATTTTTGCCCTTATGGAGCTGACATTCTAGTAGGGGTTAACATACAATAAGCCATAAACATAATGAATAAGTAAAGTCGATGGTATATTAGGGAAAACTAGAGCAAGATGAGGTTGTCTGGAGCACCTGTGGTAGAGGCAGGGCACACTTTTAAACAGGTGATCAGGGAGGCCTTATTGAGAAGGAGATATCTGAGCAAAGACTTAAAGGAGGTGAGCAGTGAGCCACGTGGGTATTGGAGGAGCAGGAAGACCAGCAGGAGCACAAGCCCTGAGGTGAAACTGCCTCGCATGGGGAAGGAACAAGACAGAAACCACTGTCACCTGTAGGCCCAACACACCTGGATGGTGAGCTGTTTGGCCAGAATCGCCCCGATGGTGTCACACAGGCTGGTCAGGAGGCAGCAGGCAGCACACAGCGCCGACTGGTCCCGTCCGGATTTCTTCCCACACCTCAGATAGAGAAGCCTGCGGGGACAGACAGGCGTGTGGGCAGAACACAGAGATGTGAGTTTGGGCTCCCAAAGCAGGTGTCTGAAAAGGGCAATTGTGACTTTAGGTCCCTCAGAATCACCTTCTTCCCGATATTCAGCAGGTGGTTTTGACCTTAGTTTACAGGTGGTTAAAGAAAGGATGGAAAGCCTCCGAGCCTCTGACCAACAAGCCCATGGCAGGAGGCAGACCTCGTGAAAGGATGAAAGAAATTCCTCCTACAGATCTGGCTGCCTCAAGTTCGTGACCCACCACTCAGTGCTGACAAATGAGCTGTCAGCTGTTATGTTTTGAAAGGCAACAGGAGGGTTATAAAAGTAACCCAATCATTGCAGTTTAACTGCAGAGCAGAGTTAATTGCCTGGATTAAAAAGGCAACTGGCTTCTTTGAAATTAAAATGCAATCCTTCTAATCCATCTGTGCAGTGAAATGGCCTGGCTTCTGCCAGCTGCATCCAAACTGATTTCATTTTGGGTGCATGTTCCTCACATACCGGGAGAGACTCCGCTAAGCTGCGATGGCACTCTGGGCTGACCTCCCCCTAGGGGCCCCACTGCTGGCTTCTCTCCCTTACTGCCCGCTTTCCAGCCCCAGGAACAAGCGCAGGAAGGCAGGACAGACTGGAAGGGGCCAGATGTCTCTCTGTCAGCATCATTGATCGGAGCTTGGAAATACTTTATTCTAGATGTTTCCCTGCTCCATTTCTATGGAGAAACTGAGGCACGATTGCAGCTCTGGTTTCACTTCATTTAACCACAGGGTGGTACTCACTCTACATCATTAGGACCATATGGCTGGTTCTGGGCTCAGCCCTTGGGACTAATGAATGAGGACAGAAGGCCATTGGGCTCCCAAACATTCCCCGACCAGCCAGCCGAAGCCCAAAGCTCACAGTGGGAATACCAACTGTTAATTTGGGTCCTGAAACTGTTTCAAGGCCCAGGAGTGAAGACTCCTACATTAGAGACTCTCTGAGTTGGACCCAAATTAGAAATAATTCATTTAGGGCTTCCCTGGGGGCGCAGTGGTTAAGAATCCGCCTGCCAATGCAGGGGACATGGGCTCGAGCCCTGGTCTGGGAAGATCCCACATGCCGTGGAGCCACTAAGCCCGTGCGCCACAACTACTGAGCCAGCGCTCTAGAGCCCGCGAGTCACAACTCCTGAGCCCGTGTGCCACAACTACTGAGGCCTGCGCGCCTGGAGTCCGTGCTCTGCAACAAGAGAAGCCACCGCCATGAGAAGCCCGCGCACCACAACAACGAAGAGTAGCCCCCGCTCACCACAACCAGAGAAAGCCCGTGCGTGGCAACCAAGACCCAACACAGCCAAAAAAATAAAACAAACAAATAAATAAATAAATAGATTTAAAAAAAGAAATAATTCATTTCAACCCTCCCATTTGAGAAAGGAGAACACTGAGGCCTATGGTGAAAGGTGAGTTAACGGCAGGCCTCTGCTTCACATGTGGCGGCTCTGCGTGTGCCCTGCGGCTCTCCGGCCACTTCCCCAGCCCTTAGGGGTCAGGGATCCCGGGCTGACTCTGACCCAGTCCCCACACAGCTGAGGCAAGGCGAAAAGGCAGAGGCTGTGCTCTCAGCCTGGCCACTGGGCATTCTCGAGGGAGCTCCTTAACCTCTCCAAGCCTTAGTTCCTGGAGGGTAAGACGTCTAATAATACTGGCTTTAGAGGGTGGCGGTGAGGGACAAGCGAGATAATGCACATAAAGTGCCTTGTTAGTTCCCATCCTCTGATCTGGGTAGTTTACCTCACAAGCCTGCCCCTTTCTAGTAGGTTCTGGGATTTCGGTTCTCCCCATTTACTCAGGCAAGTTAGTTAACCTCTCAGCAGCTCAGGCTTCTCATCTAAGCGGGGTCAATGACAGTCCCTACCCCATGGGGCTGTGGCAGGGATCAGTGAGTTAACGCCGCACTAGGCCCTCAGTAACTGTTCTAAGCGTCTTCTTATTCCTATTCCAGGGACTGGGCCGTGGGGCTGCAGAATCTCTCCACCAGCGTCAAACGCCTGAGGGGGAACGGGATTGCCTGTCAAAGGCAGCCGGTGTCAGCCTCCCTCAGGGGTGGTCCTTCTCCCCTGCCAGGGAATACGTGGGTGGCACCATCCTCCAGAGCTTGGGACAGGGTGGCAGAAGATCTGGAGACCATCTTTAGCCAGACTTCACCCTTAGAACCCAGGTTATGGGGACCACTTGGCCAAAACACTCCAGGTGTCGGACAGACCAGGGCAAAGTCTGTGGCCAGAGTCGGGTACTAGCCTCCCCTCTTCTCAGCTAAGAGGGCCAGTAAATTGAGGCCAGAAACATTGAGAGACTTGTCCAAGGCCCTTGCCCTCCGCCAAGGGTTGATGGCAGTGTTGGAGCAATAATAATGCTGTTTAATGAGCATTTAGTAAGAGCTTTACCAGTACTATTTGATCCTCCCAGCCGTCCTATGTGCTATCATGCCCATTTACGTGAGTAAAACGGGCCCCAGGGAATCTTATAGCTCGCCCAGCTCACACGGCCAGTAAACGGGGAAAGGCTGACACTAGAACCCAGGACTGGCTGCTTCCAGTCCACGGCCCCGTCCACTGCACCACCCAGCCTCCTCCTGCTGGCTCCCAGCCCAGCCTCCTGTGCGTGGAATCCGGAAAGAAGTATCTGATTTCAGTCTACAGCAAAATGTTCCTCTCGATCCTGCAATTGTGCTGCCTCCTGCATCCTCCCTTTCTGCCCCCTTCCCTCTAGGTTTCCAAGCGCGAGTTGGCAGGGAGCAGCGCCCCATTTCCCCCCGCGGCCGCCCCGGTCCCCGCCCTGGCGCCGCCCGGCCCCAGTCCCCATTACAGCGCGTGGACGGCGATCCAGCAGGAAAAGGCGCAGATCCACAGGCCGAAGGAGATGCAGACACGGTGGCGGGCGAAGCAGTGGTCCAGGTAGTCCCAGTCCCAGAGCGCGGGCGCGGGGCTGGGCGCCTCCCCCATGGCTGTCTCGGCTCCGCCTGGCCCGGTGCCCGCGCCTCCGCCTGGCCGGGGACCCGCGCGCAGCCTCCCCCCGCTGCCCGCCGCCCCGGGCGCTGCCTCCCCGCGCGTCTCCTTCTCCGGTTCTGTTCCTTCGCGGCGGCCCCAGCCGAGCGCACCGACCGCAGGCCGGAGATGGGCGCGCCCAGCTCCGCGCTCCCGGGGGCGGGCGGCGGCGGTCAAGACTCGAGGGAAAAGTTTCCGGGAACGCGCGGCTCCCCACCCCTCGAGCTATTGTCGGGGGTCGGCGGGCGGGAGGCCGCCCCCCAGTGGCGGAAGCCGGGAGCAGCCTCTGCACAAAGGCTGCGCCCCACGCCCCCCAGACAGCGGCAGCACGGCTCCCGCGGACCCCTTCGCTGTCACGCACCCCCAAACCCGGCGGCCAGAGCGGAATACAGTGACCTGCCGGCGCACTGTGAGGCACCTCGTCCGTTCATTAACCCACCATGTTTCCTGAGTCAAACAATACATACTTGGCGCCTGGGGAGCTTGCTTGGGCGCTGGGGATCCCGCGATGAGTGGGGCTTGGTCCAGATCGTTAAAATGGCACAATACAAAGGGTGCTGTGGGAGGCCAAGAAGGAGGAATCAAACGCGCCCCTCTGCATCCTCCCTCACTCTTTTCTGAGGCTGGAGCTGCACCCTGTGTCCCTGTTCCGTTGCCCAAGAGGGGCTCTGGAGGCGACGTCCTCTTACCCCGCGACCCCCGCAGCCAGGGAGCCCCGTGATTTTTGCAATCTGTCCCCTCCCATCCAGCCACACTGCCGTCAGTTCAAGTACACAGGGCTATTGTTCTTGAAAACAAACTATTATTATGATTTAAAATTTTCATTGTTGATTTTAATAACTTTTCTTAAAGGACATGACTATATCATTTCTTTTTTTATTTTTAAAAATAGCTTTACTGAGATCCCATTCATATATCATAAAATTCACCCATTTAAAGTGTACAATTCAGTGGTTTTTAATATATCCACAGAGCTGTGCAACCACCACCGTTATCTAATTTTAGAACATTTTCATTACCTGCCAAAAACCCTAGTGCCTACTAGCAGTTACTCTCCACCCCTCTCAAGCACTCCCAGCCCTAGGCAACCACACATCTACCTCTGTCTCTATGGAGCTGCCTATGCTGGACATTCCTTATAAATGGAATCATCCAATAGTGACCTTTTTGTGACTGACTGAGCATAATGTTTTTAAGCGTCATCCATGTTGTAGCATGTATCCGTATGTTATTTCTTTTTATGGCTGAAAAATAATCCATTGTATGGTTGTACCAGATTTATTTATCTTTTCATCGGTTGATGGACATTTGGGTTGTTTCCACTTTTTGGCTGTTATGAATAATGCGCTGTGAACATTTGTCTACAAGTTTTTGTGTGGACATAGGTTTTCAGTCCTCTTGGTCACATACCTAGGAGTAGAATTGCTGGTCCCATGGTAACTCTGTGTTTCAAGTTTCGAGGAACTACTGGACTGTTTTCCAAAGTGGCTACACTATTTTATTGGTTCACTCATTTAAAAAAAGTTATGACCACACACGGGAGAAATAAAACACTATCTGTCAGGCATTGTGCTAGGAACGGGGGACACATTGTTGAGAAAAACAGATGTTTTTCTACTTCAGTGGAATTTACAGTCCAGTAGAAAAGAGAGAGATATTAAACAGGCAATCGAGCAAATAAAGATAAAATTAAAATATGTTATTAAGCAAAAGGGGCCAAAATTCAAACAGTAACATGATTAAGATGAATTGATATAAAATTCATGCCAACTAAGACAAGATTAAAGGGTTAAATTAAAAATATATGTAACCCAAGTTTCTCATAGTGTATAAACAAAAAATGCTCCTAGTCTGAAACCTCTGCCTTCTGATTCTTTTTTTTTCTTCTTCTTCATCTTTTCTTTTCTTCTTTGTTTTTGCCTTCTTGTTCTTTTCGGGCTCTTCCGGTGTTTGTTCTCTGTGCTTACAAATGGTCATCTCTACCTTGCTCTCCTGTGGGTGCTGACCAGTGACTGCCTAGATCCTGGGTTCCTCTAGTGATGCTGTCTACTTACTGCTCCCAAAGGCAGATCTATCCAAAGATAATCTATTCCACTAATTATCTCACTGAAGTGAGGACACAGCCCACAGTTTTGTGTCACTCTCTCACCAGGCCCTAAGGTTGCCTTATGCTCAGTTTTGTTTTGACTTGAAGATACCACTATTTAATTTGATTCAATCTTTGTTACGGTTTCCTTCTCTCTCAGGCTCAGCATAGACCCTGGGGAGGTGGGCCTAATTTAAAAGTTGCGGGGACTTCCCTGGCTGTCCAGTGGTTAAGGCCCCGTGCTTCCAATGCTGGGGGCATGGGTTCAATCCCTGGTCGGGGAACTGAGATCCCACAAGCTGCATGGTGCGGCCAAAAAATAAAAATAAAAAATAAAAGTTGCTTCAGGGAATTCCCTGGTGGTCCAGTGGTTAGAACTCGGCGCCTTCACTGCCGTGGCCCCGGTTCGATCCCTGGTCGGGGAACTAAGAACCCTGCTTGGCCAATCCTCCTCACCCACCTTGGACCAGGTTTACACACATTAACGTCTTTTTCTTAAATTAGTAGTTAATTCTCCACCTTTTCTGTGACTCCTCTGAGAATCTGAAGAAAACCTCATCCCTGAAAAATAGGAACTTGTGTGCACACCCACACACAGTTTCTCGTATAATCTTAAGGAATTTATGGAACGCCTGAAATTCAACTATGGATTCCATAGCAGGATAGACCCAGACTAAAAATCCCTAGTTTAAGGGTTTAAGTCCTACAGGTACCCTGCCTGAGCAGTTGAGGCAGTGTGGCCCACAGATTGTCGGTATCAGAATCACTCTGGCTGCCTGTCAAAAAGCAGACCTACTAACTGCAACTCCCTGGGCATGTGTCCTTGGAATCTGCATGGATTAGTTTCCTGGAGTTGCTGAAACAAATCACCACAAATGCAGTGGTTTAAAGAAACAAAAATGTATTCCCTCAGTTCTGGAGGCCAAAAGTCTGAAATCAGTTTTCACTGGACCAAAATCAAGGTGTTGGCTGGGCTGCCTCTCCATGGCAGCTCTGGGGGAGAAGCTGTTTCTTGTCCTGCCTCTTCCAGCTTCTGGTGGTTGCCAGCGTTCCTTGCCTTATGGTTGCATTCCTCTGATCAGTCTCTGCCTCCTGCCTCCATGGCTATATTGCCTTCTCCTCTTCTGTGTGTTAAATCTCCCTCTGCCTTTCTCTTATAAAGACACTGTGATTGCATTTGTGGCCTACTCAGGTAATCCACGATAATCTTCTTGTCTCAAGTTCTTTAACTTAATCACGTCTGCAAAGACCCATTTTCCACATAAGGTAACATTTACAGGTTCCAAGGATTAGGACTTGAAATCTTTGGGGACCATTATTTAGTCAACTACACTGCTTTGCACAAGCTTCTTAGGAGATTCTTTTTTTTTTTTTTTAATTTATTTATTTTTGGCTGCGTTGGGTCTTCATTGCTGCATGCAGGCTTTCTCTAGTTGTGGCGAGCGGCGGCTACTCTTCGTTGCAGCGTGCGGGCTTCTTATCGCGGTGGCTTCTCTTGTTGCGGAGCACAGGCTCTAGGTGCACGGGCTTCAGTAGTTGTGGCATGCGGGCTCAGGAGTTGTGGCTCGCGGGCTCTAGGGCGTAGGCTCAGTAGTTGTGGTGCACGGGCTTAGTTGCTCCACGGCATGTGGGATCTTCCCGGACCAGGGCTCGAACCCATGTCCCCTACATTAGCAGGCAGATTCTTAACCACTGTGCCACCACGGAAGTCTCTTCTTAGGAGATTCTTATGAGACACACTAGGTTATGAGATGGCCCTCAGTGGAGCTGGAGAAGCTGCGGGGAGCTGTTCCCAGTCTCTGGATATCTTGGCTCATTGGATGATGCAGTGGGAAGACGTGGGCTTTGGAGAATCTTGACTGGAATTCTCACTCTGCGTCCTTGCAGGTGTGATTGGGGTGAAGCACTGATTCTCTCTGCACAGGAGTATTTTTACCTGTAAACTGAGAATAGGAGTACCTATCATAGAGTTACTGTGATTATTAGACATCCTGCAGATAAAGCATCTGGCACATGTCAACAGTGGCAATTATTATTGTTATTGTCCTTCCTAGAAAGAACCTCAGATCCACTAAAAAAAAGAGGTATAGGGCTTCCCTTGTGGCTCAGTGGTTGAGAGTCCGCCTGCCGATGCAGGGGACACGGGTTCGTGCCCCGGTCCAGGAAGATCCCACATGCTGCGGAGCGGCTGGACCCGTGAGCCATGGCTGCTGAGCCTGCGCGTCTGGAGCCTGTGCTCTGCAACGGGAGAGGCCACAACAGTGAGAGGCCCGCGTACTGCCAAAAAAAAAAAAAAAAAGAGGTATAAAGAATATGTGAAAAGGAAGATCAACAATGGAGGGAGACACAGAGCTCAGTTCTTAGCTCTCTTCCCTTCCCGACCACGTTCCAGGAGCATCTGTCTTCTGTGCTTGTGCATCCCAAGTGAGTTATCTGCAGCTCAGAACTCCCAAACTTTAGACTCACATATGCAACTGCCTATGCGTGACATGTCTTGCATGTCTTAATTGAGCGCATCTAAAACCAAACTGGGTGGTTTTCCTTCCCAAAGCTGCTCCACCGGTGGTCTTCCCTACAAAGGTGATTGGGCGTCCTGGTCCTGAGGGGGGAGGTGCCTGCTCTCCTCCTCTGTTAGGGTGCCTCTCAAGCACGATGAGTGTTGTCCTTCTACCAGGCTGTGAGCACCTTGCAGCTGGGGTTGGTTAGTTCCTACCTGTCTCCCCAGCTCAGTGCCTGGAATATAGTTAGAAAAATATTTACGGAATGAAAATATTGATTTTTAAACAGGCCAGAGAAATGTGATATGTACTTAAGAACATATTGAAAATGCTTTGGGTAGTATAGTCACTTTCACAATGTTGATTCTTCCAATCCAAAATGGTTCTAATGAACCTAGGGGCAGGACAGGAATAAAGACACAGATGTAGAGAATGGATCTGAGGACACGGGGAGAGAGAAGGGTAAGCTGGGCTGAAGTGAGAGAGTGGCATGGACATATATACTCTACCAAATGTGAAATAGATAGCTAGTGGGAAGCAGCCGCATAGCACAGGGAAATCAGCTCGGTGCTTTGTGACCACCTAGAGGCGTGGAATAGGGAGGGTGGGAGGGTGGGAGGGAGGGAGACGCAAGAGGGAGGAGATAATGGGAACATATGTATATATATATAACTGATTCATTTTGTTATAAAGCAGAAACTAACACACCATTGTAAAGCAATTATACTCCAATAAAGATGTCAAAAAAAAAAAAAGAAAGAAAATGCTTAGGTGATACCTAACATTGCATGTGTGGGTACATTGGGGAAGGCTTTCAAGAAACGCATGAGCTGGGCTCTGGAGAATGTTTGCTTTTGGTGGCAAGACCATAGCACCAGTCCTGCAAATGTGCTCCTGGAGGTGGTAAGAGCTTGTCTATGGGCACAGGAAACAGCAGAGGTTCTGCAGTGAGGGGAGATGGGCGAGAGGGGCAGATGGTCCGGTCCTGAAGGAGCCAGGACTTCATCTTGTAGGGAACACTTAGGATGATGCATTCTAACCAACTCCCTCCCTGCCGTTAGGACCCCTCCCAAATTCTTCCAGTACCTTCCATAGGGCTCTCCACTTGATCCGCCCTCAGGAAGTGTCTCAGTTCCTTTACCAGGCTCCTCCAAGGCCCAGAAGCGAATGTTTTTTTTGGCCATGGTCCAGAGTTTGTCAGAAAGAAAAACTAACAAGAGGACCATAGCACACGTCCTCCCTCACAGCTCGTAAACTTGTCCTGTTGGTAGAGGCACTGCGCCCCTCGGCATTATCCTGATGCAGGAAGGGCTGCAGTGGGCTGAGCATTTCTGAGGAATGGGGGGCCAATCAGGCCGTAAATCCCAGCCACTTGTGGTGGTGGGTGGGACAGGCTAGCCGCTCAACTGCTTTTCTCTTCTGAGGACACATTGCCTCCTGCCAGTGTTCTTTAAAATGCATTATTGAGAGGAAGGGCTTGGGGCTACTCCTCAAACAACATTTAAAAAAAGTTCTGCATCGGTGTGTTTTACCTGCTGTAAATACAGAGAAGTTAATTCTAAGAGAATGCAATACTGACCCTTCCAAATCTTTTAAAAAAATTTTATTGAAATAGAGTTGATTTACAACGTTGTGTTAATTTCTGCTGTACAGCAAAGTGATTCAGTTATACATATATATTCTTTTTCATATTCTTTTCCGTTGTGGTTTCACAGGATATTGAATCTAGTTCCCTGTGCTAGCCAGTAGGACCTTGTTGTTTATCCTGGCCTTTCCAAATCTTAATCAGTCCCGTTGTGGACAAGTTGGAGTGTTGTGACTGAAGCAGGTGGTAGGACTGTTGGGGTCCTGGGTTCTATTTAAAACTCTGTCATCAACACACTGTAGGATCTTGTGAGGGTTTCTTTACCTTTTTCCCCTCAAGCTCCTTGTAACATCTGATTGCTGAAAGTCACTTCCTGCATGTCACTCAGAAGCTAGGCAAGGGCTAATGGAACGGACAGATGTTGAGATGTTACATCAAGGAAAGTCCTTTTTTAAAGGGACTTTAAAGCAAGGCAACTCACCTTTTTAAAAAAAATTAATTAATTAATGTATTTATTTTTGGCTGCGTTGGGTCTTCGTTGCTGCAAGGGCTTTCTCTAGTTGCAGCGAGCAGGGCCTACACTTTGTTGCGGTGTGCTGGCTTCTCACTGCAGTGGCTTCTCTTTCTGCAGAATGTGGGCTCTAGGGGCGCGGGCTCAGTAGTTGTGGCGCACAGGCTTAGCTGCTCAGCGGCATGTGGGATCTTCCCGGGCCAGGGCGCGAACCCGTGTCCCCTGCACTGGCAGGTGGCTTCTTAACCACTGCGCCACAAGGGAAGTCCGGCAACTCACCTCTTAAAGCGAATTGAGCACTTGAATATTTGCATTGAGATAATTATTTAAAAGAAATGTAAGTTCTCACTGCCGTTTGCAATTCAGAAAGCAACCAGCATCCTGCTAAGTTCCTACATGCCAGTATGGGAGCTGGATAACCACCCTGCCTAAAAGTCAGCAAAGGCAAAGAGTAAAGACAGAAGCTCTGTGTGTATCTGTTAATCGTGGTAACTGTTTGATTCTGTAGTCTTCTGGTACAATTTTGTCTGTGCATCTGAATGGCTCCTGAGCCCTTATGGCATTTAACTGTCAACTCTTACAACACCTCACTCCCCGATTTTTTATTTTGAAAAATTTCAAGACTACAGAAAGGTGAAAGAATACCTACCTAGATTCACCAACTGTTAACATTTTGCCACATTTGTTTTGTCTCTCTGTCTCCACTCGGAAACATTTGAAATTGCAGGTATCATGACATTTTACCCTTAATATGCATCAGCATGTTTCTCCAAGGATAGTCTCCTCAGAACCACACTTCTATTGCACTGATACAATAATCTTATCTAATATGCAATCCGGGGATGGGGTGGGGGAGGGGAAGTGGATGAAGGTGGTCGCAAAGTACCAACTTCCTGTTATAAGATACATAAGTACTAGGGGTGTGACGTACAACATGATGAATATAATGAACACTGCTCTATGTTATATATGAAAATTGTTAAGAGTAAATCATAAGAATTCTCATCACAAGGAAAACAATTTTTTTCTATTTCTTTAATTTTATACCTATATGAGGTGATGGATGTTCACTAAACTTACTGTGAGAACCACTTCATGATGCATGTAAATCAGATCATTATGCTGTACACCTTAAACTTACATAGTGCTGTATGTCAATTCTATCTCAGTAAAACTGGAAGAAAAAAATGTAATCCCTATTAAAATTTGCTCAGTTGTTCCAATAATGTCCAGTAATGTAGTTGATTTTTTTTTTTCAATTTAGGATTGACTCATTTAGCTGTGTGTCTCTTTAGCCCAGGTCCCTTGTTTTATAGATTGTCCCAAATGTGGGATTCATCTAGTTGTTTCCTCGTGATTATATTGAGGTTAAGTGCTTTTGCAAAAGCAGTACAAGGTGATGTCGTGTACTCCCTAATACACTGCATCGGGGGTGCAGAATGCCAGGGTAGCGTTCCACGGGTGATGCTGAGTTTGATCACTTGTTTAACGTAGTGGCTGCCAGGTTGCTCCATTGTAGAAAGCACTTTCCCTTTGAATTTAATAAGTAAGGGTGGGTGATACTTAGAGGGGTGTGACTATCCAGTTCCACGACGACCTTTCACTCAGTGCTTTCAGCATCCGTTGGTGATCTTGCCTGAATCCTTGATTTCGTTGATGGTTACAAAATGATGATCCTATCATTCCTTCTACGTTTTCTCCCTGGGGTTCTTTTGTAAAAAAGGTTCCCTTCCTCTCCCTTTTTTGAATATTACTATGGATTCAAAAATCCTTTTTAAAAAAACTCAATGGTTTATAATCCAAAAGATTATAAGTGTTTTAATACTGTGTGTTGCCTACTTTAGAAGTAGACAAGATGTATAAATTATAAATGTGAAATTTACCCCTATTCTCCCCCAACTCTGAAAAAAATCTCATCATACTGACCTTTGATTGTTGGGTCAGGCAGGAGTTGACAGTCATTACCTTTAGCAGTTAACTTCTGAAGATGTCACTAGCCACATTCTAAGGGCTTAATAGTCACATATGGCTGTAGTTACGTACTGGACAGCACCGATTATAGAACATTTCCATTATAGCAGAAAGTTCTGTTGAAGAGCACTGTATTACCACATCCATGGCAGCACTATTTTAAAAAACCAAAACCCATTGGGTGATAAGGATGTGTTACTGTAGCTTCATCCATTGTAACGAACGAGCCACTGTGGTATGGGATGTTGACAGTAGGGGAGGCTCTGTGTGTGGGGGGACTGGGGATAAATGGGAACTCTCTGTACTTTCTGCATAATTTTGCTGTGAGCCTAAAACTGGTCTAAATAATAAAGTTTATTAATTGAAAAATTAAAAAAAACCCAAACCTGAGAAACCTCTACAAGCCCACCAATAATAAAACTGATAAATTGTGATATATTCACACCATAGAATACTATTTGGCAATGAGAATGAACGATTTACGATTACACGTGAGAATATGGACGAATCTCACAAACCCTGATTAAAAAAGTGAGATACGTAAGGGTACACACCGTTGATTCTGTTTCTATATAATATAAAGGGAGGCGGAAAGGTTAGAACAGCGGTTAGGTGTGTGCTGGTCATGCTCTGTGCCTGCATCAGGGTGCTGGCTGCGTCAGTGTGTTGCTTGTGGAAATTCAGCTATCTGTACACTTATGATTGTGCACTTTCTGTATACGTATTGCACTTCAATAAAACATTTAAAAATTTTATTGAGGGTCTACTTTTTGCTAACATAATGCCTTTTGTTTTTAAATTGCTCAGAATGGTTATTGTTTCCTCTTTATACTGGAGACTTTTTAAAAAATATATTTATTTGGCCGCATCGTTGCAGCGCATGGGCCCTAGAGCACGCAAGTTTAGCTGCGGCATGCATGTGGGATCTTCGTTCCCCGAACAGGGATCGAACCTGTGTCCCCTGCATTGGAAGGTGGATTCTTAACCACTGGACCACGAGGGAAGTCCCTATACTGGAAACTTTTGAAAGCACCATTTTTCCTTTCTGTAGGGCCTCTCGCCTTCACCTGGTTTACAGTACGTTGAACACAACAGACGACAAATGGTTGTTAGGCGTGGAAATTTAAAACGATTTTCCTCACTTCTCCACAAAGACCGAAGATGGGAAAAGGCTGGTAAAACAAGGTCGGAGTTAAGTAGATTTCTGGCTTGCTGCCAAATTTTTCCTGGTTCCCCACCAAGAAAACATATGCTGCTATTGGTTTCTTGAGAGAAACCACACTTCCTACTAATGTCCTGAAAAGTAAACAGATGACAGATGTATAGCAGGTTCTACTTGAAAAGGGTGGCATAGTCCTTGTAATTAAATATTGGAAAAACATTTCGAAACAAAAAAATTGATAGTGTGATAATGACTGCACTTCGTAAATTTAAGTACTAACCTGTAAAACAAGGGTGAGAATACTTAAAAATAAAAATTGCGAGGATGCTTAACGAGACATGTTCTGGGCAGAAGCAAAGGTGAAACTAGAAATTCCCTCTTCGTGGTGTCCTAGTTTGGGTTCCTCAGACTGTAAGCAAAGACTTAGGTTCAGTTAGTTTATCTGGGTGGTACTTCCGTGAAGCAGAAATGAGGAAGAGGAGAGTGAGACCGGGAAGGGAGAAAAGGTAAGGTGAGTTCATGAGACGGTTTTAGCCGTGGGCAAGTGGGGCTCAGTTCCACTGAGGAAGAACATGTAGAATGTACACACTGGGTGAAAGGGAAGCTGGGGTGCTTACCAACTGGCCCCCATTCCTTACTGGTTGGGGGTTACCCCAGGAATGTTGAGCCCCCAGCCCTTCTAGACTGCCCTGTGTGCAGGCTGAGCAAGCTCCTGGGGTGCAGGAAAAGTCCTCAGGTGGGAAAGCAGAAAACACAGGGCTTGTGGAAAGCTGTGAGCCTGCACAGGAACCGTGTATTGGGCTGCAGGCGAACTCCAATTAGGCTAAGGGATGTGGAGTGGGTGGGGCATCTGCACAGACATCATCTCTTACCAGCAGTACATGCTAGGAAATTGAGTCAGATACTCTTCACAATTGTTACACACCCATGAATGTTAAATATCAAAGGCATACATCAAGAAATAAGCCCTCACATTTACGTTCGACTTTTGACAGGGGTATCAAAATAATTCAATGGGGAAAGGCTAGTCTTTTCAACAAATGGTGTTGGGACTACTGGATATCCACACGCAAAAGAATGAAGTTGGCTTGTCCCCTACCTCACACCATATACAAAAATCAACTCTGGCCCAAAGACCTAAATTTAAGACCTAAAACCCTAAAACTCTTGGGAAAAAACACAGGAGTAAATCTTAGCAACCTTTTATTTGCCATACTTTCTTAATTATAATACCAAAAGCACAAGCAACCACAGCAAAAAAAGATAAATTTGGACTTCATGAAAATTAAAATTTGGTCAATGAATACTTATTAATGAACAAAAATTTTTAATTTCCCATATATAACAATTTTCAAATATACCAAATACATTATGGTCAGTTAAAGGCAAGCCTTCTTTTAAAAAAAATTTTTTTTAAATAAAAAATATTTTTTTTAACACCTTTTTTTCTGGCCACACCTCATGGCTTGCGGGATCTTAGTTCCCCCACCAGGGATAGAACCCAGGCCCTTGGCAGTGAAAGCAGAGTCCTAACCACTGGACCACCAGGGAATTCCCAAGGCAAGGCTTCTTAACAGTGAATTCATGAACTTTGGGGACCTGTGAATGTTCTGATACATTTTGCAAAATTGTGTAGGTGAGAATGTGCATTTTTCTGGAGAAAGCATTTATAACTTCCATTAGATTTCCAAAAATATCTATGACACAGAACAAGGTAAGGATCTGAATTAAGGGACTAATGAGGCTCAGAG
The DNA here is from genome assembly GCF_963455315.2 of Globicephala melas. Lineage (NCBI taxonomy): Eukaryota > Metazoa > Chordata > Mammalia > Artiodactyla > Delphinidae > Globicephala > Globicephala melas. The sequence goes on along the minus strand of NC_083317.1, from coordinate 73,652,929 downwards.
AAAAAGAGAGACAAAAGTAAAGAAGTGAGAGGCTGAAGCAGCCATAGTGTATTACAAAGGTGATTGTAAAAGGTCAACTGCCCTTGTTGGTCAACTACTCCTGATGGTCCTAAGTGCTAAGGACGTCAAGGATCCCTACACCTAAAACAAGAACCAGCTGCTTAGCTGCCACTTTCCTCACTCGCTGTGGGTCTGGCTATAGAAAAACCCACGCTCCCCTCTGGGGAAGAGACTCACGGCGACTTTCAACAGAGGATTATGCTCTTCAAGGGCTTTTAAAAATCACCCGTGCTAGCCCCTATTCCAAGACGTGATATGCCTTCTGCCATATTCGGGGTGTGTATTGGGTATGTGTGTGAGACGGAGAATCACAAATCTCATAATGTACTCAAAAATCCATCTAAAATCCCAGCATGTTTTAGCAGATTAAAATTGTTTAAATAATGTGAAATGTCCAAATTGCAGTGTAGCTACACGAACAAATAAAAAATCCATGTGGCAATTTAATTTTAATATCTCTTCAAAAAATTCCCAGATTACAAATTACTATGCATCTGTATATATGTTTACACAAATAAACATACATCATTCATTCCCCCATCTCAGATTCAGCCTCCTACAGGAACAGGTTTCTGGGGCTCCAAGACGACCCTGTTAATTGGAGTTGGTGCTCTGAGGAGCCCCTCGGTCTTGATATCAGCTGTTGGGTGTGAATCACAAGGGCAGGGTCCACCCTATAGCACCACAGATGCACAGTGCAGATGCTACTTCTGTTGCAGCCCAAGTTCACGTATCCAGGTGCTTATAGAGTCTACGACTTTTCTCTTTTTTATTTCTGTTGCCATGTTTTTTCCAGGGCTTCCCAGCCCCCGTCTCAGACCTGCTCACAGTAGCTGCCGTCACCAGGCCACTCCCAGGCTTGTAGCCCATGACAGCCTGGACTCCTTTGGTCAAAGCTCTCAAATTTTCCTAGGAAATAAGAGAAAATATTATTGGCGATGTCAGCAGTCTCCTTTACAGGATATGCACAGGATTGCTTATGGAGAACTCCAAGAAAGTGGACTTCCATCTCTCACTGGTCCTCTTTCTCTCCCCATTCCTTAAATAAGTTTCTCAGTGTTTTGTCTTCACTCCATTCTCTTTGTCTTCAACTTTGTTTAGTCCACGGCTTCAAACAACATCTATAACTAGGCTCAGTACCAGCTATTTTCTGGAAATCTCTATCTTGATACCAAACTTCAACCGGCCGCAACCCAGAGTTAGTTAGAAGCTGACTCTCCATTCTTCATTTCGGCCAGTGGTTTAAGAATCTGCCCAGCCCTGAAGATGGCGCACACTCTGTCTTCCTTATCTATCACACACAGCCAGGCACTAAGCTCTGTGGATTCCACTCTCAAGAACTCTGTTCATCTTTCCCCCTCTTCTCCATCCCCACTGCTCTAACCCAGGTGTTCATCAGCTTTCACTGAACTTTCACTTTCACTGCAAGACTCCTCAAATCCAGTGTGCACATTTCTATCAGAGTGCTCTATTCTGTATCTCTCTAGTCCTGTCCTCACAGATCTCTGATGGCCGCCTGTGGCCTGGGGAATCAAGTTCATATTCCCTCAAGTGGCACACAAGGCCACCTACAACATAGGCTCTTTACTGAAAATATCCACAGTCTCACATCTTTTTGCCTTTGTTCATGCTACTCCTTCTATCTGGCCCATGCTACTCCTGGAAATCTGGCCCTCACTGCTTCTTCCAACTGACACATTTTTATTTGTTCCTCAAAGTCCAGCTTAAATATCACTTCTTTTCTGTAGTTTAGCAAGGATGTGGAGAAATTAGCAACCTCATACATCGCTGCTGGGGATGTAAGATGGTGCAGCCACTTTTGGGAAGTTCGGCAGTACCTCAACTGTTAAACTTAGAGTTTCCACGTGACCCAGCAATCCCACTCCTAATGTATATACCCAAGAGAAATGAAATATATGTCCACACAAACACTTGCACATGAATGTTCACAGCAGCATTATTCATAATAGACAAAAAGTGGAAACAACCCAAATGTCCAACAACTGATAAATGCATAAAGAAAATGTGGTCTATCCATTCAATGGAATATTATTTGGCAGTAAAAAGGAATACAGTACTGATACATGGGTGAACCTTGCAGCCATTAGGCTAAAGAAGCCAGTCACAAAGGACCACAGAGCATATGATTCCATTTACATGAAATGTCCAGAATAGACAAATCTTTATATAGAGAAAGTAGCTTAGCGGTTGGCAGGGGCTGGGGGGAAGAGGGGAGTGGAGAGTGAATGCTAATGGGTACAGGGTTTCTTTTCGGAGTGAGTGGTGATGGTTACATAACTCTGCAAATATCCTATAACCTACTGAACCGTATATTTTAGAAGTGTGCATTTTATGGTATGTGAATGTTATTTCAATAAAGCTGTTATACAAAATGTACTGGATCAGAAGTTAAAAAAAAACTTTGAAACTTACCTGATGGAAAAAAGTTTTGTCCACTACATTTTCAATCTGATTTGCTTTTTTATTTCTGCGTGGCTGCATTTTTATTTCCCCACCATTCGCTTTTTTCTCTGGGAGTCGCTGGTGTTGATACTGAAAGGTCAGAGGATCTCTTCCAGGAGGAGGATGACAGTACAGGAGTTTACCCTGCAAAGACAACCTGCATGGTAACAGCACATCCTCAGGACCATCTGTGTGAGAGTCCACAGAGGAGGCCTCTCCACGGTGCACACTCTGATGGAACTTTCGGCCATTTGACAGCTGAGCTGAGTTTTGGTCACTGCAACTGGAGAGTCCCAACTTACACCCTGATGATGATCCTTAGTGCTCTAGAGGCCTACCTCTTCCCACAGCTCCCACACAAGAACGAAATCTTCCCTGTGCCCCCTTTCACCTTGTTTACCGTACTCTTCAGTACATGTATACAATTATACTTAAGAGAATATTTTCCAAAACAAAAGCCAGGACGTAGTTGGACAGTGTGGCTGTACTGATGGGGACACTGGGCCTGCTGCTGTTGTCCACTGGGTGCCAAGTTTCCTCTTTCCACCATAAACACTCTAAAAACTGTGGTTGTTTTTAACTCATCTCCCCCACCCTCCATAGTTTTACAAATGGTAAATGAATGAATAATTCATCTATACAAATATTCTATTAACTGTTTTCCTACCGAATTAAAAAAAAAGAGAATATGGCTGCCCTCTTTTATTTCTATGCTCCAAGCTCCGCTGATGGTGTATTGAGAAGAGGAGGGAATAAAGTGAAATCCTCACAACCAATTAAGCCCCTGGAATGCTTTTTTGTAGAAAGAAGTAGCTTAATAAATAAAAACTATTGGGGCTAATTAAGTGCCAGGCACTGAGCTTAGTGATGTGCGTGCGTGCGTGCGTGCGTGTGTGTGTGTGTGTGTATGTCTCCACATACATACACTGTTCTCATTTATTTCCCATAATAATCTCATGGGATAGGTACTATTAATTCCTATTTTACTGATGAAGAAAACCCAAAACTTAGCATGTCCTCACTTGTAATTGGAGAATAATACCTCACAGACTTACTTTTTTTTTTTTTTTCAGTACGTGGGCCTCTCATTGTTGTGGCCTCTCCCGTTGCACAGCACAGGCTCTGGGCTCACGGGCCCAGCCGCTCTGCGGCATGTGGGATCTTCCCGGACCGGGGCACGAACCCATGTCCCCTGCATCGGCAGGCGGACTCTCAACCACTGCGCCACCAGGGAAGCCCCTTACGTATTTTTAATGAGATGACAAACGTAAAACATTTAGAACTATTCCTAGCAGGGCTAGCTTTGAATAAATGTTAGCTATGATTATTATTTTTACTGGACAAGTGTTGGAAGACAGGTATATAAACAGCTACACTACAAGGAATACCGTGATATAGCTGCAGTAGAAACACCCAAGGGCTGGAGGAGATGGAAAAACTGGAGACATAAATTTATCACCTTCACTGCAAATAGGTATTCAGAGATCTTCGTCTCTTTCATATTATGTCAGTCACTTCTATGATTTATATGATGCTAGCTCTCCTGGATCAAGAATATAATTCCAGTTATGGCACAATATCAATGAGAAGATATCTCCTTTATAACCCAGCTGGTTGCCATTACCCTAAACATACACTGTGGAGAAAGAAGACCTACTTATTCCAGAGGAACGAGAAGCAGGATTCACTTACATTGACATAATCCTTCAGGATGTAGCGTGCAGATCGAGGTTGGTCTGGCTGTCCATGTGCTGTCATGAATCCTCGCATACCTGTGAGGAGAAATGAATTTTGCAAAACCTAAGTTAGAAAACATCACAACAAAGACAACTGAGGTGATGGAAATCTAGCCTTTTCTGTTATTACACTGTGCATTCTTACTTAACCTTAAAAAAAACCAAATCAATTAATAATGTAGAAAATATTTTGGTTAGCATTACAAAAACATCTGATAATCCAGGAGAACAGACTATATTGTTACATCTGATCTTCTGACAACCACCTAGCAACATGCTGTGACACATTCAACCTCTCTCTACTCCAGTCATTTCTATCTCTCTGATTTTAATTATTGATTCAAGGAGGCTACTTGTACAATGCTATGTTGTCAATATTATTAGCAAACCCCAAAGCAACAGAGCAAGTTTTCTTATTTAATGATATGTCTACACCTTTTTCAGTTTCCCAAACATGCAACGAAGATCCCTTTAATACTAATTCAATTAGAAGGGAGTAGCAGAGCACAGCAGGTGAGAACACAGCTTTAGCTGACAGGTTCAAAACTCAGTTCCCTCCCATACTAGCTGTATGTTGGCTCCTTCAGTTTAGAAGAAAGTATCAATACTTAGAACCGTACACAAAAAAACATTTAGGAAAAGGAAAAAAAAATCTAAAGATTAAAAAAAAAAAAGGATTACAGTAAAATAGTTTTTCCCAAGTAAAACACGAAACCCAACAAAACTAAGAAGGAAAAACATTGTTGGGCTTCCCTGGTGGCACAGTGGTTAAGAATCCACCTGCCAATGCAGGGTACATGGGTTTGAGCCCTGGTCCCAGAAGATCCCACATGCCGCAGAGCAACTATGCCTGTGCGCCACAACTACTGAGCCTGCGCTCTAGAGCCCACGAGCCACAACTACTGAGCCCGCGCGCTGCAACTACTGAAGACCATGCACCTAGAGCCCGTGTTCCACAAGAGAAGCCACCGCAACGAGAAGCCCGCGCACTGCAGAGAAGAGTAGCCCCCGCTCGCCTCAACCACAGAAAAGCCTGCGCGCAGCAGCAAAGACCCAATGCAGCCAAAAACACGCCCCCAAAAAACAAAAAAACCCCACATTGTTTATTAAAACCGTTAACTTCTACAGGGCTAAAAAAACCATAAATAGACACTGGGAAAAACATTTGCAGCACAGGTAGCAAAGAACTCCTACAAATCATTACGACAAAAACAAATGATGCATAGAAAAAAGTGATTCTCAGAAGACAAAATGGCTAACAAATATATGGACAGATGTTGAATTTCACTAATATTTTAAGAATGTTCAGTCATCTGTTTTTACAAACTGGTTTTGTCCTCACTCTCTTTGATTTCATCAGAGAGAATCAGATGAAAAATCTTAAAAGACTCACATTTCTTTCAGTTTTATCTGGAAATCAAACCAGATGCAAAGTTTAGTGCAAAGTCTACCTTTCCCCATCTTTCAGGTTAGCACACTGGAGAGGTCTAGATTAGGAAATCTGGGTTCTCACTGAGGCTATGCCACTGACCAGACACCACCTTGGGCAAGTCATTTCATGCTCTGATTTCAGATTACTTAGGAAAATCTGATTTCAGATTACTTAAGAAAAGGGGGATGAGAGGTGGGGGAATCTTTAAGGCCCCTTCTTGTCCTATGATGTTGTGACAATGGCAGTCTTGCAACAAGTGCTTAGTATTCATCCTCTTTAAAGTCGCTCAACTAAAGTAAATTCAAGGTCTGATTTTAACCATATAAGTGTGGTTTATATCAAATCACCTTTCTCTGCCAGTAAATACTCAAATAACCTGAACTCCTTCCCGGCTGGGGGCAATTCCTTACAAGGCAAGCCACACATGCATGGAAATTTTTTTAACACCGCTTTTTCTTTAGGTAGATACGCGTCTTTCCAGATTACCTTTAAAGCTTGTGTTTAAGGTAAATAAATCACAATGAATTGGAGAAATGACAGACAAAGATAATTCCCATGCAGAAAAGGAAAAAGCCAACATAGCCTTAGATCAGAAGCCCTGTGTCTACACTTGGGTCCTAGGCCTCCCATAGGAAAGGGCCTGAGAGAGCCTGGGAAGATGTGTCTCCCAGGCACTTGATTTCTATGATGAAGATCTGGGGAAGAGGCAAAGGATACAGAGCAGCTCCTTCTCTAACTCTAAAAAGCACTTAACACTGAAGTAAAATACCACTCAGGCAGTGGCCGGCTCTCCCTCCTTTACTGCTGGACCAAGTCAGCTACCTGGAGGCCACCTAGTGGGCAAGACCAACAGGACAACAAAAATATCAAGCCTGAAAGGTGACATGACAAATGCTAAGGAAAACTTCTGAACTTGTACCTTTGCAGAGTATTCCTCTTAGTAGCTATACTATTATTTTTTGTTCATGTTTTAAAGTAAATCACAACTCACATCCATAAGCCGTCAACAGCTCTTCTGACGTTGGAGGTCGCTGGGGATCTTCATCTTCTCTAGGTTTTATGATGTCAATGCCATACGTAGCTTCTAAAACATGTCTTGGAATATTCTGGCAAATGTAAGATTGTCAAGGAATCCGTTTCTTTGAACTGACCCCTTCCTCCTCCCCATGGTGTCTTCTAAGAACATAGTATTTCAGCACCTCTGTGACAAAAAAACTTTTCACCTCTCCAAAGAAGAAGTACGAGTATTCGTTAATTTAAAAGACTTTTCTTCCCTCTTTTATTTTGTGTTATTATTATTTTTTTTTTGCGGTACACGGGCCTCTCACTGTTGTGGCCTTTCTTGTTGCGGAGCACAGGCTCCGGACGCGCAGGTTCAGCGGCCATGGCTCACGGGCCCAGCTGCTCCGCGGCATGTGGGATCTTCCCGGACCGGAGCACGAACCCGTGTCCCCTGCATCGGCAGGCGGACTCTCAACCACTGCGCCACCAGGGAATCCCCTCTCCCCTCTTTTAAACAAAGCCTTATGCACAATGATCACTTCCAAATGTATCCTTTAAAAATATTATCTCTGAAAACAGACCTTAAAGATGACACATTTTTATGTAAATACACTATAGATTTGTGAGATGACCCTAATTCAGACATAAAGCACCGAGTCTTTGTTTCTAATCCTTACAACTATGTAAGGAGTGATTATTTTTTCCTCCCCTGTCTATTGCCCAGATTTTTCTTAAGCCCTAATATACACATAACAACCAAAATTTTGGCACAGTATAGAGGATATTAGTGATATAGGTGGGAGGTGATCTCTCATCTGGTCAATCGGGAGGATTCCACTGCAAATCATCTCAGCTTTGGTAGAGACAAAGGACGGCATCACCAGGCCTGGGCAGTCACATAAGCAGAGGCCAGGTTCCACATAGAGAGTCTGAAAGACACGTAAGAGGTTTATGCTGGGCATACAGCAAAGGAAGGGAAAGGAGGGCAGCAGCACACGAGTGGCAAAGAACTTCAGAAAACACCCAGAGGGAGGAACTGGCGGAGAAGGAAATACAGAGGCCGATGCTGTAGAAATACCTGAAAATGCTTGGTGTGACCGGGCGTGGCAGACACAGACACCTTCTTGTTGCCCATGATGGTGTTGATTGTTGAACTCTTACCAACGTTTGGGTAGCCCACCTAGAAGGGTGTCAGAAGGAATGTTTACAGTATAAGTTGGCAAGGATCACAGGATGCCGAAAGCCTACCCTATGTAAAAAGCCTATCTAAAGCTAAGAACATTGGACTGGAAGTCTGAAGACAACCCTGAAAGCTCTCATTCTAGTATCTCTTGTAAGTGACGTGACAGGTAGGGATGAACTGGGAGACTGTAGAAGATAATTAATATGAACAGTGGTGTAACCAATACAAGCCTTGAGAAAGTTCATTCTTTGAGTTGGGCTTTGCCTGTCACCCAGTCTGCTCCCAGGATGCCCGTGGGCAACAAGAGGGCATCAATGTTCCCTATGACGCCAGGGCCTGAGCTCTAGAGTACCAGTGTAGCTACCAAAGGATGGGGAATACAGACCCTCACGGAACAATTTTATGATATATTTCATCTTACCAGTCCAACAGTAAGTTGTCCATTCTTCACCTTCTTTCCAGAGTGTAGCTGTTTAAAGATCTCCAGTAATTCCTGCTTTGATACCAGGTGGCTAAAATTGTGTATCTGCCTCTGCTGGGGGGTCTTCCTTCCTTGCGCCTCAGAACGCACAGTACAGCGCTCCTTCCAATCCTGGCCGCAGGCCTGCTCGTCGGGGCCGCTGCCCTCTTCCGAACACGTCTGCCAGTCCTCCTCCTCCTGCCAGCAGTCCTCATACTCACTGTCATCTTCATCACTCCTGGCAACTTCATTAACTGAAAGATGTTCAGTCTCTTTGTGTAGAGTTTCAGCTTCGTCACAACTGGAGTTTTCAAACTCAGCTGTGATGGCTTCTGCACTGTCTCCATTTACTTCTTCCTGATGAAATAACAGAAACCACCAAAGTTCAGAAGTGTGTAACAACTGCACTCTTCACTCTGGTGAACAACATTCAGAGTTGGTTACCTAAGATGAACACAGGACAAGGAAAGTTACGAAGGAGAAAGAGAAAGGTGAACAGAGGGAGAAGACAGCATGAGGATATAACCAAACTATCAACAGTGGTGTCCTCTGGAGTGGTGGACCTTCACTTTACACAGTTTTGTATTATTTGAACTCTTTACAAATAACATGTATTACTTTTCTAGTAGATAACTCTTTTACCTATTAAAAGAAAGCAAGGGTTTAGAAAAACCTGTATCAAGCTGAACTCCTCGGCAATACACTTTTTTTGGCAATGGTCTGTAGAATAAAACAAAGCATTTCTCATGAACGATGAAACATTTAACATTCTCTTCTCTGCACAAAGCAAGAAGGGCATATAATTTGTAATCTGAGCTTCACTGTATATTTGCATTTTCAAAGACTGGTTTGCATAGTTAAGGAAACTGCTATTCTTTTATAACTGCCTTTAATAAATCATAGCACCATGGAGCATAGGTCCCTGTGTGTGAAGTATGAGAGCAACAAAACTCAACGCTGCACATGGAAATTATTCACCAACCAACGATTTCCTCTGGAAAGAGAAAGGTAAAAGTCATCTACGATTCACGGGTGTGTTAATCCTTCTGAATTCCTATGGGTAGCAAAGCAGAAATATGGCAGATTTATAGTATTACCAAGCAGTATCAACAAGGGAGAACTGATTCAGATTCAGAAGTGATGGAAACCTATCATTTCCAAACAGTCTAGCATTACAATGAGTAGCCACCGCAGGAGAGGGCATGATGAACTCAGTTAAACAGGCATCCTACATTTTAGGAGAGAGATATTAAAAAAAAATGTCAGGGAAAAAAGGCATGATTTCATTGTCATTCCTGGCAACTCAAAAAGAAATATGGAATTGGAAGCAATTTCTATGATAAATGAGCAATAAATGTAAAGAAGTCACTGTGTGCTCTTCTGCAGACACAAGAATGTCAACTGAGCATGAATGTGCATTAGGAAAACTAAGGCTAGGAGCAGTTTTGGTTCAGGAAAAATGATAAAGGCAACAAAAGGACTTTGCAGTAGTTACATCAAAAATAGAGGGAAAGAAGAGAAAAGTCAGTCTTTTGGGGGAACACAGTGCAATTTAAGAGATGGCCAAGAGAAAACCAAAGTACTCAATTCAAAAAAATGTCCTATTTTTTTAAAATAAGAAAGGTTAAGCAACCATAGAGAAAGAACCAAACTTCAGATAGGTGAGAAAACAGTGAATATCTATTTTTAGTAAGTTCATGTTTGACACTCAAATGACAGATGTGATTAGATATATCACAATGGTAGCTGGCTACTTAACTTGGAAAATCATGAATAACAGATTTCAGAAGACCTGGAAGGAATAAATAGGGTTCAACTTTTAAAAAGGAAGAAAGAATATCTTCCATAAATCATGCACTGTTAATCCAGAGTCTGACAGGGAAGCAATTCCTCAAGTTAGGAAATTCCTCCAAACAATTCCTCCCCTGACAGTAATGGGAGGCAACAACAGTTCCCTGAGAACAGATGGTGCAAACAAATCCCACTTCCCTTTGCAATCTACTCCTTGGTTGATAGGTCAGGGAATACCACAGATGCAAAAGATGAAATGAAACACATAAAGTACTCAGAATAGCAGTGCCTGGCTAAGAATAAGTTTTCTATGGGTTAGTTTTTATTAACAGTAATAACAGAATAACTATTGTTATAGCCTTTCAAATACATCTGTATGCATCACACTAAAATGCTTGGTACTGAGCGCTTATTAAGTCCACAAAAGTTCACAGAGCTCTATCCTTGGCTCCGGTCTACTCAACAGCGTTATCAATGACCAGAAAGAATATATAGAAGGGCCAATACAAAAGCTGCAGATGACTCAAAGCTGGAAGAAGAGAAAAGCAAATGACACATGCAAAATGAATTCTACCTTGTTCCCAAATCACTAATATTTAAGAGGAACAGCACGATCCTAAGCTGAGCTAAAACCAAAATGAAAACCTTTTCCCACGTGTAAAGACAGGATGAGATCTGCTTAGTAAGTCTTGTCTTTTAAACATGTGAGGGATGTGGCTGTTCACAGGTTCAATGAGCCAAGAGCATAAGCTCCTTTGAAAGGGGGTGAATTAACAAAAACTCTGAATTACTGGGAGTATCCTGATCACAAGAAACAAGAGTACATGTCCTGGGCAAACCACACCTGGAATACTGTACTCAACCAGCTGCCACCCACTTTAGGCGTCTGACACAGGCAGACAGGCGCTCAGGGTGAGGAGTGCTCTGGAGGTCATGTCAATATAAGGAGCAGGAAAGCAGACAACGTCTCTTCTGCAGAAGAGGGAACACGGGGAGAGAGGAAGAGGCCTCAGATCAAAGGTAGGGAAGCTGACTTAGCTTCACTGGACTAAACAACTTTCTAACCTTGGAGATAAAAAGGAATGAGACACCTGGTGTCTGCCATTTAAAGGAGTCACAGAGACAGCATGTGACTGCCAGGGAGGTGAAGGGAAGAACTCCTTCACAGAGTTAGAGCTCACTAACTTGTGAGCTCACCAAGGGAGGGTGTTGTATTCATAGCACCCTAACCAGTCAGCAAGTAGTTGATAAATAGAGGCGAGAGGAAAGGAGGTGGATAGGAAAAGATATGACTTTAAGTCTCTTCCAGCTCTAAGATTCTATTACTAATTTCTTTTCATAGTTGGTTACCATTAATTTTTACTAGAAAATAACTCCTAAACTGTTTCTGTAAAAAGTGGACTAAAAGATACAGAAAATAACATGGTGTATCTTAATTTAGGACTACTTCATTTCTTTGTTTTCAAAACAAAGTCAAAAGAGAGTCTAATCAAGTCCAGAGAAGTTACTACATTCAGTTGTATCTGATTTTTGTTCCGACTTCTCTTAAAAGCAATTACATACAAGGGCAGTATGAAACTTCCTATACAATTTTCTGCCTAAAATTTTTAAAAATTAAAAATTATAGCTACTATCAGTGTGCATCATAGACCCCTGGGATAGCAGACTATTTAAAAACCAGAGAAAGCAACCTTGTGGCTTACTTTTCTACAGATCACCCGACTATCTCAGCACTTAGGGAAAAAAGAAACAAATAAAACCCCACACATCAACAATAAACAAACAAACAAACAAACAAAAACAGAGCACACTTAACAGAAGCCAAAATCCTCCTCCTTGAAACCCAACCTGAAAAAGTCCCCCAGGTTACCTTAGAGTCATCAATCAGTTGAATGGCTTCAGACAAAGCCGACCAGAAAATGACCTTCACATTTTCCTTTTCGAAGAACTCGGCCCAGGCACTCCGCTGCTCAGCAGTCATCAAGTCAGCCTTATTTATTAGAATAACATTCTCCTTGTTGTCATCAACTGTTTTCACATAACATTCCTATGCAAGATAAAGATATTTAGATATTTCTCCAAAAGGGGGAAAATTAGGCTAATTATACTGAAGATCCCCAGCTATGACTAAAAGTTTTTACTGCCCCCAGTTTTAAATCATTCCTAATTTAAAGATTTTTAACCGTGATACATTCTATGGATCCTTTCAGCAAGCTCTGAAAAGAAGTTAGGTCATCTATACTTAGAAAAAATACTCTTCACATGAGAAACTGGAAAGGGTAAAAAGAAATGCTTTCCTGCCCAGTTTAAGTAAAACAGGTTCTTATTTCTTTAAATTATATAGTTCCTCTCTTTAATAATCTTGAATTCTTTCTTTTAAGCATAGTTAAAGAACTGTATAACTAGATTTGTCGGCCAGCAGGGACTATCTTCAAGCCAAGCGACGACAGCTAATAATAATCTTACCTATTAATATAAAAAAATATTTTTGAAGGCTAAAAGGAAAACAAGACCCAGTGATTAAATTAATTCCCAAGCATAGCTCTCCATTAGGAAACAGACCAGAAGTATGAAAGCTGAATTAATAAGAGTTTCCCCATTAAGATTGTTATTCACCAGTGGCTTTTAAAATAATCAGTACTATTCCTACTCTGGTCCTCAAACAAAAATAGGAATACTTCATTTGTGTTCAGTGTCTTATTAATTGAAAGCCTGTATCACATTATTTCTTGTGATCCTCACACCTTAATGATTACCCCCTGTGGTGTTTTACAAACTTAGTTCATTTGTAAAATACCACAGGAGGTAATAAGTACGGTGTGAGAAGAGAAAGCTTAGTGGGATGGGTAAGTGAAGGGACTAGGCATATGCTAAAGTAAGCAAAATGCTATTTCAACTAGAGTCTCTTAAAAAATGAGAAACACTAAAAAAAAAAAAAAAAAAAAAAATGAGAAACACTGGCAAATGCCTATTAACAAAGTAGCTTCGAAACTAAAAGTAGGAAGTTCAAGTGTTTGTGCCTTCCTGCAGATGGAAACAACTGTTTGAAGAAAACACCTATCTAAACAGTCCCCAAATGCAAACTCCTGACCTTGGGAGGAGCAGGAGGCCAGATTAAACAAAGCTAGAGGAGGGTGCAAAGGCCTGCCTAGGCTCACTGCTATCGGTGATGCTGTCCTCCCACTGCTGCCCAAGGACTTAAAGTTCGAATCATGTCACATTTTACTTACCAAATCCTCACACCTAAATAGGAGTGGATTTCGAGCATCTACTATCTGGACCACGATATCACTGAAAAACAAATGTGAGATACACCAATCACTGTGAAGTGAAAGGAAATAGCAAACACTTTCGACATATTAAGCACTGGTATATTTAACTTTTTAAGGTGCAATTATCCCCAGTTTATATACGAAGAGACTGAAGTTTAGAACAGCTAAGTGGCTTGTTCAAGGTCACCAGCTACTAAGTGAGGGAGCTGGAATGAGAACGCAAGCACTCTGGACCAGAGCTTGTAGTCTCTGATGATGTTTCATTGTTAAAACTTTTACCTGTATCTTCTAGTAAACTCTCCTGGAGAGATCAAAGAGTATTCCGAAGACTTCAATCCAAGGTGAGGTCTACTGTATACTCAGTGCCTAGTTTACACTTGTGTTAAGTAAGGCCTCAAAACCCCCCTAATATATCACCTGCTCACAGCTGCCACCGTCAAAGGCTATATCTTATTTAAACCTAGGGCTGACATGTGTACATGTAGCAAATCATCACCCACCAGTTCCAAGAATGTGTTTAAATGGCAAAAATACAAAACAGCAAAATATCAACTTAAGTCGCCATAATGAAGCAGGAATGATGAGTCCAACGCCTTCCATCACACGAAAGATGATGTAGCAATATGAAAACTTTCCGCGGCTGACAGCAAGCCCCTCGAATCCCTCACAAATGTAGTGGGGACGACAGCAGCTGAGCACTGTAAGAATAAATACTGCACTTCTCCGGCAGAATCCTCCCTCCCTTCAGACCCTGTGGCTAGGAAAGCTGCTTTAAGGGCCAGCTGTGACTGCCACTGGAGGGAAGCAAATCCGTATCTGGTCAGCTTTTCCTCAGGTAACTCCTATGCAACTGAAGGAGATGTATTAAATCAAGGTTACCATTTAGGGCAGAGCTTTTGACAAAGTGCATTTTCCTTCAGAAGAGTTAAATTTCCAGCATGATCTTTTGAGTCAAAGAAACTCACAGACCTGCTAATTTATGACAAATTGCTTTTAAGTTCTCTAGTTAAGTGGGTCCTAGTATTTCCTTCTTTAAGGTAATATCTACCACTTTCCAACTGTGAGGATTTAACAGTAAATGCAAAAATGACTGCAAAAAATGGACAAAGCCTAATGAACTAAAATTACAAGGTCCACACACATTATGTCTACCTACCAAACAGGTAGAAAGAATAACCAGCTTAGACACACCAGTAAGAAAAGAAGAAAAGTTTAAGGCAGCTTGCTTCGTGTGCTGAATTAGGATGCCTAGAAAAGTGCCAGCTATGTACTTGGAAGGCTGATGCAACACAATGGAAGCGCCTTGTCTTCCTGGAATACGGCGTTCTGCCCTCCATGCCTCGGCAGTTTCCGCCATTTCAATGACATATTATACATCAAATCTTTTCTGATAACTACTCTTGAAATTAAAGAGGCAGATGGCGTAGCTAGCCTGTTACCAAACAGGAGACATCTGCTGTACAGAACATATCAATAAATATTTCCTATTAAAAGACACAGCAGTAGTCACTTTATTGATGTTTCTATGTGACTCAGATCCACTTCTGTGCGATATAAACTATATTCCCTGAGTCAGGAACATGTTCTCTCTTGTAAAAACACAGAGAAATATCACAGAAAAGTAAAAGAGCAAGTAATGCTGTAATGCAATAGAAGCTAGAAGTTTCAATGGTACAGGCTCACTCTGGGGAAACAAATTGCTTATTTAGGGGCATGAAAAGCAAGGGAAGGGCCTTGCTGTTGCTGAACCTGGAAGAACACATATGGCTACCTCTGTTCCCTCTCAAAGCCTGCAAAACATGAAAGCAAAGACTGGAACTCAGAACAAAGAGAAAGAAAGAACAGCAACTAAGAAATGTCAGCCCAATGAGAAGTGAGCCTGTTCATGCCCCAGAGCTCCGAGAAAGCTCAGGATTAGAAGCATCACGTCTAGCTCTCATGGCAAGAGTGAGGTATAGGACTGAAATCATTCTCAGCAGGGAGCAATTAGGTCCACGCCCCTGTTCCATTCAGCCAGGCAGCCACACGTCACCCCACAGCCCCTGTGGAGAAAATGAACCTGAGAGGCTCCTGAACTGGGACCTCAAGCACAGGAGAAGGTGGGAAAGAGGTGCTATACTGAAGAAAGGAGGATTAAACATAAGTCTACACCCCAAACGATGGAAATGCCCAGCTCCCTTGTATTACACCACCACCTTTAGCCCTGCTCCTGGCAGGAGATAGTCCTCCCCTTTAAGAAACTGACCGATCCTAGGGAAAACACCCATAGATACTGTAAAATAAAATCGATCCCTGCTCAGCTACTGTACAGTGAAGTTCACCAGTGGGCAAATTCCACCCAAACAAAATCCTGTCAATCAGCTTTGTAATGCTTTGTTCTTAAATATGAACAGACAACAAACATCATTTGACACTGGAGGAAGGCCTCTTACATAAAAGTCAGAAACCAGAATAAGTAGGAAAAAAAAAAAGAATGCAGAGGGAAGACAGACAATAAAGGAAGTAGGAGAAAATCTAGAATTAAATAGTAAACTATAAGCGTGCAAATGGGGGCATTCCCTCAAGGGTGAGGTTTCAATATTTCACATTGTTACCATTTATCTTTGGAAATAAGAAAACAGACATTTTCAGCAGTATACATCCCAAATGCTAATGAGGCCCTGATGGAGAAATTAGCTCACTCTGTTCCCTGGGAGAACCATACTGGGTCTTCCCAAGCCTCATTCAAGCCCGCGATCAGGAGCAAGCTTCCCCTTTCTTCAGGCTTAGAGATTTGCCTAGCTACTCTGGCCTCCTCACATCCCAGGCCAACAGCCTTCTCTGCCCCTGAGGGAGCAAGATGCGGGCGGGGGGTGGAGGGGAGTATATAAGTGACTTAAAAAAAAGAGAGAGAGAGATAATTCACATATCATAAGTTCTATCTTTTAAAAAATGTACAGCTCAGTGGTTTTTCGTATATTCACAAGTGGTGCAACCATCACCACTATCTAATTCCAGATCATTTTCATCACTCTAAAAAGAAATGTAAATAACTTGTACAAATTTAATCCAAGTCCTTTTTCTCAGTAACGGTGCTAAATGTGCTAATATTCTTTCCTGAGAATCCCAGTTAAAGCACCCTGTTTCCTAATGTTCTTATTGGGTATATTCTATGGACTAAACAAACAAACCCACATCCTAAGGGCTCCTTGTTAAAAGCATCATTTCAAATATAAGGTTCATTTATGATCTCCAAAATTTACAAGCTGCTCATGCAGCTCAATATCAAAAAAACAAACAACCCAATCCAAAAATGGGCAGAAGACCTAAAAAGACATTCCTCCAAAGAAGATATACAGATTGCCAACAAGCACATGATAGGATGCTCAACATCACTAATCATTAGAGAAATGCAAATCAAAACTACAATGAGGTATCACCTCACACCGGTCAGAATGGCCATCATCAAAACATCTACAAACAATAAATGCTGGAGAGGGTGTGGAGAAAAGGGAACCCTCTTGCACTGTTGGTGAGAATGTAAATTGATACAGATACTATGGAGAACAGTATGGAGGTTCCTCAAAAAACTAAAAATAGAACTACCATATGACCCAGCAATCCCACTACTGGGCATATACACTGAGAAAACCATAATTCAAAAAGAGTCATGTACCACAATGTTCATTGCAGCTCTATTTACAATAGCCAGGACATGGAAGCCACGTAAGTGTCCATCAACAGACGAATGGATAAAGAAGATGTGGCACATATATACAATGGAATATTACTCAGCCATAAAAAGAAACGAAATTGAGTTGTTTGTAGTGAGGTGGATGGACCTAGAGTCTGTCATACAGAGTGAATTCAGAAAGAGAAAAACAAATACCGTATGCTAATACACATACATGGAATCTAAAAAAAAAAAAAAAAAAAAAAAAAAAATGGTCATGAAGAACCTAGGGGCAGGATGGAAATAAAGACGCAGACCTACTAGAGAATGGACTTGAGGACACAGGGAGGGGGAAGGGTAAGCTGTGACAAAGTGAGAGAGTGGCATGGACATATATACACTACCAAATGTAAAACAGATAGCTAGTGGGAAGCAGCCGCATAGCACAGGGAGATCAGCTTGGTGCCCTGTGACCACCTAGAGGGGTGGGATAGGGAGGGTGGGAGGGAGAAGCAAGAGGGAGGAGATATAGGGATATGTGTATATGTATAACTGATTCACTTTGTTATAAGCAGAAACTAACACACCATTGTAAAGCAATTATACTCCAATAAAGATGTTAAAAAAAAAGGTTTATTTATGGAATCCTTATAAATAATTCATCCACTCTTTGACAAAAATAAAAACCTTTTAGCTATCAGGATATGGAAAAGACTTAAAAAAATCTCCCAGTCTCAACTTATCAAAGGCATTCTCTTCTTTTCAAAGTCCAATTAAAACAAATCACTCCTTAATTTCCCCCAATACTACTAACTGCTCCTTCCTCTGCTCTGACTCAGCCCACTACCCTCTCTCTAATACAATAGGAATCACACTCCAGTTTTTATTTTACTAATACCTTAGTGCAACGATCGCGTTTCATCCATCTGTGTGCCCCTGGTGCTTGGCCCTTTGCTTGGCCTCCCCCATAACATATTTGCTCTTTGCAAGCAGACACCCCTTTCCCAGCCATATTTTCTGTTTTACCGGTAGGAACTCATATACATTTGCTGAAATAACTACAGGTGCTTCAGAACTCATCTTACAGAAAATAGTCACCACTCTTGCAAGTTTATCAATGTGTTTATCTAATAACAAAAACCCCTTATATTTAAAAAGAAATATAGTACCCTACTTTCAGGTTTTATAATAATTCTCAGTAGCACTGTACCTAATTTGATCCTGTCCCCTCAGCCCCTCCCTGGGCTCACAAACATATATAACTTCCCAATCTAATATACCGCCACCACCACATACTCCTTACACAAAAAGAAAACGGTAACCTACCTTCTTTCAATCACCCTCCAGAGCTGGCGCCAAAAATCCAAATTTCTTTCAAATGGAGTCAATATCAGGTTTTGTTCCTCTTCCAACCTGATTTTAGAATGAGAAGTTTATACCTCTGCCAGATTACAATAGTAGGGCTCAAGTAGTATAACACCCAAATTCACTGCATTAAAAAAAATAAGTACACAACTATTAACTGTCAAATGATTTTTATATACTTTCTGCTGAGTCAATATGCAAATCAAATGCAAATTTTATACTTAAGCTTTTTAAGCCCTGAAAGTTTATTTAACACACAAAGTGACATTTCCCCCAGACATCTCTTCTTGGAAGAATGCTCCAGAGAGCAGTGATCAACTCCGGGGTTACTAATGGCTAGAGAAGGGTATGAAAAGGAGAAAAGGCCAGGAATGGAGCAATCAACTCACCATCTTGGTGCAAGGACACACGTGCACAAAGCAATGCGGTTTGCACACACACCAATTTGCACTTATAAGATGAAATCTACCATTTCCCTTTTAAAAGAACAAAGCCTTCAAAATGCAAATAGCAATGCAAGCACACTAAAATGCCTAACTCAGAATTTCAAGGCAAATCTTCCTGTAGACTAACACTCACCGGACAAGTTGACGTCTCCATTCTAGAAAGTTATCTTTCTCTGCCTGTTTGAGTTCTTCTGCACTAGTGTTTTGGTCCCACTTTGGTCTGCAACAATCATAAAGGAAAAAAAAATTCCACATGAGTTACCAAAATAATATAGGAGACTGGGATTTAATAAGAGCAGCTGAGAAAAGAAAGCAGAAAAACGTGAACACCAAATAAAAAATTTTATATTTAGTTGCCTTGTTACGCCTTTTAATGTCCTATATCTTTATTCAACTCACCTCCTTGGGATACACAAGAACTGTTTGTTTTCTTCATGGAGTTTCTTAATTCTCTGGTTCTCCTCAGAAGACAGTAGTCCAGTTCCAGCCTCAGGAGGCACAAATTTAATATTAAGCTTCTCTGTAGGAAAACAAAAGTACTGTTATTTAAGAGGAAGTATAGAGAGTGAATGTTGGTCATTACTTAGAAAACTAAAAATAGGAGAACCTAAAACAGAATTTAAGCTTTCTCGATTTAGATAGATTCCCCTAGCCTTGAATTAATTATAATTTCTAAAGGAAGTTTTCTAGCCACTCCACAAAAAAGAATACAAGAACAGATCTTTACTAAAACTTTCAAAAGGTCAACCACTTTTTCAAGTACTGATTTTATAAAACTCCACATGCTAAATGCCTTTCATGGAAACAGAAGCAATAAGAGTGGGAAGGGATTGTAAACATTCATTACAACCAATCTCCTCATTTTACAAGTGGAGAATAATTGTAAGCCAATGGGAGTGAGGGGGGGAAGCAAAGATTCAGCAAGGAGACTCACTCCAGTTAGAACTGGTAAATTACTACACAGCTATAATTTATATGAAATATTTATGAACATCCACAATTAAGCTATATAAGAATTCAAAGGAATAAAAAAACACCCAGTCTATGTATGAACCAGAGACCTCTGCTCTAGGGCTCTATCCCCCTCAAGTTGCTCCAGGCCCCTCTACTGTACCACACATGGCCACCTGGTCTCCTGGGCAGGTGACTCCACTGAGATAAGCACCTGAGAAGCCAGCTAAGCTTCTTACCAAAATGCCAAGGGGAGGTCCTATCCAAGGATAACAGGACATCTTCAGCAATGTTCCTCTTAACCTTTAAGCAAAGACCGCAATCTGCTACCCTCATTGGACCACCAATACTGCACGGTCCAGTCACCTAGAGCAGCAGTCCCCAGCCTTTCTGGCACCAGGGACCAGTTTCATGGAAGACAATTCTTCCACGGACTGGCGGGGGGTGGGGTGGGATGCTTCAGGCAGTAATGCGAGCCATGGGGAGCGGCAGATGAAGCTTAGCTCGCTGGCCCACCGTTCACCTCCTGCTGTGCGGCCCGGTTCCTAACAGGCCGTGGACTGGTACCTAGGTTGGGGACCCCTGACCTAGAGTACAGCCAGTTCAGTCACCATTCTCATTCATGTCATCCTCAACCAACAGTCAGAATACACATCCCTTTAGCCCCATACTGGATAATTCTTTCACATTAATTCCTCCTTCCAATGGTGATCTCCCACCCAGTGTTCCCACTTTGCTTGGGCCAACCTCTGTAAACGTCTCCAGCCCCTTGATTCTTTCCTCTTCTCCCAGTGTACCACCCAGCTTGTAGCTTCACTTCTTTCCCTATTTGGCTAAAACCATATGGTCCATCCACTCCACCACTCTCCGACCAAACATCAAATTCCTTAGCCCACTGCACCGAGCCAACTATCCATTCTCGTTCTCATTTCAGTAACGATGCTGAGTTCTGCTGGAGGTAATCACACAATAATGCAGCCACCCGTCTCTGAACTGTTTTTACTACCAAAACTTCTGACCGAATGTGTGGGTTTTCCCACACCAACAACCAGTTCTCCAACTCTCCAGACATCAACTGGGTGTCCTACAATTCAATTCTATTCTGACACTAATTATCAAGTGACTTCCCCACTTCAGATGCCAAATCTCTGAATGTATTTTTATGGAGGCCCCATAGATTAAATCATTGGCCCCTGGTGATTAACTCAATCTCCAGGATGACTCCGCTCCCCAGTGGTTGAGGGAGGAGTTTCTGAAAGTCCCAACCCTCAAATCCCAGGGTTGGTTTCTGTGGCTTATTATGAACAACAAAAGACACTCCTCTCACCCCTACCACTCAAGAAATTACAAGGGTTTTAGAAGCTCTTGTATCAAGGAACCAGAGATGAAGACCAAATATAAATGTATTTCTTATTATATCACAATATCACATCTTCCTCTTACTTGCTGAACATAAGAAGTGAGTACGGCCTGTGCCATCTTTTAAAGGTAAAGAGTTCCCAGTGAACACTTAGCATTTCTCATTGTTTTGCTCTCCTTTGCAAGGTCAGGGATCCATGTGAGAACTGGCTTAAAAACCATGGACCTAATCTGATTCAAAACGCACTATGTACACACACACAGACGTACAATTTTGCCTGCAATCTGAGGGGCTCACAGCTGAAACTTGTAGCCTCCAGGTTAAATCCCTGTCCCTGTGTGTCCAGGAGACAAGTGCTGTCTGAAGGCCATAGAGAGTTGAGATAAAATTCTATCACTTCTACATTATTAAGGAAAAGGGAAAAAGGCATGAAATTAATTTCAATGAGGAATTCTTACCGAATTTTGAAAGGCTTATGGGAACTTCATTATGTAGGTATGACTGCTCAAGTCATTGGTCATTAGTGATTAATCTCCAGCTCCTCTCCTCTCCCCAGTGGGGCTAAAAATTCCAACCTTCTAATTATCCTTACATTGCTCACAAGACCAACCCCCATCCTGAAGCTATTTAGGGGTCCTCATTAAAATGCAAAAAGACACTCCTCACTCTTCACTTACTCCACCCCCTCTATAAAGTCTGGTTTATTCTAGCTCACTAAAAATCTTGTTCCTATTCTTTTCTCCATTCTTCTACTACTACTATTTCAGTTCTAGCCTGATTCTTTTGCTGTACTAAAGCAATAGTTTCCTAAGTACTCTTTCTTCCTCAAAATCCATCAGTGATCTTTCAAAAAATGTTTCCTACTTGCTTACATCCCTCTAAAGACTCCTTTCAAGCCCTTATTCTCTCCTGGCCCTGGCCCTCCTCCCTAGTGTTTGTGCATCACATCCTGTCCCCATGTACTTTAAGCACCAACAGGGCGAAGCTCCTAACCATTTTCTTTTTTCTTTTTGCACATTATTTTATTTGCACATTATTATTTTTGTTTTGTTTTGTTTTTTTTTGGGGGTGGGATTTTGTTTTTAATCAAACAGAAAGTCACAAAAATTATAATCATCATCAGTTCACTCAGTCCGTTTTCTGAACAAAGTAGACTGCTGCTCAGATCTTAGCTTGAAGTGCTCTGCCTGCCTGTGTATAATGTCCTGTGTCATCTCACCTGTCCTGCTAACATCTACTCATCTTTTAAGACTCAGCCCCAGGGTAAAGCTTGCCCTGACTGGCCCTAGTTTTCCTTCAGATAGAAATGAACACCAACGCCATCTTTTATGACCCTAATCTCTGCTACAGAATTCTTTTATAGCACCTTAGACAAAATTCTGCAGAAACAAAATTTGTCTTAGTCAACACCATATTTTCAGGAGCCAGTACAATACCTGAGAGTAGCTGGGGCTCAATAAAAGCATTTTGAACAAATGAATGAATTTGCTAAACAACATAATAACACTTATAGTAAGAGAAGAGCAATAGAAATGGTAGTTTATAATGCTGTCTCTGTGCCAGGTAGTTTTCTAAGTGCTTAGAAAAAACAAAAACAGAAAAAGGGAAAGCAGTGACTAAAACAAATTACATGCATGGAAAAATTCACTATAATGTGTTAACAAGTGCTTTAAAATACAATTCAAATTGCCTACGTTACAGCAGCAGGCCCAGGATTTTGCTTCTAACCATGGTATCAGAAAACATTTTCTGGAAAATGCTGGTATTGTCCACTGTAATGTTGACTGGTCTCTTTCCTTATGAGAGACTGAGGTTCTTGAATTTGATATGATGATGGATAACCTGAAGTGTTTTTTAGAGCTGAATTTGAAACCTGTGGCACATTCTGTACCTCCCAGTTGAGTTCATCTTGACCTTCCTACACTGCTTCTGGGATATCTGCCTTTGGATTAAAGACAGCTCCTTTATGTGTTTGGTAGGATTGGCAAAACATTTCCGAGCAGACTTATTTGTATACAGTCAGCAAAGACACAAATGTGCTGTAGGCACTCAGCAACAACTTACCAGCTACAAACTCTGTTCCTGCAAGTTCTGCAGTGGCAAGGAAGTCATCCAGGGAGCTCTGTTCAGTCACGGACTGAAGATTAAGACGACCCCAATCATAGCCATCATTGAGTTCACTTGTGTGCAACTATGAATAAAACACAAGGTGGTAATACAGCTGCTCTCTTCTGTTCTTAACATCCAAACTAACTCCCAAGTAACTATTCTATGGTCTTGAGAGTGGTATCAGCCCCTTTAGAGTCAATATTAACAACAGTTAACATTTAAATGAGCACTTTCCTACCTCACTTTCTCATCCATCTTACAGATGGATAGTTACTCTCCATTTATTTTCAAAATCTTTTAAGGTAGATTTTATTGTATCTCTATTTTACTGATGAGGAAACAGGATTAAATTAGATAAAACAACTTGCCTATAGTGGCAAGCCAATATGTGGTAGAGGTAAGAACCTGAACCCATATACCATATACTCTGGTCCTGGCAGCCACTGTAGGTCAAATTTTTTTGACGGAGACCCACAGTAAGAAATACACTTCACATAGTGACCCAAATGCTGTGAGAAACTTAGTGATACAACTGTGTACCATTCAGTATAGTAAAATGGAAACAAAAGAATCCTGAAACAAAGTTACTTTATTACATGCCACACAGACTGGTATTTTCTTGAATTCTATTCTGTAGGGTGAAAAACCTGGCTAGTTGAGGGTTACTCAACTGATTTCCAGACACAACCCACAGTTTGATAAGATAAACACCATCCTAAGCTCTTCACTCTGTACAGGGGCAAGTAAATGAAAAAATTAAAGGTTAAAAGGCTAGGTGGTTTGCCCAAGGCCACAGAATCAGCAAAAATCAGCATAAGGATTAGAATCCAGTTCTTTAGAATTCATAATCGAATCTTCCCACTACTTCCTAATGGGTACATTAAAAACAGGTTGCTTCAAAATCAATTAAAATTACTGGTAATCTAATGTCCAGAGTAACTCTGACCTGATGAATATTGATGAGCTCTGTATGCTGTTTACTCTGCAGATTACACAGATGGAAGTTAGATGGTGTAAAGTGCACATGGATAATTAGAGACACCTTTGACTTTGCACAGATTCTTACAGAGAACTTCGTGAGTTCTCAAATACATGAGGGAATGAATGTCAAAATGACAAACAAGTCAAACTACTTCATCCGCTTTTCAAGGATCCTAAAAATTATGATCGTTCCCAGGCCCAGGGAACTATTAGGCCCGCCAAACTTTGGAGATGAGTTGTTCATCTTTGAGTGAAACCACTAGGGAATAAAAAGGGTGAAGCAGGAATCTGAGTTATTTTGTACTTCTGGAACCAACCAGCGGCTCTTGGAGGGTCAATTCTTTGAACAAATGAATACTAAAAGTCGTTTTTATGTCTTTCCTGTGCAGAAACTTCCAAACGCTTCCATAGCTTACAGGGCAAAGACCAAACTTTTATCCTGGCATTCAAGATCTCACTGCAACCTCATCACCACATTAGCCTCCACCTCTGGGCCCTGTGCCTTGCTAGAAGGAGGGCCTGTTTATCTGCCTGGTAGGCTCTAAGGGACTTGAACATTTGCGCATTGTGGTATCCGCGGGGAGTTGGGGGGGTCCCAAACCGATCCCCGCGGTTAACGGGGGACGACTGTACTCATCCTTAGAAACCCTATTTTGGCATCATTTCCTCTGGAAAATTTCCCTGTGACCTCTTACCCCAAGCTTCGCAGCTTTCAGACTCTCATAACTAGACAGACTGGGAAAGATGACAAGGTCTTACCCAGGAGTCGGTGTGACGATGGCTACGGCTCCGCTGAACTTGCTGGCGGATAAGAGCCCGACCGAGGGTCCCAGCCTCCGGCGCTCTCCTCCGACCCATATCTGCCCCGTCTGCACAGGAATCTTCCTTGCCGTACCCGCTCCTGTTTTTTGGATAGTTAGGCCATTGATCTCCGGAAGTGACGTATGAGCTAGCCCAAGTAGTTAAGGTCCGAAGTTGAAGGGAAACACAATAATTGTTTCAAATCACCACTTATATATCTCATATTTGCCACTATGATGGGAAATAAATGTAAAGTGGTCTGAGGACTTAATTTTCAATATATTTCCTATGAATATCTCAAATTTTGATAAGTTGATTAAATTAAAAGAATGGTACCTTCCAAACTTGTGCGTCGGTCTTTAGCGTCCGGTGTAGAACTAGGAGACGTGGAAAACGTGGCCGTTCATATTAGGGATACTAGCCCCGCCTCCCGGCTACTTTCGTCAGAAGGAGGCGGAGACCCGGGTGAAGGGTGTTCCTGCAGCGCTAGGTGGCGTTGCTTCCTGGCGCTAGTTTTCGGCCGGTGTTCTAAGGTGTGGCCTCGCTGCTGTCACGCCCGGCAACTAAACAGCTTTTTGTATACTTGTTCTTCTGGAGCTGTGAATTGGTGAGAAGAGTCCCAGCCTTGATGGTAGTTGGGAATGGAAAGAGCTTGGCAAGGTTGCAAGGAAAGCCAAATGGATCTGACTTAAATGCTTTTGTTTTCAAATAATTTTTTAAAAAACGTTTAAAAGTTCCACCTAGAATTGTATTTAAATTTTCCTATAAATTAAAATGAAGTGAAAAACAGTGACCCCGCTCCACTCTTTTCAGCCTGGATTTTGTTTCTCACTTTATCGTTAGAAAAGTCGGGTCAGAGTTGTGTGGGTGTTGGGCGTTTAAGCTCCATTCTCCTTAATCAGGAGAAACACCTCAATGTTGCGATGCTCCGGAGAGGAAGCAGCTTGCCCAAGTTAGAGATGAAATATATTCGGAGTCAGGCATCAAACCCAGGTCTCCTCACTATTTTATTCGTTCCTGGGGCAAGGGGAGAATGACGGTTGTTAGTGTATATTTCAGAATCCAGTTCTCAAACTTTTGATGTGCATGTGAACCCCCTGGGAATCTTGTTAACGTGCAGATTCTGATTGATAAGGTCTGGAGGGGCCGGCACTCTGTACTTCCAGGAGATGCTGATGATGCTGGTCTGGGCCACAGGCCACTCTGAGTAGCAAGAGAAGTCCACTCCCTGCTAGTGAAGATACTGAAGTGGACTGGCTAAAAGTCAGTCACAGCAAGTTTGGGTCAGGAAAAGCTGGGACCCTGACTGTTGTGTGCTACACCTCACTGCTGACTCTTACTGAATTGGAGTGAACTTTGGGAAATACCCAAAGGGCTGCTGACAAGCCATGTAGTAGCTGGCAAGGCTTTGGGAAGGCAGTGCTCACAGATCAGTAAAGGAATACATTAGAACATGGTTTCTCCCATTTCTCAACTTAGAAACAGTGTATCTTTAAAAAACCTGAACATCATTTCCAGAAGTAAGATATGGAGAAGACCCATGGAAGAGAATTAGCAGTTTCTGGCATTCTCTTGGAGCTGAGTGGTTAAAGATAAAACTAACTCATACAGTGAGATTCAATGAACTTTATGTTCTAGTGACAATAATAATAATATATGACATATATACATACCAAACGTAAAATAGATAGCTAGTGGGAAGCAGCCACATAGCGCAGGGAGATCAGCTCAGTGCTTTGTGACCACCTAGAGGGGTGGGATAGGGAGGGTGGGAGGGAGGGAGACGCAAGAGGGAAGAGATACGGGAACATATGTATAACCGATTCACTTTGTTATAAAGCAGAAACTGACACACCATTGTAAAGCAATTATACTCTAATAAAGATATTAAAAATAATAATAGACGATATAAAGAAACCTGCCACCTCATTCCTAGAGCTCAATCAGAAACTTGGCACTTCACCCTCATTTCCTCTTCCAGATTTTGTCACCTTCAGAGATTTAAGGAAAACAAACACTTTTGGTTTCTATTGTCATTCCTCTTATGGGCTCCAAAAAATCTTGACCAAATAAAGTGATAATTTAATCAAGATGGGTGGGGCATCAAAAAGACACTGACATTATAAAATTAAAACAGCAGCAACTATTCCTGGCTGACCAATAAGTAAGTCAAAAATAAAAATAATTCTATCGCTCCAAGATGCTCCTCAAATCTACCATTGAAAAAGAACTAACCGAGCCTCAGTTTTCTTATGTGGTTCATGGGGATAATAATAATTCCTGTCCGGCAGAGGTAGCAAATGAGATAATGCTGCAGGTTCATTGCCTGGTATTTTGTGGGGTACCCATTTTCACAACTGAACAACTTTTTCCCCAGAAGTGGACAATGCAGGTGAGAATCCAGATGTATAATTGGTCCATGTTGTGGGATTATGAGGCTAGTTCAGTGAGAAGGGCAAGGAGGGAGGGGACCTGAGGATGCTGATGAGACATGATTATGGGATCCAGATTCAGAGAAACCAAGTGAGATGAGGAGAGAGTGATGATGGTGGTGGGGAAGGGTGGGGAAGGTGTTGGCTGCTGCTTCCGAGTGTGGGGGTTGCAAAGATGAATCAGCCCGGTCCCTGCCCTCTAACTACAGAAGCCATTCCACCCACACACTTCAGGGAACAACACAACCCAGCCAAACTGCCCTCATCCCTTTGTCACGACAGTGGAAATGTTTCTGTCTGGAAGACTGGTCAGATCCTCCTGAATGCCCATATAGCTTAGACTTTCTGTTGAAGCCAAGACTTTCTGAATAGCTGACCCTTGGAGAAAGTTGCATTGATTTTGAGACTGGAAGCCTCGTATCCATTTTCCAAATAGCAATACGGAGTGTTCCTCATTCATGATGTTGCATACTACTTGATTTACTGTGATTCAACAAATGTAGTTCCAAACCCCGCAAACCCACACCCAGGAACAAACCTTGGGAGTAGCTTTCTGCTCTCCAACTCTGCACTGTTCTGCCTCTGGGCTCCACCTCTCTCTGGGAATGGAGAGGGGTGAGTAGGTGGGTTTCTGTTTTGGTTTTCTTTTCACCCCTTGGCCAACAATGTGTCACTGGTAGAAAAATTGTTCCCAGGCAAGCTTGCAACCCTGCCCCTCCCTCTCTCCCATTCTCTACACCAACTACTTCCACAAGGACATTAAAGCAGTTTGCATAAGGCTGAGAGTTGTGAAAATAGAAGTCTGGCAGTCTCTGCAGAGTCACTGAATCAGTAGGGAAACTCCCTTCGGTTATCTGCGATTCTCAATTTATCCCTGTTGAAAATGAGTGGATTCTTACACATTATCAAGTTTCAGTAGTTCAGCAACCCTTTGTGGTTATTATAAATGATTAATTTGAGTCACTTCAAACATCGATTTCCTGCTTGTGCAAGTCATTGTGTGTGCAACGAAACGTGTAAATGACCTCTTGTTTTGGTGTGCAGGCTACAAGATACTACGTGTACTGTATTTGAACCTGTGGATTTTTTTCCCAACTTTGTAGTTACATGTGGAATTTCTGGGGTCTTTTATTCACAGATGACTTTGTCATTCTTTTTTCCCTCACAACAGTCAGGTGAGAAAGGGCACTGTTGTTTTTCTGAACTTTTAGTTGTAGAAATTGAGACCCAGTAAAGTTCAGTGAAGTAATACAAAGTAAAGAAGGCTCCAAGTAGAATGAATAATCACCAACTCTAGGGCTTCCCTGGTGGTGCAGTGGTTAAGAGCCCGCCTGCCGATGCAGGGGACACGGGTTCGTGTCCCGGTCAGGCAAGATCCTGCATGCCGCGGAGCGGCTGGGCCCGTGAGCCATGGCCGCTGAGCCTGCGCGTCCGGAGCCTGTGCTCCTTAACGGGAGAGGCCACAACAGTGAGAGGCCCACGTACCGCAAAAAAAAAAAGAAAAAAAAAAAAAGAAAAAGAATCACCAACTCTAAAATCTGCAGATGGAAAGTGCCAGGTTTCTCTTGTTCATTCATTCATTCATTCATCTCTAGGCTCTGGGGATTCAGCATTGGACAAACTCCTTGCCCCTATGAGCTTGTATTTTAGTGGTGATCAGCCTGACAGAGGGACTCATCCAAGGTTAAATAGCTCAAGTCGCTGGTGGAGCCACAAACTATACCACCAGGTAGACCCTAATCCACTGGGAAAGTCTTCTGACTACTGGGATTTTACTTTTTGTGTCTAACTGTGGGCCCTCCCCTAAGTCACTTTAACAGGTTAATAGATACATTGATAACGTTAGCAGGTACACTTGCATGGTGAGGGAATGAGGAAAAGGTGGAGGAAGTATGGCTAGTCTCAGGAGAAGGTATAATGGGCTATTTCTATTTATGTGAAGGACTACCCTAGGACAGGAGAGAAGAGTGCTCTGAGTAGACATGAGGCAAGCAGAACTAGAACAAATAGGGCGAAGCTACAGAGTTGCCACTGCTATCTGTTTCCACCTACTTACAATTGGAATGGTTCAAAGATGGAATGGATAGCTTTGAAAGGGAGTGAGCTCTCTGCCACTGGAGGTGTTTAAGCAAAGGCTAAATAACCAGGCATCAGGATGTTCTCAAGTAGGTTCATACTTCAAAGTGGGTGTTGGAATACATAATCACTAAGGTGCTTAACAGACTCCTTACCTCAATGGGCTCCCTTCTGCTTCACGCTACCCTTTGTTCACCCCAGTCTCTGAAATAACAGGGGCACAATGATGGTCTCAGAAAAGGTGCCCAGGCTGTCAATAGCAGGGCGGTTCCTTCACCATATAACCCAGGGAAAAGACAACATTGCACCCTCTTTGTCATATGAGGGTTGAGGGCACCATGAACCAACCATCTAGCAAATGCGCTCATCATTAGTTAAAGTACTGTTAGCACAAACGGAAAAGTGAAGATACAAGGTTTCAGTTTTAAAGGGAACCAGGCAGGCATAGCAATTTCGCTGCCCTCTGCTTTTGGAGGGGACAAACTTGGCCTTCCTCGCCTCTGGTGGCACTGATGAGAAAGGCTCACTTGCAAGGCTCATCGTTCTTCTCGATTGCCTCCTTATGCCTTTGCATTTCTGCCTGGCTCTTGTCCAGGTGGTAAATATTCCAAGCAAGCAGCGCATGAAAGGAGGGGCTTCAGGGCAAACAAGGTCATGGTGAGAACATCTCTGGGAGCTTCAGACACAGGGTGACCTTCAGAGTTTATAGACATCTAACTTGTCTATTTTCTTCTCTCACCCCTTCAATTTCCTATCATGGCCTCTGCTTTGAGTTGAATGGTGTCTCTCAAAAACAGAGGTTCCAAAAAAAAAAAAAAAAAAGAGAGCTTCCACTCTTAACCTGGATGTGATGTTATTTGGAAATAAGATCTTTGTAGATGTAATCAAGTGAAGACGAGGTCATATGTGATTAGAGTGGGTCCTACTGTAATGATGTCCTTATAAGAAGACACAAATTTGGGCACACACAGAAAAGACACAGGGGGTGAACACCATCAGAGGATGGAGATAGAGATTGGAACCATATGTCTACAAGCCAAGGAACGCCAAGGATTGTGGAAACAGGAAGAGGCAAGGAAGGATGCTTTCCTCTTCCAGCCTCAGGACCTGGGAGAGAAAAAACGTCTATTGTCTGAAGCCACCCTGTTTATGGTAATTTGTTATGGCAGCCCTAGAAAACCAACACAGCCTCCTATGATCTTAGAACCAGAGGGGAGTTCGCTCAGCTCACAAGCAGGAAGGTGAGGGCCAGAAAGGGGCAACATCTTACTCTGGAACCCTCACTGAGTGGGAGCTGGGATGTGGGTGTCTGAGCTCCGGCTCTGATCAAGGCACGTCCCTACTCAAATGCCTCCAATGACTCACCCAGTTTGTGAGATACCTCCACCTGCTATTCAAGGTCCTCCAGAGTCAGGCCTGACTTGACTCAACACAAAGAGCATAGGCTTTGTATGGACTGGGAGAAAAGACTTGCAAATGATGTAACTGACAAGAGCTTAATTTCCAAAATATACAAGCAGCTCATAAAACTCAATAACAAAAAACCAAACAACCCAATTGAAAAATGGACAGAAGACCTAAATAGACATTTCTCCAAAGAAGACATACAGATGGCCAACAGGCACATGAGAAGATGCTCAACATAGCTAATTATTAGAGAAATGCAAATCAAAACTACAATGAGGGCTTCCCTGGTGGCGCAGTGGTTGAGAGTCCGCCTGCCAATGCGGGGGACACGGGTTCGTGTCCCGGTTTGGGAGGATCCCACATGCCGCGGAGCGGCTGGGCCCGTGAGCCATGGCCGCTGAGCCTGCGCGTCCGGAGCCTGTGCTCTGCAGTGGGAGAGGCCACAACAGTGAGAGGCCTGCATACCGAAAAAAAAAAAAAAAAAAACTATAATGAGGTACCACCTCACACTGGTCAGAATGTCCGTCATTAAAAAGTTTACAAATAACAAATGCTGGAGAGGGTGTGGAGAAAAGGGAACCCTCCTACACTGTTGGTGGGAATGTAAATTGGTGCAGCCACTCTGGAAAACAGTATGGAGGAGCCTCAAAAAACTAAAAATAGAATTACCATATGATCCAGCAATCCTACTCCTGTGCGTATATCCAGACAAAACTATAATTCAGAAAGATACACGTACTCTTATGTTCATAGCATCACTATTCACAATAGCCAAGACATGGAAACAATCAACAGATGAATGGATAAAGAAGATGTGGTACATATATACAATGGAATACTACTCAGTCATGAAAAAGAATGAAATAATGCCATTTGCAGCAACATGGATAGACCTAGAGATTATCATACTAAGTGAAGTAAGTCAGAAAGAGAAAGACAAATATCATATGACATCCCTTGTATGTGGAATCTAAAATATGACACAAATAAACTTATCTATGAAACAGAAACAGACTCAAAGATATAGAGAACAGACGTGGTTGCCAAGGGGGAGGAGGGATGGAGGAGGGATGGCTTGGGAGTTTGGGATTAGCAGATGCAAACTAGTATATATAGAATGTATAAACAACAAAGTCCTACTATATGGCACAGGGAACTATATTCAATATCCTGTGATAAACCGTAATGGAAAAAACATGAAAAAGAATGCATATATATATATGTATAACTGAATCACTTTGCTGTACAGCAGAAACTAACACGACATTGTAAATCAACTCTACTAGAATAAAATAAATTTTAAAATAAAAAGAGCATAGGCTTTGGAAATCTTTGGCAGGTTTCTTTTCTTTTTTTTTTTAATTCAAGTATAGTTGATTTACAATATTACATTAATTTCAGGTGTACAGCCTAGTGATTCAGTGTTTTTGTAGATTATACTCCATTTTAGGTTATTACAAGATAATGGTTGTAATTCCCTGTGCTATACAGTATGTCCTTATCTCTCTCTTTTTTTTTTTTTTTCAGTACGCGGGCCTCTCACTGTTGTGGCCTCTCCCGTTTCGGAGCACAGGCTCCGGACGTGCAGGCTCAGCGGCCATGGCTCACGGGCCCAGCCGCTCTGCGGCACGCGGGATCTTCCCGGACCGGGGCACGAACCCGCATCCCCTGCATCGACAGGTGGACTCTCAACCACTGCGCCACCAGGGAAGCCCAGTATGTGACCTTTTGTGTCTTCTTTCACTTTAGCATAATGTTTTTGAGGTCTCCACTTTCACTTTTAAGGACCCTGGTGATTACATTGAGCCCATCTGCATAATTCAGATTATTCTCCCTTTTTAAGGTCAGCTAGTTAGCAACCTTAATTCTATCTACCTTTCTACCTACCTATTCTACCTTAATTGTAGAATCTTCCTTCCCCTTTGCCATGTACTGTAACATATTCACAAGTTCTGGAGATTAGGACATAGACATCTTTGGGGGGGGGGTCATTATTCTGCCTACCATAGGAGGGGTCAGAATGGCTTGAGGCACTGCCCAAACAGCTGAGGGATTCTACTCAGCATTATAGCTCCAGAAGCAGAGCATAGAGATTGTGGCAGTGGTCCAGGGATGGGGTGGATGCAGTGCACAGAAACTGTGGACCCGATGCTCATCCGGAAGGTCTTGGATGGGGAGGAAGGCAAGGATAAGAGGTTAGGAAGGAGTTGATAGTGGGAAAAATGAAGTGGGCTAGGACAGGGCTCACTAAACTTGAGTAACTGTTCTATCGTGGAGGAGTTTAATACAGGCCCCTAACTCCAGAAATTCCCATTTAAGGGTGGGATCCAGGACTTGTCCCAGGGAATTCTGATGCAGCCAGTGGGTGAGTCTACTTGTGAGGCATGCTGATGTAGACCCTGGAGGTCCTGAGAAGGTTAAAGAACTGATGTGATAGAGTGAGGAATGAAGAGGGCTGGAAGGGTAAGAGGCTGTGATCACACAGTGGGATTTTGAAGCCAGAGAGTCCTTGAACCCACTGGAATCATTCCCACCTTGGGGACTTCGTACTGGGTGTGCCCTTTGCCTAGCACAAAGCTGTCCATATGTATAGTTTTAAATGTTCTAGCAGCCACATTAAAGAAGTAAAAGGAAACAGCAAAATTAACTTTAATAGTATATTCTATTAACTCAAAATAGCCAAAATATTATCATTCGATATATAATTACTATCAAATTATTGAGATAATTTACATCCTTCTTATCTTACTAAGTCTTTAAAATCCAGAGTGTATTTCATGTTGGCATCACATCTCAATTTGGACCAAGTACATGTCAAGTGTTCATTAGCCACACGTGGCCAGTGACTACCACTTTGGCCAACACGGGTTGGAATGTTCTCCCTCCATATCTTTGCCTGGCTGGCTCTATCCCATCCAGGTCTCTGCCCAGAGATGCCTTCCCTGGCTCTGCTGTCTAAGCCAGCTACTTCCTACTCCTAACACTGTTTTCTTTTCCTCGGAAACTTATCACTAACTGATACTTTATTAGTTATTTGTTTGCTGATTATCTGCCTCCCCATAGGATATAAATCCCATGAGGGCAGAGACCCGTCTGTCTGCTTTGGGGCAGTATCCCCAGCAACAACATCACATCCACAGTATATCCACAAATCACATCCACAAATATTTGTTGAATGACTTTGAAGATCCCAGGTACGTCATTTATCGTCTCTGAAGCGGGGTGTTCATTCAGTGGGGTGTAGCGGGAGGGGGACCAAGAGGCAGGAGCGTTATGCAAGAAATAAGGTGGGAGAAAACCAGCCTGAAAGCTTCCTGCGCGCTAAAAGGTTGACTCTTACATGTTACGTTAGAGGCTGGGTTTCTTTCCAGCTGTGACTTGGCTGTGTATTGATTCAACCACTGGCTTATCCAGTTCTGTGAGAAACCATCTCATCAAGTGTCACTTCTGCCTGGCACCAGTAGATGGGGCAGTGTCATAAAAAACAAGTGCAGTCTGCGGTCCTATGCAGTTTCTAAGCCGTTTCCGGCTGACTTTGCTGAGGTCTCTTCTGGAACTGCTCTGTGTCTCAAATCTGCACAGAGCGGGACTCACATGTCAGAGTGTTGACATTTGCCTAGAATTTCTCTGTCCTCCCCAGGTTGAAAACAGGCTTATTAAGAAGACAGCCCAGGAGCAGCTCTGTGGGCCTGTGCATCTGGGTCTGACACTCTGGCTCCACTGGAAAGCCTGGCCCGCCAGTGGAGTCCTCCCTGCTGCTGTGGTCCACTGGTTTCCCTGCCACCGCATGAAGCCCAAAGAGGTGCCTCTCGCGGAGGCTGAGACCAGCCTTAGCTCCCACCACTGGTCCCTTCTCTTCCTGCTCAAACACTTCTGGTCCCTGGACCTCTGAGTAATTTGGAAATGTTAACTGCTTGAATATGATGCCTGCTTTTGTAGAGTCTAGACTTCGAGATTATGGACCAGCTAAAGGTCACTTAG
This sequence comes from Globicephala melas, assembly GCF_963455315.2. NCBI lineage: Eukaryota > Metazoa > Chordata > Mammalia > Artiodactyla > Delphinidae > Globicephala > Globicephala melas. The sequence continues at coordinate 73,617,969 of NC_083317.1, read as the reverse complement.
CACAGGTTAATTTGGTGGGTTTTTTATCGGAATTTTTTGTTGGGAGCACATACCATCTACTCCATTGCCACTGCAAGATATTCCAGAAACGTGAGCAGAAGAGGAATTAACCTCGGTTTAAATGGCTTCTTATAGTCCTAACCAGCTCATTCCAACACCGTAGCTCCATTAACCCATCAGTGCAGCTGAGGAGTAAGGCATTAGAGCTTTGGTCTAATGACATTCTGGGACCAGCCAGCCATGAAAATGCCATTCCTTCCCTCAGAGACTAGGAGGGCATGATCAGGAGACATCCTTGTTTGATCGGGAAATTTTCTTCTTTCATTGTCACAATTGTCAAATGCCATCCTCAACTACACATGTGCACGCATTTTTATGTTCTATAATTTTGCTGTTCTCTATATCTGGAAAGCCCTTTAATTCTTCCCTCCGTGGCAAAATCCTGTCCGTATTTCACACTTCACCACCTCCATGGAACCTTTTCTGATTTTCCTAGTCACAAAGAACCTTTTCTTCCAGCTTCTCAGAGTACTTTGCGTCTTGTCTCAGGGCATTTAGTTCCCTCTGTCTTCTTGTTTACATGCATACGTCATTCATTCATTCAACAATTAAGTAGTGTCAGGCACTGGAGGGAGATAGGGTGCTCTTACAGAACTTACATTCCAGAAGAAGCCCAGAGGTGGGTGAAGTTTACATCCTTCATTGGACTGGGAGCTTCTTGGAGACAGGAATTAGGTCTGTTCCCAGCTCAGGGCCTGGTACCAAAAGGTACTCAGGAAAGTTAGTTAAATTGAAGCGCAGCGCCAGTGACTCTAGAAAATTGGGTTAGAGTTCAAAGAAAGGTTAAAAGTTAGTAAAGGTAGAGGGTCAGAGAATTTCCATGAGAAGTTACAGTTGTTTTGAAATCAGAACCTGGTATGGAAGCCAGAGACATCTAGATCCCCAGTAGACTGGGCCTGGGGAGTGGGAGGGCCTACTCTCCTCCTCTGGGATGAGCTTGGGAGTTTGACGCAGGGTCACGTGCACATTCCAGCTAGAAGTGGTTTTGCTTTGATTGAGCAGACCGTAGAGGCAAGCCCGTTGTTTCGAGGGCCCAGAAATGAGTTACTAGCCAAGGGTCAAGCCGGCCAGATGATTAAAGTGACATTATCCAGCTGGCACAAGAGAAAAGAATGATTAATGTTAATCATTCTCTGTGGAGGGTGGCCGGGCATTATTTGACACAAATAAAAAACATCATTTGAATTTTTACTAGGAATTCTCATCCATAATGTGACAATGATGTAATAAAACTGAATGACTGGCCTGCCAAATTATAAACTGAGTTCTAACCACACACAAGCATCACTTAGAAATTGAATATATCTCAGAAAACTGCTCTACTCTGAGGCCTGACAGAAGGAGGGGGCACTGCTGGGGGTTAGAAGCTGGAAGCACCTTATTTACCAAACACATACTATAGTGTTCACGCTAATCATCCCATTACCACTCATCTCTCTTTTCACTATCTGCTCTTTGCCTGTGGAGAAAGGGCTCCAAGATAGTGAAAGATAAGTCTCAGCGTTTTCTTTGCCCCTCTTTATTTTCTTTAATAGAATAAAATTTTGGAAAAAAAAAATTAAACAGCACCCAGTCAATTTCAGAAAGCTATTACACACGGAAAGAATCACTATTTCCCCAACCTTTTTGTATTTTATAGTGTAAATCCCACCCTCCACCACCTCCCCCAGAAGTTCCGATGGAGACACACATCAGTGAGTTGCAATTCAGGCTGGGGGGTGGAGTGTCAGAATTCAAGTTGCTTTTCTTGCGGGGTAACCAAAGGTCTTGGCGATTTTTGTAGATAAATTCTACAGAATTTCTGCTGGTAAACTTGGGATTTAATTGCCAGGTTGGACCGTTCTCCCCTTTCCCTCAACCAATGGCTGCAACCAGGTCCCTTTAAGAGACCAGGAACCCGCCGGCCTTCCAAGCCCGAAACAGATCCTCTTCTCTGCTCCTCCCCTGTCCCCGCGCGGCGAATGGTTCGCGCCGGCCTATATTTACCCGAGATCTTCCTCCCAGACGGCAATGATATGAGGCTGGCGAGGCAGCTACGGCTCGCGACACCGGAGGGGGCGCGCTGCAAAGGCGGGCAGCCGAGCCAGGGGATCCCGGGAGCGCAGTCGGACACCCTCCGGAGAGAAGAAATGAGGTAGCGACCATCCCCGGAGCCGACCATGCGCACGCCCCGCCCTCGGAGGCCGGCGCTGCCCTGGCGGAGCCAGCCCGGACAGTGAGCCGGCGAAGCCAGAGTCCCCGGCGTCCTGCGGGAGAGAAAATGCAGTGAGCCACGGCGGGACTGCTGCGCTGGGCCCGCCGCGGCCAGCTGGACCCACCATCTGAGCGCACTCGGGGCAAGCAGCTGATTCTGGGACCCGCTCAATCGAGGGGCTCTCTGCCTACAGCACCCCTTGGGGGTGGGGAGCACCGACCCCTGGGCACACTCGCGGTTGAGTTTCCGCGGTTTCTGGACCTAGCCCTGCGGATTGTGTGTGTGTGCGAGGGGGCCCCTTTTCACCTTCGCCGAGGAGTTCCTGCGTATTCTCGCACCATCCCGGCTGCTTTTGCTGCACGCACGCATCCCTTTTTTCTAAAGACATTTTCTGCTCCACTCTCGTGCTTTCTCTCATTTTGCTTGCCCAAGACTCTTTGCCCTGGTCCTGCCCAGGCTGGGGTAAATCTGTGTGCTCCTACCCACTCCCTCTCCTTGCAGTTAAATCCTCTTTAAAAAATTCTACCCCTACCTCTTTCGGCGGGGTTCTCGAACATCTCCCCCGCCCCCACTCCCTCCGACTGGGCCACTCCCAGCAGAGTTTTATTTTTCGGTCTTGCCCCGGCCGAGTCCGGCCGGGGCGGGTGGCTCAGCCGGGCTCTCAATCGGCGCTCCGCCGCCGCCGCCGCCGCCCAGCTGCGCTGGGGCGCTCTCCGGAGATGCTGCCGTGGAAGAAGCACAAGTTTGAGCTGCTGGCCGAGGCGCCGCCACGGCAGGCGTCCAAACCCAAGGGCTACGCGGTGAGCCTGCACTACTCGGCGCTCACCTCTCTGGCACGGGCGTGCCCCGAAGGCGCGCTCAGCCGGGTGGGCAGCATGTTCCGCTCCAAGCGCAAGAAGCTGCACATCACCAGCGAGGACCCAACTTACACCGTGCTCTACTTGGGCAATGCCACCACCATCCAGGCGCGCGGCGACGGCTGCACCGACCTAGCGGTGGGCAAGATCTGGAGCAAGAGCGAGGCGGGCCGTCAGGGCACCAAGATGAAGCTGACTGTGAGTGCGCAGGGTATCCGCATGGTGCACGCCGAGGAGCGTGCGCTGCGCCGCCCGGGCCACCTCTACTTGCTGCACCGCGTTACCTACTGCGTGGCGGACGCGCGACTGCCCAAGGTCTTCGCCTGGGTTTACCGGCACGAGCTCAAACACAAGGCGGTAATGCTGCGCTGCCACGCGGTGCTGGTGTCCAAGCCCGAGAAGGCGCAGGCCATGGCCCTGCTGCTCTACCAGACGTCAGCCAACGCTCTGGCGGAATTTAAACGGCTCAAGCGGCGGGACGACGCGCGTCACCAACAGCAGGAGCTGGTGGGCGCGCACACCATCCCGCTGGTGCCCCTGCGCAAGCTGCTCCTGCACGGACCCTGCTGCTACAAGCCGCCGGTGGAGCGCAGCCGCAGCGCGCCCAAGCTCGGCTCCATCACCGAGGATCTGCTCGGCGAACAGCAGGAGCAGGAGCTGCAGGAGGAAGAGAGAGGGGTGCACACGGAGGGCTGCCCGGAGGAGGAGGAGGAGGGGGATGAGGAGGAGGACCGAGCCGGGGAGGGCGACCCGGCAGAGCAAGAGGCCGAGGCGCAGCGGGCGCTGGTGGTGGCCATGCACTTCGAATGCGGGGACTTGCTGGACACGCTGGAGAGTGGCCGCGAAGAGGTGCTGGGGGGCGGCGGGGTCTCGCCGGGCCCTGAGGCTGGGTCGCCCTCTCTGCTGCTGGGCAGCACCTCCGACATGAAGGCCGAGCTGTCCCAGCTTATTAATGATCTGGGAGAGCTCAGCTTCGGCAACGACGTGCGGAGCCTGCAGGCCGACTTGCGGGTGACGCGCCTGCTGTCGGGTGAGAGCACGGGTAGCGAGAGCTCCATCGAAGGAGGGGGCACGGAAGCTACCACTACCACCGCCGGGGACCAGTCGGACCCCGCCGACTGCGCCAGACCAGACGAGCCCCACTCGGGCTGAGCTCCCAGCAATGTCCTGTGCGCGCCCCTGTTGCCGCATCGTGACACCCCACCCCCGTCTCTCCACCACTTGCTTACCTTCCCGACCCCCCCCCAAGAAAGGGGAAAGGGGACACTTGAGGCCCAGACCCTCCCCCACCCCCATACGTTTGGCTCTGTTTGAAGCAGGGCTCAGATTGCACGTGGAGATATGGGGGAGGGAAACCCTACAAGGAAGGGGAGAGAGGCAGCCCTCTGGGGTCTGGGGAGGGGAAGGGCAGCTGGTGTTAGCAAAGCCCCGCAGGCGTGAGGTGCCTGCTGGCCAGTTTCCTGTTTGTGGGCAGCTGGGGCCTGAGGAGGAGGGGTTAACTTCCTCCACCAGCCCCCAGCTGGGAGCGGCCTGGCGCTGTCACTGACATGTCATTAAAAAAAAAAAAAGATTTGCTCTCAACGTTTGAGGCTTTAGTGCCACCTCCTTGCCCCCAGTCTTTTTGGTGCGAGAGCTTGGGTTGTTTACCTCAGACTCAGACCCTTGAAATTCTGCCAAATTCCTCAAATAACTGGTGGGGAAGGGAGGGGGGGAGAAAGTAAGTTGCATTTTGTTTACAGTTAAAGACATCTAATATCTAAAAAAGGAGTTTTCCTTTAGAAACACACACACCTTGCTTCCGCTCAAAAGATCTCACTCCATGATACTGTGTAAAATATTTTTGCACTGTTGTGAAGTATTTTTGACATTTTTTTTTGTACATAACTGTTGTCAGAGTCCAATGTTTATATCTTTTGCTGTGCAAAAGGGACATGTAAAATGTTGTTCAGTTGTATATACAGAAATGTGTATAAAACATTTTGTTATTTTTAAAGAGTAGCACTGCTCTGGTTCTGTTTGCCCGCCAGTGGGGAGAGAATAAAGAGGAAAATTTAACAGAACAGGTGAGTGTCTAGACCTGCTTCAGAAAATGCTTGGCCGTGGGGCTGGGCGGCAGAGGGTGTGACCATGGCTGGGATGGAGTGGGAGGACAGTCATTGTCCTTTGCGGGGCTTGGAGGTAATTAGGGAAGGGGAACCCACTTTATGCGTAGCCTGGGGCCTTTCTGGTCCTCTGCAACTCTGTGTGCTGCAGCTAGGGCCGTGTTCTTCACTTATTATTAGTTGTGTGAGCGTAGGATTTTTCTGACTTCTTTGAGGCAGTTCTTGCAGATGCCGGTTGAGTTCTGTTCCTCATTGCCAGACCTGTGAGGTTATTTAGGGAGGGGTGACTTTCAAGGTCTTCTGAGGTTTTACCACCTTCTTCTGTGGTTCACCTTTTCCTTTCCAGACAGCTCAAGGAGCTTTAAAGGTGTGAATTAGAGAACTAAGGAAAGTCCCCACGATGCTCTCAGGAGTGGGAGCATCTCTGTTTTTCCTGGGAGGAAAGTCAAGGAGAGAGGAAAGTGGAGAGGTTCCAGTCATGGCTTGAATGAGTCATGGTGCACGTGGGGTGGGGTCGGGGCAGGGGCAGGTGGAAGAGCCTATTTCCTTTCCTTCTGCAACCCAGCATGACCCAGTGGGAGAATGGTTTGGAGGTCAAGGCGGAGAAGAACTGCTAGAGCTTGGTCTGTGTGTGTGTCTTAGCGTTTTCATGCTTTCCGTGTGTTTGTTTCTGTTGTAAACTCCAAACAGATGTCTCTAGTTTGGCTACACCCGATCAGCTGGAAGCTGTAATAAGATTCTGCCCAAACTGTGCATTCTGCAAACTATTTTTTCCCTTTGCCCCTATGGGCCCCTTTTCCTATGTTGCAGAAATTGATCGCTCTCCTGGCCTTCCCTCGTGTAGCGTCCTGAGGCCCTTGGTTTTGTTTTCATCATAAATGTGTTGGGAGCAGCTAGACCCAGTGATCCTAGGGAGTCTGGAATTCACTGGAGCCATAGAGGAAGGGGGGTGGTAGATTTTCTCCCTAATTAACAGGAGTGATTCAGGCATAAGATGATCTTTAGAAAAGCAAAGGGTGGGTGGGTGGGTGGGAAATTGAAAAATATTCAGAGTCACTTTCTGAGGGCATTAGAACAAGGCCTAGCTTATATTTCTCTTCTGTTATATTTTGGTTTGGTTGAGAGTCCCTATCCCTTTTGCTGAATACCTCAGCTACACATTATTGGATGATGTTTTCAAACCCTCAGGTAGAGAGAGGGCAGGAAGGTCAGCTGTGGGTCATCGCTAGTTTGCATGGTTAGATTTCACATTTCAGTAATTTCATATTTCAGGTTATTTCCATGCACTGCCAGTTTCTTTGCTGTTTGAAACTGATGAGAACATTAATCACCGTGAAGATCATTTGATGAATACTTGGGGGTGGGGCAGGGTCTTCATGTCTTCCTTCTTAATCCAATTGATGTGTCCAATGAGAATGCCAAGGTGGCTTTCATCTGTGACTGATGGGGGTATGGTGATTGGTCAGAAAGTTCAGACAAGTGACATTTACACCAACACCATCAATAAATATAAGGCAACTGTCTCTTTAAAGTCTGATTTTTCCTGTTATCTGATTTATAAATAGGGAAGGGGTGTTTAGGGGTTGAGGAAGGAGAAAGAAGAAAATAAGCAGACTGCAAAAGAACCGGCTCTCTCTTTCCCTCCCCCCACCGGCACCCTCCCTTTCCCTCTTTCCTCCCCTCTACTTTTTGGCTTTTATCCCCACTGCACCCCAGGGCTCTGGCTGATGTAATTCTAGAAGAGATGCGAAGGTGATACATGATTCACCTCTTCTTACATCTCAGTCTTCCAGGGATGACATCACTAGCGTAAGGAGAGATGTTTTAAATGAAAAAACAAAATAAAACCGGAAAACCGATTTACTCTTGACGCTCAGAAGGAAAAGCGTGGTGTGACAAAAGCACAGCGAAGTAGTGGAAATACACGTTCCAGAAAGCACCTGAGGTCTGGTTTATTCATCAAATTTAGCTTTTCCGTCTCGCAAGGTGAGGCTCACGTTTCTCCTTTACTACCCGATGGTACTTTAAATGCAGTGAGACTCTTGCCACAGTCTTCCCCAGCCTAAGTAATCCTCGGTGTCCAGCACTGCAGCCTTGACTGCACGAAACACGGAGTGACTTACGGCTGAAAGAGAGATGGTTGCAGGGGTGGCCGCGTGCGTCCACGGAGGAGGTGTTTCTCCACCTCTCTGGGCACAAACATCCCCTGTTTGTACAATTTTTGTGTGTGTTGAGGCAGAAGGAGAGAGGAGTAGGGCAGAGTAAAATAAACAATGGTATTACATAGCCTCTCAACTATTACAGTCAGTGGGTGTCAGACAACACCCACTCTACACACACACATGCTCCCCTCCTAAAGAAAACCTTCCCCCTCACTGCCCCGCAGTCAGCGGAAGAGTAGATTTTAAACAAATTAGAAAGGCTCTGTTATACTGAGAAAGCACAATGCCCTCCCAGGGACAGAGTTGCTTTTAATGGCTGGTAAAATGGCTGGTGAAGTCCACCCCTAGCACCACGCTGGAGATTAGAAAACCGCATGGGAGTCACCAAGAACCATGAGAAACGTAACAATTCTATTAGGAGCTCGTTGCCCTCATTTCTAAAGGGTTTAGTAATGTAATAAGAAGAACTCTTTCCTCTGTGTGGTATGCAACCGTAGCCTGAGCATCTGCTGGTAAGTGATGCGTGACAGAGCTAGCAATGTGCGTAGACTGTTGGTGCTAGGAGCCTCGCCTAACACGTGGGAAACTATTCAGGGCTCCAGGCGGGCAGGAGGCCCCTAGGGCCAGGGCGCTCTATACTCTTGCCACCAGGTTTTTCTGTACTTGGCCACATCTGTCTCTAGGTATTTTTTGTGATCCATTGGTTGTTTAGTAGCATATTGTTTAGCTTCCACATGTTTGTGTTTCTTTCAGTTTTTTTCTTATAGTTGATTTCTAGCCTCATAGTGTTGTAGTTGCAAAAGATGCTTGTTATGATTTCAGTTTTCTGAAATCTACTGAGGCTTGCTTTGTGACCCAGCATGTGATCTACCCTGGAGAATGTTCCATGTGCTCGGCCCCATCTGGATCTGGCTTTATGGTTAGCTGGGGCCTTTCCTGCTCCTGCTAGCTCATCCATGTTCACAATGTGCCTGGGCCCAGCCCCACTTCCGGCCCTCGCCCCCCCCCCCCCCCCCCGCCAGCTCTGGAGTGACCCAATCTGAACAGCCTTGACTAACCACCATTTTGGTGGTTTGAATGGCTAGGTGGCCCTGCAGCTTGACACTAATTCCTTCACCGCTCTAGGGCTGTTCAGTGGCACCAGCAAAGGCCCTTATTTCTAACTCCGAGGGAGAGCAGCCCTTCCAACCACCTCCTTTCCTGGTTCTCTTCTTCATCTATCTCCCACCCCACTTCCTCCTGTAACACATCGTTCCCCTTGGGCTTCTCCTATTACCCAGCTTCCCACCTGATCCTGGCTTCATTTTTCCTTCTTCCCACAAACCTAGTTCAGACTTTAATCGCATGGAAGAAAAGAAAGCCCAAACTTTAAAGGAAAAACAAACCAAGCACACAGTCATCCATCAGCACCAATCCTGCAACTCCAGGGCATGCTTTGGCCCTGCCCACCCCCCACTTAGCAATGAACAAATGAGGTACAGAGGGGTGATGTCCTGCCCAAAGTTATACAAGGAGACACCAAGACCTAGGGGTTCAAACTCCTAAACCCATGCTCTTTTCATATTCCTCCAGTTTTTATGGCTTATAACTAGATGTTTAGCTTTGGGATGGCAGAACCTGGCAGTTGAATTGTTCTTTGTTTCCCTCCTTTTTTTTTTTTTTTTTTTTTCCGGTACGTGGGCCTCTCACTGTTGTGGCCTCTCCTGTTGCGGAGCACAGGCTCCGGACGCGCAGGCTCAGTGGCCATGGCTCACGGGCCCAGCCGCTCCACCGCACGTGGGATCCTCCCAGACCGGGGCACGAACCCATGTCCCCTGCATCGGCAGGCGGACTCTCAAGCACTGCGCCACCAGGGAAGCCCTGTTTCCCCCTTTCTTATGTACCCCTACATTTTACACATGGTAGATGCTGGATGATAAACTTGTGTGCCATTCTTCAACGTGCCACTCCCACCAACAAGTGCACATGAGTGTCTACTAGCTGCATGATGCCACAGGTAGAGGGGCCAGGTGTCTGTCTTCCTGGCAAGGATGCTGCTGGTGGGTGGGGTGGCCACCCCCAGAGAAACTTGGTCTCCTCTTATTCCCACCCCTGAGGTCTGGTCTGGCAAGTTCTTGCCCTAGAAGAGCAGGTGTAGTTTGAGCGTGGGGGAGCTCTTTCCCTTGCACCATATTTATTAATCATCGGTATCCCTCCTGGTTGGCTGAGTTCTCCCAGGACAGGCATGTGACTTTAGGCATCTCTGATTCACCAAACTTAGCATAGAGCCCAACACCTAGTAGGTGCTCAGGAAATGCTAAGGAGGGAGTAAGTAAAGGGGGTGATTCCACTTCATGCTATGAGAATAGGGCTGACAAAGTTCAAGGTCATCACCCAGATGGAGGAGCCAAGGTTTTAAGGATATTATGTTTGGAAGGGAGGGAAGACTGGGATTCAATTGACTCCTCCACTCCACATCAGGTAGATTCAGTTCTCAAGATTTTCCTTGGAACTTCCCCGACCTTCTTAGGGAAGGGATGGTTCTGGTTTGGAGAAGGATGGTTTACTTGGAATTAGCTTTAATGGAATTGTAGTCACCAAAGTTATTGCCCATATCCCTCCCTGTAATTTGAGCCAAATGAAGGCTCACAAAATGTGGCATGGCAGAAGCCTGAAGGAAGAGCCTTGAATCCAGGCCTTGAAGTGATCCGGACTCTGTCTGCACTGACCCAGTCAAGTCACTTCCCCTCTCTACCCTTGGGATCCTCATAGGTAAAATGGATGGGTTGCATTAGATAATAGCAAAACTAGAGTTCTGAATCAAAGAAGGAGCAAAGGTTAAGGTCAAGTGTGTTTCTGCCTTCCTCCATCCCCTAGTGGATGAGAATAGAAGAAACCTCTGACTGTGGCTAGAAACTGTCTGGGGCTCTGGGGACATCTTTAGGACTCACTGTGGCCTGGACCCTCACCAGAGTCTAATTTGGAGGTGATATTCTCTTGGCCAAGCCAGAGCAGGAGTTGCCTGCTAGACATCCCTTTCACTACCTCAAAACCTGGAGGCCATGCTGTGTCCTAAAATGCAGACTGATACTGTATCTAAGGGCCAGGTTAGGAAACATAAAATAACTTGCCCTAAGATCACTCAGAAAGTTGGGGCTCGAAGTCAGGTCTCCTAACTCCAAGTCCTACCCTCTTTTTCTCTGTATTTTTTTGGTTGGGATAAGGTAGTTTGAAAGCAACCCAGCCACTCTCCAAGGAGACTTGGCAGAGCCCAGGCATCTGATCAAAGACCATAAGGGCACCTGGTAGCACGGTGTTTTGTTTTCCTAATAAGGGAGACCAGGACCCACCGGCAACAAGTCTGGGAGTAAGAGGGAGCAGGGGGCTTCCCTGGTGGGGCAGTGGTTGAGAGTCTGCCTGCCGATGCAGGGGACACGGGTTCGTGCCCCGGTCTGGGAAGATCCCACATGCCGCGGAGCGGCTGGGCCCGTGAGCCATGGCCGCTGAGCCTGCGCGTCCGGAGCCTGTGCTCCGCAACGGGAGAGGCCGCAACGGTGAGAGGCCCGCGTACTGCAAAAAAAAGAGGGAGTAGGCATCCCGGGGCATCTTCCCCACCCTCTTGCTCCTCCCTACTCCAGAACCCATCTCAATCCTGGATCCCTCTCCTAGGGGAATTTATTCTTTGCTGCCTGTCAGGGATTCTCCCTCCCCTCTGTTCCAGGATTGGCCAACAATGAATGGCTCAAGAGGTCACCAGCTCACTCCAAGATCATCTACTCTCCCTGAGAGCCTGAGAGCCAGACAGAACCTCAGCGCACTTCCAGACCAGTCCCTTCCTTTTCTAGATGAGGACACTAAGCTCAGAGAAGGGAAAGGACTCGTTCAGGTGTTGCAGGGAGCTTACAGTGGAGCAACGATTAGAACTCAGGCTTCTCATTTCTCCCCTCCCTGCCTTGGTGACATGTGCCAAGTGTGTGTGTGTGAAGCACAGGGCCTGCCTCCCTCCCTTCCCTAAGTGGTAATGTTCACACTTTTGCATCCTCAAGCTGTTGTTCCTAAAGCCTACAGTGCGTCCCAAACTCTTACCTAAGTGGTCTTTTCAGGGAACTGAATTTTAATAGGGTATTCTTGGATATTAAAAGCCTTTGAGATATAAAACCCCATAATAAGAGAATTTCAGGCGCCATGATGTAGGCGGCCAGAGTAGGCAGGAAAAAATGTTTTAGTGCAAGGAATACCTCTCCTAACATTACCGATGTTCTAGTGTCATAAGCCACGTTCCTAAAGGTCACACTCTTGCAGCTGAACTCATACACAGAGAAAGTGATGTTTCCAAGGTCTCGTGAGTTCAAGGAGGGAGGGTGGGTAGGGCCACTGGGTCCTACTATCAGTTCTGTGTGCCAGATCAGGGCTTGCAAATGATTCCCAGGCACCATCTAAAGATCTACAAAACCATCAGCAGTTCCTTGTCCACAGCTGCTGTCTGTCCTCCACCAAGGCTTCCTCTGCAGGTAAACCTGTCTTAGCCTTTGCAGGCTAACTCATCCTCTATGTCCTCAATTCCCAGGGAAAATGCTCACACTACCTGATTTCCAGTAGAGAAGCTCATCTCTTTAAAGGAGCACCATGAGATCAGGTGGTCCTGTTTGTGCCCACACCAAACCACACTACTTACCCGAAGGGGATGCGGAGCCACACCAAGGTGTGTGGGACCCTTCCTCTCATATCTGTAGCAGTTGTTGCTGATGGAGGAAGCTCACAGAGCCCATGGCTGGTCAGACCCTTTAGGAGGTGTTCACGTTGATGAAGTCCAAAGAGGTTTTAGTTACGTAATATCTCTGCCACTTCATTTCTTGGACCCAGGTCTTAGCAAATGTCCAATATTAACTGACAACTGAAATAACTGGGGGGCTGGGGTGGGGTGGGGGATGAGACTGTGGGTAGAGCCAAAAGAGAATTGGACTTGAAACCTGGTTCTAGCCTTGGTTTTCCCGTATATCAGCTCTTTGACCTTGGGCAAGTTTCTTTTTGTGAAATGGAGGTAGTAATAGCTAACCAAACGATCGCTCAGGTTGCTTTGAGGCTCAAAATCTAAACGTTGGATAAGTCAGTGCTCTCGGTAAAGAGCAGTCCAGGAAAGGAGTGGTGGCTGCTGGAATATTCAGATTGAAATAACACAGTCGGCTGAGTGAGCCTCAGTGGGGCTCCTCCACGGAGGGAATGTATAGCTGGGCAGGGACATTTTCCATGAAACATATTCCAGGGACCCAAGGAGGGAAAACAGGCAAACACAAGGAAGTAATCTATTAAGAATAGGAAACAGTAGGTGGGCGTTCAAATGGCATGCTTTATGTGGAAAGATTATGGGCCAATTTTCCATCTGAAGCTCTAGATAGCCACCTGAGCTATGCGGCTCCACCTCCAGCCCAATCTCTTCCGTCGGCTGCGGCGGGAGAGCAACTGCCTGTGTTCTCTGGCTAGAGTTTTATTTGTTCTCTGTAATTTGATGATCAGCCAGATCAGTATTTCTAGTGTGATTACTGTTCTACACTCAGACTGACAGACACACACACACACACGCACTACTTCCCGAAACTTTCCACAAATATTCACAATCATGATTTCATTTACTTCTCAAATGGATGTCCCTGAAATGGACACGGTTCCCTTAGAGTGATTCTTTAGACTATTTTCTAGAAATGTGGAAGTTCTGAGGTGTTCCTTGGAGACATGCTATGTAGGTAGAGTACACACAGGAATAATCAGGATCCTCTTGTTCTGATGGAACTGGTGCGTGTGTGTGTGTGCGTGCGCGCGTGCGCGCACATGTGCAGGTTCCTGTGGGTGTGCCTGGGACTGTGCTCTTGTGTGTGTGTGTGTGTGTGTGTGTGCGCGCGCGCGCACGCACATGTGCAGGTTCCTGTGGGTGTGCCTGGGACTGTGCGCTTGTGTGTGTGCGCGCGCACATGTGCAGGTTCCTGTGGGTGTGCCTGGGACTGTGCTCTAGGACGCAGCTGAGCTGTACTGTAAACTCAAGATGTTGTGCTTGGCATTAGTGTGAAATGATCAGTGAAAACTCACAGCGCAGTGAGAGAGCTATGCTGTTCCTCCGAGATTTCGGCCAAGAAAAACTTCAAATCACGTCACCCTTTCCTTTCCATTGTACTCTGAGTCTTCTTTTTGGCTTGTTTTTAATCGTAAAGGATCCTGAAACTAATAGAAATCACCAATTTCCTTGAGGAATGCTCTATATCGTGGGAGACCACGATCCAGAGGGGCCTCTGCTAGGATGACCACAGATCCTGGTTTGCTCAGGACAGTTCCCATTTATGCCTGATGTCCTCACATAATTATAGTAGAGCCACATTTCACTCTCAAAAGGGTCCTAGTTTGGATGATAAATTACATGTTTCCCTACCTATTACCTAGACAATTTTGACTTAATCTGTGCATGTCTTTATCCATGCATTCCAGTTCTCTTCTTCACTGGAGAAACATTTATAATGCACCTACTGTGTGCCAAGCACTGTGCTGGCTGTGGGGTGAGGTGGGTTAGTCTGAGGTGGGGGATGGGGTGCACCTAGGGAAACAAGAAGACATCCCTGCCCTAATGGAGCTTGTAATCCAGTGGAAGAGACCAAAACATGTAATACCTGTACAACCTAAAAAGAAGTATGGGCAGTCAGTGTGTAAAGTATTGAGGGAACACAGGACAAGCAGCCAACCCACTGCTACCCAGCCAAGTGAGGGAGGGATGACCATAGAGGGCTTCACAAAAGAGATAGTTATCCTTTTCAACCATCAAGATGGTCTTCTCAAAGACTCTGACTGAGTTAAAACTTTGCCTCATCTAGGTTCTGGGGGAAGTGTAATCCTCCAGAACATTTTTTTTTTTTTAAAGGGTGAGATTGGAGGATGCTTTTGAAAATTTCCTACCTGCAACCTCTCTCCAGCCCTGTACTTCTAAAGGCCATTTTAGAAGAATATTTGGGTTTTCTTCCTCATTGGTCCATTTCCTGATCCATGAACTTGGCAACCAGAAGGAATAGAATATGTTGGGTATAATTAAATAGGGTAAAGAATGTTAACTGCTTTAACAAATTCCATAATCTTACTGGATTAACATAAGGAGAGCTTATTTCTCACCTATGCAATATTCAGTGTGAATACTTGTGGTTGTCAAGCAGTCATTTAGGGACCCAGGTTCCTTCTACATTGTGGCTCCACCATCTTCTAGAGCAGGAGACATGGGCCAAGTTGGACTTGCTGGTTGTTTTTTGTATTTGAAGTTTAATTGGAACACAGTCATGCTTATCCATTCACACATTGTCTATGACTGCTTTGCACTATGGCAACAGACTTGAGTAATTGCAACAGTCTGTATAGCCCACAAGCCTAAAATGTTTGCCATCTGGTCCTTTAAAGAAAAAATTTGCTGACCTCTATCCTAGTACCTCAAAATTCTCTCTGGGTCACCTGCTTCCAGCCAGAGAATGTCTTCCAGTGGACAGAGAAAAAGTGTGCATGATCATTTGGAGGTTTTAATGGGCAGGCTTAGAAGTGACACACACAACTTCTCACCATGTTCCATTGGCCAGAATTCAGTTTGTGGTTACATGTAACTGCAAGGCCAGCTGGGAAATGTAGTCCAACAGTATGCTCATAAGGAAATGGAAATGGACTTGGGGAAGAGATACATAGTCTCTGCAACAGAAACTCTTCATCTTATGACCACAGGCCCAGGTTTAGATGAGCTGAGACTTTAGGAGGATCAGAGAAAAACTGTTATTTATAAAAGTTTGTGGGGGCTTCCCTGGTGGCGCAGTGGTTGAGAGTCCTCCTGCCGATGCAGGGGACACGGGTTCGTGCCCCAGTCCGGGAAGATCCCACATGCCGCGGAGCGGCTGAGCCCGTGAGCCATGGCCGCTGAGCCTGCGCATCCAGAGCCTGTGTTCCGCAACGGGAGAGGCCACAACAGTGAGAGGCCTGCGTACCGCAAAAAAAAAAAAAAAAAAATTTGTGAAGACAGTCATCATTCAGTCTGCACTTGGTCCTAAGGGCTGCTTTGAAGAGCTCAGGACCCAGAGTTCCAGTAACTTTTCAGAAACAGTTGCTGCAAACATTAGCCCAACACTAGAAGGATTTTTGAGGGAAACTGTCCCCTCTCTGGGGGCTCTGTGAATTCCTACGGCCTTTGGGAGCAGATCTCTCTTTCTCCTGAGACAACCCAGCCCCTGGATGACAGTTCTGATTCTTGAAAAGTTCTTCTAAGATTTGTCACACTGCCCTGTGAGGCTGCAGAGAACAAGTCAGCGACTTCTTCCTTGGTCAGACCCAGCCGCCTGCAGGGAGATGCCTGGGTTCTTCTCTCCTAGAAAGGCCTCAGCTTCTCCCACCAGGGACCCAGACACCTGGGGAGAGGACGGCTCTGCTTTTCCAGTGAAAGGGAGACCTGGATAGATGCGTGAGTGGTCACTGAAAGTTCTGGGAAGGCCCTAAGTGAATTGCACTGTCCCCCAGAGGTGTGAGAGAGGTCCCACTGTCCCATGTCAGAAATGCCTCTACTGGGCTTTTCTCGTGGTGCAGTGGTTAAGAATCTGCCTGCCAATGCAGCGGACACGGGCTCGAGCGCTGGTCCAGGAAGATCCCACATGCCATGGATTAACTAAGCCCATGAGCCACAACTACTGAGCCCTCGTGCCACAACTACTGAAGCCTGCGCGCCTAGAGCCCGTGCTCCGCAACAAGAGAAGCCATTGCAATGAGAAGCCAGCGCACCACAACAAAGAGTAGCCCCCACTCGCTGCAACTAGAAAAAGCCCGTGCACAGCAACGAAGACCCAACACAGCCAAATATAAATAAATAAAATAAATAAATTTATATATATATAAAAAGAAATGCCTCTACTAAATGCTCAATCTGCATACTGACCCGGGGGAGGGCAGGAGAGAGGGACTTTATACTTTATATGATACTAGATTGGCTGAATTTTTATTTTATTAGCATGCTACATTTATAATAAACTAATCTAATTTTAAAAAAACATTGTATAGTGCATTTTAGAAATATTTTAATTCAGAATAGTATTTTTTAAAAGGCTTAGGGTACCTAACAGGATTAACTGGGAAATGTACTGGTGTGGGTGTTAATGGAATATGGCATTACTTTATTCATCATTATTCTTTGATAAGTTTAGAGATAAACTAGCAAATAGTTTAAATAAATGCATCATTATCGAGAAAAAAAAAAAAGAAGAAAGGAAGGAAGGGAGGGGAAAAAAAAGAAAACAAAGGCAACAAGCTGTGCCTCTTCCAGAGGTAACCACCACAGGGGGAGAAGCACAGGATTCTAACTCAGAGACCTGGGTTTGCACCCCATTCTACAAGGCCCCCTGTGTGATGTTGCAGAAAGAGGTGCATTTCTCCTAGGTCTGCTAAATTTGTAAACAGGGTCATTATGCTTCCTTATGGCATTGTGCAATTCAAAGGAAATCACATATATAAGCCACCTCTTATGGAAAAGCATGACACAAATGTGAGAATTTTCCTTGCTGACAGTTGGGTCTCAGGCGGATCGGGAAGCATGCCCTGGAGAGATTCTGGCCATGTGGTGGCCAAGCCTGCTCCATCCTTCTCTAGCTGCTTCCTGGGAGTTCCACTTCCCCGAAAACTTCTTGAGGATGGATACCTATTTCCTAGAGACCTGCATTACTAAAGGATAGATCCTAGATTGGGGTCTGTCCAAGGGACTCTCCCCGCTGGGAGGTTCTTCTGGTCAGTGATCCCTCTGGCACTCCAACCCTGCCTCCATCTGAGGAGACCACCCTTCTGTGTAGCATACTTTACAAAGGATGCTCTTAGCCATTTTCTCTTCTGATGCTCATAACCACTCAAGGGAGGCAGGCTGGGCAGCATAAATAACTCAGGTTTCAGGTGAGAGACCTAGGGGTTTAAAGAATGGAATGGAGTAGAAAGGAAAGCCACCGCAAGTGTTTAGCACCTACTGTATGCAAGGCAAAGCGCTGGGCGCTTCAAGTGCATGCATCTCATGGTGGTGGAGTAAGTAACGGGCAGATCTGGTACTGCGGTCCAGGCTTCCAGATTCCAAGTGCTCTACAAGCACGGAATGGCACAAGGCAGGGGGATTATGAGCAAGGAATACTGGGAGATGGCTGGGTAGACAGGCAGGAGAGTAATAGAGAGGGGCAGGTCGGGGTGCGGAGGGGAGGTTGGCAGCTGCTGGCAGGTATGAGGCTATGGATGGGGTCTGGGCCATAGTTCCCATTATGTGGCTGTCATCAAAGTGCCCAAATAAATAAAGGTTTGCAATTACAGGGAGACATGCAGATACAGCAGCAGAGCCCAGATGTTAATTAAGCCTAAGATAGGTTATTATCTCTCTCCATTGGACTGAACAGAGGGAAATTGATGCAGATGGCAGGTTGGGGACTTGCCCATGTGACTGTTATGTGTTATTATTTCTGGTTTTTAAGAGGCACCTAACCTGGGGCTCTGGGGTACAGCCAAAGGGAAGGAGGCTACATTTAAGTGCTAGTCACTGAGGACGTTTCTCTCTCCTCCCTCACAGTTAAGGAAGGGCCTGCCTAGGCACTCAGCGTTTGCCCTGTGGCTTTCTGAAGCCACCTGACTTGTGTTCCCACAATGGGGCTGCCACAGAGCCAGAGAGCAGAGTGTGGGGTGCAGAGTACAGGAAACCTGCAGGTGTTCCATCCTAAAGTCCTCAGTGCAGCTAGGCAGGGAGGAATTAAAATAGGCAACGACCAGCGCGGCATGGTCACCTACCCAACTGAATGGACACTGGCTGTAGCACTGGCCTAGTGCAGGTCTTAGGGACCTCTGTTTGGCCAGGTGCTAACTCTTTGATTGCTGGATCTTGGACAGGTGTGTGTGTGTGTGTGTGTGTGTGTGTGTGTGTGTTGGGGTGGGGGAGGGGGTCCAGAGGAAGGGCCCGGTGGTCAGGGTGACCCAAGAAACACTACTGCATGGAGGCTTGGGTCAGGGGCTATTTACCAATAGATATGGAAATAATTCAGTGTTTTACCAATCAATATGACTGTACTAGCAGAATATCAATCATGAGAAAAGTACTTTTTTAATCTGTAAAGTAATTTATGAGTATCAAATATTTTATAATAATAATAATATTTTATTAATAATAAAATGATGACATTTAGTCCCTTCATAATAGCACTATTGGACTTTGCTTTCATGCCTATTTTCTAATGGGCTGCCTTTCAGATACCAAGAAGTTGTTTCTTTTCTTTTCTTTTTTTTTTTTAATAAAGAACAATAATTATGTTTGAATTTCACTTTCTTTTTTTAAAAAATTAACTAATTTATTTATTTTTGGCTGTGTTGGGTCTTTGTTGTTGCGTGCACTCTTCCTCTAGTTGCGATAAGCGGGGTCTACTTTTCTTTTTGGTGCACGGGTTTCTCATTGCGGTGGCTTCACTTGTGGAGGAGCACGGGTTCTAGGCACGGGGGCTTCAGTAGTTGTGGCATGTGGACTCAGTAGTTGTGGCTTGTGGGCTCTAGAGCACAGGCTCAGTAGTTGTGGCGCATGGGCTTAGTTGCTCCGCGGCACATGGGATCTTCCCGGACCAGGGCTCGAACCTGTGTCCCCTGCATTGGCTGATGGATTCTTATCTACTGCGTCACCAGGGAAGTCCCAAGAGGATGTTTCTGATTGGCTGGTCAGTGGACTGGGAGCCTTGGTTAACTCTTGCTTTTAGGGTGGTGGGGAGAGTAAGTTTTTCTTTCTTCCTCAGTGTCTTCCATCAGTAAGATACATTTACATTGTTGCAAGATAGATGGTCACCTGTGGGTAGGCCACCTGTATCTGTCCACCTTTGTAGATCAGGTAACTGTATATTGATGAAAAAGTGGGTTGCTTAGGAGTCAACCTTTTATTCTAAGCATCAGTTGGAACCACTGAACAGAAACTACACTCCCAATATCACGTGTGTGGTGCGGGGTACAGAGGGAGGGCCTGGGTGGCCAGGGTGGCCAGGGTGACACAAACAGGAGGACCGCAGGGAGGCCTGGGTCAATGGCTATTCACTCACAGGTGTTTACCAACAAGTACTTCTCTACTAATCTACCGAGCAAAAGAAGAGTGTCATTCTTTGGTTGGGGGCTTGGAAGAGTGGTCAGCCATCATTTTCAAGCAAAAGCTGTGGAGTGACGTGGACTCCTCTTGCTGTCCCTGGCCTCAATCACCTCCGGAGTCCCAATTCTCAAGGACACTATATAAAGATTTCCTAATTAGGCTTTTACTGTGCTTGGAGACACGGGTATGTAGGCTGCTGAGCAGAGTGTGCCCATGATCTTGAAGATCAGAATAAGACATGGCTTACTTCTGAATCTTGACCTTGGTTTTGAAGGGCTGAATCATAACAATGATAATAAAAAAGATGGAATGAAGACGTTTTGAAATACTATAGTGACCTAGCTACACTCCACCTGGGAAAGGCGAACAGGCAGGAGTTACTTTAATTCTCTTCAGCTCATCTGTTAAAAGACTGACTGAACATTCAAATCAAGCCTTAGTATAACCCGGCATGCACAGACTGTAATGGCCAGTCCTTTGTGTAGATCCTGTGGAATAAGAAAAGCCATAATGAAAACTACTGATACAGGCCTGGCCTGTAACTGTCCATAGTTCACCTGGGAGATGTCTGACCTATGAGTTTGCCCAATTATGTGAAGAGTCCCCATTTAGGAAGTCTTGCCTTTAATGTACTCTCACTTTTCTCCTAAATTCACAGTCACCGTGATGACTACCATCATGTTAAAATCTATTTAAATCACCCAGGAATGTTTATAGAAGACTTTAGTGCCCTCATTAAATTTCAAAAATAATAATAACTAATATAGTTATAGCATACAAGAGTATTTTTACGTCCATTATCTCTTTTGATTTTCACTAGCCCTCTGAGATGGGTAGATATTATGACCATTTTATAGATGAGGAGATTAAGGCACGACGAGCAGGAACCGGCTTAGAATCGTAGCAGCAGAGATATTAGTGATCAGCTGGTCACTGACTTTCTTTTTCAGATGGAAAAACCAGCTGGAGGGAAGAGACTTGCCGAGTCTCTTAGTAATTGGAGCAGAGATAACTTGCCAAGGGTGTTTTCTCACAATTATTTTAAGGAAAGTACCTGAAATCCAAGACATTGTCCATTTGATCTGGGACTTAAGTTTGAATGTGTTTGGGGAAAGAGGGGTGGCTGCCCTCCAGCCTTAGGATCAGAGCCTGGACCAGAGCCTTTAACATGTGGCCCAGTGGTTGTTTTGAGCCCGTAATTACCAATTTAATGCAATGTAACAGACATAGAACGTAAGAGACGGGTTTTAACTCTGCAGAGTGGGGCATTCAGTCCCAGAAGAAGGAAACAGTTGGGGGAGGGATCCTGGGAGCCTCAGCCACCATAAACCATTCTGGAAGGGTTCCTGGTCCTCACTCCCCTCCCGCACACTCCCCCACCTCCCTCAGCAACCTGTACCTCTGTCTGCCGGGAGCTCCGAGGCTTTGGGGTGGGAGAGGTGCTTGGCTGGGCACATTCCCACTGCCTCACCCCATTGACCTCGTAGCGCCACCCTCCCTCTCCAGAGCCAGACAGGCTCTCCCATCACGCAGGACACGGTGCCGGGCACTGAAGAGTAGGAGACTCACTCTAGGCTCCTGCCCTCAAGGACCTTGTGGCTTTGGTGGGGGGAGAGAAAGGTGGAGGCACACAGAAGCAGCCATGGTTCCCCGTAGCAAGTTCCCCCACAGAGTTTTCCATAAAACGCGTGGGAATGTGGGACAAGAGTGGCTGGAGGAAACGGACAATACTGATAAGCCCAGAGGGAGGAGTGGGGCTGTGACTGGAGACAGGGCATTTTAGGCTGTAGGAACGTTAAGGGGGGACAGGAAGAGTATCATGGTTCATCAGAGAAATGCCTTGGGGCTCAGTGCGTGTGTGTGCGTGTGTGTGTGAAGATGGATTGGTGGATGGGGGTCAGATCATAAAGAGCCTGCACACTCGACAACTCTGACCTTTCCGTTGAAAACCGTGGGTTTGAAGGATTTGAAGGATGGGCAGCATGGTGCCGTGAGACGGCCGGCTGGTGTAGGAACGCTCACTCCTGACGGCGGGGAGGAGGGGGGCAGTGAGGAGGGAGGGCCCGGAGGCAGGGAGAACAGGGAAGAGGCTCTTGCAATAGTCCAGGCAGGAGATGATGAAGACCTGGGCTGAGGGAGAGATGCTGGGCATGGGGAAGGGGGACAGGTCCCAGGGACATTTCAAAATCATCAGGAGGACAAGAATAAGGGAGAGTGAGGTGTCCAAAATGCAGGGGTGTGCTGGAGCCGGCGGGCACTGCTCGGGAGACGGACTGTGTACATCTTTTCCTAACTCTGCACTCAGGAACATCATGTTGGCGCCTTTAAAGCAGCCGTGGGAGTAGCATTAACACCACAGAAATTAAAAATAGTCTGCAAATCAGGACCTTTTCTCCTCAGAGAGCCGGTTGTTAAATATTTACCAACACACCTTTGCTGAGCTTCTCCTGCTGTGGGTGGTGCAGACGGAGGCATCAGAGGCAGTGGCCTCCGGAGATTTCAGAGGCATTTGAGATGAGCCTTGGGCAAGCGATAAGTTTGTGGTTGGTAGGGGGTAAGGGAAGACATTTTTAGTGAACGCTCAGTGTGAGCAAAGGCCTACCTTCCTCTGGGGTATCTCGGCACAGAGAATGGAACTTAAGAGACTCTTGGTGACCGTTCGTTGGCTACTGCTAGCAGAATCTTCAAGTAGATCAGATGCACCAATGAAATGTTCTTTAAATACTTACAGGTACGTGATGCATGTTTACCATGAACTAGTCCATTTGTGCCAGGAGTTCATCTTTACACAGAGCATTCCCTGAATCCAGCTGTAATGGTTAATTAATTACCTTAAGAATGACTCAGAAATTTTCCTAGGTTATTTTTAGCAGCGGAGCGCCAGAGAGGGCTCCAAAGACTTTCTCAGGGTCACAGCTAATTAGTGACCTTCCCCAGGATCAACACTTTGGAGGTAGAAGTTGTAATAGTTACCTATAACTGCAAAGCACAATTCCTCCCAACTTTAAAAAAAAACAGTTAAAAAACTGGCTTAAAACAACAATAAACATTTATTATCTCAGAGTTTTTGTGAGTCAGGAATTCAAGAGTCAGGAATTCAAGAGTGACTTAGTTGGGTGGATTTGGCTTTTATATATATAAAATATCTAAACTATTGTATATTATATAAAATTTATATGTTATATATAACCTATATAACTATATATAACCTATATATATATATTATGTATATATAATTTATTATGAGAAATTGGCTCACACAATGTGGATGTTACAAAGCCCCATTATCTGTTGTCTACAACCTGATGCCCAGGAAAACTGGTGTTGTAATTCAGTCTGAGTCTGAAGGCCTGAGAATTGGGGGAGCCAATGGTGTAAATCCAAGTCTGAGGGCAGGAGAATATGAGATGAGAAGTCCCAGCTGAAGCAGTGAAGCAGGAAGAAGAGGGATGACTTCCTCCTTCCTCCACCATTTGTCCTATTCAGGCCCTTCGGATTGTATGATGCCCATCCACACTGGGGAGGGCCATCAACTTTACTGTTCCTCATCCAGAAACACCCACACAGACACACCCAGAAATCATGTTTAATCTGGACACCCCATGGCCAGTCAAATTGACACAGGAAATTAAGCATCATGGGGTCTCTCGTGAAATTGCGGTAGGGACGTCTGCTGGGGCCGCCATCATCTGACGGGTTAGAGGATCAGCTCTCACGGGGGCTCGCCCACGTGGCTGGCATATTCGTGCTGGTGTGGGCAGGAGGCTGTAGGTCCTCACAGGGGCCTCTGTAGGCTGCTGGCATCCTCACAGCAGGGCAGCTGTTTCCTCCTGAGTGAGTAATCCAGAGAGATCAAGGCAGAAGCTCCAAAGTCTTTTATGACTTAGCTTCAGAAGTCATCATCATCATTTCCACAATATCCTAGTGGTCACACGAGTGAGTCTTACTCAGTGTGGGAGGGGATAATACAAGAGTCAGGGATCACTGGGGACCAGATTGGACGTTGGTTACCACAGAGCCCAATACAGCAAGTGAGTTAAAACCGGGAGACTCTTGACGTCAGAGGACGTGGTCTGCCATTTGGTAGGTAGGTATCCTGTTAAAGACTCAACTTCCTTTACCTCTAAAGTGGGACAACTGGTCCTGCCTGGTTTGCCATAACGAGTCGTGATGAGGACCAAACTGCAAAGAACAGTACAGATGTTAGTTCCAGTGATTATTCCTAAGCCACCTTCGTTTAAAAAAAAATGCAAGAGAGAGAACCCTACGTCCTTGCTTATTGATGGCTATTCAGCAAAGCATAGGGATTCAGGCCTCCAGGGGAGGCGGCTGCAGTGCGGTGGGTACAAGGATGCGCTCTAGAGTGAGGCTTCCTGGGCTCACAACTCAGCTCCACCACTCACCAACGGTGTGACCCGGGGCCAGATACTCAATTCCTCTGTGCCACAGTCTCTGCACATATTTCCGTGGGAATGATGACAGTACCTGCTTCATAGGGATGTTGTGAAAATTAAATTAGCTAATTCAGGTGAAACATTAAGAACAGTGCCTCCTGACATTCAGTGACTGCTTGATATAAATCCTAGCTTTGGCTCCAGAGTGGCCACAAAGTCTGGAAACATACATATTATTATTATATTATTATTATTATTATTACTTTTTGCGGTTCACGGGCCTCTCACTGCTGTGGCCTCTCCCGCCGCGGAGCACATGCTCCGGACGCGCAGGCCCAGCAGCCATGGCTCACGGGCCCAGCCATTCCGCGGCACGTGGGATCCTCCCAGACCAGGGCACTAACCCGTGTCCCCTGCATCGGCAGGCGGACTCCCAACCACTGCGCCACCAGGGAAGCCCTACATATTATTTTATCACGTGTTATAATGTGATATTCATAAACCATTTATTATATATTGGCCTGTGTTGCTAGACTTGGTGGCCAACCTCTATTATGGCCTCTGATCCTGACTGTCCAGGCAGTTTACTCTGTCCTTTAGTTGTGCCTGTAATCCAGTTGGCTGATCTGGTATAAGATCCTAATCTTTCATTAGAGAGGAGAAGGCCCTCATTATACTTGTTAATGTTGACCCCACTTCCAAGCTTCCCCAAATGTAGGTTCTGCTAACACTGCTCTCCAGGGTGTTGCTCACCCCAGTGGGCCTCTTTATTACATGAGCACACAGGGCAGAGAAGATGCCCCGTGCTATTAAGTTGGTTTTGCAAATCGCAGTGGCCAACTACATAATGGCATAAAGATACATCTCACCTCGAAGGGGGCAGGGTACCAGACATCACATGAAAAGGGTTCCGAACAACCTGTAAAATTGCCCTAGGAAAGGAATGTTCCAGAGCAGGAAGATTTGCAGTTGCAGAGATGTATCTCATGTTAATAATATTGAACATACAAAACTCTGAGTCTAGAAACTGGTAGTTTTGACGGTGTTATAACTTATGTTATAAAACGACTCTTTGCAAATAATTTACCAGTTTCTGTAAATACCCAGCTCTCTGGTTTGTTTAAATATTTTTTATTTTCTTTTTTAAAGGATTTGAGGCACATCTTTCTGGAGAACATCTATCACCTAGGTTTTCCCAAAACGTGTTCTTGGAACACTAATCCCATGGGGTGTTACTGGATGTTACATTAAAAAAGTTTCAGTGATCAAATGAGGTCAGGAAACACTGGATTAAACATAGTTAAACAAGCTTCCTTTTTACAGGACTTCTCAGAGCCTTTAATATACTAATATTCCTTATGAATCTCTATGAGGGTGATACAATCTAAAGTTTTTCCTACATTTATTTGATCGTAAACCATTTTGGGAGGCGGGATATATTTCAGAAAAAGTATTCAGCGGAAAATAGATATAGGAAAACATAGACCTAATAATTGCAAACCTACCGGTTCATCTGCGTGCCATATCCACATTCGATTATTTCTGGTAACACCATACCCCTCTCTTGAGAACTGTTCCCAGCCGCATTCATGTGGTCCCCAGGGGAGCTGGCATTTTCTTGACCACAAGCAACACACCTCCTAGCCATAGGAGTGAGCACCAGACCTGGGCTGGGCCACTCAGTCCCTTTTCTGAAATCTTTGTATTTGGGACCAATGATTCTTTCCCTGGTGGCTGAGCCTGTAAGACATAAAATGTGAAGAACTGTTAGTTGTTATGTTTTCTTGTATCCGGAGAAAGCTGTTCTGTGATGGTGTTTAATAGTACTAATAGGCAGAGGGAAAAACACGGGAGATGGAGAGACCAGATGTATTTGACTCCTTGGTTCTGGCTCTGGACTTCTCATTCCATTCCCACTTTTGTGCAGTTTGGTTAAGCTATGTCGGTACTACTCAAAGTGTACTCAGGTGTGTTTGTGGACCAGTGCTGTTTCCCAAACTGTGCATTATTTGTCTGTAGTGAGGTAAATTCAGAAAGTGAGTGTTTAGTAAATTAAGAGGCATTTTATTTTTCTAGTAATTCATATTGATGTAATTTACCAAAGTACTGATCTACAGTGGATAATAATAATAATAAAACCTGGGCCTTGGGGCTTCCCTTGTGGCGCAGTGGTTAGGAACCTGCTTGCCAAGGCAGGGGATGCGGGTTCGAGCCCTGGTCCGGGAAGATTCCACATGCTGCGGAGAAAATAAGCCCGTGCGCCACAACTACTTAGCCCGCGTGCCACAACTACTGAAACCCGCGCACCTAGAGCCTGTGCTCTGCAACAAGAGAAGCTGCCATAATGAGAAGCCCATGCACGGCAACAAAGAGTAGCCCCCACTTGCCGCAACTAGAGAAAGCCCACATGCAACAATGAAGACCCAATGCAGCCAAAAATAAATAAAGAAAATAAAGAAAAAAAACTCCTGGGCCTTCAGCACAGATAGTTTGAGAAACACTGGTCATGAGATATTCTAGCAAGGCTGCTATATACGGTTGTGTAGGTAGTGCACTGCACAACTCTAGGAAGTGCAGATCATATAGGTGGCAATGTGAATGATTCCACCCTGCCTGAGGTGTACAGTGTACAACTGGCCCAACAGTTGACACAGTCCTTTGATCTCAGTATCCTTCCAACAAATTCCTTTTTGTTTTGCTTAAATTAGCCAGAGTCTTTTTGCTGTTGTTACTTTCAACCTAAGGAAATTTAAATAACACATCTTCTACTGTCCCAGTGGCTTATTTCAAGTGTCTACTATATATAAGAGACCTGGTTCTGGAGTCCGACTTTCCCACGGTATGATTCATCCATTTTGCTGTCTTGTTAGTTCTCATGGAGGGAAAGCAGGTTAGTACATACCGCTTGGGAGGACACCAGACATTCTACGCCACCAAACCGGACAGTCTGTGACTGGGCACAACGGCATTTAAAGGTTCCCTTTCTTTTCACATCTGAGCCCCAGTGTAACAAGCTCTCACAATTAGCTTCAGTGAAGGTGGGCCCGCTGGGCATTCTGAACACTTTGTTGGTGGACTCGTAATATGGGTGTCTTTCTAAAACAGTTTTATAATATCTAAAGCTTTAAAAATGCTCTTTCCCCTTCTGAGAATTATACTTCTAAGATCCTCTCTTAAGGATCTGAAAGATCATCAAAGATTTATCCCCAAAGATGGCCACTGCGTTGTAATTGTAAAAACAGAAATTAAGAATAACCTAAATATCCAATACACAGTTGACCCTTGAACAATGAACACAGGGTCCAAACCTGTGGACTGCATTTTTTTCAATAAATATACAGTTGGATCTCCTTATTCATGGACTTTGCATCTGCAGATATGGAGGGCCAGCTGTATTCATTGTACTCCACCATTTTATAAGGTGGACTTTCATAAGGGACTTGAGCATCCCAGGATTTTGGTATATGAAGGGGCTCGTGGAACCAATCCCTTATGGTTACTGAGGAGGATTAAGTAGATAACTGAGTATCTAATTAAGTAGATAATAGAAAATGAGTAAAAGAATAATCTGAATCCATTAAAATTATGTTTACGAGTTTCCAACAATATGGAAAATTATATAATGTTAGGTTAAAAATCAGAATGCAATAGAATATATATGTAAGGGGAAAATGCTAAGAAAAAAGACTGAAGATATTTAGGCTAAAATGCTAGTAGTGACTGTTTCTGAGGAGTGATATTTTATTTTTTTTAAAAAACATGTTATTTATTTATTTTTGGCTGCGTTGGGTCTTCTTTGCTGTGCGTGGGCTTTCTCTAGTTGCGGCGAGTGGGGGCTACTCCTCACTGCGGTATGCAGGCTTCTCATTGTGGTGGCTTCTCTTGTTGTGGAGCATGGGCTCTAGGTGCGTGGGCTTCAGTAGTTGTGGCTCACAGGCTCTAGAGCACAGGCTCAGTAGATGTGGCACATGGGCTTAGTTGCTCCGTGGCGTGTGGGATCTTCCCGGATCAGGGCTCAAACCTGTGTCCGCTGCATTGGCAGGCGGATTTCTAACCATTGCACCACCAGGGAAGTCCCAGGAGTGATATTTTAAATGATTAACATAAAACATATTTGTCTAAAATTTCTGTTAAGAATACATATTACAGATTGTAAATCAACTATACTCAATAAAATAAAAAAAGGAGTACATATTACTTTGATAGTCAGGGGAAATAAAGTTAATTTTCTTTTTATTCAAACAGAAAGTCACAAAAATTAAAATCATCCTCATCAGTTCACTCAGTCCCATGTAATTAATTTTTTTTTCATCTTGATCTTTTGTTAGCAGTTTTATGAGTTCATCAGTTTTCCATTAGAGTTCTGAAAATGCTTATTCATTCAGTTCAGCAGTATAGTCAGTGACCAGAAACCTGTACTTGTCAGAGTCTTTTCCATGAATTCCTTGAAGATGAAAGAAACCCTTTTATAGGAGCATATTTGCAAAAGCATCAGAGTACACCCAGAACTGTCTGTAAATGACAGAAGAGTTAAAAATGACCATGGTTAAAGATTTGATGAAAGTTCATAATAATGCAATTGACAAGGAAATTTAGTTATTTCTGAGATATACATTTTAAAGTAATAACTAGATATGACTTATAACATTATACCAGAACATATAAGAGTTTTAGAAATTTCATGTAATGTCTGAGACATTTATATTAACATATTTCCATACAAATAACCCAAAGAAAGTTTAGTATTAGTTGTTTTGTTTGTTTGTTTGTTTATACTGCAGGTTCTTATTAGTCATCAAGTTAAATATTTAAAAAGAAAAAATAAAGACAGAGCAGCTGTATGTTTGAGGTTGGGCCCCAAAACATAGCTGGTGAGGTCACTGCAGGCTTCAGGTCTCAGTTGAGCAGGTTGATTTTCTCAGTTCCTGGAGAGCATCTGGACCAGAGGCCCCGATTCACTGACAAGCACACTCAGCCCAGCTCAGAGTGGACACTCATGCATGTACTGAGAGCATATGTCCAGCGGTTTCTGTTTCCATGGTTAACGTTTCCTGATCTTACCCTTGGCGCCAGGAGTGCCTCTGAAATACCCATGATAGCAAGGTTTGGGCAAAGAGGCTTAAAAGAGACTGAGGCATAGATGAAGGATATGCATTCCCCCAGCCCAGCAACTCCACTCCTGGGTACACAGCCTGGACAAACCCACGCATATTCATGAAAACTCATTATGCCATTGTTTGCAATAGTAAAAAATTGGAACACTGGGAAAAAAGTGGACACATTGCCTTCCATCAAAAGGAGAATGAATATATAAATCATACATTTTCATACAATGAAATACTACTCAGCATGAAATTAAATGAATTAACATTAATATAGATGAATCCCTGATCAAGAATATCAGTGAAAAACAGAGCAAGTAGCAGCTGGATTCCATCTATACTAATATCATATTTATTTGTTTATCATATTTCGTATATTATTTATTATATTATATAAAATATAATTTATTAATACTATATTAATTTATATGGTTTACATTTATGATTCCATTAAGATTAAGTTAAAATATGTGAAAACAACATTATTTATGGATGTCCACTCACAGCGAAAGTAAAGTCATGCCTGGGAATAGTAAACATCAAATTCCAGAGAGTGGTTTCCCCTGGGAATAGAAAAAAGAAAAAGAAATCAGCCTATGGAGGCGTCAAAGGCATCTGTGAAGTTTTGTCTTTAAAAATATATATCTGAAACAAATATGGAGAAGAACGTTAGGATTTGACAAAGCCTGGTGATGTGCACAAATTATATCATTTTCTATTCTCTTTCCTTTTAGAAGTATTTCATAATAAAAACATATATAGTAACAAAAATAAAGTAGGGCACCAACCAGGATGTTCTGAGCATGAGACAGGTGGAGATGACCAGGGGAGAGACGGGCTGGCATGCACTCAGGGTGCAAGTCTGGATGTGGCAACACCAGGCTCGAGGGCCCTGGATGCCTCCCTGCATGGTGCAGTCTCAGCTCTGCTCACCAACACGTGCGGTGCCTCTTTCCCCTTCCTGTTTTCATGTCTGATCTGGTGGCTCCTCTCTGATCTGCTGTCTGCTGGGAATCACACGTCTCAGCACCAAGGTCAAGCCCCTGACTACTGTTGCACTGGTGAACTGCCTGCCCGCGTGCGCCTCCTTGGCTGGCTCCAGCCTTTACACTCCTGGGGCTGTATAAGAAGAGCACAAGTTCACACCCACCTCCTGCCAAAGGACAGGGGAATCTTGGAGGCTTGGAGATCCTGATTTATTTCCCTCAGGCTTTCCCAGGTGCTCACATAGTGCATGGTTCTCCGATGTCCTGGTTTCAGGCACTTATTAATCTGTCTACCTCATCTTCTTTATTCTTCATAAGAATGGGTTGGGTCCAGGTCAGTGCCAACATTCCAAGAAAATCCAGTCTGGGCCTCCTCATCTGGTCTTGGAATCTGGAGACCTACCTGCTCTGGAATCCCAGCTCAGCCAGCAAACCGTGTCTCCTCTCTGGACCTCCCTTTCTTCCCCTGGTAAGTGGGTCATGGACCTCACCAGGTTGGCATGATGTCATGATTGCATAATGTCTCACTTGTCAAGGCTCCAAGCACAGTGCCTGCACAAGACACAACACATTAATTTAACTTTTCCTAGGGACAAATTTAGCAATTAATGTCGGCAGGCCTTTCAGATTCTGATCGTTTCTTTCTTCCCACCAAGTTACTTCCCCCTCTTCCTTCCTCTGCCCCTCTCTTCTCCCATCTCCCTTTCCCTATGTTACCTCTGAGTGATCAGGCTCCTATAGAACAGCCTGAACCCCAGCCTCCAGCTCTGGATAAGACTTTCCAACAGTGATTCTCAACCTTGTAGAACCTTAGACTCCCCTAAGGAGCTACTAAAGCACCAAACTCCAAAACAGCACAACAACAACAGTCTCCCATCCAACCCCCAGCCCCACCCCCTGGAGACTATGATTCACTTGGTCTGAAGCGGGGGTAGGGGGCAGGCACTGTATTTTCTTTTACTACCCACCCCTACCGGGGCAGGTGATCCTCAGGTCTATTTGAAGACTCTTATCCCTGAAAGCACTACAACTTCCTCTTGGGCCCCTTCCCTCCTTGGCATGCTCCCCTATTATCGTAACAATGGGGAAACCCACCATATCTTCATTTTTCCATTTCCCGAACTCTTTTTTGAGAAACATTTAATAATTTACAGGTTCTTCCTGAAGTTTTCCCTTAACTTTGACCTTGGATAACTTGTATGGTAGACAGAACAGAAATAACCTCCAGGCTGCCCTGAAGGGTGAATTGGGTTTTCCTTCCAGAGCCGATATGTACTTCTGTTTGGCTTGCCCTGGGACCAGCTACCAGTCTGCACATAGGGCTCACTTTTCCTTTGCCACAGATCTGGAATAAACATGGAACCCAGCTAGATCAAGCCCACTGTGAAGACTCTGTCTTCAGGTAATGTTTCCTGCTTATTTTTGGCTCGTCTACTCCTGAGACACAGATGTTCCACCGTGGCTGACACCTCTGAGCAGCCCTGGTGTTCTTGGCCCTTGCAGGCATTGTGGGCTTGAGGATCCTTCTGAAATCTTCTACATTAGCCCATGTCCTCCCATCTATGGCTCCTCCTAGCTATTAGACTTCCCAGATGTGTATGACACAGCAAGACTGGGAGGTTCTGGTTCTCTCTGAGGCTGCTTCTCCAACTCCAAGCACAGACCCAGGCTAACGGAGGATCTGAAGCCTGGAGAGTAGAAGTGGCTTACCCACAGCAACTAAAAATGATGTGGTTGGTGGGCCAGTGCTTGGACTTCTTGGCTTTGCTTCCTTCACGTCCAGGGCCTAGTGTTGGGATGTTGCATCTGGAGCCGCGTACTTAGGTCAGCAACATTTAGCTTTGAATGAGCAGCGTGGCTAAAGTCTATCTTCTGGCTAAATGAGGTGGTGACCCCCTGGGAGGTTCCACAGGCCTTGGCTTAGAACTTGCTGTGAAAGGTGAGGGGGAGGCTCACTTATACTTTAACAGTCATATCAGGATGCGGTTAGACCGAGAGAGACAGGAGTACCAAGGAAGGTTGGCTGAAATTTGGGGAAAACACCAACAGGTTGAATATACCTGACTATATATTTTTTGATATTTGGTTAGGCTCTTGATGGGTAGGTGGAATTTCATACTGTACTCCCCTACTCCTGTAAAACAACTTGCATGCTTATGCCATTTGACGGCTTATGCCATCTCAGCCTCACAACACCACTGGTTGAGATTATCATTGTTTTACAGATAAGGGAGCTGAGGAGCAGAGAGGTGTGGGCTGGGTTGTCAGAGGAGCTGGGAAAGGCCATGGCTCCTTCCTCTACAGCATTCTTCCTCCCGTTTTTCAGCATTAGCCCATCAGCTTTCCAGGTTTCTACTTCACCATCGCACAGCAGCCCAGTCCATTTCAAAGCAAGGATTTACCTGCTGGTAAGACTCTATGTAGTCCAGGTGATCATCTGACTCACAAAAGGGAGACATCAAAAACTGTGTTGGGGAGAGAGGTTTTGTCTTATGTTCTGAACCCCTTTTAGTTCCCATGCCCTCTCCTCCTGCCTTATACCACTATGGCAAGAAGCACTAGCCAATTAATTATTTCTCTGCATATATGCTGAATACCTTTCATGTGGATGGTCCTGGACAGGGCTCATGGAAAGACAGAGATGGATTCGATATGTCCCTACAGGAATGGCAGATGTTTGGCTCCAGCAGACCCACTCTCCTTTCTACATCCCGGGTAGACATCACAAATCTATCAGCCATTCCTTCCCATTAAGCCCGAACATGACCTCTCAAGATTCTGATCTAGGCAACCATGAACATTCAGTGGAATTTGTACTCAAGTTAATAAGAGCTAGAAGTAGATAAGCATTTACTATGTGCTGGGCACCATGCTTCATTCACTATCACATTACTTCCGTATAACTCCAGGAAGCAGGCACTGTCATTATCCTCTTTTTACAGATGAGTAAACAGTCTTAGAGAAGTTAAGTATCTTACCCCCACCCCTACAATGGTTCTAAGACTTGAACCCAGCCAGTCCAACTCCAGAGCTTGCATCCTTGTTCGTTTACTCTTTACTGCTATCTAGTTTCCAACCCTGAGCTGCTGTCGTGTCTGCCTTTCTGAGCACAGAGCTGGTGCAACTTGTGGGTGAAAATAAGTTAACATCTCCTGGCTGCTCTGCCAACTCCCCTGATGTTTCATAGCCAATGATCATGAGCCTCATTGCACAGAAGGAAGCATGTATGGGCTGTGACATCTCCAAGGTGACAGCTCAAATGACAGGAAGAAATGGGAGAGGGAATAGTGAATTCCCAAACCCAGACCTCTACGTCAGCCCAGGAACCTTGGGGACTTTGGGGGTTTTCTAAATGCCTCTTCTCATACTCAAAGTCTAACACAGTTTAATTTTGCAAACACACCTGGAGTGTGGGGCTGAAGAGCAATATAAGCAATAGATCTGGCTAAAACCTGCCTCAGGTTTTGTAAAAGAAAGTTGCTGATGAAGTAGAAGCAACTGGTGTTAAATGATTATCTCATAGGAATCCCTACAGTCTCACTATCAGCCTGGGCTCCCCTTTGAGCTTCCTGGGGCCATCTCATTGAATAGTTACATTAAATTTGAACAATAAAAGGAGTTCGCAGTTCAGTTCCTTTGTGTGTGTTTGTTATATAGACTGTCAAGCTTCATTAGGAAAAAAAATGAATTCATTACACTTTAAATATTACATATTTCCTATTTTTGAACACGTATGGAACCAGAAAAATGGCTAAAAATGTGGAATAAAGTCTAAAAAAACAAAAGCATAATACCTGCCTTTTTCATCCCTCTGTATTGATAACACGTAAAAGGCCAACCTAATTAGCCAAATTGTTTTCCTTTAACTATGGGCAGATGGCTTTCTTTCTAAAACTCTAGAGAAAGATTAAGTATCTAACTAGACTTACAGGTAGAATGTGATAAATGTTTCTACCACCTGCATCCTAAGAATGAAGAACAAGAATACCCACAAGTAGTATATGAGCTGTTCTGGGTTCTATATGTCCCCCCCCCCCCCCCCGCAATTTGTGTCCTCCTGGAACCTGTGAATGTGATCTTATTTGGAAATAGGGTCTTTGCAGATGTAATCAAGTTAAGTTGAGGTCATACTGGATGAAGGTGGGTTATACATTCAATGGCTGGTGTCCTTAGAAGGAGAGAGACACACGGAGACACAGGGAGAAGGCCATGTGATAGCAGAGGCAGAGACTGGGGTTGTGTAGATGTAAGCCAACGAATGCCAAGGATTGCCAGCAACCATAAGCGAGAAAGAGGCAAGAAGGATTCTTCCCTAGAGCCTTCAGGGAAAGCATGTTCCTGCTGATCCCTTGATTTTGGACTTCTAACCTCCACAACTGTGAAAGAATAAATTTCTGTTGGTTTAAGCTACCTAGTTTATGGTACTTTGTTACAGCAGCCCTTTAAACGTAATAAATAATGGAATTTGAGATGGAATTTGGACTGACATTCATTCCAAACTTTCTTTCTCAGAGACCCTTAGATTGAGGTCTTGATGTGGGTTAAGTGTTCTCCAGACGGTCTCCCTCCCATTTCATCAAGTGGTGAGAAAAAGAAACCCAAACGGTGTATGACAGTTTCTGGAAGTCAAGAATAGGCAACATTTATGAAGGCTTTTCTCTAGCTACCTGATCACCATAAAAACTGAAAACTGGAGACCAGAATCCACTTTTATTTTAGAGAAACAAATGCTCTTCCCAGAGCACTGAGCTGACTAAATCCAATAGCATTGAGAGTCCTGCTTCAGGCATGGACACATATTTATTGAGTGGCAATGAGGGATACCTGCCTACTTCTATTTAGGGAAGAAAGCCTGACATGGTGTTTGACTGGGCACATTGGAAGAGCCCAGAAACTTTAAAAAGTACTGATGACTGGGTCTCATCCCAGAGATTCTGATTTAACTAGTCTAGGGTGCCACTGGGCATCAACATTTCTAAAAGTTCCCCTGGATGATTCCGAAGTGCAGTTAGGGTTGAGAAGTAGTGGCATAAGTACCTGTAGATTCCAGCCATTGGGTGACATTTTCCAATGGTCACAGTAAATTAAGAAAAATTAGTAAAAACATTAAAATATATAATGAAGAGAGAGACTAAGATAAACAAAAAGTCAACATCCAGGATGCAATCAGACTCTATAGTAAGGTCCTCAAATATTTAAACAATGCAGCAGCTATTTTGTAAAGAATGGTCTCTCCCACAAGTGCAGCTCTGAGGTCAATGAAATGAGTTTGAATCATTTTGTTTATTGGCGCCTTCAGCACAATACCTAGCACAGAGCAGGCTTCAAGAAACATTGGCCAGTGGCGTCTCTTTAAGAAAAATAGAAAGCCATGGTTCAGATTTCCCTTGGTAGCTTCTCTTCTCCTCCAAAGAAATCTAGATCATCCGAATTACCCCTCAAAGGCTTCTTAATTATTAAGAAGGCAAACCCAATTCTTTCAGTTAAAAAGTTAATTACCATTTACTGAAGCTTCTATATTCATTTTAGGTGGGTTAAACGGATGATTCAGGAGAGTTAGGTGTTCTTACGTGGTATTTGAGCACGTTATAAACACTGACTAATCGACATACATACTTAGGCCCATTTTAAGGAACTTTAAAGTTTCACACTTGAATCAATCATAGGAGGCTATAGTTTGATAATTTTGTATGACATTGTTGATCATCTTTGTGATTTATTTGCTGCCAAGTTCTTAATTAGAAACACAACCTCCATTTATTCTATTGTTATAAGAAAACATAATCCATTTATAACATGATTTTCAAGAGTATACCTTGGTAAAAGGTGGGAATTGCCCATCCTCACATGAACTAGTAGGTGCCCATCCTCACATGAACTAGTAGGATATTTAAGGGAGGGATGATGGTGGGGTGGAAATACTCAACTCCCTGGAGGTGGATGGGTTTGAATCTAGCTTTCATGGCATAGCACCACTGCTGTCATCTCTTTTTGGTTTTGAGCATGTATATGTGACTATACAAACACTTAGCAAGGACCAGACAAGAGAGGCCAATTAGGCTTAAACTTGTTTGCCAAAAGTGATAGATCCATTGGTAGTGACTGCTTGGGCTACTGGGTTAAAAATTGTTCTGAAGCCAAATCCACGGTCAGAGGGAAAGAGTACCAAGACTGATTAGCAATGTCTTAGAGAATGCAAGAGGAGGGAGAGGAAGCATGAATGCCAAGCATTTGCTATGATTATCTTAGACCCTTTTTTGGAAAGACAAGAGCAAATAGGCCTTACACCAGCCACAGGAAGTCCTCCTTATTTTCTAAGCAACTATATGCCCACATTGGAAATTCAGTGTGTGGTGTAAAGCTGGGTGAACTTTGGCTAAGAGTCCCAGTTGAGAAGTTCCCTAATAAGGTGAAGCATTTTGTTTGAGACCAACTAAGGTCTGCACAGTGCTTTCCATTTAAGGCTGAACAATTGCTCTCTGCTACCACTTATTCTATTTTCATTCATTCATTAAAAAAGAACTTTGCTGTTTGTGAGGTGTTTAAGAATATAGTGCAAGAGGCCACACTCTGCTTCAAAGAACAATGGTCAATGTCCAACCTTGATGTTCAGGCTTGTACTCAGCAGTCCTTTAAAAAGCTGCACGTGACATTACTACCCCATCCCCTCTTATTTCCCACCATTCAGCACGATGATTCTCACAGTTTGACTTCACTGTATGAGAGAAGAGTCAGGATGAACATCTGACCTGAGGAACTGGAGTTGCCATTCTGGAGATGAGGATGGTTGTGGGAGGAGCAGGTTTTAGGGACAGATCATGAGATCAGTTCTGGATAGGTGAAATTTGGGATGCCTATTAAATATCCAAGTGGGCAGTTGGACAGATGTGTCTGAAAATCCAGAGGGGGAAATGCGGGCCACAGATATATATCTGGGAGTCATCAGCTTATCGATGGAATTTAAAAACATGGAGCTGAATGAGATCAGATAGTGAAGTTCAGATAGTTCAGAACCTAATAAGTTCAGAAAGACCGAGCTTTGGGGTAACTTCAAGGTAAAGAGGTCCAGAGATGAGGAACCTGCAAAGATTCCTGCTCTGAGAAAGAGCAGGGTGTAAAGTAGGAAGAAAGCCAGCAGAGTGCCCTGGTAGCCAAGTAAAGAAAGGGTTTCAAGGAGGAAGAGTCATCATTAACTAGGTCACACGCTGCTGATGAGCCAAGTAAGGTGACGACTGGAGAACTGACCATCGGGTATAGCAGTGTGGAGGTCATTGTTTTATTTTATTTTATTATTTTTTTTTTTTTGCGGTACGCGGGCCTCTCACTGTGGTGGCCTCTCCCGTTGCGGACGCGCAGGCTCAGCGGCCATGGCTCACGGGCCCAGCCGCTCCGCGGCACGTGGGATCCTCCCAGACCGGGTCACGCACCCGTGTCCCCTGCATCGGCAGGCGGACTCTCAACCACTGCGCCACCAGAGAAGCCCTATGCATATTTTTAATGTAAACTTTTTCTTGAACTATTATATATGTGTGTGTATACACACACACACACGTGTGTGCACACACACACACAAATGTGTTTTCAAAGTAGACATACCTTCATCAATAAACAGAGCCTTACCAGCACTCCAGAAACTTCCCTCATACCTTCTCATTACTCAAAGGTAACCACTGTCTTGACTTGTAGCATCATGGATTCGTTTTACCTGTTTTTGAACTTCATGTAAATGGAATCAAACAGTATGTACTCTTCTATGTCAGACTTCTTTTACGCAACAGTTTACTTCTGTGACCCATTCACTGTGTGTGTGTAGCAGTCATTGTTCATTCGCATGGCTGTATAGTATGCCATTGTTTGAATATACCACAATTATTGATCCATTCTACTGTTACTGGACACCTGGACCATTTCTAGCTTTTACAAGTAGGCCTGCCATGAATGTTCTTGCACACATTATTGAACACATGTACACTTTTCTGCTGGATATTTACCTGAGAGTGGGATGGCTGGGTCATATATCCAAGTGCTATATATGCTTTTGGTCATATTCTCGTTACTCAGCAAGCCCAGGGAGCAGAGTTCTAGACCCTGGAACCACACAGTCTGAGTCTCTGCAGTCTATGGCCTCTGAGATGGTTTGTCCAGCCCCTTCTTCTTCATATGAGAAGCCTGAGACTCAGGCTGTGTGACTTGCCCCAGGTCTCCTCATTTCTGGGCCAGTATGAATCAAGACTCGTGTTAATCAAATACCTCTTAGTATTCACATGGGGGAACTCTCCTCTCTGACCCAGGAATGATCACACGCCATTGCAATTTGCCTAACAAACACTCTTGTTTATTAAGTATCTGTAAAGTGCTGGGCACATGGTGTCATATGTTTAAATTATATATTATCTCTAGTCCTTACAACAACCCTTCAAGACGGGTAGTATCAACTCTGCTTTTCAGATGGGCAAATGCGCTCAGAGGAGATGAATACCTCGCTCAGGTTTCCACAGGACATGGCAGAGGTGGGATTGGAGCTTTGCTTGTAATTCCTTGGGAGACAGAGGAGTGGACACCTTCTTATGAAGCTATTGCTGCTCGGGTGCAGGGAAACATTTTCTTTCCCTCAGGCCCTAGGGCTCCTCCCAAGTCTAGATAGTCCAGTTTTCTATCACGGACCATGTGACTAAAAGAAGGCAACTCAACAGGCATGCGCTTAATGTAGCTCCCCTTTCCCTGTAAGGGAGTGCTGACAGTCCTTGTGAGGATGAACATCTCTCTTTGAAAGCTACGGAGGGGGTGAACTCTTGCTCCCTTAGCTCTCCCCAGAAGCCCGTAGGACAGTGAAGCTTGATGTTCAGAAACTAATTGAACCCATTTCAAAGGAGCTGGAACGTGGTCTTCATTATCGCAAGAATCTTTATAGACATCCACTTCCTGTTCCTGTCCCATATCCTGTATGATAGCTCAAAGATAAGAAGAAGATAAATGATAATCATCAACATGTATTAGGTACTTACATTGTGCCATGAATGATTGCATTTAGTCCTCCCAGTGACATTTTAAGGTAAGAACTGTTATTATCCCCATTTTACAGATGAGGAGACAGATGTTTAGAAAGATGAAGTAACCTACCTAAGGGCAACCATTAAATGAATGAACTGGGGCTTCACTGTGGGCCTGCACAGCAGTGGTGTTCTGTTCTTGTTGGCTGAGTTGATGCGCAGATGCACAAAAGAAATGCAATGCTCGTTTCCCAATTGATACCTCCCTTTGATTAAGGTTTTTGTTGTTGTTTGCTTGTTGCTTTAAATCATTCATCTGGGAATGTTCGTAGTCTTATCACAACCACCACAAACTAACAAAGTGAATCCTGTATTTGTGAGGACAAGTCTCCCTTACCCTCCACCTTGGAAAGAGAGAGGCTTTTTTTTTTGCTTACTGAAATCAGCTTAAATAATCGACTGAGTTAAGAAAGAGTTGGGTGGGGGAGGGAGAGCAGTTCAGGGAGAATGTGGGTGTTGAGGGGATTGGAGATGGCAGCGTGGATAGTACCATGTAGTCGTGGGGTTTGTTTTAGCCTCTGACTGGCCCCCTGTATCTTCTTTGACCGACCCTACTTCAGCTTCTTTGTTGATAAGATTTCCAGGTAGCTGGTGGGCGGGGTAAACGTATCTGTGGACTATTACTTTTAGGATTTTTGAAAGACGTTGAAAGGATTTGTGTTGTTTTGAAATTCACTGATGCTTATAGGGCATAGCTCTTAATTTTTTGTTTTGTTATTATTTTATAAAGAGAACAAAGTTTATGAAAAGAACACTTCAGGTTTTAAGTGTTCATCTCCTCTGTTTTCCAGATGGAAACTCAGTGTATTACCAAGTGATCCATCTCTGTGGGAATACAGATTTCCTGCTCCTTGTAGCCTCTCCGCAATTGGCATTAACTAAAGAACCGCGGCTAGATCCGCAGAATCAGCAGGTGACTCTCTGGGCCACATGCCGAGGAAGACAGCTGTTTTACTTCAGTTCACTGAAAGGGGAATGGAAAAGGCACCTAAAAGTCTGCTGGCT
Organism: Globicephala melas; assembly: GCF_963455315.2. Classification (NCBI taxonomy): domain Eukaryota; kingdom Metazoa; phylum Chordata; class Mammalia; order Artiodactyla; family Delphinidae; genus Globicephala; species Globicephala melas. The sequence continues at coordinate 73,577,948 of NC_083317.1, read as the reverse complement.
TATCTCTCTTCTCCCTCTCTCTTCTCCCAAAGTCCCTCCACTGACTGAATGATCTTGTGTATGGGTGTAGGGGGAAAGGGAGAAAGAGAAAGAGAAGAAGGGGAAGGAGGAAAGGGGCGGGAGAGACTGAGACGGTACCGGGGCTTTCTGTTCCGAGGCTGGCTATAACATACAGCCAAGAACTTCCAGTCTTTTAAGACTCCCTCCCATTTTTGCCAATACCTGAAAAGGTAGAGGTAAGGAAAAAAAAAAAAAATCATTTGGGAGGAAAAATGCTGACTAAACCATTTTCCAAAGCCACGTTCCAAGAGAGAACCCTGGGAACAAACACTTGAGCTTCTTTCTTTCTTTTAAAAAAAATTGCTTTGTGCTTCTTTTCCCTCTAAAACTCTCATTTTACCACTGGGGACACGAATATCAATCAAGTTGGTAATGGAGTAATCTCAGATGGCAGCTAAGAGCCAGCACACGAATTAACTGCATGACCGGCATAAGTGACTTCACCTGTCTGTATCTTAGGGTCCACACGTGGCAAAGCTATTGTACACTGTCAGGAATGATTCAGACTTGAGAGATGAAATTTGTCAGTGTTAGGTGTGTGTTGGGAGGAGGCCAGGTGTGGCAATATCATAGATCATAGTGGTCCTGTAGACATTTTGCAACGGAGATTTCCAACCAGTTTGAACAAGAAACTATTCTCAGTTTTCCCTAGTGTGCAGTGGAGATGTTAAGAATTTCAGTTACTCCTCTGATTAAAATCTAAATGGCTATCACTTTCAAGGTAATATGGAGAACACCACCACTCTGGGGCTCTTTTAATTTTCCTTTGTGTTCAGGCTTTCTATACAAGTTACCTGGAACAAAATTAGTTAAGGTAGAAGAGCTTTTATGAGCCTAATAAGATGGGACTCAACTTAAAATGCCTGGGGATTATCTAGATAGGACGTTGATCCTTTGAAATACAGATTATTACATGGAAGGTGCTGTGTTCAATTCGTGCCCTTAAGGATGCTCACAACCTAGGACCAGGCCAGGGGGCTACGAGCTTACTCTCTCAATCTTATTTGATGAGCATTAAATGCAAAGCAGGTGCCCTTGAAGTGACAGGGGGGTGACTTCACTAGAAGAGCTGTCATCCACATGGACCTTGCTTTGCACTTCAATGGCTTCTCATGTAACGCTCACAGCAAAGAGAGCTTCCAAGAAGGGACACAGCTGTGAACTTCAGGTTCTCAGATTCTGAGTCACTAAAGAAATCCTTGGCCCTGAGTGTCAACCGTGGAGGCTGGGGTCCCTGGCAGCCTGCCAGCCTTCTTGGAGGGTAGATTTGACAAGAGCAAGTGCCCATGCAATGAGTTTCCAACAAAGAGCCTGTTCCACTGGCACATGAAAAGTGTTGTATGGGAAAATGCAACTTTCAAGAGCCTCCGAATTGTTGAGAGAAAATGTCTTGTTCGGGGAGCGACTAGAATCAGGTTCTTATCTGATCCTCTTGAATTACTCTATTTTTTCTCTGCTGCATTTAAATGATGTTTGGGAATAAAGCGTGCAAATATGAGACACAGGCTGTTACTGTGGAAACAAAGTGGGAATAATTATTACTTTGTGTTCCAAGCAAAAGGAGGTTAGGTATTCTAACTCTAGAGATCTAAGAATGGAAGTTAGCAGGAATGAAAATTAAATAGAGAAGAAATATATCCTAGGGCAGAAAGGGAATCCCCAAAACTAATGTGCCCAAAAGGTCCTTATTTATTCTTTAATAGAACGTGAACAGTTGTAAATGATTTATTTTAAAGACTTGCCTGTGTTAAATTTTTAACCTATAGACGACACATCATGCCTTTGGGACATGCTGTGGTGCTTCATGCCCACTTTCTGGATGTCTGGAGAGGAAATGGAAAGTGTAAGTCACTCATTTAAGTAACTGAACCAATAATTAAACTGCAGATGACAAAGAATTCCCTTGGTTCTGGTTGCGAAGGCCACTTTCAAGCACAAATGTTCTGACAATAGAACGAGCAGGAGAATTTGTTTCTTTAAGGAGATTTATTCGCACCTCCACTTCTGCCATGTCACTGCTAGTCCAAAGTCTGTTTAGGCCGGGGGAGTCTGAAATCAGTACCCTCAGCAACAGAAAACCATAGACCGAGTGGGGAGGACCCTGAGAAACCAAGTAGCCCGAACTCCTCAGTATCATTCTAAGGATTCCCAGTCCCAAGGTGGGAAGGGATTTGCCTACGGTCATAGGATTGATTGGAAGGGAGAGGGGCTAAAATGCCACCATATTTGCATTTTAAAAAGATCTCTCTGGATATATACCCGGGAGTGGAATTGCTGAATCATATGGTAGTTCTATTTTTAGTTTTTTGAGGAAACTTATACTGCTTTCCATAGTGGCTGTACCATATATCCAAAGAAAACAAAAACACTAATTTGAAAAGATACAGGCACCCCAATGTTCAGAGCAGCATTACTTACAGTAGTCAAGATATGCAAGCAATTTAAGCATTGATCAACAGGTGAATAGATAAAGAAGATGTGATGCCCACATACGCAGTGGAACACTCAGTCAAAAAAAGAATGAAATTCTGCCATTTGAAACAGCATGGATGGACCTGGCGGGTATTAAGCTTGGTGAAGTCAGACAGAGAAAGATAAACACTGTATCTTATCACTTATATGTGGAATCTAAAAAATACAACAAACGACCGTATATAACAAAACAGAACCAGACTCACAGAGGTAGAGATCAAGCTAGTAGTTACCAGTAGGGAGAGGGAAGGGGGAGGGGCAATACAGGGGTCAAGGATTAAGAAAAACTACCATGTATAGAAAAATAAGCTACAAGGGTATATTGTACAGCAAGGGACTATAGCCAATATTTTACGATAACTTTAAATGGAGTATAATCTATAAAAATATTGAATCATTATGCTGTACACCTGAAACTAATATATTATAAATTAACTGTACTCAAATAAATTTTTTTTTTAAAAATAAGAAGATCTTGCTGGCAGCTGCAGACCTGAGACCATCAAGGTCATTGGGCTCTAGAAGAGCCATAAGAGTGGCTTTGGCCAGAGTGGTAGGGGTGGACATGGAGAAGAATAGACGGGTTTGAGAGGAGATGTCCCCTTTGCTGACCATCAAGGCCAATTGATGTTTCAACATACGAAGAAAACGTTGGATTGGAAACCTGGCCTGGGAAGGTGAGTTGAGAGATTTCGTGAATTGTGGCTGCATAAGGCACAGAGGTCGGGCCTCCTTCATTTCTCACTCAGAGAAGCCCCAGAGCCTTGGTCCTCCTACACCATAGCAATTTCTTTTACCTGTAGCTCTTAAAGCATTTTGCAAAGATGCTCCAGCATGGGAAGGGTGAGAGGGACATCTAGGCCTGCCATTAAGTGACTTGAAAAGTTACCGATTTTACTTTACTGTAATTGCAAACTTGGAGGCAACCCAGGTGGATACAAGGTTATTGGTGGTGTTAGTTTCACCCAAAGTAAATAGGATTCAAAGACAACACTGGTTTGAGAAAATGGTCCTAATCCCTCCTATTGCCCTATGTTGAAGGGCACTAGCCTCCTCAGTCCTGAAATACTTTCAACTTTGACCTGCTCAGAACAAGAATTTTTGCTGCCCATTCAGGTATTAAGATAATTTTTCTAATCAATTAATAGGCATTTTTAATATGCTTCCTTTAATAATATAATAACTAAGAGTTATTGAGCATTTACTGTCTGCCAGGTACTGCTCTAAGCCATTTACATATAGTAACTATGCGGGGAGAGAGGGACCATCTTATGGTGTGAGAGGCTGTGAGAGGCAAACTGGTTTCTAAGCCAGGGCTCCAGGCACCACAGCGCCCAGCACTTTGTTGGATGCTGTGAAGAGAAATGCATCACTGGGCATTTTTCAATTAATATTCACCAGACCTGGGAAGCTTCCTTGTATTGTCAAGCCTGAAGAATTTCCTCTCTGTCCTTTCCTTATCCCCTCTGATTTTCCTGTTTTACCCCAACTCTTGCTATCACTTGGAATTTCCCCTTGTGACAGATCCCATCACTGCCTGGAACTCCCCAATTTTCCCCATCTCAACTCTCTCTCTCTCTCTCTCTCTCTCTCTCACACACACACACACACACACACAGACACAGACACACATGAGAGACACTTCCTCTATCTCACCCTCGTGGTGGGGTTGTGGTGGCCTGAGGGGAGGGAGAAGGGTCTGTACCATCCACCGAGATGCTGCCTCACCAGGTGATGGCCCCATCATGTTGGCTTCATTGTCACACTGCCATGGGTTTTCAGGAAGAGACATCTTCATAGACTCTGGCTGGAGCAGGACTCAAGAAATGAGGGCTGGGGTCCTTGGGGTGAATGAGGGAGGTCTGAGGGGGCCCCACTCTCTGCTGGACCTTCACAGAGCCTGAGATTCTCTGCTCAGGGCCTGACTCTCACTAACTCTGGGTCACTCCTTGCTCAAAGGCTGGGGCAGCTATGGAGAATCTGGCTCCTGAGAGGAATCAGGGAAGGGTCTGCTCTGGGGACAGGATGGATCTCTTCACTAGATTTGGTGGCAACACTGAAGCCTTCAGTCTTCCTGGAAGGAGAAACCTTGCAGAGGACGGGGGACCCTGGAGTGTTCCTGACAGTCCCTGCTCTCTCTCCCCTCGAGCTCATCCTCCAGGGTCTGGAGGCGTCTGCTCTTCAGCACCAAGGTCCCTCTGGTCACCTCCCAGGCACTTCTAGTCAGTGAGGTGAGACAAGTCCAAATGACCGTCTCTCCCCCAGCAGGAAGATTGTCCCGTGACAGGCCTGATCTCCGTATCACAGACCTGTTGACTGGGAGAGGAATTGTGTCCCGGGCAGCGGCTTGCTGTGCTCAGCCCTGGGGCGGAAGGCCGGTATCTGACCCAGGCCACCAGCCTGGCTGACCGTTAGAGCCTTGGGTGCACCCCTCTCCTGGGAGAGGAGCCCTTCTTCCCCACACCAATGCCATGCATTAAATTCCATCTCCACTTGTTGACTCAGAACTCAAGTCCCACCTCTTTCTAAAGCCTCTCTGACGTTTCCTCATTTCCCAAATGCTGGACCTGAAAGATCTCTCCCCCTCCTCTGACCACGAGTACTGCCCTGCCCCGGACTCTGAGCTCATGGGAAGCAGAGACTGTGTCTCCTTTGTCTCTGCTCGGTTCTCAGAAGGCGCTTGATCAAAGTTCGTTCCTTCATTCTCGTTTTTGTCTGGGGAACAAAAACGAGAATGAAGGAATTCTTCTCGGTCCCTGGCCTTGTCTTGAGGGCCCAAAGAAATAGAACGGCAAGAGCCTTTCACTGGTTTACCTGCCTCTTTGGCTGTAGAAGGAAACTGGGCTTCCAGGAGCAGCCGGTGCCCATCCAGCCCTGCGTCCTCTCATCCTTGCCCCGGGTGGATGCTGCACCTGTGCCCCGGGCCCTGCTGCTGCCGCTGCCGCTCTGGTTTCTGCTTCTGCTGCTCTGGCTTCAGTTTCTGCTTTCTGTGCTTTTCCTGCTTCTGCTTCTTCTGCTGCTGCTGTTTCTTCCTCGACGGCTCCTTCTACTACTTCTCTCTCCTCCCTCTCTCCCTCTCTGCTTCCTCCTCCTTTCTTTCCTTCCTCTTCCTCTGTTTCTTTCACTTCCGCTTCTGCTCCTTTTCTGCTTGGGCTGCTCCTGCCTCTTACGCTCTCCTTCCACTTCTGCTTTTCCTTCTTTCTCCCCCGCCAGCTTTGTCAGCGGCGGTGGCTTTGGCTTCAGCTTCTACTTTCGTGACTTCGGCTTTTTCCACTCTCCTCCTTCTTCTCTGGTAACTTCCACGCCTCTTCCTTCCTCCTTCTCTCCTCCTCCTCCTTCCTCGTCTTCTGTCTCTTCTTCTGCTTCTGCTTCTTCTGTTTGTACTTCTTCTGCTTCTTCAGCATCTCCTCTGTTTCTTCTCCTTCTGCGTTGGCACCTGCTGCTGCTTCTATTTTTTTTTCTTTTTTTTCTGCTATTGCTGCTGCTTCTTGTTCTACTACTTCTTCTCCTCCTTTTCTTCCTCTTCCTCTTGTTTCTCCTCCTCCTTTATCTCCTTTTCTTTCTCCATCTCCTCCTCCTTCTCTTCCTCCTGTTCAATTTTTTTTTTAACATCTTTATTGGAGTATAATTGCTTTACAGTGGTGTGTTAGTTTCTGCTGTATAACAAAGTGACTCAACTATACGTATACATATATCCCCATATATCTCCTCCCTCTTGTGCCTCCCTCCCACCCTCCCTATCCCACCCCTCTAGGTGGTCAGAGAGAATAGAGCTGATCTCCCTGTGCTATGCAGCTGCTTCCCACTAGCTATCTATTTTACATTTGGTAGTGTATATATGTCCATGCCACTCTCTCACTTCGTCCCAGCTTACCCTTCCCCCTCCCTGTGTCCTCAAGTCCATTCTCTACTTCTGCGTCTTTATTCCTGTCCTGCCCCTAGGTTCTTCAGAACTTTTTTTTTAGATTCCATATATATGTGTTAGCATACGGTATTTGTTTTTCCCTTTCTGACTTACTTCACTCTGTATGACAGACTCTAGGTCCATCCACCTCATTACAGATAACTCAATTTTGTTTCTTTTTATAGCTGAGTAATATCCCATTGTATATATGTGCCACATCTTCTTTATCCATTCATCTGTCGATGGACACTTAGGTTGCTTCCATGTCCTGGCTATTGTAAACAGAGCTGCAATGAACATTGTGGTACATGACTCTTTTTGAATTATGGTTTTCTTAGGCTATATGCCCAGTAGTGGGATTGCTGGGTCATACGGTAGTTCTGTTTTTAGGTTCTTAATGAACTTCCATGCTGTTCTCCATAGTGGCTGTATCAATTTACATTCCCACCAGCAGTGCAAGAGGGTTCCCTTTTCTCCACACCCTCTCCAGCATTTATTGTTTGTAATCTGTTCAGTTTTGAATGTGCTGTCTGTGGTGCCCATCCTTTCTTCAGATTTTCCTAGTGCTCTCTAAGAGCTACAAAATTTCTGCCACCTTGGGACTGGCTGGTCAACCTTCAGTACAGTCTCTTTAGTAAGTGACAGATATTAACAAGAAGCGCTCACTGAGGGACAGTGCTCTATAATTAACTCAATATTAAAAAACCCATTAGTTTGTTTGATTCTTATAGTAGCCGCGACGGGTAGAACAGGGGAACCAAGGCTCAGAAAGTTTCCATACTTCCCAAAGCCACACAGAAAGGTGCAGCGCTTTTATAAGAACTTAGGGCTTCCTTCTCTGTCCAGGGTTCATTGTAGGGCCTAACATTTTTGTTTGCTTGTTTGTTTTTAATAGACTTTACTTTTTAGATAAGTTTTAGGTTTATAGCAAAATTGAATGGGAAGTACAGAGTGTTCCCACAGGACCTTACATTTTCACAAAGCTTAAAAACTTCCTTTGCATCTGCGATTTCACTTATTCAAGAAACACTTAGATAGGATATCAGTCCAGAGAGGGGAGAGATTCGGCTGTGGCCACTCAGCCAGTTAGTGTAGTGACATCTGATTGGGGTGAGATCCCCAGCATCTTGTCCAAGGGCTCAGAAGGGGCTGGTACCATTCAGGGAAACAGGGGGCGGTGAGTGGTAGGGGTGGGCACTGGGCCAGTTTTTCCTCAGTATGTCACCAGCCTCTCTCACTCAGGTCCTGGCACTGGAGAGACATCCAGATCTGGTTCTCTGAGCTCTTCCATCCTTAAGGAAAATTCTAGTGATGCCAGTTCAGAGCAGAAAACCAATAAACACAGGATTAGCTTTTAAAGAAAGATTCAACTGATAGGTTGAAAATGCCACAAGACCACGGGACAATTGGAGTGTGCTAGGCTTCAGACTCTGAGCAGATGCCATCCTGCTTGGGAGCCAGGCTCTGGGAACAGAAACGTCAGCCCTTCTGTACCAGTCCTGGCAGGGCCTCGCAAGGCAGCTGGTCTCCAGCCAGTAGCTCCCCTCTACTGCCAACACTGCACGGGCCCCAGGAGAATGGAAATGGAATTTGGCAAAATTCACACGTCTTCTTTTGAGAATGGGTGGGAGTGGCCCCCTCCTGTGGGAAGTAATACATTATCCATCAGCCCCATGAGGGCAGGCCTAGCCTGCTTTTACTAATCATCATATCCTGTTAAGAAAAAATGATTCAGTGACACCATTGAAGAACGATAAGGCAGACTTTATTCAGGGAGACCAACACGATAGGTGAAGGTGGGATTTTGCAGTGGGGGAGAGAGACTGGGCTCAACTCCAAATACAGCATGGCGAGGGGGAATTTACAGCTGATGTGCAGTGTGCAGATCAATGGATGGAAAATTAGTAAGAGGAAACATGGGGGCTTATAAGTGGGGTTCTGGCTAAACTACCTTAACAGGATTATTGCGCAAGGCGGACCGTGGTGATCAGATATCAGCTAGGAGCTGCTCACCAGTTCCAATGTGTGGAGTTCCCCCACCCCCCTACCCCAAGCAATTCTTCTACACTAGCTGGGTGTCTGACACTCAGTTCTGACACCATCTACCTGGAGAGAGCATCGGATTCCACAGGTTAAGGGCTCAGTCCCACAAAACTGCCCTTGACTTCAGATGCCAATCACAAGTCCAGGGTATCAACTGTGCTTCTGACAGGCTGGCTATAAATCAGAGGTTCCTACACCCCCTCCTTTGCTAGAGAAGCTCAAAGAACTCAGAGAAACATTTTACTTACTACATTACCAGTTTATTATAAAAGGTTATAACTCAGGGACAGCCAGATGTAAGAGGTGCGTAGGGCAGGGCATGGGGAAAAGGAGTAGATCTTCCATGCCTCTCTGGGTCCAGCCCTCTCAGGATGCCCATGTGTTTACCAACCCGGAAGCTCCCTGAACCCTGTCCTTCTGGGTTTTTATGGAGGCTTCATAAGCATGACTGATTAAACCAATGGCCATTGGTGACTGATTCAACCTCCAGCCCCTCTCCCCTCCCCAGTGGTTCCCACCCTTCCATCACAAGGTCAGTTCCCCTTGCAACCAGCCCCTATCCTTAGGTGATTCAAAGTCACCTCATTAGCAACAACTCAGGTGTGGTTGAAAGGGTTTTTTTTATGACTATTAAGGCACCTTTATATCTCTTACCACTTAGGAAATTCCAGGGGTTTTAGGTGCTCTGTGCCAGAAATGGCACGCAAGACCAAATACATATTTCTTATTATAAATCAAACTATCACAATGAGGACCCTGACTAGACACCAAGAGGCAGAGGGATTCTAACTAAACTGACTTAGTAGGATTCTTGCGAAAATTGGACAATGAAGAGACAAGGAAGTTAAGGAGAGAATCTTCATCAATCCTCAGGGCTAAAACTAGTACCAAGCATATAACAGGTCCTTAAAAATATTTGTTTATTGCTGCATACATGCTGAAGCCAGGGAAGGAGATCTCACTACTTCTCGACATTTCCAACTCCAGCATCTTTATGTTTATAGGACTCTCGGTGGGTTCTGGTTAAGAGCCTGGTGTCTAGGGTAGGGGTAGAGCATCAGGAATAACAGGGTAATGGCTTCCACAGTCAGGCTCAATTTTAGAGGATGTCCAGAGGGTAAAGGGATGGACGTAGTTTCGAAGGGGAGAGGTAAGCTGGCTATGCCTTAGTCTTGCAGGAAGATAGGAAAGGAGACCTCAGAGAGCTGTCTTGAACCCATCGCCTAGAGCTTAACTGTAGAAGGGCTGGTGTGAGCCATCTTGTCATTTAGCCATTCACCAAACATGCGTGCCTGCTCTTTGTGATGAATTTCATGGAAAAGCATTGCATCTCTGTGGGGAGAAAGGGCTCCTCCTGGGTCAGTTCTTTCCAGGAAGTCCTTCGAAGGCATGACTTGCAATCCAGGTGTGCAGATGCCAGAGGCACAGCATGCCACTGTTGCACTGCCCCCCTGAAAAGAGCAACCTTTGGGACTCCATTGGGACCACGTCTGCCTACTAATAAGAACAAGCTCCCAGGCACACTGATCATGCCTGCAGTGTGGTGCAGAGGAAGGGCGTGGCTGCTCAGAGGTGGGAATCTCTGGAGGAGGTAGCAGGGGCTGGACTTCAAAGGGTGGGGTGGACCTGGCTGTAGGGGCGGGGGTAGCATCATCAAAGGCGAGGAAGCAGCAGTGCTGTGTGTGGAGCTGGTCTTCCTGTTTGACCTGAGTGGGAAGTGGCAGCTGAGGTTGGGAATCTCAGCCTGGGCCAGCTCAGAGATTTCTGTGTCCTTCCTTTTGATGTTTTTTAACTTCGAGAGGAGAGGATTGAGTTTATCGTGCTCTTCACTTCATGACACGTTGTCATCATTGGTCCCTACAAATTCCCTCTCTGTTTTACTTATTTAGTCCCATTTCCTCATCCATAAGCCACACATTTTAATATGCTTGACCTCTTTTGTTCTGTTTGTACCTTTTCTCATACAAGGTGCATTGTTGTTGAGCTGCTTAGAAGGCATGTTACTCTCACTTACGTAAATGACTTTGGGTTTTCTCCGTCTCATTCCACTTCCGATGTCTTACTTGGCCCTATGGTTTTAAGATCCATCCATCCCGCCACGTGTGCCTCTAGACAATGACTAACGGCTGCATAGTACTGCATGAAGTCTACCCACTACATTTTGCCTATCTGTCCCCCAGGGGTGGACATCCATGTTGCCCACAACTGGCTCCTTTGGGCAGGCTGGTGGCCTCACAGAGCTGTCACATGCTCCTCAGTCAACAAGAAACTTGTGAGGTCAGCTGGATGTGTCCAGCCAGAGTAGAAGTGACTATGACTTCAGATCCTGAGGCACCTGCAAGGTTGCTTACAGGCTGTCCAAGTTCATGGTAACCATGTAATGTGGTGATGCATGGGATATTAGGTCTCAGTCCTGGCTTTGCAAGGACGATGTGTTCTTTATGCATAAGAGGAAGTTTAGGAAGCAAATCCAGGATGTGTTTTCCTGAAGGTCTGAAGGTCGGCTTGTGAGTAAACGTGGTCTTTGGTTTGATGCGGGGACAGGGTTGGGGGAGGGGCAGCTCATACTCACAGCAAGGAAAAGGGGTTGGAATGAAACTGGGAAAGAGTGTGTGTGTGAAAGGGTGACTAGGCTAGAGTGGAAGGTGGAAAAGGGAAAGGGCATCGTCAGGAAAGACTGTCTTCCTTCCCTCTTACCTACCCATCCTTGTCATGACTTGGAGATAACCTGTTGCTGGGCCCCAGTTATAGCTCCAAAGGGAAGAGCACACAGAGTGAGCTGTTATTCTTACTTTAACAGGGTTGGCTCCTGTCCATGCTTCCTGTATTTCAGGAGAATTTTTTTTCGATTTGGGGAAACAACTACATTCACGCAGAGTCCAGAGGGTTTACCCCGCATCAGTGTGCCTGTCTATCTGATGCTGCAAAGGGATTTGGGCAGCTGGAGATGCTTTTTTGCTTCTTGACATCCTCCTTTCAGGCTGGCCAGGGTGGCTCTGACTTCAGGCTGGACATGGTAGGAGGGGGTGGGGGAACCATGGGAAGCAGTCATGGAATTCCAGGCATTTCCTCCTCCAATTCCAGGATCTACAGGCAAAGTCTAGAAGGGACTGGGCAGGCTGCAGATTGAACCCATTGGAATTAGTGGGAATCCCCAGTTTATCTCGATTGACTAATTCTTTCCATGAAAGCCATATCCCTGGGACAACCCTGTCAGTGAAAGGATTAGAGTGGTTCCACGGTTGCCTTGACACAGAGGGCAGGGGTGTAATATTGACATCAGGCATTAGAGATTCATGGAGGCTTGGGCTGGCTGTTCCTGGTTGCCCATTTCTTCACCACCATACCACAGCATCTAGTATAGTGCCTGACTCAGGCTATACTTTGGCCTATAAGGCCCTACACCTTCTGGTCACTTCCATTTTTCCCATTGCTCAAGATGCTCCAGCCCAACTGGGCTTTCTGTCACTCTAACATAACCAGCCTATTGCAGTCCTGCCTCAGGACCTTTGCACCTGCTGTAACTGCCTCCTGGGACTCTTTAGCCCTCAGATCTCTAAATGCCTGGCCCTTGTCATCATTATGGTTCCAGCTCTAGCATCATCTTCCTAGGGAAGGCTTCCCTGACAAGCCTGCTAAAGGGCCCCATCTTTACCTCCCTGACCATTCTCTATCCCATTACTCTGTTCTATTTCTTTATAGCATTTGCCATTCTGTCAAATTCTTTTATTTATATAATTGTTTAGGTACTTACTGCTGTCTCTCCCTCCTGACCACAGGCTCGATAAAAGCAGGGCCGTTGCTTTGCTCACCACTGTTTCCCTAGGGCCTATGCCACCCTGTGTGTAAAGTATGTGCTTAATAAGCATTTGGCAAATCAGTCAGTGAATGAATAAGTGAACGAGTAAATGAGCCAGCTGAACTGGAAGCAGTGCAGTAGAAAAGAATCTGGACTGGGGAAGGAAAACACTTAGCATGAATTCCTTGTTCCTTTCATGGGAGCCATTGATTCTGCAAAAAAAAGCCCCTTTACCTCTATAAGTTGCCCCTTGCTCATCAGAAAAATGGAGACAACAATACCTTCACTCTGTGCCTCACCAGACTGTGAGTGAGGAAAGGATGCGAAAGCTTCTAGTATGGTGTAAAGCTGGGCCCACTGGTAGTCGCTGTGGTCATGCTCAGTGAGGGCACACCTCTCCAGCCGGGATGTAGAGGAACTGCATGGTTTGGCTGCCTTGTGTGTTTCTGTTTTTCTACCAAGCAGCCAGGGAGAGTTTCCTGGGCACTATTGGATGCCAGGAACTCCCAGGGACTGGGGTCTGCACAGGAGGCGGGGCCAGGCCCCTGATTTAATTGGAGGCAATTAGCCGGCCAGCTCTTTATTAGTCATCAGCCTAAAGAGCTGAAATGGAGCCAGGCTGAATAAAACCCATTAACTATAACCATATTTACACTTCTATTGTCAGCCACACCATTTGTTGGTTTAAAACAAGCTGACTTTATGAGAGTCATTATTTCTGTCTGGGAGAGACGAAGAACCTGCATTTTGTTAAGTATGTGTGCAATGATTACAGCTGAAGAGGACCCGTGCCTGTGCTTGGTGGATGTTTTCAGAACCAATCATTCTCAGTGTGGTAGAATTTTTATTTATTCTAAGAAAGAAGCAGACTTCACTCTCGAGCAATAAAGAAGGCTCCAGGAACTATGTTTGCTAAGAGTCTTCCTTTTTCATCTTAAGTGTTGTTCAAATACACCAGGATCCTGAATCCTTGGGGAGATAGGACTTGAAAAATCAGAGGGAGCAGAGTGAGGTGTGAGCGCGCAAGGCTCGAGCCTCGCAGGCTGGGATGAGTATGGCATTTCCTGGGTATCACGAGGAGGCTGGCCTGCCTGGAGTGGGGTTCATGCTGAGAGGTAACAGGAGATGCCATTGGGAGGATACGGCAGGGGCTTTGAGTGCCAGCTCGAGCAATGTTGGGGTACATTGTATTTTTCAAGGATTGCTGCCACATGTCCAGCCTTCATGCTCTTCTTGAAATGTGACTTTGGCAGCCCTCCCACTGAGTGGTACCCATTCCTCTTGAGCCTGGACAAGACTGCCTCAACCCCTAGAGGATGGCAGAAGGGGCGTCATGTAAATTCCAAGGCTGGGCCATAAAAATTCCACGCACCTCCATTTTTCTCTCTCGGGCTACTTTCTCTTAGAACCCAGTCACCATGCTCTGAAGAGGCCCAAACTCACACAGAGAGGCCATGCGTAGGTGTTCTGGAAACCACCCAGCTGAAGACCCCACTGATGGCCAGTATCAATTACTAGACATATTAGTGAAGAGAACTCCAGATACCTCCAGCCCCAGCTGTTGAGTAACTCCTCCCACCCCCTCGTCTTCATGTCTTCTCAGATAAGGCCCCAGATATTCTGGAGTGGAGATTAGCCACCCTGGCCAAGCCTTGTTTAAGTCCCTAACTCTCACCATCTGCAAGATAATGCTTATTTTATGCCATCCCCAACATGGTCCCGGTGGTGGTTTCTTACGCAGCTGAGTCACTGGAACAAACACGTACTTCAGTGAGAAGCCATTAAAGGATGGGGCAGAGAGACATGCTCAGGGCAGTGCCAGGCACCCTGAGCAGCTGGTGCCAGTGATCGTCACAGCGGTCATCTCTGTTTTCATGGATAAACACAGGCAAGGTGGTACAGAGATTGCCATCTCTCTGTACAGGTGAGGAAACCAAGACTCAGTGAGACTCGCTACCTCAAGGCCCTACAGTGAGTAACCGGCAGCAGATCAAGCCAATCTCCCCCACATCCAGCAAAGCAGCATCTAATCCCTCCTACAGTACTTGCCCAAGCCCCTCCCTGTCTCCTGCCCTTCCTTGATAGACGAGGAAGCTGGCCAGGGTATGGATGCCTTGTTCGAAGTCCCCGGAGCTTGAGAACAACACGCGATGACTGGGCATTCATCCTGCTCCACCACCCTGCTGAGCACCCTGAGGGCTTCCAGGGCCATGAACTTCTCTGGTTCACTACCGTTAACGTGGTGTCTCAGGTTCACCGTGACCGTGATCATGTCATAGCTTGTCTAGACTAACTCCTCATTATACCCATGGGCAAGCGCAGAGCCTAGCCATTCTTGAAGGCCTGTCCCACTTGCTACCTCCTCAATAAAGTCTTCCCTGATGTCCCCACCATTAATAATTCATCACTCTCTCTTTGAGCTCTAGTAGCACTTTGTTCCTAACTCTGTTGGAGTACCTTATATGGAGGTATCTCCGCTTACTTGTCTAGTCGTTAGTGTTGACTGTCAACTGGATCTTAGCTGGCCTCTTGCTAGAAACCTACACATGGCCTCTCCATGTAATCTCTCCTCGTTAGCAATAACAAATAAATAAATATTTATGAACTAGAAATGAATCTGCAGGTCCAACTGCCAGTGGGAGAATGTATGTGTCTGAGTGGAGAGAAGCAGGGCAGGTGAGTGGGTTTGGAGGTGAAGAGGGAGGGAGGGAAGTGGGCATTCAAACTAGATGACGTTTAATTCCCCTCTCAGCCCTGAATTCTTCTGGGATGCTTCACAGCACCCACCGCGATAGCAGGCTCTCTGCCAACACATCCTGACGGAAAGTTGTGTGCCCAGCACGGTGCCAGATCAAGGCTGCATGCAGCAGACCTGACCAGGGCCAAGTGTAGCCAGGATGGCCTGCAGAGGCTGGGTGGCTCTATGCCCGTGGTTCCAGTGCTGAGCTGTAAGTCAGAAGGCCTGGGGCAGCTCTCAACTGGACCACTCGCTTCAGTGAGGACTTGATGAACATCCAGCAGCCATGTGCTGCCACTGGGCTGGGCCCCAGTAGGGCACAAAGGAGTAAGACCCAATCTCCCTATAGGAGCTTGCAAATAACTTGAGAATTTATGTAACTTCTCTTTGGCTTACTTTTCTTGTCTGTAATCATTGAGAAAAGGTGAAACCATTTTGCCTGGTGGGCACGTGACACTCTATGTATTCTGGTTGAAACTGAATGTTCTCAGCCTTCCCCCCTCAGACCCTCACTCCACAGATTTCCCTTTCTCAGTAGGGTGACCAAACAGACCATCAGAGCTTCAGGAAAGCAAGAATTGTTAGGGCAGTCGCGAAGCCTGGCTGGCAACATTGAAAGCGCTAAAAACAAGTGAGCCCCCAGAATGAACGGATTAAGAAAAGATCTGAATTCAGAGGGCGATGAAGAAAAACAGTTACTTGAGAAAGGGAAAGGAATAAACAATAATAACTAGTAATAACAATAATAACTAGTCAGATTCCCTTCTAAACTCTTCTTTAATTTAGTTTTTTTCTCAAGAAGCTCAAATCACTTGCTCTGAGGCGGCTTCTCCCCCGCTTCTGTTATGGGCATTGGGGGATGGGGGAGACTTGGCTGCAGCAGCTGGGGCCTCCAGGGACAGCGGAAAGAGCAGTGGACGGGGATACCTGTGTGGGAACCCCATCTCTGGAGAAGTTGCTTTCTTTTCACAGTCTTTGTTCTCTGTAACATGAGGGGGTCAGCCACAGGGATCACCCTCACCCTGCTCCCTACCCCTGCCTCTGACCCTGCCACCTCCCGTCCCCGACCCCAGGCTTCCACTGGACACCTCTCCCCGCTCTGGTGTCTCCTCTACTCCCCCTTCCAAAACAGAACCTCACTGTGAGTCACCCCTCTTCTCGGGCCACAGCTGACCCTTCCTCTCCAAAAACGCTTCTTCCTCTGGCTCTCGGGAAGCCCTTCCTTTGTGTGTATCCTGAATGTCAGAGCCCAAAGGCACATGAGGGATACTTCAGCGCTGTCCTCACTGGCTGCTCCAGCCAGATCTTCTTCCATGTCACACCTGGGCTCACCCCAAGCCAACTAAGGCAGGTGTCCAGTGTCTTCTAAAAGCTCCCCTGATAGCTCAAACGTGTGTCCAGGGTTGAGAACTAAAGGTGGCCTGAGCTCCTCTGTCCCATGTGGATTCAAATGACCATCTCCTTTCCTAAAAACAAACTCATAGCCCTTCCAAAGCCACTCTTACCAACATCTCCTGGGTTTGGCTTACTTTGGTCTCTTTTTCTTCCTTTTCTTTTTAAAAACATTTGGACCTGAAGTCCACAGGGCTGAGTTAATGTTATTCCTCAGTTCATGGCACGTTCCTAATTGGATGATAGGAGATTATCCCTGGCCCCCCGTCTATTCCCTTTCTTTACCCAGAGACCACCATTTTATCTTTTTACTTGAATATGCTCTGGCAAAAGGTGTGTTCTTTTGTGTATATGTGCTTTCACTTATGTAAGCCACACATTCTACAGTTTGCTCTGTGTCAGCGACTTGTCTTCCTGACACTCTGCGTGTGCATTTTCACACAGACCATCCAGTCTCTTCCTGGATTTCTTCCCTGAATTTGCCGTTCTCCTTTCTGAGAGAGATGAGACAGATCTCCCTCCAGGGTCAGAAATGTTGTGGAGTATGTATGTATCCTCCCATCCGTTAGCCCTGTACTGGGAGTCAGACAGAGATGTGGGTGGAGGAGCGCCCTGTTTCCCACAGATCGCGGGACTTGACCTACACCCAGGACAGAGGCACTCGTCTATGAGTCCTGGGAAACTACAGTCTCATGTTAGCATCTGATAAACAGCTGCCCCACCCACCTTGTTCTGTTGGCCCTGGTTTCACAACTGCTGTTGTTGCATCCCAAGTTCCTGGTCACTTGGGAAGACAACCCAGAGCACCGTTAGCTATGCCCTGAGCACACTGGGTGGCTACCCGTCAGCACACTTGTGCATACACAGCGACAGCCAATAGCCTGGCACCCTGGACCACCAGTGCTGCTGTCCTCCATCCCAAGGGCCAGAACTGATGGGATCTCTTTACAGCAGAGCCTGGTGCTGAAACGTGGTGCTGAGCTGTGTTTCCGACCATCTGACTTGATCTTGAAAGGATTGCATTCTCCTGTCACTTGCTGGCAGATTCCGGCTTGCGGCACGTTCTCTGGAGCTGGCTGTCTCGTTAACCCCAACCCGCCTGCTTTGGCATCCAGCTGGATGGGTTTGATGGCCAACAGAGGAAACAGTTACACCGAGCTCGAGCAACTGGATTATGTTTGGTATTTTTTATGCAAAAACAAAACCAACATGTTTCTGATTTTGTTTTGGGAGTGATGTATGTGGGCATAGGGGCAATGTGTTAGACCCAGTCCAAACCCCTCCTCTTGCAAGGAGGAAGCCGAGGCCAAAGGGACTTGCACAGGGTGATGGAGTTAGCAGAAGAGCCCCCAGTAGAACCCAGATGTCCCAACCTCCGGGCTGATTTTTCTGTGCACCAGCCTTTGTTCTGTATTTGATCACCCCCAGGGTGTGTGTCCTCTTCAGTGTATCAGATCAGGTGTTCTGCAGGACAGACAGCCTTCTCTCCTGTGCTGAGTTGTTGAGCACAGATCACAGAATGTGTACTGTTCTGCCCAATGTTTTTGTCCCGGCCCTGCCTCGGATGAGCTGTATGAATTAGGACACATGTTTCAATTTCTGAGCTTCAGTTTCTAACCCCAGGAGAAAGGGATAACAATAGCTACAACATATGCATCAAGAGTCTTAAAATATTCATACCCTTTAACCCAGTGATCTGAGTCTGGGCAGTTATCCTGTAAAAGTAACCCAAAACACATAAAAAGCTTTATGCTCAAAAATGTCCATTGCCATTACATATTATGTCTAAGAAGACCTTTTGATAATGTGGGAAAATGCTTATGTTACACTGAGTTAAAAATTGCTTAAGAAAAGGAAGAAAGAAATAAACCAAAAGTGACTTCTGGGTTGCTCGGGGGTGGGGGGGTTAGCTTATGTGTAATTTTTTCCTTATCCTTTTCTGCACTTTCCAAAAATTTTGCTATATATATATATATATATATATATACACATGACTTTATAAGTAGGAAAAAAAATCCTTAAGTCATCAAACATCAAAAATAAAAGAAACATTTAAACACCTAGCCTGCTTTGTCATCTTCTAAGCATCTTCTTCAGCATCTATTATCAGATCTCACAACAGCCCCAAGAGTTAGACGACTTGGACTCCGCTTACAAATGAGGATGCCGAGGAGGGAGGTAAAGGGGTTCTTTCTACATGTAAGTGGGGACCAGCAAGGAAACCGAGCTCCTGGCCTCAGTGGTAGAGTCCCTGCTGTCACAGTGCCTTGCCCCTCAGAGCCACAGTGGCAAGACTGACCAAGGAGGGGGCAGGGTAATTGTTAGGCACCTTAGAACATACCTTAGCGGGGCAGACGGTTCCCACTCGAGGCAGAAGGGGAGCCTGAGGTTCTTGACTCCTTTCCTCTGGCTTAAGCAGAGGAAAGGGAGGTGCAGGGAGCCCCACAGAGAGGCTGCCTGAGGTCTGGATGACTTGGCCTGGGGCTTCTTATAGCAGGGCTGTGTCCTCGAGCTCATAGGTGGGAGGTGAGTGGCATCAGCTGGGGTGTGAGGTGGGGTGGCCAGAGAGTCATGGGTGTCAGGAGCCAGGCAGAACACATCACACTCCACACTGGTACCACCCAATAGCCCTAGTCTAGAAGATAATAACAGCCTGCCCGACTGGGCCGCCCTTTGCCAGGGGTTGTGTTGCCAGTGAGGGGCAGGAAGTCCACCAAAGGTCCTTGGTGTTTCCATTTGCCTTAACACCTGCTTCCTGCTCGTTGTATACTTCCTTGGAACCTCCGCAGCTCCCCAAGAGAGGAGGCAGGTCTGGTGACCCCGATGGTCAGATGCTGTCCCTAAACCTCCCACAGAGGCTGGCGGGGGAGGGGGGAAGTGAGCTGGGCTCACGGGCCCTTCTGCAGCCAGAGCTGCGGGTCCGATCCGGTGCTGGGAAAGTGTATGTCTCTCCCTCCAGCGCCGGGGAACGGGAGGGAGTTTAGGGTTTTGAACTCTCCTGAGTAGTGCCTCGGCATCTCACCCTGTCCAGGTGGCACCATTTTGCAATAGCCCCTCCTGTTCTCCTGTCTCTGGATAAGGTTTACATTCTCCTGAGTCCCTGTCAGAGCCCCTCCAATACGTGGCTGGTGGCTATTTATGTCATTGGCGAGGGTGGGAAGGTATTCCCTGGCCAGAGTGGGGAGCATACAGGGGAAAAGGTTTTCACGTGGTCCACTTGCCTGCAGCGTGGGTGAGGATGGTGAGTTGTAGGGAGGAAGTCCTAAAAGGGAGGAAGGTCAGGTGGTGGAAGGTCTGAGACCCTCCCTGGCACTGCCACCCTCTGCCACCTCCCTGGACCTGTGAGAGCGGAATAAGACTCTGGCTGATGGCATGCGATGAACACCCAGGCAGGGCATCATACAAGAGAGGGGCTGTGGGGCTGACTCAGCTGTTTGCTGAGGATTGACCATCTTCATTCCCAAACCAACCCAACGCTGGATGTCTGGCAGTACAGAGTACTTGCCCGTGGCTCTCGAGGGGAAGATGCCTCATAATTACTTGTTTAAAATGCAGGTTGCAGAGACCTTCTCTGAAGAGTCTGTTTCAGGTCTAGGGTGATGCCTAGGAATAAGCAATTTAATAATCTCCCCAGGTGATTCCGATGCGTTTGGCGCATGGACCACACTTGGGGATCACCCACCTCACAGGTTAATCTGACTTGCCTGCAGCCAAATATAACTACACAGGCTCCAGAATATGTCCTTGGACAATTGCCACATTATCAATATCTCTGGTCCAGAAGTTCAACTGAGGAATCTCTATTACCCACACTAAGCATGTGTTCCCCTCTCTCCCAGGTGCGACAGAGAAGTCCTGCCAAGCATATCTGCAATCCCCATGGAAAGGAGTTCATGCCTTATCAATGCTCAGTTTGTCGGGCCCAAAGTATATGTGAGCGTGTCCTGCTATGGGCCATCTGGAACCCTAGTGCTCCACAGTACTACAAATAAATCCCTGAACTCTTTCCTAAAATTCTTAACTGTAATAAGGCTGTAGAACTAACCAACATATTCATTTTCCTTGCTTTTGGTGGAAAATAGATCTACTTAGTATGGTGACATTGGGCCGAATTCCCTGCAGTAAACATTTATTGAATACCCACTGTGTGTTAGGCCAAGCTGACATGAACTTTACATGTTTACATGTCATTGATTCATTAGTACACTGGCAAATAAATTAGCACTCAAGCAGGCAATATTGTTCAAAACATAAGCTCTGTAAGAGGAACAAAATAACGAAATTTAAAAGAAGAGGTTTGCAGACAAAGATGTCACAAAGAAAGAAAACTACAGGCCAATATCACTGATGAACCTAGATGCAAAAATCCTCAACAAAATACTAGCAAACAGAATCCAACAGCGCATTAAAAGCATCATACACCATGATCAAGTGGGGTTTATCCCAGGAATGAAAGGATTCTTCAATACAGGCAAATCAATCAATGAGATATACCATATTAACAAATTGAAGGAGAAAAACCATATGATCATTTCAATAGATGCAGAAAAGGCTTTCTACAAAATACAGCATCCATTTATGATAAAAACCCTCCAGAAAGTAGGCATAGAGGGAACTTACTTCAACATAATAAAGGCCATATATGACAAACCCACAGCCAACATCATTTTCAATGGTGAAAAACTGAAACCATTTCCTCTAAGATCAGGAACAAGACAAGGTTGTCCACTCTCACCACTTATTATTCAACATAGTTTTGGAAGTTTTAGCCACAGCAATCAGAGAAGAAAAAGAAATAAAAGGAATCCGAATCGGAAAGAAGAAGTACAGCTGTCACTGTTTGCAGATGACATGATACTGTACATACAGAATCCTAAAGATGCTACCAGAAAACTACTAGAGCTAATTAATGAATTTGGTAAAGTAGCAGAATACAAAATTAATGCACAGAAATCTCTTGCATTCCTATACACTAATGATGAAAAATCTGAAAGAGAAATTAAGGAAACACTCCCATTTGCCATTGCAACAAAAAGGATAAAATACCTAGGAGTAAACCTACCTAAGGAGACAAAAGATCTGTATGCAGAAAACTATAAGACACTGATGAGAGCTTCCCAGGTGGCACAGTGGTTGAGAGTCCGCCTGCCGATGCAGGAGACACGGGTTCGTGCCCTGGTCCGGGAAGATCCCACATGCCGCAGAGCGGCTGGGCCCGTGAGCCATGGCCGCTGAGCCTGTGCATTCGGAGCCTGTGCTCTGCAACGGGAGAGGCCACGACAGTGAGAGGCCCGCGTACTGCAAAAAAAAAAAAAAAAAAAAAAGACACTGATGAAAGAAATTGAAGATGATACAAACAGATGGAGAGATATACCATGTTCTTAGATTGGAAGACTCAACGTTGTGAAAATGAGTATACTACCCAAAGCAATCTACAGATTCAATACAATCCCTATCACACTACCAATGGCATTCTTTACAGAACTAGAGCCAAAAATTTCACAATTTGTATGGAAACACAAAAGACCCCGAATAGCCAAAGCAATCTTGAGAAAGAAAAACAGAGCTGGAAGAATCAGGCTCCTGGACTTCAGACTCTACTACAAAGCTACAGTAATCTAGACAGTATGGTACTGGCACAAAAACAGAAATAGAGATCAATGGAACAGGATAGAGAGTCCAGAGATAAACTCATGCACATGTGGTCACCTTATCTTTGATAAAGGAGGCAAGAATATACAATAGAGGGCTTCCCTGGTGGTGCAGTGGTTGAGAGTCTGCCTGCTGATGCAGGGGACACAGGTTCATGTCCCAGTCCGGGAAGATCCCACATGCTGTGGAGCAGCTGGGCCTGTGAGTCATGGCCACTGAGCCTGCACGTCCAGAGCCTGTGCTCCACAACGGGAGAGGCCACAACAGTGAGAGGCCTGCGTACAGCACAAAAAAAAAAAAAAAAAAAAAAGAATATAAAATAGAGAAAAGACAGCCACTTCAATAAGTGGTGCTGGGAAAACTGGACAGCTACATGTAAAAGAATGAAATTAGAACACTCTGTAACACCATATACAAAAATAAACTCAAAATGGATTAAAGACCTAAATGTAAGGCCAGAAACTATAAAACTCTTAGAGGAAAACATAGGCAGAACACTCTATAACATAAATCACAGCAAGATCCTTTTTGACCCACCTCCTAGAGAAATGGAAATAAAAATAAACAAATGGGACCTAATGAAACTTAAAAGCTTTTGCACAGCAAAGGAAACCATAAACAAGACCAAAAGACAACCCTCAGAATGGGAGAAAATATTTGCAAATGAATCAACGGACAAAGGATTAATCTCCAAAATATATAAACAGCTCATGCAGCTCAATATTAAAAAAACAAACAACCCAGTCCAAAAATGAGCAGAAGACCTAAATAGACATTTCTCCAAAGAAGATATACAGAGTGCCAACAAACACATGAAAGGATGCTCAACATCACTAATCATTAGAGAAGTGCAAATCAAAAGTACAATGAGGTATCACCTCACACCAGTCAGAATGACCATCATCAAAAAATCTACAAACAATAAATGCTGGAGAGGGTATGGAGAAAAGGGAACCCTCTTGCACTGTTGGTGGGAAAGTAAATTGATACAGCCACTATGGAGAACAGTATGGAGGTTCCTTAAAAAACTAAAAATAGAACTACCATACGACCCAGCAATCCCACTACTGGGCATATACCCTGAGAAAACCATAATTCAAAAAGAGTCATGTACCACAATGTTCATTGCCGCTCTGTTTACAATAGCCAGGACATGGAAGCAACCTAAGTGTCCATTGACAGATGAATGGATAAAGAAGATGTGGCACATATATACAATGGAATATTACTCAGCCTTTAAAAAGAATGAAATAATGCCACTTGCAGCAACATGGGTGGACCTGGAGATTATTATACTAAGTGAAGTAAGTCAGACAGAGAAAGACAAATATCATATGATACCGCTTATAAAAATGATAAGCAGTAAAAAAAATGATACAAATGAACTTATTTACAAAACAGAAACAGACTCACAGATAGAAAAGAAACTTATGGTTATCAAAGTGGAAAGATGGCAGAGAAGAATAAATTGGGAGTTTGGGATTGACATATACAGACTGTTGTATTTAAAATAGATAACCAACACAGACCTATTGTATAGCACTGGGAACTCTGTTCAATATTCTGTAATAACCTAAATGGGGAAAAAATTTGAAAGAGAATAGATACATGTATATGTATAATTGAATCACGTTGCTGTACACCTGAAACTAACACAACATGGTAAATCAACTATAGTCTAATATAAAATAAAAATGTAAAAAAGGCAGAGATTGTCAGTTTAAAAAAATAAAGTTATTACAAAATAAAAAAATGTGGTATATATATATTTATATACACATATACAATGGAATATTACTCAACCTTAAAAAAGAATGAAATAATGCCATTTGTAGCAACATGGATGGACCTAGAGAGATTATCATATGAAGTCAAGTAAATCAGGCAAAGAAATACAAATATTATATGATATCACTTCTATATGGAATCTAAAAAAATAATACAAAGCGACTTATTTGCAAAATCGAAATAGACTCACAGGCATAGAAAACAAACTTATGGTTACCAAAGGGGAAAGAGGAGGGGAAGGGATAAATTAGGAGTGTGGGATTAATAGATACACACCACTATATATAAAATAGATAAGCAACAAGGATATACTGTATTGCACGGGGAACTATATTCAATATCTTGTAATAATCTATAAGGGAAAAGAATCTGAAGTTGTACACCTGAAATTAAAACAATATTGTGAATCAACTATAGTCTAATAAATAAAATTAAATTAAATTTTAAAATAAAATTAAAAAATTTTAACAAGCCAACAAAATACCTGTCTATTCTCCTTGCATCCTGCCCCGCCTCCTCCCTCTGCTCCTCTCTGGGCCACTGCAATGGTCACTCTGTTCTCGCCTCCTCCACTCCAACCTCTTCCAATCCATTCCTCACAGAGCAGTCAGACTGCTTAAAAACCTAAACCCCATGATGCCTCTACCCTGAATCAAACCCATCAGTGACTTTCCATTGTCCTCAGAATGTAATCCAAGTTCCTGCCTGTGGTCTCCCAGGCCCTATGGGATCTGACCCCTCTTCTGTCTCCCTATTCATCTCTTGTCTCTGTTCACTCCAGCCCCTAGGCACACTGTCCTCCCCTTTCAATTTCTTCCAATGCCAAGTCCCTCTCTCCTTAGGTCATTGCAGATGCTGTCCCTTCTGCCCAGCATACCCTTCCCAAGCATTTCACGTAACTGAATCTTTCTCATCTTTTAGGTATCAGCTTAAATGGCACCTTTCCTAAGAGGACGTCCCATCCAAAGTGGGCCTTCCCTGTTATTCTTTCATGTTTACTGTCCCTTTTCTTCATAGCACTTGCTTTTTTCTTCATCTGTTGTCCCTCCTCTCCACTAGACTATAAGCTCTATGAGAGCAAGGACCGCACATGCTTTGTCCATTACTGTACAACCAGCTCCCAGCTCAGTACCTGACACATGGCAGACATTAAGTCCATTAAATGAAGTTTTTTTTTAAAAAAAGGATGAATGAATGCACAAATGAATGAGGCTTCCTTGAATCCTTTCCACTTGTACCCTCCTAAGTAAGACGATATGACTTTTAAATAATATATGGTGCCCTCCCTTCCCAAATTTCATTCTCTCCATTTATACTCATTTGTTGAATACTCTCTATGTGTCTGCACTAATTTCCCATCACAGTAACATCTTATTTATCTAATGAATATCATCTCACACCCTTTTTTTCCAACTCAACTGAGAAGTCAGAAATAAGCAAAAAATCCTCTGCAATAAACCGCAAACTGTGGTATTCCAGCTTTTGGGGTCCCGATTCAGATAAATTTTAATATTTTCCCACACTTCTAATAGGCACAAAGATCTGCTCTTCAAACCTAGGGCTAATCAGATGTATCTCTTTTGTTGGTGGGAAAGGGTGCTGCGGAATGCCATTAAATAATGGCTACATTTTCCAACAGAAGATCTCAAGAAAGGAAATTTAAATCAAAACTCAAACAGACATAGAATTCTTTCTTTTTTTTTTTTTTTTGCGGTACGCGGGCCTCTCACTGTTGTGGCCTCTCCCATTGTGGAGCACAGGCTCCGGACGCGCAGGCTCAGCGGCCATGGCTCACGGGCCCAGCCACTCCGCAGCATGTGGGATCTTCCCGGACCGGGGCAAGAACCCGTGTCCCCTGCATCGGCAGGCAGACTCCCAACCACTGCGCCACCAGGGAAGCCCTCAAATAGACAGAGAATTCTTATTTTAAGGCATTCATAAATCACAGTCTCAACCCTGTGTGCTCTCGCGCGTGTGTGTGCGTGCGTGCGCGTGCGCGCGCACACACACACACACACACACACACACACTTCCTCTAGCTCACTCACCCACAGCCACCATCAGACACAATGTGTCTCCCTCCAGGGAGGGGCATGAAGTGCACTTTCCTTGGTGTCTTGCTTGGAGCCTGGGATGCCCAAAGGGGTCCATTTCAAGAGGTCTTCCTTATGGGATCCAGGAATGCAGGGAGCCTGGGATTCCTTCAGCTCTTCTTGGATTGTTTGTCTAGAATTCCGGCCCTCCAGAAGCTTAGGAGACACCCCAGTAGCTCATGGATGAATCCCTTCAGCATCAAAGGACTTTCCAGCATACACTGCCTTGTCAAGAGAATTCACACCTGCAACTGCCCCTGCAAGGACCCTTCTTCCACAGGTTCCATTAGGTCAAAGTCAGTATTTGACCTTATCAAACTTGTACATATAGAGTATTTACTCTATTAAGTAATTATTCATTATTCATTCATTCACATTTGGTGTGACCTGTGTGCTAGGCAGGCAATATGGTGGGAGTACAGACATCAGCCGGACGGTCTCTGCCAGTCTCGGCCCTCAAAATACTGCACATGTACTGTGATGCCCAGGAATTTCCTGTTTCTAAGAACAGCCCTTTCTTTCTTCAATAGCCTATGAGGTGGGTGCCCCTAGGGATTCTTAACCTCAGCTCTGTCAAGTTCTTATCATCTGTTTACAATATGTTCACCTATCTCAAAAACACCCTGCCCTGATTTATAGATATCTCGCTACATTATTTGTTTTTTCTGGCTCAACTGGAACTGCCTGCCAGGCCCCTCCTTCTCCATCTCCACCTCCCTGCTGGTGGAGGGTGGAAATGTGGATTTAGCCTCAGCCTTGTCCTACAGGCCACCACAGGGGTTTTTCAGGATGGGAAACAGACACGGTTAAAACCCATTCTTAGGAGCTGTCCTGTGAAAGGGGTCTTGCATATAAACTCCTGAGGGGAAAATTTACATGTATAAATATGTTATATATATATTATGTATATGTACGCATACATACATACATATATATTTATATAAAATTTATGTATATGTATATAAAATTTATGTATATGTATAAAATTTATGTATATACACATATGTATATATGTCTATCTGAGAGTGCTCCCCAGTTTGTTGCAATCTCATTACTAGTTATCTCCATAAAAAGACCTCCTGATGAGTAGTCTGGGAGTGAAATTAATTATGTAGATGTTCAGGCATGCAAAGCCCCAAGGGTGCAAGGCCTGGAGGGAGTGAGACCAGGTCTGTGGCCAGAACCCACCATGAGATGGCTTGCCCATTTTTCTGTGTTAGACTTCTTTTTTTTTTTTTTAACATCTTTATTGGAGTATAATTGCTTTACAATGGTGTGTTAGTTTCTGCTTTATAACAAAGTGAATCAGCTATACATATACATATATCCCCATATCTCTTCCCTCTTGCGTCTCCCTCCCTCCCACCCTCCCTATCCCACCCCTCTAGGTGGACACAAAGCACGAGCTGATCTCCCTGTGCTATGCGGCTGCTTCCCACTAGCTAGCTATTTTACATTTGGTAGTGTTTATATGTCCATGCCACTCTCTCACTTCGTCCCAGCTTACCCTTCCCCTCCCTGTGTCCTCAAGTCCATTCTCTATGCGCAGAACAGTTTTTAAACCACAGATCACACTGGATCACTGTTGCCCCTCCACGGCTTCCCTAGACCTCAATATTAAATCCAAGCCTCTTTAACCTGGCCCACAGAATCCTCCCATCTTGACTCCTGTTGACCTCTAGCTACATCCTTATTCCTTAACACTTGTTCCCTTGTACTAATGATCCAACTACTCGTATCCCATGCTTGTGCTTGCTTCCGGTCTTAGAACATGCTGCACTACTGCCTGGAGCTCCTAGCCCTCCACTCCTTAATTCTTAGTCAATCTTAAAGACCCTGTTCAGACACCACCTGAAGGTACCAGGGCAGAACACTCAACGCCCTCTACCACCACCACCGCTTTCCCAGCAGCTGGACTAGGAAGCCCTGCTATTGTTCCCGGAGCCTCCTAGTTCCCCCGTGGCGGGCCATTACCAGAGTGTATGTTAATTGCCGGCTTAGTTGTCTGTTCCCCTCACCAGAATGTAAGACCCTTGAGACGTGGATTCTCTCCTATTCGATACTGTATCCCTGTAGCCAGCACAGTTCCCAGAATATAGCAGACGAACTCAGTAAGTGTTTGTGGCATTCATTCATTCATAAATAGGTTTGCTGGGATAGATAAATCCTAAGCCTCGATGCCAGGAATGATCTTGATAAAGCAGGTGACACAGTAAGAAAAACTCTAGGCAGGAAGTCATGAGTTCTGAGTTCCTTGTAAACTCGGGCGAGTCACTTCTCGCGGCACAGACCTTCAGTTCTCCTCCATATAAAACCCCGGAATCCAAATCTCAGAGGTCCTTGTCAACCTTTTGTGGCCCATGGTGTTTATTCATACCTGCTTTTTTAAAGAATTACTCTTATAATTACTCTGTGTTGCCTATAAGGAATGTCAGAAGACCATCATGTCCAGAAGGACCCTCTTAAAAATCCATAAATAGCATTAAGGACAAAATTAGAAACAAGGGCTGCTTTGGTCGCAACGGGACTTAGTCGTCAAAGCCCAACTGTCAGTGCCTCTTGCTGACTTCTCCCTGGGATTGAGGAGCCCCGGCCCTCATTTCCTCCTAACTGGCATCCTGAGGCTTCTCTATGAAAACTCCACCATCTTTTCCCTGCAGAGCTGGAATATTTGCTGAATTCCAAAGACTGGGGGTGAACATATGGCTCACAATCAGGGTCTGAGAAGAGCTGGAAAGGTGTCAGATTCCATGAATGAGCATAAAGTGTCTAGAAGGTTGGTATAACCCTCCAGAGCTCAGGGCCTGGGGCCATCGAATCCTGGGCTGGAGTGGAGGGCAGTGGGTGGAAGGTTCAGAATTACTGCAAGGGCTCCACAATCCCTTTCTGAATCAAGCATTGTCTGACTAAGTGAGTAGTATGTCTTGCAAGTATACATAGTTTTTCAAATGTACACCAGAGCTGCCATCATGACTAGCGAAATAAACTTCCCTTTAAAAGGTAGCTCTAAATTCATACCAGGTGTCTTGTGCTTTTCTCACTCAATGCATGCTGCAAGAGATATGCAAGACTCCCAGTTCCAGGAAGGCCAGCTCCAGGAAAGGCGAATCCCAGTCTGTTTTGTGACTGTACTCCTAGCACCTTGCTCAAGGCCAAGCATACTGGGTGCTTAATAGTCAGGATTCAGGGAATTATTTTTTTAAATTTAAAACAGACCTATATTTGAAAAGGTTAGGAACCACTGGCTAATCAGAATAATGAATAAAATAATATTTTTGTGTTTCATAAAGGCTTTTGCAACTTAAAAAAAGAATTGCTTTCACATACATCACTGCATTTGGCCCTAAAAAAACGACCTTGCGAGGAAAGTGAACGCAGGGTCCAAGAGGCTGCCTGCAGTGCGCTGCAAACAATGAATAAGGGAACCGGGTCTTCAGCTGTGTGCTGGGGGATTGTAGCAATTTGCAGAGAAGACTGTCCTCTGTCCCTCTGGTCACTGGAGTGGCTCAGATGCGTAACATCTAGGTAGGATAAGGCTCTAAAATAAGACTGGTGTTTTGTCAAGTCGATTTAGTTACTGTGTAAGAATTACAAGGACGGTCCAGAGCTCTTGCATTTAAAAAGATGAAGGAGCTGGGGAAGTTGCCTGAGAAATCATAGGCTAGAGACGCTCCTTCTGCATCTCTACTGTTTCCCTTTTTTTCTGCCATTAAATAGAAATATAATGGGGGGGAGGGGAATGCAAAAAGAAGGTTAATCTTTGTTCAGTAACTTAAAGTGTGTATTTTTGTGCGTTTTGACTGAGGTGCAAGATTTAAGGGTCGTGAAAGATGGTCAAGATACAAAGCACAATGTGACGTGGATCCGAATGTGGTCCTGCCACACATTGATTGGGAGACTTTGGGTAAGTAAAGCAACTTCTCACAGCCTCAGTTTCTGACCTGTAAAATGGGCTCATTCTGCTCTTTGTCCTACCGGTCAGCCTGAAGCCCTCCAGGCAGAACTGTGATTTGTGTAATCTCCAGAGAACCACAGCTCAGATTAAATTTTCTCAACGAGCAATTATTCAGATGTTGTGGGGTGGGGCATCCCTGGGCTGGAACCCAGCTTCTCCCATCTTGTTTTTATTTTTACACCCCCGAAGTCCAAAACCAGCTGTCTGAATCACTTGCAAACAGAGCCAAAAGAGTTTTCATGCGTCACAGGAGGCCACGGGCTCCAGCCACGCCTCAGGATGATGTACTAAAAATATCTTCCCAGTGCTATTTTTAAGGCCCTGCAGGCTGCTAACCACAGGTGCAGAGAGAGCTCCTCACTGCGTGCCGGGAAAAGGTGCCAAGTTTATGGCCAGGTGGGCCCTTGGGTCTGTTAAGGAGCTGGACTTAAAAACCCCACATCCTCCTCTCTGACCACCGGGATGGCTCACTGTGCAAGGACACAGTGCAAGTACAACCTTGACCCACTCCAGGGACGCTGCCAGACAGACAGGGCCATCCTTATGTCAGCTGTGTGCAACCTTTCCACGCTGGACATTCTCTGAACCACTGGCACAGAGGCTTCTGCCAAACGAGGACGCTGGGTGCTGCTCCCTCATGTTTGAACAATCATTTATAATCTTCAAAGCATATTCACACCCATTACCTTCTCTGATCCTCAGGACACTCCTGCTACATGAGTATTATCATTCCCATTTCATGGATTAGGAAAATAAAGGAATATGTGTGCTCTTCTAACATCCTTGTTAGGCCGTGGAATGCAAAACAAATCCTTGGGTGTCTGAAGGTGGGATGAGCTTGGATAGTATGACATGGGCTCAGAAGTTCCTTCTGTCTCTCTCTTCCTTCTCGTAGTGGTGAGTATTCCCACCTGTCCTTCTGTCTCCTACACTGTGGCCACACCCACCTCCCCTGGAGTCAGACTCCTCACCATTCACTCATTCATTCATTTATTCATTTAACAAACATTTCCTGAACACCCAGGCCGGGCCCTCCCTGTGCTAGGCTCAGAGATAAATGATGTCATCCTTGCCCTGGGGAGGTGACAGTGATAGGACACAATCCACAGTGCATGGTGGGCCCAGGGTGGTGGGAGACGTCACGAGAGGCTTCAGGAAGGAGTCATCCCTGTGGGTGTCTGAAGGCTGAGTAGGAATTAGAAGAAGAGTGGTCCAGACAGAGGGAGCAGCCTGGGCCAGGCAGGCGGTGCGGGGGAGCAGGGAGCGTGTGGGAAGGGAAGGCAGGTCAGAGTGGGTGCAGGCGGAAGGCAGGGGCCGCGAGGCTGGACCACCACCAGGGTCAGACAGGAGGCACAGGGGCTGCCGGGAGGGTGGCGCCGTCACTGGAGGCTTTTAGCAGAGGGCGGCGTGATCACCTGTGGGTTTCAGAAGCATCCCTGTGCTGGCTGTGCGTGGAGGACAGGAGGGGGCGAGGCTGGGGAGAAGGAGGTCTGATGGAGGTTGTTAAAATAGAGCCGGTGAGACAGGATAGGGACCTGGACAGAGGTAGGAGGGGTCAGAAAAGATGAAAAGCAGGATCCAATTTTAGAAGTACTTAAAAGTAATGAAAAGATAGACTACAAATTAGTTACAGGTCTTAGTGACTCATTGGATGTGTGGGGACAGGAGAAAAGAAGAATCTGAGGTCAGCCCAGGGTCAGCCTTGGGTGACTGGGGGCAGGTTGATGCCTTTCAGGGAGTGGGAGCCATGGAGGAGGGAGCAGGTAGAGGGAAAGGGCAGGCTTGTTTTGAATGCCCCATGGTAAGGAGCCCAAGTAGTCACAATAAACGGGAAATCAGATCTGTAACTGGGAGCTCAGGGGAGAAATCCAGGCTTGGGCGTACACGTTTGGAAGGAGGTGGGGAGTTGATAAAGCCTTAGAGCAGAGGGGGTCTCAACCCTCACTCTCACCGAAACCAAATGGGAAGCTTAAAAGAAAAGCTACTGGTATCTGCGCCCCATTTCCAGAAATTATGATTCAATTACTGCAGAATGGGCCCTGGCCTCAGTAGATTTTAAAAGTTCCCAGGTGCTCCCTGTGATGAGTAGCCGGGGTTGGGAAACGCGGCTGTGGAGGTGTGACGATGGAGCAGAGATGGCCTGGACAGATGGTAGATGGACAGGCCCGTGGTGTACGTGGGGCCCAGGGAGGACGGAGAGCCCAGAGTCGGCCTGGCCTCCAAGGAGGAGGCCTCAGGGGAGAGCAGCATTATCTCGCCAGCCCAAGGAGTGTGGGTACTAGGAAGGAGGCCCCGGGGGCCGCCATCAGGTGCTCCAGAGAGCTGGGCAGCGTGAGGGCTGGAGTGTGTGCAGGGGCTGACCTAGGCCAGGGCAGACCTAGGGAGGGGGATTGCAGGGCCAGATGGGGCCAGACTAAGGGAGAGTGGAGAAGGGGAGTGAAGACCACCAGAGGTGGCGACTCAGTTAAGAAACATGGCTCTGAATGGAAGCAGAGGGAATAGCTAGAGGACACGATCAGACAGATTTGAGGTAGTCTGTCCCGTGCTAAGGAGACCAGGCGGGCAAGTTGACAACTCCCTGCATGAGAGGGGAGAGTTAAGTTCACAGAGGGGGGCGGTTCCGAGGAAGCTGAGGGCCCAGGGGAGAGATGAGCCCTAGGAAGAGGGATGCTCCCCCACCTGGGGCATCACCTGCCCCCACAGAACCCAGCACCTGTATGTGCCCCACAAGTTGTACTGACAGGTGGGCAGACATTGCTGCTTCCCTCCTCCCCCTGGGCCCACCTCCAGCCCTGCTTTCTCGTGCTCCCCTTCGTGTCTTCCCCCCACTGCTCCAGCAGGAAACGCCAGGCACTGCCTTGATGCAGGAGTCCCACCCTCTCCTGCCCACTCCTTGACCCCAGAATGATTTTTATCAACTGTTAAGTAGACTGGGAATGCCTTGAAAGCAGGGACTCAAAGTTTGCCTGAAGTGCTTGGTAATAACATATGGTAGGTTCTTAATGCACATGTGTTGTATAAACTCATTCACGCACACATGCAAAAGCATAAAGCATTGACATCAATACATATACATGTATGTTACATACATGTGCCTAATCGTGCCCTGCTCAGCGCAGGGCAGGCACATATATGCCCACACTGGGCAGGAGTGTTCGCTAAGATCTCCCCGTGGGACTGTTTGGCCGCTCTCTGTGACGCGCTCCCATGTGCTGGAAAGAAGCCCTCCATGGACACAGGGCCTGGCTCATCCACGTTTCCTGGATGTATCTGCTCTTGTTTAGGACATATCACAGGTCATTTTCGAATTCTGGAATGCGAGTACTTCTGACATATGGTTAAAGGGAAGGAAGTTCGTCATTGCATTATGGAATGTATGCTCCAGGAGGCTCACTTTTTCTTTCAACAGTAAATGGCTTCTAGGAAGATAACAGGAAGAGGCGTTTTTCCAGCGCTCATCCACATTCCCAGTTTGCTCAAGAAGCATATGGCGGAAGCAGGGACTAAATTTCCACTTGCAGTTGATTTCCTAGCTTATAAGAGCTGTAAAAGAATGTCCAGCCAATTTTCAGCCTTCCAACACCAATTCTTGTTTCTGCTAACACATGTTAAGGCATATTGCAAAAAAATTTTTTTAATCCAAATTCAGTATATTTTAAAAAATTTATTCAAAGTGTTTTATTTTTTTGGTTTTATTTTTTTTTTTAAATACACAAACTGCTCTCCTTAAGCCAAAAAGCTTCTTCACTCCAGGCAAAAATAGTAAGCACATGGATGATATGCGATCGTGGGATAATGGATTTTTTTTTTAAACTTGTGTGCGGATTTTAATGGAGACACTGTCCCTCCTGTCTGTGAGGAACAGTGAGAAGGAGCCACGTCTATGTCTTGATAACCCCCCGCCCTCTCCCCTCCCCCCAGTCCCCCCTCCACTCCCCCCCACAACCTCCCACCCATCTCACACACACCACACACACACTGTACAACGGCACAGAAAATACATAAACTTGAGCCAGGTCTGTGTGAGGCTGAATTTCTTAGTGAGTTAGGGCCACTGGCTCAAGGTACATTGGCGCTACTGAGGTCATTTGAGTACCCCCTTCCATCCTACCCCCTGCTTCTCATGGCCACAGATACAAGCCCTGACACTGGCTAGCCACACTGCAATGCAGTTGTTCCCAGGCCCCAGGTTGCCATTTTCCTGCCTCTAACCCTGACTGCTTGAGTAATGAGGGAGGATTCTACCCACCCCCGGAATAAGAGGATGGAAGCCCAATGCAGTTACCGTTTTCTGTCTCAGAAGGGCTTCTGGGAACAGAGGTTCCTAGAACTGTGGGATCTTCCTGGCTTTTTTTTTTTTTTTTTTTTACAACATAGTGACCCGATATTTCTATACATCTCAAAATGATCACCATGATAAGTCTAGTTATGATCTGTCACATACGAAGATGGTACAGAATTATTGAGTATATTCATCCCATGTGGATGGTTTTCTGACATGCTGAGCAGTTACGTCCTTTAGGTCTCAGAGTCTGTGTGTTTGCATGGAGATGGGTGGGTAAAAATGGTGGTAGCAGGAGCCAGGCTGGAGGAGGGTGGAATCCCAGGGATACAGTGGCAAGGCAGCTGTCGAGAGGAGAGGAAAACAAGATGAAGGCCCAGGGCTTGTCTGAGGAAGAAAGGACAGGGAGCCTGGCCGGGCCTCAGAAAGGAGCTGGGGGAGTTCAGAGTGACTGCAGAGGACGGAGGAAAGGAGGGAAGAAGAAAAGAAAGAAGGAAAGGATAGAAACGCAAGATCTTTCTAGTTCCTACTTCACTTCCTGTCTGGAATGTGTGGGGATAATCTGTCAGAACACAGGCCCTCCTGACACTCACTGCATCCTACAGCTGTGACACTTGACTGGGGATGCAGGACCTGTAGACAGGAACATCTCAGCAGAGACCCCTTCTTCCTGACGATGACATCATTATCACTCACTCGAGATGGGCGCTTATTAATAACAGCAGTTTCACCAGATTCCCAGGTGGGGGAACACCCAGCTCCTATTTCGTTCGTGCTTGAAATGAGGTTACCTCAGAAGCAGCTGGAGGAACAGGGATCCTGGAACAGAGAAGACAAAGGGAGGCATGGGAACTGCCTTCAAATATCTGAATGGCCATCCTAAGTGTGAACGAGGGGCAGGCTTACTCCTTCAGAGCCCCGGGAGGTGGGGGGAGAAGGTAGCGTGTTTCAAGTCACTGAAAGCAAGAATCATGGTGCAGGCTGCTTTGGGAGGTGGTGAGTTCCCCACGCTGGGAGATTCAAGCAGGGGCAACATTTGTCAGGGATACCCCACAGTGATGGTTGTTAATCTGCCCTTTGTGATCGATCCTGCAGGGGGAGAGTGGAAGCTTGGTCCAGCCTCCTATCTCCTCCGTGGGTCCTCTTTGTGTTGCCTGGACAGGAATCACCCAAGACTGCCCGAGCCTTTCAGGGCTGCACAGTCTGAGCTGTCTTCCTTGTGAGGGAGCCTGTCTCTGTCTGGCCTATGACCCTAGCTCACCAAAAGTGACCAGGACCCTCACTATTGCTGAGTTACAACCCAATGTCCTGGTTTTGACCGTATGAGGAAGCTTTATTTTATTAATGAGGAACGTGGGGCTTACAGAGGTTATGTAACTAGCTGGTAAGTGGAAGTCTGGCCCAGGCTCCCAGCACTAGGCCATGTCGATTTTTAAAGGCATTCTTAGGTAAGATGGGTAATGTAAATAACTACTTCTCTTAATTTAATCTGTTTGTAAACCAAGTTTTTGAAATACATTCCTTAAAATGGTATCTAGTGAAACATGATTTCATCCCGAGTCCCCACCCACAGAAGTTTTGTTTTCCTACATTTTTCTCTTTCATCACAGGACACATCAATTAAGGATTACCAAACTCTGGGGAGCTGTAATACCTGATGATTGCTTGTTTGATTTTGTAATCCATCCTCCTACCCCTTCCTAAAAAGACTTTCTGTAGCAGATGGAGGCATGCAGGTGCACGTGCAAACCAAACATTTAAAACACATTTTGTTTCCACACATTCTGTGAGATATGGGGGGACAACAAGATGTTCTGGGTGGTCTGAGGTCAGGAATCTGGGAGTAATGCAAATTAGACAGGGGAGAGGTGTCGGGAGAAGCCATGCCTCTGAGTCACTGCCTAACTCTGCAGTCAGGTTCCCTCTTGGGCGTCAGAGCTCCCAAGGATAAAAGCAGAAGGTGGGATAGTTAGGCATACAGGTCATATCCATAACCTTTGGTTTAAAAAAGGTAGTACTCTGCCTGTGACTTGGGAGGTGGCGATATCCACACACTCAGGGATGTGTCTTTGGGGGCCTTACACCTGCTGGGAGGGAAATTCTCCCCTCAGTTTCCATAATGCAGCTCTTCAAGGAAGACCCTGCCTTCTCATAAACTTTCAGGAAAGGCTTTAAAGGGGTCAAGAATTCTCTGTCCCTTTCCTCCTTTTATCAGGACTCCTTCTACTTCATCCCTGGGGAAAAGGCCACGACACACTGATGAAGAGGGAGTCAGGGGTTACTTCCTGAAGAGAAATAAATACATTAAATGGGGGAGGGGCAGTGTGGCTGGAGGCAATGGAGCCTTGTTCAAGCAGCATGTGGAGGTGGGGAATGTAGCCGGATCCCCAGCAATTTAATGTGCTCTGATCCCTAAGCAGAGGAGTACAGCTTAAGGCGGTCTAAACATAGGTGCTGAGGGGCAGAGATGTTTCATTCCCAAAAGGATTATGGGAAATTCACCCTTAAGCAAACTCAGGGCATTCCCACCCTGAACCCCTTAAAGTGTAGCCAAAGTGTGTACTGTGCTGGAAACCAAGGAGACAAAGCCCTCCAGCAACCCCCTGTGCTAATGGGGTGTGCGAAGAGGGACCCAGGAGGGTGTCATAATCTTAAAATAGATAAATAAATTGATTACTTGGCTTGTTGTTCGTTTCTTTTGGGGCTATTCTGCATTAAAAAAAAAAAGAAGGGAGGGAAGAGAGGAAGGAAATGTAGGAAAAAGTCAAATGTTTAAAGAAACTGATTTACATGAATTATAAATATGCCCTCAAGCTTCTAGAAAAGCAGAGGGTTTGTCAGAGAAAAATAACACCAATCAGGATAGTTCACCACTACACCCGAGGAAGGGAAAAGACAGAGAAAGAAGAAAAGAGAAGAAAAGGGAAAATAGAAGGAAGGAAAATAAGAAGGAAGGAACAAAGCGGGGCAGGAAGGGAGGGGGAGAGAGGAAGAAAGACGGTAGTCAGAAATTAAATCATTATTTCTTTTTAATCATAAAATTAGCTTAATTAAAAAATATATTTAGTGTAACATCTGATATATTTGGTTTTATTCTTTCCACTCTTCCACTATATTTTCCTGGAAAAATTGATCAGTGCAACTCAGAATTTTTCAGCACAAATCCATGCTCTAAGTGTCACTCCTGTTACTGTCAAACCTTAAAGGAACAACCTTCTCTCCTGGACTCTATTTACTGGTATGTGAATGGAGGACAAAGTAAATGAAGAGCGCTCTGTCCCTGAAATGGACTGAAGAAGCTGCATTCACAGTCCTGGGTTAATAGTGAGGTCTGCGGGGAAAGAGACATGAAAGAAATTGGAAAACCAAGTTTGTGCAATAGCACATCCGTGTCCATGACATGCAGAAACCCAAGACCAAGAAATTAATATCAAAACCAGTTCAGAGCCAGTGACACCCAATGGCCCTAGCAGAGGCGAGTACAGAACTACCCTGGAGAAACCTCTTCATAAACCAAGGCACGTGGAACATTCCCAGACTACAACCCCTGCTGAAGATAGGGTTACAGTTAAAACAATCAAGACAACAAAGTAACAAAATGGACCTCAAGTTTGGAGAATCAGCGGCCATAACCGATGAGAGAGTAACCCGAAAGAGACTTTAAATGAGTAAGTTTCAAAGAGTGAATGGACCGGGAGAAAAGGGGCTTGGTGAGAGGGGCCAGCGTTTTCAGTAAGACTTGCTCTGAAGAGGAACAGAAATGGGGCAGTAGCTGGGCAGGGATGGAAAAGGACACGAATGGCATTTAAAGGTGGAAGACTGCTTGTTGGAGGGATGGCTGAGCAGACAGGGAGAGTTAAGGATGCACTGAGAGAGGAGACCATTGTAGGAGCAAAGTCTGAAAGTGGGTGAGAGGCGGTGAGAAGAAGAGGGTCTCGGGCAGGAAGAAGGGTGCCTTGTCCATCACAGCAGAGGGGAGAAGCTGGCACAGATGCACGCACGGCTCCGGCTTTGGAGGGTTGTGGGGAGATGAAGGTGTTTCTCTCTTGTGGCTTCTATTGAAAACAAATGAGACAAGGTCGTTGGGTGAAAGGGATGGAGTTTGAGGAAAAGGACAAAGCACACAGTTGTCCTCTCGCCGAGGAGGGTAGCAAGCTTTCCAGAAGAACTTTGGAGGACCGCAAATGCGACAAAGAGGTGTGTGGCTGTGAGTGCAACGAAGGGAGGAGGGTGAAAGGGTCGAGGGCGTTTTCAGGTGAGCGATTATAACACTAGCTGATTGCCTGGGGCACGTGGCTGTAGCGCGGATGATCAGAGGACAAGCCAGCCCCTTCGCTGAAGGACTTCCAGATGCTAGTTTCTCGAGGTCTGTTCTTGGCCTCTGTTCAATTTCTCCAGACAGGCAGAGCCTGGCTCCTTTCTGGACGGCATATGCCTGGCTGTGGAAAGGGGTAGGATCTCAAAGGTC
The DNA here is from genome assembly GCF_963455315.2 of Globicephala melas. NCBI lineage: Eukaryota > Metazoa > Chordata > Mammalia > Artiodactyla > Delphinidae > Globicephala > Globicephala melas. The sequence continues at coordinate 73,539,303 of NC_083317.1, read as the reverse complement.
ATTGCATACATTTCACTGAATCCTCTTGTTTTCAGCGCCTGTGTCACCGCCACTACCCTCCGCTGAGCCTAGGGACCGTAAGGTCAAAATCCATTCTGTTAAATCTATTTAGAGGCTAAATCGCCATTCTCCTGCTGGCACTGGCAGGGAAGGGCTGGGAGTAGGATGGTGTGAGCCCCTGACTCTGGGTGGTGAGGCGGGCGGTAAGAAACATAATGTTCAAGCCACAGACAGACGTTAAGACAAGGCTCCTCTTCTCATGTCTGAGCCACACCCTGCCCTCTGCAGTTTGGGTCAGAGGTCAGTTCTGGCCCTGGAGGTGACTCCAGGCTGTTTGAACATGGATTCTCTGGTCTCATGTGCCCAGAGCATGGTCTGGAAGGGGGCGAGTGGGCTCCTGCTGGGCACCCCTCGGCCTGTGGCCCCTCACCCTGGGGCCGTGGGAGGCCCGCATGTGGGTACATGGTGCAGGGTGAGGGGCAGAGACTTACATTGCTTGGCTCTCAGGGAGATGCTGCGTCTAACTAGCATTCGGTTAACTAGAAGATTACGAATACCTTATTCTCCATATGTCATCCATTTTTTTTTTTTTTTTTTTTTTTTTTTTTGCGGTACGCGGGCCTCGCACTGTTGTGGCCTCTCCCGTTGCGGAGCACAGGCTCCGGACGCGCAGGCTCAGTGGCCATGGCTCACGAGCCCAGCCGCTCCACGGCATGTGACATCCTCCCGGACCGGGGCACGAACTCACGTCCCCTGCATCGGCAGGCGGACTCCGAACCACTGCGCCACCAGGGAAGCCCCAACATATGTCATTCTTTACTTACCAGATAGGAACTTCCCATCCATCCAGAGCCCATGGATGCCGTTTTGACTCCATCTGGGTCACAAAACAGATTCCATCGAGTAGCACTGGAGAGCTCCACCTCCCCCAGAATCTGCTAGAGTCTTAATCGGGGAAGAGTAGCAGTAAGCTAAGAGCTTCTTTGCCTTGCCTGGCTGAATGCTCCCTGGGAAGAAGAGGCAAGAGCCCCTGGTTCACTGCTGATAACGAAACCTGACAGCCAATGTCAGGGGCAATTACTCTGGACTCTTCACTCGGCTTCTGACTCCCAATCCTGGGTTCTCACTATCAAAGGCAATGGAGCCAAGTGACAGTGTATGGGGACAGATGAGAACTGCAGTGAGAGGTAGCGACCTCTGCTTTCTGCGGGTTCCTTAGACCTTTCGTGTTGGGGAAGAGCAGTGGGCCAGGAGTCAGAAAGCTTGGGATTGGGAGTCAACTTTCCCTCTTCCCAGCTGATGATCCTGGGAAGAGATAAGCTGTAAAATGCGGCAGCTTTGGAGTTGTCTAAACTTGGGTTTGAATCCTGGCTCTGCCACGTCCCAGCTGTGTGACCTTGGACAAGCTACTTTACCTTTCTAACCTACACTGCCGCTGCCGACGCCGCAGCTTCCTCCGTTGTCAAGGGCGGGGCTTAGAGCTCAACCCAGACACCTGCAGGTGCCGGAAGCTGCGAAGGTGACACATTGCTTTTCAGACTCGGTGGGGCCTCACAGACCTGCCCAGAGGGGAACAAGAGGGCATCCTGGTGAGAACAGTCCAGTCCCCGAGACCTCAACCTGGGCGGAAGCTCCTCCAGGACCTGGGCCTCTCAGAGGGCTTTCCAACTGCCCCTTGTCTCTCTGAGGCTGCCATCCAACAACGTGGACAGAGTTGGATGAAGAGACCTGGAGGCAGCACAAGGGGTCATGTACCATCTTGGGAGAGAATGCGGTCCCGGCTCAGTTTTTTTTTTTTTTGCGGTACGTGGGCCTCTCACCGTTGTGGCCTCTCCCGTTGCGGAGCACAGGCTCCGGACGCGCAAGCTCAGCGGCCATGGCTCACGGACCCAGCCGCTCCGCGGCATGTGGGATCTTCCCGGACCGGGGCACGAACCCGTGTCCCCTGCATCGGTAGGCGGACTCTCAACCACTGTGCCACCAGGGAAGCCCCCCGGCTCAGTTTTTAACCACCTTGTGCAAGTGAGCATCTTACAACTGGCTCCTCCGTCCCCTCACTAAGAAGACCCTGGTCCTCTACAAAAAAATGAGAGTTGGGCTTCAGTACGAGAACTGTGAATCCTAGTCCCGATAAAAGAGATAGAAGGAACTGTCAAAAAACAAACAAACAAACAAACCCACTCCATTAGGGGTTCTGATGATGAAAATGATGGTGATAATAGAACAGATACTTAGAGTTCCAGGAGACATCACAAGTTACTTCCCCTCTCCTTGACTCAGTTCGCTCACCTGTCAAATGCTGCAGTCCTTTCCTCACCCTCCTCAGTTGTTGTTTTGAATTCAAAGGAACTGAGGCAGTGGTTCCCAAGTGCAGATGTACGGAGTCAGTTTACGACAAAGTTTTCACCAACCTGTGAGGAAATGAGAAAAATAATAACATAGCAAACGTTTTAAGATCAAATTACCCCCAGTTTTAAATGACTGTATTCTAATATTATATCACTTCTGTTGTGTGTGTGTTAAACTAGCCCTTCTCTTATGAAAGTATGTTGCTCATGGATAGTAGTTTGTCTTTAAAGACCTTACTCTGCAGAATAAAAGTTGTCAACCCTGTATTGTTGACTACTTGTTTTTTGAAATCTTACTGGTCTGTGAAATCAAGTGTATAAAGAAACCACCAAGATAAGGCATTTGAAAGAGTTTGCCGATTGTAAGGGTCTGTATGGCGATAACAAAAATAACACACCCCACGTGGAGTCCCTTTAGTGTGCCAGGCTTTGCTGAGGATGAGTACACGTTTGCTGTGTGCCTTTCAGTGGTCTGGCACGCTAGGTGCCGTTTAACAGATGGAGATACTGAGACATGGAGAGCATGAACAGCTGGGCTTTTTATTCCGAAGGGACTGCAATACCCAGTTGGTCTGTCCCCAAACTTCACAGTTTCCCCTGAACCTCGCTAAAGGATTACTGTGGAGGAGGCACGGATGCAGCCACCGAGACATCACCCCTGTAAAAAGTAACCACACCGAGGTCTTATGGGCAAATCACTTAACCTCTCTCTGCCTCTTGCATCCAACTGAGAAATTAAGTAGAAATCAGAGTCCTGCTGAAAACAGATGGAGAGTCAAGCTGGGCTGTCCTGGGAAATGAAATTAGCCCAAAGAAGCCATTCTCTAGGATTCTGTATGATTCAGTGCCCTTTGATTATTTATGAAGTTGTGAGGCATCCCAGCCAGGTAACTGACAGGATGCTGTGTGAATACAGAGATACCGTCGGATGGCCTCTTTCTTGCTTTGCCCTTTCAGTCCCTCTGCACTCTCCCAGCTGCTCAGAGCCTCTTTTCCTCACGGGCTTGGTGGTGTTCTCCATCCCGGAGGCCTGCAGATCAGCCCGTGGGCCCTCCTGAAGCTGGATGATGGGGACCCCTGCCCCCTTTGCCTTTCCTCCCACTCTTCGCGTTGTAGCAGGCGTGATGCTGTGCACTGCATTTCTTCTCATCCTCCTGGCTCCTCTGGGAGGAGGTTTTATTAACCTTGTTTTACAGATGGAGAAACTGAGGCTCGTTGAAGCTAAGTAACTGGCTGGAAGTCACACAACCTGCAAGGGGCAGAAAGAAGGATTCCCACCCAGCCAAGGCTGCCTGACTTGAGTCCGCGCCTCCCGTTCCATCACTAAAGTACTCCCTGAAGACGGAGGAAAGAGATCCTACAATTTTAACAGGTCCCAGTCCACTTTCATGTAAACGGTGTCCTCTCTGGATGCCAAGGTATTCACCTTGAACCCGCCATGGACTGGGCCATTCGCTCAAGGGCCAATTCCAGCCCAACAACCGCTGCCTGATCTTTACATCCGGAGAATGGACTTGCAGCAGCGCTTATGCGACACACAGTCATTCTGGTGGCAGTGATACTTCAATTCTAAACCACCCTTTCTTTTTGAATTCGAAGCCAAATTCTTCATAGTTCTCTCTCCAGCCCTTATTAACGAATTCCCTCTTATACAGGACTATTTAACAGGTAAGAAATTCCATGTGATCATTTTTTGTTGCAGGACTGGACATTCAGAGCTTGACAATGCAAGGATTCTCCATTTTTCTCTTTTTCACTATTATTTAAAAATGCCCCCAAATGATACATGCACCTGGTTAAAAATAAGAGTATATATGAGCTTATAAAAGAAAAACAAAAGGCCGAGCCTCTTCTCCACCTCTCTCCACCCGGTTCCACAACCCAAAGACAACCATTTATACCCATTTGGGTGGAGGAAGTTGGGTATCGTTTTTAATTAGTTTCTTAGTAGTTACCTCCATGCCTCTAACTAAACAGCTTATATGATTAATGCTTCAATCATTAACTTTAGACATTCTTTATGGCCTTGACAGATGGAGATCTGCTCACTTACTTCCCCTGCCACCCCACTGCCCTCCCCCGCCCCAATATATCCACAGCACTAGATGAGTCCTCTACTGGTAATTCTAATGAATATGTTTGAACCTCTGTCACTTCTCTTCTTACTGTGGCTGGTAAGGATACTAGAACTTCCCTCCTCTTTCCATCCCTTCCATCAGCAATCCCATATCCGCTGCCTTTCTATTTTTGAATTCTCAAGGTTGATCACAGTAGCATTCTGGCCTGGAACTGTGAATACGTTTTCCACAGTCAGTCTAATGCGGCTCCCAGCTAGGATCATGGTTTTTTCCCAGGGCAGCTGCCCTCAGCCTCCTGACCATCCATCTCTGATTTCTTTTTATTGTGCAGATTGATTAATACCTTGTTTGCCACCCATATCCTGCCCTCAAAACAGCCACGTTCAATTAATTATATCTCAGTAGCTCTGTGGGTTAAGCCTCTTGACTGCCACTCCGACCCTGTTGCTCATTAAGAAAATTGCATTTCCCCTGCTGCTGCTGGTCTGAAGTGCTGTCAGCTGGTCTCTATTCTGTCAGGGTTCTATCCTTTCCATGGCTACCAGGGAGCCCATTTTTGTACCAGCGTCTCCTACCCTCAGCCCTGGCCTGAGAGGACCACCGAGCTTCTCAGTGATCTGGTGCCTGTCACCATCCTTATTGCCTTGGCAAATGGAGGGTCTGCCAGACCCTCTCACAGAACAGTCAACCGGTGGGCTTTCTGGCCTCCTATAGTATGGCCTCTCTAGCATGGCCTGAGCCCTTGGATCCCTTCCTCCATGTAGTTTTAGAATTTCCACTTCACTTTTTTTCTAGGTTTCTAAGACAGAGCACACAACATATTAGCACCATCTCCTGGGGCCCTTGCCAGTGTGTTAAGTCCGGCATCACTGCAGAGCGCTCCCATGGCAATAAATTCTTCCTTCGCCAGCTTTACTTCTGTCCCTGTTGTCCTGGCAGCCTTGTAATCCAGTCCCGTGGCACGTTCTCTAGGCTTCTGTTGGGACATGTTGGCGAGGCTGTGTGCTTCCTTTGTCATACAGTCCTATTCTCCCCTCAGTAGGCCCTGCACTTTCCCCCAAGGTTTGTTTTTTTGGTGTGAGTTGACCCTCGTTATTGATCTCGTGACCTGGAGAGGAAGTAGGACCAGATCTGGGGGTGGGAAAGAGGAACAGGGACTTGTTATCTTGCAAAGCAGAAGCTCTTTAAGCAAGGGAGGGCAGTGGCCTGTAGTAGGGAGAAGTGATCACTTCTGCAGGTGCAGAAAGTTCAAGTTCATGATTCTCAGGTGTGTTGGCCCAGATGTCTCTGTCCTGTGTCAAGGTCTCATTCCTTCCCAGCCATGACAACTGTGACATTGTATAGCATTGTTGAGGTCAAGAATTTCCCCTTCTCTGGAGCTCGGCTATGCTCAAGATTAAGCCCCGAGCCTGATCCTAAGCTCTTTCTGCCCTCCAGATGCAGGAGATGAAAATTCTTTACATGCTGCCAAGGAGGCCCTCTAACTTTCATACTTTGCCTTAAGTTGGTAATTAGTCATTCTCAGTCTTTCCTTGTCTTTCTCCAGCACATGCACGGCCCTTTGGGACAGCCCTTTGACTCCCTAGTCCTCATAGTTATGACTTCCTCAGCCCCTTAAACACCGTAGGTATCATACCTGCTAGTGCATCCCTTCCACCAGCCCTGCATCCCATTTCACCACCAGTGAAAGTCTTAGCAACTGAACTGTCACAGCCTGTCCGGGACTCCCCAGACTCCACATACCAGCCACCAGGCCGGTGATCCAGCCCCACATTCTCATTTCACAGCCAACTTCCTCAGGCAACTTGTCTTAGGCTGGGTTCTCCAGGAAACACACTCTGAGATGGAGAGTTGTGAGTAGGTTAATGGAGAGTTCTCACAACAAAAACACTATGAGGGATGAAGGAAGCTGATTGGGCAGAGGGAGAAACTGAAGGGTGACACCGTCACAACAAAGGCCTCAGCCAACCCCATGATGAGCTCTGGGGCTGCAGGGGCCATTCGGATTTGTTCCAAATTAAGGCAAAAGGGCCAGACCTTTGTGTCCCTACGTCAACCAGCCTTCAGTGGGTGGTATCCTTGAGAAGGTGGCATAACCTCTCAGCTGAGGGCAATGCTGGAGTCATCAGCACTGGGGAGATGAGTGTCTTGGTCTGGATGGGAGGAATCTGTGTGGCATCCCACAGCATCCACTATGGCTCAGTTCATACCTGTGATCCTGGAATAATTATTAGTAATGTGCCTTTCCCGGGCTTCCCTGGTGGCGCAGTGGTTGAGAGTCCGCCTGCCGATGCAGGGGACACGGGTTCGTGCCCCGGTCCGGGAAGATTCCACATGCCGCGGAGCGGCTGGACCCGTGAGCCATGGCCGCTGAGCCTGCGCGTCCGGAGCCTGTGCTCCGCAACGGGAGAGGCCACAACAGTGAGAGGCCCCCGTGCCGCAAAAAAAAAAAAAAAAAAAAAAAAAAAAATGTGCCTTTCCCTTTCAAAGGTGTACCAGTTTGGATGATAAATTTTGCTGTCATTCTACTCATGCCACAGCCATACCTCCCACTGCTCTGGGTGAGAAGGACACTGCACAAGCAGACCCTCCCTCCCACCCTGTCCCCTTAGTGCAATTAGTCCCTCCACTTTCCCATGGGGACCATCATTAAAGCATCCCCACGGTCACAGGTGCTGCTGGCCCAGGCAGGCTGCACCCCAGGATACATCATCACTTTGGTGAAGGCAGAAGCTTGGAAAGAAGAAGACGTAGGTTCTGAAGCCATTGTTCCTGCAATCCTGAGTGTAAGCCCAGCAACGGATTGTGTCCAATACGGACACTGCCCCAACTTACCCCTGGCCCTATGTTATCAACAACTCATTGCTCAGTCTCCACCCTCTGCTGACTGTGCAGGGGTCTTCAGGACTCTGTGAAGCTGAAGAGGCAGGGAAGTGTCCAGATATCAGCAAACACAGCTTCCTTCTCCTGGCTTCTTACAGCACTGACCCCTGCCCTCCACTCGGGCTGTCCATCCTTTGAGGACAGACTGATGCTTCCCTCCTTGGTGGCTGTGCCTGGGTGGCCCTCAGCCTCCCCCTGAACTGACCTGTGGTGTGTGAGCAGGAGGGGTCAAGCAGAAGTATCCTGAGGGACCCAGCACATGAAAGAGTAACAGCCATTTATAGGGGAAGTAGCCATTTCCTGGGCTTTGCCCTTTAATGTGATGCCAAACAAGCTTCTGAATCCAGGGCGTTCCCCTTCTTTATCAGAGGATCCTGCTGAGATTCTCAATCACACACAGTGGGCGATCAATACTGGCCAGGAAACCATTTCTGTGAGCCATTTTCACCCTGATCCCCGAGTGTGGGCCCAGCTTTCTGGCTGTGCCTCAGACTCCTCAGTGCCTTGATCCTGGGCTCTGAGGACTTGCCATCTGCTCCTCCACACTGATGAGTCATGGGGGAAACTCAGAGAACCACGACCCACCCACTATAGTCACCGAGCGGTCTCCTCGGACCTCTCCCTTCCTTCCCAGATGATGAAAAGAGGCTGGCAGGGAGCAGTGATTTTTCTCAGGGGTCTTTCTCTGACCTAGATGTTTTTCCTTAGGATAATTTAAGACTACATTTCTTCGTCACTTGTTGGGCATTGTATGTTTTCAATGGCACGAAAGGAGAGTAATACTGGCAGGCAGGCCTCTGCACCTGCAGAATGTGGGAGCAGCCTGCCCATTTCTGCCCTCGTTGCCAACTTCCTCAGACATAAAGATTGGTTCTTAAAGTCTGTACCCTTGCGTAAGCAAACAGCGTTATAATTAATGTCTTTTTTTTTTAATGGAAAGTTAACAGTCACATCTTGATGACACTTTGGTTAATGAGACATTCCATACGTAAGGATAGGAGAAAAGCGAAGTCACTTTCAATGTCATTGCCTGATATGCTGAACACCTTCTGTGAGCCGGGCACTGAGCTCAGTTGCTTTCATGCTTGGTCCTGATCACAACCTGATGGGGGAAATTGGACATATCCTGTGATTCTTAATTTTCACATAAAGAAAGGGAGACATACGAGGGGGTTGTAGGCACCTTAGGGCAGAGACCGTTCCATACATCTTGGCATTTTCCATAGCATCTGGCAGGATCCCCTGCATATAATGAGGACCCTAAATTTTTGATGAAAGAGTGAAATTGCCCAAGATCACAGAGCTAGTTTGGTCTCTGTGTTCCTAATCAAATGTTCTCTCTACTAGTCCAAGCTCCCTTTGTCTGAGTGAGCCAAACGTTTTGAAAATAATAAATGAGCAGATTTTAGTAACTTCAAAATCCCAAAGAAAAACAAGCCAGAAGCATGAAAGAAGACAAATTTTAAACAAAAATGAGCACGTTCCAGGAATTTATGGTGCTGTTTATACACTGACTGCCTCACTCATTGCATCTTAAACGGAACAAATGGGGCCAACCAAGTGAAGGGATGCTCTATTTTTTTAAAAAACGGTTCTGGCTTAACATTTATTTTATGAAATTTAAAAAATCTTATATCTCTGAAGATTATGGGCATGTTCACAATTGCCGAGAGTCCTCTTAACCATCCAAAGGCTGACTTCTCTCCACCAATATCACCATTGCAGAGTTCAGAGAGGTTTTCATCCATTGGGAGATTATATCCTGAAACGAATGGTCCATTTTCATGCTTTTCATTTTTTAAATTATAGAAACAATATGAGCATTATCTGAAAAATATAGTAAAAATATCTATACTCTTACATCATTATCACAATAATCACTTCACTCTTTTCATGTAGGGATGTTCTGTTTTTAAAGAAAAGTCCATTTGCCTTGTGGTCTTCCAGCCCCAGGTACACTGGGTCAGCATAGGTGGCAGCCGTCTAGCCCACGACCCCTGTCCTCTTCCCACCACCCTGAGTCCTTCCTCATGATCTCCTCCCTGGCCCTCAGATGTGTCTGGAGAGAGGTTCCCTCATGTCTGAGCAGGCCATCTGTCACGTGCAGTGGATTGAATCAATGCGTCACGCTTCAGGGCGTGAGAGCTAATGCGATAAAGGCTCAGCCTGGAGCTGCCGGAGCATATTACACTCATCAATCACCCGCTCCCACGGCACAGCCGCCTTCCAAGTCGCCCGAGTGAACACTGGGGCTGCTCCTGGAACTGACAAATGTTAGCTGAGTTTTCACTACTTTTTTTGCCTCTCCTGATACAAGGTTTAGGTTATTTAAATAAGCGAGCCTCTTGCTTTTTCAGTCCTTTAAAGCAAGGAAAGTGCTTGGCATCTACCACTCAAGTGAAAGGTTGGAGAATTTCACCGCCTGAGGGTGGGCTTTCCTTTTCTCATCTCCTCTGTCCTCGGAGGTGCTGGGCTCAGGACCGCCTCCCCACCTCCCTGCCATCCAGCACGTCCTGCCCCTGCAGGGCACTGAGGAGCGGGCTGCATGGTACCGGGGAGGGGCAACACATCCACTCCTCACTGAGCAAAAGGAAACCGGGACAAATCACTTGCCTGCTCAGGGGCTCGGCGTTCATATCCGTGAGATCACCTGTAATCATCCCGTATGTGTGTCCAGGGTGTTGCATTGACAGAGCCCTTTGGCTTTCATCGTGTTTCTCAATATTTACACCAACCCTCGGAGGGGACTATAGTCATGCTTATATACTCAATTAATTAATATCCTCATTTAGGGAGTGCTTAGTATGTTCCATGTATTATTCTAGGCACTAGCACTCAACAAATCATTTTATCATATATCCCCTCCCCCAAGGGGATTTTATTAGCCTCTTTTTTTTTTTTTTTTTTTGCGGTACGCGGGCCTCTCACTGTTGTGGCCTCTCCCGTTGCCGAGCACAGACTCCGGACGCGCAGGCTCAGCGGCCATGGCTCACGGGTCCAGCCGCTCCGCGGCATGTGGGATCCTCCCAGACCGGGGCACGAACCCGTGTCCCCTGCATCGGCAGGCGGACTCTCAACCACTGCGCCACCAGGGAAGCCCTATTAGCCTCATTTTAAGGAAACTGAAGCTCAGAGACACTAAGTAACTTGCTCAAGGTAAACAGCTATGTGTCCACAGCCTACAGCTTTCCCCTACATCTCAGAGCAATGCCTAGGCTCGGAAAGAAACCAGGGTTCAAATTATACGGGGTGTTGTCCTGATTTGCCTTTTAGTCCTGAACTTGGGGGTGGAGTGGGTAGAGGGAACTCTTTTCGTGATATCAAAAGATCAGAAGAGTTTCAAATAAGAGGAGCCCCAGCCCTCCATAAACTCTCCAGAAAAATCTCCAGATGCATTTAATGCAAGTGGTGCCCGCACCCCGCTGTCGCGCGCTTCCCCACAAAATTCAGCCTGGCTTCGTGGAAGGAGGAGGGCTGGGCTCGGAGGTTGTGGGAATGAGACAACCGTCAAAGGCTGATGGCCTCATATTGAATCCCAGCTTCAGCCTCGAGCTGAAATCACTTATCCTTTGGGGGCTTCAGTTTCCTTACCTTAAAACAAAGAAAACATTACTTATTTTTGCAGGGTTCGTGTATGGTGGAGAGACAGTGTGCCGATGGGGGGCTGGTAGTGGGGTTGGCAGCATCTAGTATTAATCTTCCCCCAGCTGGTCCAGGCTTATTTCCCCTTACATTGTTCCATCTGAAGATAAACAATAAGATCGAGACTATTGGAAGAACTAAATCAAATTAACTGCAACAGATTCTCCTTTGCAGTAAGATCTTCTAATGGCTCAGCTAGATTTGGAGGCCACATCTCTTTATTACAAATACGACAATTAAAATTCAGTACAACAAAATATTTCAAGTCTAAATGATGATTCCCTCACTCGCTTTAAGCCGGATAGGAAAACCACAGTTGTGGGATACGTTGCAACCATTAGAGATGCGGCTACCTTCTTTCATCCTCATGACAGTACATGTAGGTTGGATACCACACAGGCCGGATGAGGACCACAGGCAAAACCATCTCAAATATTCAAAACCGAGAAACTCAAATCACACCGTCTGATTCATTTCCTGTACTTGGTGCAATTAAATCTGCAACAGCCCCTTTCAAATTGTATTGTAACAAAATTGGACTTAATCGCTATCTTTTCCCATGCAAAACAAATAATTCAGAAGTCCCCCCAAACTTTTATCCTAGTTCTCATTACTTTGGCTTGTTTGCCATTCTGTCCTCTCAGAACTACGTACATTCAGCTAAACTCTGAAGGTCTGCTTTGTTCCAAGGTGCCGTGCAGAGAAAGAGGAGCTATACCGTCCGTTAGCACCTGCCGTGTTCTCACTCTGCTCAATTCTTCCCCTGTCTTACCTCTCAGCACCTCACACCCTGCCTGCAGGGGACTTATCAGCAAACAGAAAAGGTGAAACTTCACTAGACACGGTATACAGTTTAGATGCCACGAGAAGGGCAAGTGCAGAAGAAGAATTTAATTCCAACCAGGAGAAAGAAGACAATTCCAACCAGGAGGCAGCATTTGACTTGGGGCTTGAGGAAGGAGAAGAATTTCAAGACGGGAAGTTGGGAAGGAGAATCTGGCCATTGTGGACAGAGTTTTTTGCCAAATTTTAAGGATTTGCCAAAATTTTGCCAAATTTTAAGGATTATTTAGAGACCAAGTAAACCCGTGTAGTTGGGTCTTATTTATTGAGAGGGAGAAGAATTGGGGTGGGAAGGATTGGTCCCTATATTTGCAGTCCCTGCCATGACTACAGGTCAGGGAAATCACCAGCAACAGAGTTCCATCTTCTTGAGTTGACAAATGTTGACAAATTCAGACTCACTGGTGCTAGAAGTTCTGAGGGCCCAGGGGTGCAACACAGGCCTGTAAACGTCTGGACTTTTTGGGGCAGTCCAGACTGTGCTTGTTTTGGTTCCAACTGTGGAGCCAGACCAAAGCTAGGAGGAGAGCAGAGAGCTGGCTCTCATGCCCATAACATGAGGCTTTTGAGAGCTCCTGGTGAATTATGTGTCTATTAGCTAAGTGGCCCTGGGGCTTTATGACCTGCTCTTTTTGTAAATCAAAAATAATAAGAATAACAGCTCACCATCTTCTCATCCTGCTGGAGAGAGTGAGCATTTCATCTGTCATTACACAATTATAGCTGCTTCCCAGACAACTCCGTTCCAAGCCCCAGGATACAGAGACGGATGGAAAATTTGTGCTCCCATCCTGACCCATCTAGCCTGGACCTGACCACAAGTAGCAACCTCGTCCCTTTCTTATTGAAGAGGGTTGGCAACCAAGCTAGCTCAGGAGGGAAGGTGATTATTTTAGTGCAGGAAAACTTCAGGAGGCCAAGATGGCCCCACCTGGGAGAGGTCCCTGATAACACATCCGGATGGCAGATTCCCCATTCCAATCTGCTCTGCCTTCTCATCCATGCCCTTCCTGGGCCTGGAGGTGTTGCCAGCTGGCTGGGACAGCAGAGAGGTGATGTGGAGGTGAGTATGCCTCTTGTATGGCAAGAGAACAGGGCTGCTCTCCGGGGCAGTTCACCTTGCTCTGGGCAGTCTCATGCTGTATCCCAAACAAGAGTGTGTGACTGCTTGGTGCTGAATCACCTCAACCAATGGGTGTATCAATACAATGCAAGATAAAAATGTCCAGACAACATTTTTCTCCAAAGGGTGAAACACATGAGATAGGAAGAAACCAGTCATCCCAGACCTTCAGGATGACAGACCCTGACAACATCACTGCATGAAAGGGAGGAATCCATGGAGTTTGTTTTTACAAAGCAACTCAGGTTTCTTGTGGGGACTCTGTACCGAATGTGTCCATGTCCCCCACAACTGCCCTGATCCAAGCCCAGGAGGCTGAGAAACCGAGTCCTCATCGGACAGAAACCTGGTCCCTAGGACTGAAGTTGCATCTCTTATTCCTTGATGTTGGTTTCATTTTTCTCTGTCTTCTTTTTCTTTTTAGAGTCTTGGTTCCTGACACACTCTCACGAATGGCCCCTTTTTAATTAGTCAGTTAGTTAATTAATTATCATCTATTTATGATACAGTTAACACTGATGAACTACTTCAAAGAATTAGAGCATCGACAGTAACATCTATCTGCCTATGTATTTCTTCTCCATCCACTCCCTTTTCCTCCCCCCACCTAAGGCAACCATTTATCTATTATTTTATTGATTAAAAATGTTTTATTATATATACAATTTTGTTTATTTTTATTCAATGTATAGTTGTTTCTAACAACAGTAAACAATATTCTTCTGGGTCTTAATTTTTCACTCAGTATTTTACACATGTATATATAGTATATAATATGTATATACTATATTATAGCATGTAGTAATACTTCATTCATTTTTACTACCATTGTATGGCAATGCCACAATTTATATATCCAATATCCTACCAAAGGGCATTTGTTGTTTCTGGTTATCGTATCATAATTGTTGTATGAGTGTCTTGGTATAGGTGTGAAAGTGTATGTATATACACATCTGTATATACCTAGTAGTGAGATTGTTTGGGTTACAGGGTATATGATGTGGAAGATCGTGCTAAAGATAATGGTAAACTACTTGTTAAAACATTGCAGCAATTTCTACTTCTACCAGGAAAGTAAAAGAGTTAATGGACATATTCACCCACACTTGGTATCATCAACTTCTTAATTTTTGCTGTCAAATGAGTGCACATAGTAGTGCAAATTAATTGCTACAACATTTGGAAAAAAATAATCTGGAAATACTTACTGAAATTTTACATGGACTTGGTTTTTAACACAGGAGTACTACTTTTGAGCATGTTTTCTTTAAAAAAGTTATTAAAATAAGTACATAAGAGTAAATTTACAGGGACTTCCCTAGTGGCGCAGTGGTTAAGAATCCGCCTGTCAATGCAGGGGACACGGGTTTGAGCCCTGGTCTGGGAAGGTCCCACGTGCCTTGGAGCAACTAAGCCCGTGCGCCACAACTACTGAGCCTGCGTTCTAGAGCTCACGAGCCACAACTACTGAGCCCATGAGCCATAACTACTGAAGCCCGCGTGCCTAGAGCCCGTGCTCCGCAAGAGAAACCACTGTAATGAGAAACAAGTGCAGTGCAACGAAGAGTAGCCTCCTCTCGCCACAACTAGAGAAAGCTTGCACGCAGCCACAAAGACCCAACGCAGCCAAAAATAAATATAAAATAAATAAATAAATCTTTTTTTTTTAAAAAGAGAGTAAATTTACACTATCTTTTGTATTAACAAAAGCTTGAAACAATCTCAACCTCCATCAGTAGGTAATTGGTTGACTTGATTATGGGAAATCTATACATGGATTAAAATGCAACCAATAAAAACAAAACTGAGTTAGATATGTGTGCAATGACTTGGAAAATGTTTGTGGAATTTAAGTGAACAAAGCAAGCTATAGAGTAATGTATATGATAACATGTTTGCTTTTCTAAAGGGAGGGATGGGTGCTATGATTGCTTGTATTTGTGTGAGCAGAAGGAAAAGTGTGAAAGATACACATTGGCTGTCAGTATTGATTGCCTTATGAGACTGGGACTGGAGTGGGGGAGACAGGCTGAGAAGGTGGCACAGCTGGGACTGGAATTTTGGTCCTTTCTGTAGTGTCTGGTCTGGCCTCAGTCTACCCTACACACGTCACCCCTGCATTTCACATTGTTCAGTGTCTTTGAATTCCTGCATAATAAAGTCAAAATTCCCCTCCTGCTTTCAATATCTATCAAGAGCCAGCCCTAGCCTACCACATCTCCTACTCACTTACGTATGCAGTATGTTTCAGCCAATTATACTGGACTCTTCTCTAAACATTCCTTGTGCTTTCCTACCCCTTGCCTTTGCTCATCTGCTCTACATAAAACCCCTACCCCAGCCCCGCTTTCTTTCCATCACTGCCTAAAAATCTCATCTATTCTTTGAGATCCAACCAAAAGGCTGGCACGATTGTAGTACCTCTCAGAAACAAAGAGCTGAATGCCCAGGCTTGGAAGGATGGAACCATGGTAGGTCTAGTCAGCTTGGTGGCTAAGTTCACCATCTATGGATAACCCTATTCCAACCAAATTTGGTCCCTATGTGTCTCAAGACTCAGAATCCCAGGAGATAGAATCCTATTAACCCAGCGCAGGTTGAGCATCCAAAAAATACCACTCATCTTCTCCACCTGAGCTCTGAACCAATACAGAATAAAACAAGGGAATAAGGCCATTGGAGATCAAAGTATCAGCTGTATGATGGATAAGTCTTTTGTTAGCGAATGTGAGGCGAGCAAGTATGCTTCTACATATAAAACCTGAAGAGGCTTCTGCTGGGGGAGAAGCAGGAGTCTTGAGATAGTCAGAACTCAGCTTCCGTAGGGTGGTGATTTGTAGCCCAAGAGGTTTGAGCAAAACATAATTATTGCTGATAGGAGAAAACCAACCCAAAGATTGAAATGGAAACACAAATTAAACACTGAGAGGATAGGGAGCAGTTGACCAGGTGGACTGACTTTAAGGAGAGTTTCAACTATGAGGTTCTAGGATTTCCTGATATGAGGTCTTACTTGGTAGACAGTGAACATGGGCAATTTAAAAAATGTTTCTAAGTCTCACATTCCTCATCTGTAAATTGATATTTTCAATGCCCACCTCAACAGGGTTATTGTAACATATATACTATATATACAAAATGAGGCAGCCTGAGCAAAAGGGTCCCATTCAGGATACACACCAGTCTCTTTTCTACTGCCTCATGTTCCTCGTTCTTTTTTCAAAATTCTCATTCCCAAAGAATGATAAGTTCTAAGTCTTTTCAACAAAAGATGAGCTCTGGTGGGTTGGAAACAAAGAAGAGCAGACCTGATTCACCTGTGAGGGGCAGGGAGGGTTCCTTATGTTCCCAGATTCCCTGCTGGGGCCCTGTGGGCACAGGAAAAGCACCTGCAATGAAAAGTGAGGGGCAGTAGGATTTCCCTGGTGGCACAGTGGTTGGGAGTCCACCTGCCAATGCAGGGGTCACGGGTTCGAGGCCTGGTGGGGGAAGACTCCACATGTCACGGAGCAACTGGACCTGTGCGCCACAATTGTTGAGCCTGCTCTCTAGAACCCACGAGCCACAACTGCTGAGCCTGAGCGCCTAAAGCCCGTGCTCTGGAACGGGAGAGGACACAGCAGTGAAAGGCCTGGGCATTGCAGTGAAGAGTGGCCCCCACTCGCCGCAACTGGAGAAAGCCTGCACACAGCAACGAAGACCCAATGCAGCCAAAAATAAATAAACAAACAAATAAATAAATTTATTTAAAAAAAAAAAAAGAAAAGAAATGTGAGGGGCAATAAAGACAAATATCATATGCTGTCACTTACATGTGTAATCTTAAAAAATGATATAATGGAACTCATTTACAAGGAAGAAATAGACTCACAGATATAGAAAACAAACTTACGGTTACCAAAGGAGAAAGGGGGTCAGGGAGGAATAAATTAGGAGTTTGGGATTCACATATACAGAGTACTGTATATAAAATAGATAAAAATGAGGACCTACTATATAGCACAGAGAACTATACTCAATATATTGTAATTACCTACAAGGGAAAAGAATATGGAAAAGAATATATACATACATACATACATATATATGTTTATGTATAAAACTGAATCACTTTGCTGTACAGCAGAAACTAACACAACACTGTAAAACAACTATACTTCAATAAGGAAACAAAAACAAACAAATAAAAAAAGTACTGAGAGAAAAAAAATGAGGGGCAGTAAAGGGGCATGGGGGGGTGGTCCAGTGACTAACCCAGTGACCCGGAGGGAGGACGTGCCAGGCCCCTGAGAGGTCAGTCGAGGGCAGAGCCTGCACTGGAGTCAGGAGTCCTTTAGTCCCAGCTCCATCCCTAAATGGCTCTAGGGGTTCCCTCTCTTCTCTGGGCCTCAGCCTTGAGAATGGCTGGGTGGGAGAAGACAATATTTAATTGTCACAAGCATAGTCTCTCTCCACCCTGGCCTGAGGTCCCTCTGATAAAAAGAAAGGGGGAGCTCCCTCTCTCTAAGGCTGGCTGGCTGTGGCATCACAGGGCTGGCTCTCGTCACGACTCCAGCAGCCCTGCTGAAATGATTCTCTTCATAAATGTTCCTGCGAGAAGTGATTTCCGTGCCCACGTGAAGCACATGTGTTCTTGTGTGGCAGGAAGGGGCCATTTAGTGAATGACTTCTTTCTCTCACCACTTGGTACCTGGGGAGAGTTAATTCATTTCACAGAGGCAAGCGATTTATTCCTGGAGGTCCACCACGAGCCGTGCCAGGTCTCCAAAGCTCTGGAAAATTCCCCAAGTCTCCCCCCAGATGGCTGCCGTTGCTCAGCACGCTGAACAGAATCCTTCTAAGTTCTTTGGCTGGTTGTTTGCTCCTGCCGAGCACTCATGAAACACGTCTGGGTTCAGAAGCCTGCACGGGACACCTGGGAGATAAGGAAGACAGGTGTGTCAATCCTCTAAAGACTCGCAGATAAACCTGGGAGACAGAGCGAGTCCCAGACTCAGAGTCAGGAGACCTTCCTCGAGGCCCCGGGCCAGCACCATCATCCTCCGTTTCTCCAGCTGAGAGATGAGGGGACTTGGTCATTCAACGGTACAGATCCCCCTCCTGCCTTCTGAGGGGCTACACATGACAACGATTCCCGTGCATGATGGGAAGATAAGGGGCCTGCCTGGCCCCCCCAAAGCCAGTCCCTGACTGCACCTAGATACATACCGTGAGTGTTTCCCTTCTGTATCTTTCCTCCGGCACCTGCAAAGCTTCTCTCCCCCTCTGCTGCTCCCAACTCTTCTTCCCTGAAGCTTCCCCTGACTCCAGTGGGTGTTGGTTTGGCAAGACTTTAAGGTCTTCAAGCCTTTGAGTTCTTTGTGTCTTAGGGAACCCTTATTTGCAGACTGCAAGCAGTTGGGTGAGGTCAGTTCAGAGATTACAGAACTAACAACCCCTAACAACTGGTTCCACTTCCTTCATTTTACAGATGAGGAGGCTGCCGAGGAGAGAGTGACCCACCCAAGGTGATTCAGGGAGCGAGAGACTGGACTCGGGTCTGCTGTTGTTGACAAGGCCGAGGCTCTTTCTAGTTCTTCTTCTTTTTTTTTTTTTTTAATATTTATTTATTTATTTTTGGCTGTGTGGGGTCTTCGTTTCTGTGCGAGGGCTTTCTCTAGTTGCGGCGAGCGGGAGCCATTCTTCATCGCAGTGCGCGGGCCTCTCACTATCGCGGCCTCTCTTGTTGCGGAGCACAGGCTCCAGACGCGCAGGCTCAGTAGTTGTGGCTCACGGGCCTAGTTGCTCCACAGCATGTGGGATCTTCCAAGACCAGGGCTCGAACCCATGTCCCCTGCATTGGCAGGCAGATTCTCAACCACTGTGCCACCAGGGAAACCCCTAGTTCTTTTATGTAATTAAAAGACTGCACTGCAGCCTAAGTTGATGTAACTTTCCTCAAGAGTCTTCCAGCACATTCACACTTCCTCTGACAATTGGTCCTCCCTTGCATATGCTTTTGTAGCTGTCCTGGGTGTTGCTCACGAGGACTGTGAGTTTGCCCACACGGTTAGCTCTGGGAAGGTAGATGTCCCATGAGACTGTGAGCCCTTGCCCTCTCCAAGCTAGAGGACCGAGCTGCCTGGGCCGGTGCTTGGCAGAACTCCAGCTCCTGAAAGGCAGGCTGAGATGGACTGTGAGGACTGGGGCCCACAGACACGGCCAGCCCCCAGGGCATGGTGGGTCATCTGGGGAGGTCCTAGCAGAAGGTGGCGAGTAAGTCCAACCTCAGGGGGTGGCCCACATGTAGACACCCAGGCCTTCACCAGGGAGTCTGGGGGAGGGGTGACCCAGATAGAGGCCAGCTCTGACGAAGGACTCCAAAATCCAAATCTCTCCCACTGCCTTGAAGGTCCCACAGACACCTCAAGCCACCGTGTCCAAACAGCACTCATCATTTTCCCTCCATTTCCTGTGGTTCTTCTTGGGGGCCTGCCTTAAGGAGGAACATCTAACACTCACCCTAGATCTTGCCCACATTCCGTCACTTCTGCCTCTGAAATGTCCGTCAGCTCCCCGCACTCCCCTGCGCCCCTTCCACTCTCTCCTGTACGAACCTGCATCCTCTCTCACGTGGAAACTAGCCAGCAGATCCTAACTGATTTCATAACATACAGTCTCTTCCCTCCCAACTACTTCCAGCTGGAGTCAGTTTTTGAAAGTACAAATTATATCACTAAACTTACTGACCTTCAGTGCTCCCAGAGTAAAGCCCAAACGCCTGAACGTGGCCAGCGGGGTGCCGCAGGGTTTGACTTGTGCTCAGCTTGGAGCAGCAGAAGCCCAGGTGTCAGGCATCCTCCCCACCTCCCCTGTGGTCTGTTGGCTCCGAGGGTCACGCTGACTTAGTGATGCCCTGGGCGGTGTGAGCCCTGACAGATGGTTTTCCTTTTTCTAAGGCAAGTGCCTGACTTAAGCTTTGATTGCCAAGGCATCCACAGCAGAGATGTCACCCTGACTGCATTAAGAGCCAGGCCGCCTCCCTTGGAGTTCCTCTGCTTAAAAATCTTTGGTTGGGACTTCCCTGGTGGTACGGTGGATAAGAATCCGCTTGCCAATACAGGGGACACGGGTTTGATCCCTGGTCTGGGAAGATCCCACATGCCGTGGAGCAACTAAGCCTGTGAGCTACAACTACTGAGCCCGCGTGCCACAACTACTGAAGCCTGTGCACCTAGAGCCCATGCTCCGCAACAAGAGAAGCCGCTGCAATGAGAAGCCCGCGCACCACAATGAAGAGTAGCCCCTGCTCGCTGCAACTAGAGAAAGCCTGCACACAGCAACAAAGATCCCAGCCAAAAATAAATTCGTTATTTAAAAAAATAAAAATAAAAATCTTGGGTTGATTTAGGTAACTGACCATTGGACCACCTTTTTTTTTCTTTTCTCCCTGTGCTTTAATTCCTGCTCTTATGTTTTAAATTCACCAATAAAGAATAACCTCATGAAACCCTAGGCCCCTCACCTCCGCCCCAGTGGAAGAAGAACCCTGGGCCAGCATGTTCTCTCTATCTCTCTGTCCCTTTCTCCCCATCCCGTCCCCTCCTACCCCTGCGACCGCACTGTGTGGCCCACGGCATGCCATGTACCCTCCAGGCCTGGGAGTAATAAACCTTGTCTGCTTCGAAGTTTCCTGGTGGTTATGTCTGATGGCATCTTGCAATCATAATAAGAACCACAAGGGTCAGTCCAGCCGCAGCACTGGTTCCAAAAGCAGAACCCAGGCCCAGGTGAGTGTGCCCCCCAGCATTTCTAGCTGATAGCACCACTATGGATAGGCTGAGACTGGCACAAATCACCCTAGATCTGGCCTCTAGACCCTGGGCTCCCAGTTTAGACCACCGGCCCCAGGGAGACTGAATGGTTTGCTCCCCAGGCAGCCTCCAGGCCCTGCAGGAAGCAGAGTACTGGCACTCAGGACAGACCAGTCCTGCCCAGGCCCAGCAGAGACCCTGCTGCTCCCCAGCTGAAGGGTCGATGCTGGGCTGGTCTCTGCTTGACCAGCAGGGCAGCATGCTAGGTGGAAGTCATATATCCCGAATCCCTGGAATTAGCTCGGCATCCCCAGAAGGGAGCATCTCACCTTGACTGATGAAGGGGATAGACTAGATAAAAACTCATCAGCTATCTTTCTCAGGCTACACAATGTCTGGGAAATAGTAGCCACTCTCATGGTTTCAACAGAGCAATAGATATTTATTATACTCCCATTGCTTGCAAAAGCCATTCTGTTCTACCCTTCATCTCTACATTCTGGCCTTTCCCCATCACTTTCGAGGCTCTATGAAAAACAGCACAAGTGTGCTTATAAGTTATATTAAGAAATTTAATCCATGGGGAAAAAATCCTTTGTCATACACAAATTGAAGATTATGAGTGTACACATCTTTATCCATCAGAGTTCTGGGTTGCAAGGCATAGAAATGGACTCCAGAAACAGAAAAGAAGTTCATTCTAAGGGTATCAGCATTGCCCCAAAGCCTAGAGAAGCAAGAAATAAAGGAGTATGGAGAAGGAGAAGGAAGAAGGAGGGGAAGAGGAAGGAGGAAGAGAGGAGGAAGAGGAGAAAAAGGGGAAGAGGAAGGAGCGAAGCAGCCCGAATCACACTAAAATTATGCTACTGAACTAGCCTGGAGAAGGCACTGCTGCCCTGCCACTCACCACCAGATGTAACAGATGGTACCTCCAGTACCACTGGCACACGGCACTTTTTTTTCTTTTTTCCTCTAACAACTTTATTGGAGTCTAATTGCTTTACAATGGTGTGTTAGTTTCTGCTGTATCACAAAGTGAATCAGCTATACATATACCTATGTCCCCATATCTCCTCCCTCTTGTGTCTCCCTCCCACCCTCCCTATCCCACCCCTCTAGGTGGTTGCAAAGCACAGAGCTGCTCTCCCTGTGACACAGGGCATTGTACACAGAACACCTGATGTGGCTGCCTCCAAAGCCACCAGAAAGAATTCTCCCCAGGTCCCACTCCTTGAGATCACCTTAGAAGGATGCATCCAGCCTGTTGCCCAAGACATCTGAGGGTCATGACCTGAAAGCCATCCTTGAATTCTTCTTCCTCTCTCTCATGCCCACTTCTAATCTGAGACTGATTCCAGCTAACTCTACTTTCCTAAATTGCCCAGATTTCTCAAATTTCCCCTCCCTCCCTGCTTGCGCTTAGCTCAAGTCCTCATTGCCTTTTCCCTAGAATATCCTACCGGACTTTCTCTGCACTGCCCCCAGAGCCATAAACCTAAAACAGAGGTGAATTCTGCTTCCAGCTATGCAGACTAGCTTGTTCAGACCAACTTCCTGCCAATAATAACTTGAAAATTAGATGCAATGTATCTATATTTAAAAAATCCATTTGAAGTCACTGAATAGATACAAAGACCAAAAACGTGAAGGGCCAAGATTCTGGAAAGAAGGGAAGTACACGGCGGTAAGCTGACATAAGGCCTTCTTGAGGCATTTGCCCTTTCGTAAGCAGCAGTCTGGAGTCTGAGAAGCTGAGCAGGCCATTCAACAATCTCATGGGGCCAGAGAGACCAAAGCTGGAGTGGAGGGTCTACCAAACAAAGGAGTCCCTAGCCTGACTGCTGGTCAGAAATGAGAGTTTCCTCTCTGGAGGAAAGTAATACCCTCTAGAGCATCCAATAATCTCTATACCAGCAATGTCTATCTCCTGCAAAGACGGAAATGTTCTATAACCTGCACTGCCCAACACTAGCCATATGTGGTTACTGAGCACTTGGAATGTGATTAGTATAGCTGAAGAATTGAATTCATAATTTAATTTAACTTTCATTCAGATAGCTACATGTGGCTAGAAGCTGCTTTTTAAAACAGTATGATTCTCTACAATGTTTGGTTTTCAATCCAAGATTGCCAGGGATACCAAGAGGCAAGATCAAATGATGAAAACCAACAGAAAAACATATACGTAAGCAGATCCGAAGCATACGCAGATATTGGAGTCATCAGACATGGTTTTTAAGTCAGAGAGATCATGACTCCCCGTATTTGTTAAGATTAGGTTTGGCAGAATATTATAAAACCTCCCAATAACAATAATTTTAACAACATGAAAACTTCTTTCTTTCTCACCTAAAAGACAAGGTGACACACAGGGTTGGTGGCTCTTCATGCTACTCCATCATTTTCAGTTTGGGTCTTCATCATCAAGGTGACTTCGTAGTCCAAAAGGATTGCTGGAACGCCAACCATCATGTCCAAGTTTCAAACCAAAAGAAGAAAAAATGCAGAAGGGGAAATGGGGTTTCACCTGGCTAACTCATCTCCCTTTCAGCAGCCTTCCTAGGAGTCCCACACAACACTCTGCTTATATCTTTTTGCCAAAACCTATTCGTATGACTGCCTCCCACTGCGTGGGAAGCTGAGGAATATCGTGTTTTGGTTTGGAAATTAATAGGCCCCAGCTAAACAGCAGAGTTCTGTAAAAAAAGAAGGACGGGGAGTATAAACATTGTGATAGTAACTAGCCATCTCTGTTATGCATTCCTATTTAAGGACCTTCTACAACTCCCCACTGCCAGACATGTGAAGACCTTCACAGTTTGGCCCCTATCTCTCATTCTATCTTCTGTCCTGCTCTCCAGATGCGCCATTCTCTAAGCACCTCTAATCATGGCCACATCTAAAACACCAAGATGCGAGCTGCCGTGCCCTTGCTTCTGCTCATTCTTTGGCTTGGGATGCCCTTTCTCTGACAAGTCTGGCTCATTTTCAAAGCCTAACTCCAAGGTCATCTCTTTTGTGCTACCTTTTCCAGCTCTCCTAGTCAGAATCAAAACTTCTCTCCCGGTTCCCATAACCCATGGTGGATGGATACCTGCATTACTGCGTTTGCATTGAATTGTAATGAGTGGCTTTCATGTCATCTCTCTTTCTAAATAATGAGCTTCTCCAAATCAGAAACACAGCATATTCTTCATTTTTATTCCCCCCTGGCTGCTTGTTTGTTATGTGGTCGGTGCTCTGTCAACTTCTGCTGAATGGATAAATAAGAGACTTAAGGATAAAGTTAGTTAAGAAATCTCCAATGCTTTCCCTCTCTAACGTATATAATTCCGACTCCAGACAGCTCAGCCTTCATATAGAATGGAGGTGATCTTGCAAGTTTTTTGTTATGGCACAACTGTGTTGTGTGGAACATTGTACGTAATAAATATGCTGAGCTGGGAAATTATTTTTTTACTTTTTATACATATTATTTGATATGATGGTAAAAAGATCAACTTAAGAGCAGCACAATTATAATTAGCAGTAAAGGGAGTTTCATTTAACTCAGCAGGGTAAATCAGACATCACCTTTGTGCTCAGCAACATGAAAGATACTGGGTGAAATCCTCATCACTCTCCCTTCACATACACACACACTCTCACACCAAAAAAAGAGTTCACAGTTACTGCATTCTAGGAGGGTGAGACCCTGTAAAACTAGAACATGGAGCCCCAGAACAACTAGGTGACAGTTAGGTTACAATAAGTGTCATAATAAATCATACCTGTTCACTATCAAATGATATCTGTTACTATAAATATTTAGAGAAAGAAGAGAAAGGGTGGTAAGAAAATCCTCTGAGCTGGTCTTTAAAGACACAGCAGGATTGAGCAGGGTAGTAACTATCAAAGCATGAAATACAGGCCATGGGTGGGAGAAGAAATGATTTCAGAGAGATACAAACACCATGCTGAATAGCATTAAATTGCACAGCGGGAAGACTTTGCTCTTTTTCATTCTCTTTGACATTTTTAGTCTACATTAAGGAAGGTTTCCACCGGGGCATTTGTAACAGTAACATTCATTTTAATAAACACAGGACAAGTCTCAAGCCTAGATCTTGTCAGGCAACAATATGTAGCTAAAATTTAATGACATTGTTTTGAGGTTTTTGTATTTGTTTGTACAGGCATTTTCCATTTATGGCAAGTGATAATGGTTTTCCATCATATGCTTTTACTTTTAAAATCATCTAATTTAAGTATAAAGGAGGAGTCACTTTAAAGAAAACTAGTAAGTAAATATTTGTACAGGCAGTATGTGGCTATGGAAAAAATGGTAAAAATGTACTTAAAGGACTGAAATTTGGGAAACGTCATGACACTGGGAGTGGAGAAGTGAGACTTTCCCCACCGTGATGAAAGCTGTACAGTCAGAGGGCTCCCGGTGAACAGGGCAGAACCCAGGTGGGATGGAGACGCAGCAGGGCAGGCTGGATGCTGGCTCTCCGGAGGCTGGAATGTGGAGGACTTTCCCACCAGGCTAACACTTCTTCCTGAGAGTAGAGGCGATCTTGTGCCTCTCATCGTGTCTCAATGCGATTCCTGACCCACGTCCCTCACCCCTGCGTCAGGATGCACTCTGAGGATAGCCTTGCGTGCGTGCGTGTGTGTGTGTGTGTGCGCGCGCGTGTGTGTGGTGCAGGGGCAGGCACCACACAGAAGCCCAGCTGGAGGAAAGAGAGAAAACCAGCGGCACTCGCAGAAGATCAGCACTTTTCAGTACTTCGGCCCTGAACGAAAGCTGCCTCCGCAAATGAGGGCCACAGTCCCTGGTGCCCGGTGTTCTGTCTCCTAGCTACCCACGGAGGGCCATGTCATCGCAGAGCACGGGCCTGTGTCTCTCTAGCCTGGTGCCTGCCCCGGGCCTAGCCGGGGGAACCGGCAGTGTTGGTTCACACATCTTCACTCAGAGCCGTGGTCCTCCACCCCTACCCTATTTCCTGTCCTCATCTCTGCCCTCTCATTTCTTGTGGCTGGATTCCTGGTCTTCCCATCTCTTTTGCTCTGAGGACAGGAAATCTAAAGCAGCCCCCAGCGTCCCACAGATGAGAAAAGCAATAAAGGTGGGGAGAAGAGGGAGGGAGACTCTTCTGAATAGGTAATCGACACGACATTTCCGGGCCCCGCTGTGTCTCTGGACGATCTGACCCAAGGTACCAAGTGAAGCGGTGCAGGGTGGAGGCCCTACTTCTCAGCACCCAAAGCCATCAATCTAGACCCTGCTGGCAGCACTGACTTCCCTTGAAAAACATTTTAAAAAGAAAAGGTCAGAAACATTTGTTTCTCCACATGAATAAATTCACAACCCCCTGGCTGCTTGTCCCTGGAAGACTCAGCACGAACCCAGGTGGCTGCTCCAAGCCTCCCAGAACAAGCTCTCTAGGCAAAGTGAGACTTTCCAAGGCAAATGCCCCGGATCTGAGTCCATCCATTAGGGGTCAGTCCCCTGAGTCACCTGCATCTAGTCACAGAGCAGAGCAGTGTGAAATAGCATGACATTTAGAGTTGGATTGTTGGGGCTTGAATCCTGGTCTTTTTACTTACTAGCTGTGTGACCTTGGGTTTATTACTTAACATCTCTGAACCTTTCTCATATGTAAAACAAGTAAAGTGAATAATAATAAGCACTGTCTCATAGAGTTCTTGTGAAAATCAATTGGAATAACAAATGTAGAATGCTTAGTGCAGTGCCTGACATATAGTAACTGGTTAATAAAAATTGGTCGTAGTGACTATAATAGATGATATAATACTGAAGCCCAATTGTTTCAGTTATCGTTGTGCAACAAACCACTCAAAAACAGTCATGTAAAACAAAATGTATTATTTCCCATTATTCTAAGGGTTGCCTGGCCTCACCTGACTCTTCTTACCCGAGATTCCTCATGCGGTTGCAGTCAGGTGGCAGCTGAGGGACTAAAGTCATCTGAAGACTGGACTGAGTAGGGACATTTAAAATGGCTTGTTTGCTTTCATGTTCTGTCCTCAGCTGAGATGGCTTGAACAGCTAGGGGCTGGCTGGGCATCTCCCTCTCTCCATGTAGGCTCTTCATGTGGTTAGCTTGGAGCTCCTCACAGCATGGCAGTCTCAGAGAAGTCAGACTTCTTACGCAACAGCTGGCTTCTTCCAGAGGAAACATTCTAAGAGATGAAGAAGCTGGAAGGCTTCTTATGACCTAGCTTCAGAAGTCACACAGCATCACTTCTGCCTCATTCATTTGGTTACACGGGGCCAGGCTTGGTTCAGCATACAAGGCACATACTCAAGGGTGTCACCACGGAGAGTAGTTCACTGGGGCCATCTTGGAGACTAGCTTCCACAATAGCCATCAGCTTCTTCTAACGCAGTACCGAAAAGAGCTCTGGATTTTTAATTGGAGACTTGGGTTCAAGGCTTTAGGTGGGTTACTACCACCCTCAAAGTCCCCATTTGCTCATCTGTAAAAAGGGATATAACGATACACATCTCATGGGTTGTAGTGGAGAACAAATGTCATCACACATGGTCAGCTCCTAGCACTGCGCTTGGCAGCCAAGTTCCCTTCCCTATTTAGAGCAGGAAGACCCTCACCACCAACATTCTTCGTCCTCCTCCTTGGAGGGGCCACCCTGAGACGAGGTTACTGTCACTCCCTTGTTTTTGAGGGTGTGTGTGTGTGTGTGTGTATGCACGCATGAACGCATGCACCAGGAAGTTAAGTTTAGCTTGTCACCTGCCGGGTTCATAGTTGCCACTGAATAAATAAAGTGTAATTCAGAAGAAGAGTCGTCAACTCATGCTGCTGTGCCAGAGACCTTCTGAATGGAATTTCTGCTAACTCTAGAATGAGTTATTTAAAAAATTTGTAAAAATGGTTAAGCCGCCTGATCTCAGAAATCTCAGAAACGCTTTCATTTTCTCTTGACCTCTATTTTTGAAACCTGCCAGGAAGCAGCGCGCATACTCACTGGGGACTTAACATGAATTACCAAGCAGCTGGAAAGAGCTCAAGGTGATAGATTACTGACACTGTTCTTAATGCTGCACTCTGGACACCGGAGAAAGCCACGTAGCCTCCCAGTGGCTGCTGCATCCCTTCTGTGAGGCTCTGGGCCTGCCTGGGTCTGGGGGAGGGGTCAGAACACTCAGCAGTTGCTCTGCCCAGCCTGGAGCACGTTGGGTGGTGGGGAGACTGAGGTGTCAGTCGCACCTGTACCCTCCTCAGTCAAGCGCTCCGCATTCTGAGGAAACTCTTTAGCAAGACAGAGAGCAGCAAACGTACTTGCTGTTCCTGAGAACATGGGGGTGTTTGCTTCTTGGGCAGGGAGGGACAATGTCCTAGCTATAGACATACAGGATACTGGTCAAAGGAGGAGCTCACTGAGAACGTGAGACCGAAACCCTCTTTAAGGGGGTGTCTGTGAGCCCTGGTCATCCTCCCTTGGGAATACAGCTTCATGGAATGAGCTTTAACCTGGGAGTTGCTCTGGTTCTGCTTTTATCTGGCCGCGAGCTCTCCTGGCAGATCCTCCGTCTTATGGATTCAGCTTCCAGAACATGCTGGTGGAATCCCACAGCTCATGCTCAGTCTTGCTCTCTGAGCTTCAGGCCCACACATCCCACTGCCTACCAACGTCTCCTCTGGACATCCCACGAATACTTCCCCTAACGCATTCAAATCTCATTGTCCAACCTCTAAAACTCCTGCCTCCTACCCACTTCCTGGTCCTCGGTAGTAATCTCTATCCACCCAGAAACCAAGACAGGAACCCTAAGCTCCATCCTTTCCCCAACTCACATCTAACCAGTCACTAAGCTCCTCAGTTCTCTCTCAGAACTCTCGATATAACGTTTAGCCTTCATCCTTCCTACCACCCTGCAAGCGGAGAGCCCAGCCCCCCATTGCATCTCACCTGGACTTTAGGAGGGCTTCCGGGGAGCCCTTCCTCTCCACTTGTCTGCCTCAGCCAGCCCCAGGCTCCTTCTTCCCAGGACCAAATCCTGATGAAGGAAGAGAACGGTACAAGAGCAACTGCTTAGCTGCGTGTCCTGGTATCTGGGGCATGCTACTACCCTATCCTGGGTCCTTTGCCCCTCCATCTGCAAAGTAAAGGAATTGGAGAAAATAAACTCTTCTAGAAACTCCTTCCTACTCCAGGATTCTGTGATCCTCCTGAGAAACTTTCTGCAGAGGAAATAAAACAGCTTATCTGACCACAGGCTTCAGGAAGCCTCCTGATATCTGAAGGGGGAAAATCATTAACTTCTCCTCAGTGCAAATTAATGTCATTGATCTCAGTCCAGTCCAGCTCAGCAGAAGGCAATACATTTGGGAAAAAAGTGTGTTCTGGAAATAAAAGGCTGGAAGGATTCCCTACAGGAATGGCTGATCTTTCAGAAACAGGGCAGAGAGCAGCCAGAGGCCTCTGTAGCCATCAACATTTTGGGGGTTAGGAGAGTACAGTCAACATCCACTCTGAGAACATGGAGCTGGTTGGGAGCCCCAGACTGTAGGGCTGGCTCTGCTGTGTGACCTGGGGTAGGTTACTCCCTGTCTCTCGTCTGCTTCTCCATCTCTAGATGCAGTCACTGATCTCTAGGCTGATACTAAGTCATCTCAAGGGAAGTGAGTGAGCCTTACAGAGTCCTAGAGTCTGTTCTGGGCCCATGGGAAGTTAAGGATGCTCCTCCTTCTTCCAAAGCTTTAATTTGAGCCCAGAAGTTTTGCCAAAGAAAAAAGGTAGAAGAAAAGAGCTACAATGGTTGATTTTATGTCTGTTAACTTGGCTGGGCCATGGTGCCCAGATCTTCAGTCAAACATTTTTCTGGATGTTTCCTATAAAGGTGTTTCTTGGATGAGATGAACATTTAAATTGGTGGATTTTGAGTGAAGTAGATTGCCCTTCATAATGTGGGTGGGCCTCATCCAATCAGTTGAAGGCCTGACTAGAACAAAGACTGACCTCCTCTAAGCAATAGGAATTCTACCAGTGGACTGCCTTTGGACTCAAACTGCATCTCTTCCCTGGGTCTCTTCCCAGCCTGCTGGCCTACTCCACAGATTTTGGATTTACTAAGCCTCCAGATTGGGAGAGGAAGGCAATTCCTCAAAATAAATAAATATGTATACATATCCTGTTGGTTCTGATTCTCTGGAGAACTCTGACTAATACAGGCACTATCTCTACCCTCTAGAGGAGGGGGGTAGGCCTTAGAATTGTAAAAGCATCCAAGCTCTACTGAGCCATCTTTCCCAAATGCCTTCTAGGCTGCTCCCTATGGGGGCTATGAGATGGTACAAAACTCTCTGGAATCCAGGACACTCCTGCTCTAAAGGAGCCTTCTTTCCACACCCCGGGTAAAGTCAGAGGAGGCCTGGAGTGGGGGCAGAGCCAGCTCTCTAGAGCAGCTATTTTGGTAATAATTACCATTGACTAGGTCAGGTATTGTATGTATTTTCCTCACATTATATGATTTAGTTATCAAACCTAGGAAGCAGATACTATTAATATACCTATTTCACAGAAGAGAAACCTAAAGCACTATGAAGTTAAATTATTCCTTTACCTGGATTGGACGCTGTGTTCTTCTGCCTGGTGGGTACCAGGAGCTCTACATGTTAGCTCGCTTGCTGGGGCCAACTCTATGAACTGGATGGCATTATCCATATTGTTCAGATGAGAAGATAAGACCCAGAGAGGTCGCGTAGTTTCATAAGATCCCCTAGCTAGTAGTGGCAGAGTCAAGATTCAATCCCAAGCCCTTCTGACCATGACCCAAGCTCTTCTAGCCAGCCACCCTGCTCCTATCCATAGTTGTTGCAAAGGGACTCTCTGCTATCCCTGCTGTTTACAAGCCTACTGACCACCCCCCCCCCCCAGCTCACATCTCATTGTAATTATTACCATGAGTTACCATCATCTTGATGGTAATTATACCTCTGTTTGTATAATACTGTGTAGGTCTTCAAGGACTTCAACAAACTTGCCTCACTCTGCATCATAAGCTAGGGCAGTCTATAATATCCTCAATTCCGCAGGGGCTGGTTGAAGCCAAGGGGGTAGGATGGAAGCTAACACTTACCAAGAGCCTGCTGCATTTCAGGGTGGTGCTGGGGGCTCTAACACGCTTTGCCTAATTTATTTCTCTCCACAATCCTGTGAGATGACTGCTGCCATTTGACAGACGGGGAGACCAAGCATGTGGAATATCCCCTGCCAGGTGAGATCATAGGAGAAATGGATTTTCCCACAGGGTTGTTGAGATGCTTTGCACTGTCCCACTCCCTGTCACTCCTGGGGTCCTAGCTTCCCATTGACTTTACCCATCACCCATTTTAAGGAAGTGCTCCTGAGTCTCTCCGTCCAAATTCCAATTCCTAATTTGGGTTATCTCAACTCATTGTTTAGAAGGAAACACTGAGAAGCAATTAATCCTCGAGAAGAGCAGATTGCTCGAGAAGATTGCTAGCTCCTTCCTAGTAGCGTTGTAGAGAGGAAGTGCTTTCATCCCAGAGAGGCTCTGATCTCCATCTCAGAATCAGAGCCCACGTGACTGTGTGATCTGGAGCTGAAGAGACTGTGTGAGGCATATCCCCTGCCGCTGTTCCTCACTCCTGCCCTCCTACCCCAACCTCGCTCAGTACCCCAAGCTGTAAACCCAGGGGTCATCCACTACTCCCCGCTCTCCATTCCCCGCACGTCCAATCCAGTACTGACCCGGCTAGACATACCTGCCAGACTCTCCTAGAAGCTACAGCTCCCATCCCATCTTCACTCCCCAGAATCAAGCCAATAACCTTACTTGACCGACCCCACTCCACAAGGTTTAGCTCTTTGTAAGCACCTGCCCCCTCTGTCCTCTGGCCTGCAACGTTGGTCACACTCTGACCCTGTCCACACCCAAACCCCACCCCCTCTGCTCCTACCCTTCTGCCTAACCACTCACCTTGAAATTAATTCAATGTATGCCTCCTTCACTAAACTGAAGCCTTCGTAAGAGCAGGGACCACGTCTCTCTTATCTACCGTGATATCCTCAGTGCCTAGCACAGTGCCTGGTACATACAAAAGGTTCAGTAAACATTTGTTGAGCGAACGAATGAATGAATGAGTGAATGGTATCATGGCAAGTATCTTAAGGTCCTGTGCTTTTTTTACCCTCTGCTTCTGTAACTCTCAGTGAGCTTCTCCAGGTCCCTCAGGGACTGAGGCCCAGGACTGGTGGTGTGGCGTGTCTTGCTCTCTGTCATGGGCCGAGTTCAGCCAACTGACCCACAATCTGTTTCCCTATTTAAGCCCCCAAAGTGTCCTGTGGCCCAGCCCTCCTCCCCGCCCCCTCTGCCTTATGAATAGTCCAGTTTGTCCCCCTTGTTTGCACGTCTCTCCCAGCACCTGCCCCTTCCTCACCTCTGAGTCACACCTCACACGCACATCTGCATGGCCTTGTCCAGATGCCCCTCCTGGAGCCACGCTGGGTTCTGTTTACTCCTCCTCTCTCAGATCTGACCTTCCTTGAGGCCGGGAGTGAGCTAAGGAGTTAAGCTTGTGGCTAAGAGCTTTTGTAGTCAGCGCCCTCGATCCGTCTCTCCCTAATGGGCTGCTTCCCCAGAATGGAAGATAACAAAAATGCATCTCTATGTTATTCTCCAGCAATTTGTATTGTCTCAGGTCTCTGGTACAGAGTCTAACACCAGTGATTAAAACTTTAGACACACAAGAAGGTAATGTTCATGTTTTGTGGGAAGAGCAAAGTGCTGAGGTCAATATTACTGTCCTAGGCTCTAGTCACTGGGCCTGACTATCCAGCCGTGGTTGCCAAGTGACAGTCAGCGCCCTGGTCACTGACTCTCTTGGCATCTTGGTCCCTGCAAATCCAAGTCTTGGGTGAAGGCCAGGATTCTGTGTCCTGTTTTTTCCTCAATACCATGTTTTTAAATTGAAGTATAGTTAATTTACAATGTTGTGTTAGCTGCAGGTGTACAGCAAAGAGATTCAGTTATATATACATATATATATACATACACACACAGACATATATATACATATATGTACATATATTCTTTTTCAGATTCTTTTCTATTATAGGTTATTACAAGGCATTGAATACAGTTCCCTGTGCTATACAGCAGGTCCTTGTTGTTTATCTATTTTATACATAGTAGTGTGTATATGTTAACTCCAAACTCCTAATTATCTCCACCCCTCCCCCGCCACTATCTCCTCTGGTAAGTTTGTTTTCTATGTCTGTGAGTCTATTTCCATTTTGTAAATAGGTAACCATAAGTTTGTAAGTTCATTTATATCATTTTTCTAGATTCCACATATAAGTGATATCATATGATATTTGTCTGTCTTTGTCTGACTTCAGTTAATATGATAATCTCTAGGTCCATCCACGTTGCTGCAAATGGCTGTGTCCAGTTTTCTGACAAAGACATAGGTCAGGTCCTAGGCAGCAGAGCCTCTTTTTTTTTAATGTTAATTAATTAATTAATTAATTTTTGGCTGTGCTGGGTCTTTGTTGCTGTGCACGGGCTTTCTCTAGTTGTGGTGAGCAGGGGCTACTCTTTGTTGCGGTGCGTGGGCTTCTCATTGCGGTGGCTTCTCTTGTTGTGGAGCACGAGCTCTAGGCATGTGGGCTTCAGTAGTTGCTGCACACGGGCTCAGTAGTTGTGGCTCGCGGGCTGCAGAGCACAGGCTCAGTAATTGTTGTGCCCCGGCTTAGTTGCTCCACGACATGTGGCATCTTCCCAGACCAGGACTCGAATCCCTGTCCCCTGCATTGGCAGGGGGATTCCTAACCACTGCGCCACCAGGGAAGTCCTGGCAGCAGAGCCTCTTATTTATTATTTATTTTTTGCGGTACGCGGGCCTCTCACTGTTGTGGCCTCCCCCGTTGCGGAGCACAGGCTCCGGACGCGCAGGCTCAGCGGTCATGGCTCACGGGTCCAGCCGCTCCGCGGCATGTGGGATCTTCCCAGACCGGGGCACGAACCCGTGTCTCCTGCATTGACAGGCGGACTCTCAACCACTGCGCCACCAAGGAAGTCCTGGCAGCAGAGCCTCTTAAACAACACAAAAAATTCTGTAATTTTCCTCCAGGGAAAAGAGAAAGTATAAGAACAAACACAGTTTCTTCTCAGAACAGTCCTCAGTTGTCCCGGTGAATTGGAGGTCAGTGGGGCAAATATTATCATAAAGCATGCACTGAATACACTTGGCAAATACTGCCCCCCAAAGACTCTCCAGGGCGATTGATGGAGAAGGAAGGAACACCGATATTTTAGGTTTTGCATACTTTTGTTTTACAAGCATATTTTGTTTTATAATTAAAAACAGAAAGCATATTTTCTTCCAAATGCCTTCTCTTCAGGCATGGAATCAGAACGGCAGGATCTCAAGGGGCTATAGGGCTCTTGGAGATCATCTAGCCTAACCCCCTCCTTGACAGAGGAGGGAACTGGGGTGGCAAAGGGGATGGACTTGCCCAAGGTCATCCAGCTCAAGGTCGTACATCAGGCAGGAGGCCTTTAAAGTCCATTTCCCAGATACATTCACTTATAAAACGAATTATTCCACAGCTAATCCAATGGAACATGGACTGCTGCAGAAAGTGTGGCCTGAAATTTCTTCAAGAAAAAAGAAAAGGCAATTAAGGGTGTGCTAAAAAACCCAGCATGACCATTCTGGGCTTGTTAAAGCTCAGAATTGAGTGAGAAAATACTAAGAGAACATGGTAAAAGAAGCCCCTGGGACTGAAAAGCACTCTCTCCCTGTCTATATATCTAGTGATATTTCTATAGTCCTTTACTTGTATATTGGGAGAGAGAGTGAAAGCAACTGAGTGAAATGAGAGTGGGATGATGGGTGACTGGTGAAGCAGGTCTGGAAATTTAATGGCTCCTTTCTCAAGCTCTAAGGAAAAAACCCAAGTTGCAAGAAGATGGGAGAGGAGCCTGGAAAGAGACGGCCCCGGGAACCCTTTGGAAATCCTGGGAAGAGAAGCTTCCCAGGGGACATGGGAGGTCCGAGGACTGGAAGGTGATGATCCCCAACGAGCTAGGGTCAGTCAGGGAGGCGAAGGTCCTTCTTCTCCTATGGCTTGCTGGGGTAGAATTCTGGCTCTCTAAGATAGCACCAAAGCAACCTGCTGATAAGGAAACACTGCGTTTATTCTTACTTCAGTAGGGGAGAGTTCTACTTCCGCAGAGTCTTAGGAGTGTCTGGGAGGAAGTCAAAGTCAAGACACCTACTGGGATTTTGAAATCTGGCTTAAGATGAGTCTTTCAACTGGGTGTGGGGGAAGGCAGTGATTGATTAGGACTGGGGAAGGCTCATGACATAATAGTTTAGGGCTGATGGACACAACAAGGCAAAGACTTTGAGGCAAGGGGTTCAAAAATATGTAAACAGTTATTTGATGCTTTCTATTAATGAGTAGATAAGTCTTTCAGGAAGGTCTTGCAATGAACAATAATGTTATTTGCAACTTTTATCTCACTGGGAAAGAGTTTTCTAGAATGGTTGATGAAGGATTTTCTAAAATGGCTCATAAAGTTGTGTTGATGAAGATAGAAGAATGAATAACACAGATTGTAAGCTGTGTGGGCATTGATGGTTTCCATTCTCACTGGGAAGACCACCCTGGAGGGTTATGCTCAGTTGTGGGCAACTAACTTGAAAGAACGTTAACAAATTAGGACCTGTCCTGAGGTTAATGACCAGGACTATGAAGCAACATCCTGTGGGAAATGACCAGAAGAACTGGGGTATTCAACCCGGTGAAGTGGAAAGTGTGGGACCTGCTCCTCAACAAAGGTCTGCTGTGGGGAAGAGGCAGTTGCCCTGTTTCTCTAGGGGCCTGGAAGGCAGAATTAGGAGAAATGGATGAGAGATACAGAAGCAGGCCTCAGTTTAGCTTAAGAAAAGACCTTCTAAGAGTTAGGGAGGGATGGGCCATCTCACAAGGTGCCCAGCTGTCTGCCAGCTCTGCTGGAAAAGCACTCATGTAGGGCATGTGTGCAGAGGCTGTTCTTGCATTTCCTTATGGATTCTTCTCTCTCTTTCTTTTCCTTTTTTAAGAAGTACTGCTTAGAGTTTAAGATCAAGCTCAAATGTCCTCTCCCTTCATGAAGCTGCTTGACCCCTCCCCAGTTAAAAATGATCGATAACTCTTATTGCCTATACTGTTTCCATGGCATCTGCCCGCCATTACTGAGAGGCTCTGCCTCTGGCTGGGTTACTTTGAGCAGGGCCTCTCCCCTCTCTCAGCCTTGGTTTTCTCATCTATAGGATGATGGGTTTAGGAGTATGAGCCAGCCTTGGATAGAGTGGCCCTCAGTGACCTGAAAAAGTTACAAAAACCAAGACACAGATAGACATGGAAGCTGTCCTCTTGAGGCCTACAGAGGAGTCTTGGGAAAGACGTTGATGACATTGTTTCTGATTCCAGAGGGCAGAAATCAGTCTCTAGCGTGGGGTTAGTTACCAGGATCCGATTTCAGTTTGGTACCAGAGAGGACATCCTAATAACAATCTCTGCTTGAGGTAGGAAGGTCATAAGTGCTCCATTGCCGGAAGTGTTCTAGCAGAGGCCTGTGAAGGGGATGTGGGCAAGACTGTCACTTAGGAGGCTTGAGGCTGCAACTAACAGAACCACAGATTAAGAACTGCTTAAACAATAATGAATTTCTTACCTATCATAAGAAGTCCTGTTATCTGACACAATAGGATAAGGTGGAACAGCACAAAGTCAGGGCCCTGGGACAGCGTCTCTGGGCTTCTCTTGGGTTTCCCCTAATGGTCCAAGATGGCAGCACAGTTGGGAGTAACACTTCCTCATACAAATACATCCAAACACAAGAAGGAGCCAGTATTGAGTTTCTTTTTACAAATGGAGAAAATACTCCCAGAAGCCCTCACAGACTTCCCTTTATACCTCATTGGCTAGGGTAGGGTCGCATCAGTTCACCTCCACCAGTCACTGGCAAAAAGAAAGGAATTAGCTGAATTAGCTTAAATTGGTCAATGTGCATGTGGAATGTCCATGAAACACATGGGCACTCAGTACCTGGACAAAATCAGGGTACTGTCAGCAAGGAAGAAGAGTGAGCCATTGGTGAGGCAAAGTACACAGTCTGAGGTAGCAGGGATTTCTGACCAGACAGCTCCTGAGGCTGATGCCAGCTCTTTAATTCTATTTCCAGGGTTCTTTCCAGCTTGAGAATCCTAATTTTTATAAGTAGCCACTTCTTTTTTAAAAATTGCTTTTCTGACTTTCTTACGGCCCAGTTTCCCTCTCCCACTCCCTGTCTTGGAGGCTGCAATTAGCCCCGGTGACACATTTGGCATGGGAATGCTGTGAACACAGTCCTGATGAGCTGGGTGTGGGCTCAGACAGTAAAAGCAGGCAGTTAATTGCAGTTTTATTCTCTCCCTAAACTTCCCTGCAAAAGAAAATAAAGGAAGAAGGAAGAGGTGACTGAGAAGCAAAGCGTGAGCTGAGGAAACGCTGGCTGCAGAGGACACACCCTCTTGAAATTCTGCTCTGAACCAGGTCCTTCGTGGCCCCAAGATGGGCAGACATTTCAGAGGCTGAAATGCGGTGGAAGTATGTGCGGTGGGCTGCTCTCCTTATCTGTGTAGGACTCCTGAGATGACCTCATATAACCAGGGTTATCCTCAACTAAGCCAAACCGGCCAAACTTTGAAGCCAAAGTCGGCCTTAGTGTCCAGGCCCTGACGTCCAGGACGTGGAAAGGGGATGCCTGGGCCTTTGACTTTCTCTGTGTGAGACAGAGCCCTGCCTCCCCTTAAGACCCACAGATCGAGGATTCTTGCAAAACGGGAAGGGAGAGGTTAGATTCTGGGCAAGCAAAACATGAAAGGCCGATGTCCCCCGCTTGGCTTCGGAGGCTTGGCGCTTCTCAGCTCTCAGCCACTGACCTTCACCCTCGGCCCACCCACGCCCAGCCCTGGTTCCTGGTCCTCCTGCTGAGACTTCATCCGCGGGACACGCTAGCCACCAGCATTTGCCAAACGACAAGCGGGGGAGGCGGGAGGCAGGACACTCTGCCATAATTTCTCATCAGTTGCATAATTTTGCATCTGAAAAATGACAAATGTGGAAGTCGGCAGACCGGAGTTGCAGGTGTGCTGCGGAGAAGTGAGGACTGGCGCAGATTGGCTGTGTTGATGATGATACGCTGCCGATCGGCATTGGTTACAGACCATCTACACCCATAGCCAGTCACTGAAGCCTCGTGAGCTCCAGACCCTGTGCTAAGTGCCACTGAGGTGACAGAGAGCAGTAAGACCGGGATCTGTCCTCGGGGAAGTCACAGACAGCCTGCTGGGAGGTAAGGCACATGCAGAAACACTCATGACAAAGGCAGGCTACATGGGCTCTGTTAAGGCAGGACAACATCCTACGGAATCACTACAGCACCTAAGATAAGATGAAATCATTACTGGTTTCCTACTATGAGCCCAGCTCCATGTTAAGCTTCTTACATGGTGATTTCATTTAAACCTTACTCACGACTTTACCATCTACTAATGTTATTTACAGGTGAGCAAACTGAGGCCCAGCAGGAAGCAGCAGACACAGGATTTGGACTAAGATCCTCTGATTCCAGAACTTGCAGCTTTAACTATTGTACCACACTACCCCTAGCGTCAGGTGTGTAGTTGATACTCAAAATGGATTTTGTTAAATGTCTGAACGAATGAATGAAATACCAAAGAATAATTTAAGCAAAGCCATGAGGGAGCTCAGAAAAGAGAGAGAGCTCTGGTTGGGATGGAAAGAAGCTTTCATGAAGCCCTCTTTAGGCTCAGGTCCGTAGAGTGGATAGGGAGACCGGGAGAAGGGCATTTGTGGTGGACAGATGCTGAGGTGGCCCCATGATGCCCTCCTCCTGATGCCCGTGCAATCCCCTCCCCTTGAGTGTGGGCAGGACTCGTGACTTGCTTCAGTAGGCTATGCAAACGTGACTGAGGCCATTTCCATGATTATAGGATTGTAAGATTGTAATGCCCATCTTACTAGAAGGTCTTCTCCCTTGCTGGCTCTGAAGAAGCAAGCAGTCCTTGTGGGGAAGCCCATGTGGCAAGGAACTGAGGGCAGGTTCTGGCCAATGACCAGCTAGGAATGAGGGCAGCCTTTGTCCGACAGCCAACAAGGAACTGAGGCCCTTGCTCCAGCCACCCACAAGGACCTGAATCCTACCAACAACCACAAAAGCTGGGAAGTGGATCCTTCTCCCACTGAACCTTGAGATGAGACCAAGAAATGATGAGATAATGAATGTGTTAAGCCACTAAGTTTGCTGTACTATTGTTGTGTTAATAAATAACTAGTATAGCATCACTGGCAGAGAAAAGAGCAGGAGCAAAGGCCTGGGGGTGGAAAAGCCTGGGGAATATTAGGACATTTCTGCTTGCTCTCTATGGCAGGAGCAAATCTATGAGCTGGGCTTTTGAAGACAGAATGAGTTGTCTGGACTGTTCTGTAGGAAAGGAGTTGCCAGGGCTGGTAGATCCTGGGAGGGATCTCTATGGGGATCAAATATGTTTAAATCATAGTACGCCGTTGAATATCCACAAGCACGTCTAGTCCATATGTCCTGGGCTTCCAAACGGGGCTCTGGCTAAGAATCTGGGGCAGGTAACTCCAAGTCTCACTCTCTAGGGGACCCAAGTCAGCTTGTGACAGAGAGGAGCTCAGGGGCCAGCACCCTCAGGGGACAAGGACACATCTGAGTTGTGCAGCTCCCTCAGCTTCCCCCTATCATCCCAGCATCCAGTCCGGGATGAAACCCTCAGTCAGGGTCCAAAGGGGATGCCTGGAACCCTCAGGGCCACAACTAAGGCGGCTCAGCCTCACCCTGCAGTGACGTCACCTCACTCCCTGCCAGTGGAGGGACTGCCATGGGGATTTGAAAGTGACGCTGGTGCTTGCATGCTAAATAACGGGCTTTAAATCCAAGAGTTTGTTGATGGGTTAAGCCCCTAAAATTGATCTCACCATTTGAAAAGGCTATCCAATGAAGAGCCCTTAGGGTTGACTCCCTCCCCTTGTAATACTTTAGTTGAATGATTCAAAAGCCCCCATGTCAGTGAGGGGCCTGGGAGGCGGCAGGTCAAGGAAACCCAGCTGGCATTGTGATGGTGTGAGATCTTTAGCTTCTGTGAGGACAAAGGTGCTGAGGTGAAAATCTTTCTTGTTTAGTGGGGCTTCAGGGAAAACAGAGCGGTCATGTCTCTCATATTCGGCCAAATGACTATTGGGAGAGTGATCAGAAGTTTGGCTCAGGGGTGCCTGATGGCCCTGGAATGTTCTGGCGAGGAAGGGAGAGAAGACCACTGGTGAGGTCAGGATGGAGAAAAAAGATGGGAGTGCAGTAGCCCTGCAAGCGTCATACCCCAGAGGGGATTTGAAATGTGAAGTCGCCCAGGACCAGAAATGACGAGGGAGTCTGGCCAATGCTCAGAGAAATAAAGGAAAACCAAGGCCGCATTCCAACCATTCCAGCCACTGCCCCTGGTTACAGAAAGAAAAACAACTTTAAAGGCATCCCAGAGAGAAGAATGTCATTCATTCAGCTGACACCTGCAGACCCTCTTAGGACCAGATGCTGAGCTGGGCACGGGCCACGCTGTGGGGGTAAGATGCCCTCTAGGAGTGCCAGGGCCTGGGGGGTGGGTGGGAGGGGGGCAGTAGGCAAACAGGACTGGGCTCTCACAGGGATCTGCCTGCTGGCTGGAGCACAGATGGGGAGGGAAGGCTGCTGGAAGAGGAGCCCTAGAGCGGCAGGCAGTCACCGCATCACCAAGTAGACAAGGGTGGGAGGCCGTGGTGGGTGCAAACCTGCCAGCTCTGGGGAGGGCACTGAGGAGGTGAGGCTGGAAGCATGGTTCGGGGCCAGACTGAATCCCACTTCATAGTTTTGAACAAATCGGCCCAGGGAAGCTCTCCAGCTCCTGCCTGAAGCTGCTGTCTACTCTGAGGGAAATGGTGTGAAATAGGGGCACAGATGTCCACCAGATAGCCCCTGACTTTCTTTGGCATGCCTTCCCTTTCAGGGACTCCCTCCAGCAAGTCCTGGCAGTGTGTCTTTCTCACTGCGTCTCACTTTGGAGATTTCCTGCTGAAAAGGAAGCACTGGTGGCCTTTAGTGGGGAGTGGATCCTGTTGTCTTACCCACCATCACTGTCACTCAAGGACCTCCCATTGCCCAAGACGAGGTCTAAACTACTCACTCTGGTGTTCACCACCTGTCATGCACTGGCCGCGAGCTTCCTGTCCAGGGCCATCTCCCACCACCCTCCATACGGCCCTTTACTCCAGAGCCACTAACTCCCTGGAGAACTGAGCATGCCCCTTCCATTCAGGCTCACATCCTCTGCCTCTGCTCCATTTCCACACACCTAAATTCTCCCCATCCTTCAGGCTAATGCAGCCCTCTCCTCTGATCCATTCCCACTTCCAACTGGGAAGGATTGCCCGCTCCTCTAAAATCCCGTGGTCCTGCATGTAGCCACACCTCTTAGCATTTGCTCCCCTAGAGTTTGGAGCAAATTCGTATCTGTTTATTGTCCTGTAAGACTGTGGACACCGGAATCAATCAAATCCTTATTGCACCACTTAATAAATAGCTATGTGACCTTGTAGTAGGGTTACTATGTACTTCTCATCTAGACAGGTGGAGCTTGAAGGGACATTTATCCTCTTGGTGATGAGAAGTGTTTGATTTCAGGTCCTCCAGGGGAGAATTAACCGCAACACAGCTCAGCTTGCAAGACTTGACCACCATTTTTCTCCAAGCAGGTTATTCAACCTCGTCAAGTCTTGGTTTCTACAAATCATGGGGATGGTATAGTATTTACCTTAAAGAATCTTTGAGGTTTACATGAGACCATGCATGCAAATTACTTAGCACAATATCTAAGCAATCAGTTTAGTCAACAAATATTTATTGAGCACCTCTTATGTGCCAGACACTGGAGATAGAGCAGTGAACAAGACAGAATAAGTTACTGTTTCAAAGAAACTACATTCATGAAAGCTCATGTAAGTCAGTGAATAAATAATCTAAGATGCTGATGAGTGCTTTGAAGAAAATAACTAGGGTAAAGAATAGAGAGTGCTGGGTAGGGAGGAGAGATCTAGTTTAGCAAAGACCTGAATTAAAAGAAGGAGCTGGGCTTCCCTGGTGGCGCAGTGGTTGAGAGTCCGCCTGCCGATGCAGGGGACACGGGTTCATGCCCCGGTCCGGGAA
This sequence comes from Globicephala melas, assembly GCF_963455315.2. NCBI lineage: Eukaryota > Metazoa > Chordata > Mammalia > Artiodactyla > Delphinidae > Globicephala > Globicephala melas. The sequence goes on along the minus strand of NC_083317.1, from coordinate 73,497,280 downwards.
GATCCCACATGCCGCGGAGCAGCTAGGCCTGTGAGTCATGGCCTCTGAGCCTGCACGTCCGGAGCCTGTGCTCCGCAACGGGAGAGGCCACAACTGTGAGAGGCCTGCGTACCGCAAAAAAAAATTAAAAAAATATATAAAAAAGAAGGAGCCAGCCATGTGAGACCTGGGGGAAGTTCATCCCTGGCAGAGAACAGCGGGGATAAGTCTAAGCTAATTACGCTTAACCCAGTGGTCAGTTCCTTTCCTCTGCCCCACAGACCGTGTCTTCTGAGATAGGAGAACTTGAGGAGTTGGACCTGATTTTCACTCCAGCCAGGACTTCAACCTTCAGACAGCTGGTCCTCAGCATCCAGGAAGCCATAACCATGGAGGGCCCTGAGCATCACTGATCAGGAAAGACCGAAGACTCCCCTACCTGTTCCAAATCCTTCCTCACCTGCTTCAACACCTCGCCTTCTCTGGTTTCCAGGGAAGGTGTGTTTCTTTACTTAAGCGTCGTTGTTACTGTGTCATGTGCACACAAAGAGAAGAGTGAGAGTTCCGGTGGGTGGGGAGGTTATACCACGTGGACATACCTTGGGCTTTTGGAAGTTACCCACAAAGATATCCTATCCCCTCTCTCTAACTCTCTGCCTCTTTCTGTCCCTTGCAGTGTTTCTCAACCAGAGGCCGTATTGTCCCTCCACCGCCACCCTAGGAGTGGTTGGAATGGGAGGGGGCCATTTTTGATTGTCACAGTGACTGGGAGGTGCTCTTGGTGTTGAAAGGGCAGGGGTCAGGGATGCTAGTCATCCTAGGATGCTCAGGACAATCCCACATAATAAAGAAGCGTCCTGCCTAAGCAGCGAGTGCAGGTATGAATCCCTCACCATCCTCTCAGATGTCACCAAATCCCTTTCTTCCTTATCTGGATTCTGTCATTGTGTCTCTTCAGAAAGAATCAAACCTCAGTCTCCCAAAGTCCCCACTGTGTGTCTTGCAAATGGGACAGCCTCAGGTGTGGAATGCCAGTGCCTTCTGCCTCTGAGCAGTTACTGCTGCTTCCCTGAGAGAGGAGGGGCAGCTCCCCCAGAGGAAACGGGAAGTTTTGGTCCATTGCCTGGGCTGGTAGAGAAAAATGGTGGTAAGACCTGCATGCTGGCTTTGCTGTGGTTCATTTTTCCCCGGAGTCTCTAAAATGAAACACATCTCACCACTGAGAGGATAAATATCCTTCCAAACCCCACCCTTCTAGATGGGAAATACATATCACCACTACTGACACCACTGCCATCCTGCTCTGACTTACATTACAGAGCTTCCTATATGAACTTGACAGCAGAGGTCCAAATGCTTCTCCACTGGTGGCAATGGCAACGGTGGTGGCAGACATAGATTCTCAGTTTGCTCTGCCATTTATCATCATCATCATCATCAACAATTATAACTGCTAACAGTACAAGACCTTGCACAGAGTTGGGAGTGACATCACTGGAGGGTGTTGAACGCGTGGGTGACTGTTAGGAAAAGGTGGGGCAAGGCTGTGCTCTCACTAACCAAGGTCCTTGGGAAGCTGACTTTCTGATTTGCTTAATGTGTGGCTTAACTTGATTAAAATACTAGAGAAAAATTCTCTCTAGGGGAGGAAAAGTGCCAGGGGGCACTGGAAGGGCTAATTTTTTATTCTCTAACTTGGGGAATTGGCAGGAAAAGGGGCAATGACTATTCCCTTCAGAAGGCAGCGCTCCAGATGGCTCCCGAGAGCCAGCCTGGGAATGTTGCTGCTTGGCACCCTCCTTTGCCAGCATGACTTTCCAAACGTCCAAGCCCAAAGCAGCATTTGTGGGAAGTTCAGAGCAGAACCCCTTACAGCGAGAGTTCCATTCCACTCTACCCAAGCTGGAAGTGTCTGCTTAGTAAAACAGTCAGTAGATCCTATTTTTGTACAGAATAGTTTTGCCCATCAGGGTCTTTTCAGGAAACAGGTGGCCACTCAAATGGGAAACAGTGCAGAGACGAAGGTGTGGGCAGGGCTAAGGAAGGTTGAACCTCAGGGCTGGCAGCATCGGAAAGCAGTTACCACCCCGGCCTGAAGGTACATGGGAAGAAGCGATTGCCAGAACCCTGAAAGTGAGCTGTGGCTGTAGGACACGGCCATGGATAGAGGCTGTGCCCACACCAGATAGCCCAGCAGGGTGAGAACCAGGGGGATAAAGGCTTCCACCTCAACCTTCCCTTGCTGGTGGAAGGTAAGGAGCCTGGGGACTTACTGATGCAGCCCAGATATGTCAGCCTCCTGGCCCAGAGCAGGAGGGACAGTTCAGGGAACTTCTACAAACCACTCCAAAATTAGTGTCTTAAGACAATAACCATCAATTTAGCCCTTGATTTTATGGATTAGTAATTTACAATTTAAGTTGGGCTCAGCTGGTTGGTTCTTCTGGCCTGGTCTGTGCCTGGTTTGGCTGACCTCAGCCAGACTCACTCGTGTGTCTGCTTTCAATTGGTGGGTTGACCATGACTGGCTAGTTTAGGATGGTCTTGTCTGAGATGGTTAGGAAGATTCAGAGATCCTTTGTCGACCTGGATCTCTCACCCTCCAAGTTACTAACCTGGGGCTCATGTATAAAGAGACAAAGAGCCCAAGATCAGCTAGTGGGAAAATCCAGGAGTGCAAGCTCTCTGCAGCCCTCTGTTCACATTGCATCTGCTTCTGCACTTTTGGCCCAGAAAGTCACATGGTCCTCCTGATTCAAGGGGTAGAAAAATAGATTCCACCTCTTGAGGGGAGGGGAAGAAGGGGTGGCTATTTTTTTCAACCTGCCGTGGTCTGTGCTCCAGGCACAATGACTCACATTCCTCCCATGTGCACAATATACGCTCCCATATCCTAGGACCTCCCAACCCGGATCCCTCCAATCTGGGTTTATTCCTGCGGCAGCTGCCTTTTGCTGTATAACAAACCACCCCAACACTTAGAAGCTGAAAACAACCACTGTTTATTTGGCTCAAAATTCCACAGGTTGGCAGTTTGGCCTGTGCTCAGCTGGGGAGTTCTGCTGATCCCTGCTGGGGCTCACCCATGTGTCTGTGGTCAATGCTCTGCCGTATGACCTCTTGTCCTCCTGCATGCTCATCCATGTGGTGGCAGGAGTCCAAGAGCAGCAAAAGAGGACAAACCCCAAGGGGCAATCACTTTTCAAGCCTCTGCTTATGCACCACTGCTCACATCCCATTGGGCAAGCGAGTCACATGGCTGAGCTCGGAATCACAGCAGGAGAACAGTGAAAGGTACATAGCCAGGCAGCACGGATACAGGGAGGGGAAAGACTGATGATTGTTGTTGTAATTAATCTACCACCGTGGAGTGGAGACTAGATCTGGAGAGACAAATAAAGAATATGCAGCTCCCAGGTCTAAATTTTAATAACCCAGTGTTCAAGCCTCTTGAGAGTGGGTCCCACTTATCTCCCAACATCAACCCTGTTTATTCTCCATTATACCCGGCACATCTGCCAAAATGGCATCTTCACAGTTTCATGTACCTGTCCTGGTTTTTTCACCTTCTTGCTTGCTGTCTTCTGGATCACCCCCCATCTTTACCTGACCAAATCCTCTGCATCCCTCTTAACCCAATTCAAAGCCACCTTCTCGGGCTTCCCTGGTGGCGCAGTGGTTGAGAGTCTGCCTGCCGAGGCAGGGGACGCGGGTTCGTGCCCCGGTCCGGGAAGATCCCACATGCCGCGGAGCGGCTGGGCCCGTGAGCCATGGCCGCTGAGCCTGTGCGTCTGGAGCCTGTGCTCCGGAACGGGAGGGGCCACAACAGTGAGAGGCCCGCGTACCGGGGGGGGGAAAAAAAAAAGCCACCTTCTCTCAGATATCTTTCCTAATTCTCGTCCCCATTTCCCCCGCACCACCCTCCCCTCCCCCACTATCACCAGGCTGGATGTGACTCTGAATTCCTGCCTAAAATCTCTAGTGCTCTCTCCGTGCCTCTTTTCAGGCACTTATTTGCCTGAAAATATAGAAGATAGCTCCTTTCTTGGACTGTGAGCCATCAGAGCACTGGGTCCTTGTGTGACCCATTCTTTGTCTCCCTCTACAGTGCTCTGCATAGATTGGATGTCCTCTTGAACTGGGGAGGTCAGTGCTGGACAATTCAAAGGTTACAGAAGCAGACAGCACCACAGAGCAAGAAACACCCTTCAGAGAGCACCCAGCCAGGAAGCCTATGCCTCCAGGAAGCAGCTTATAGGAATCGGCAAAGAACACAGAAGAGAAGCAGTTGGGACACTGAACGAGGGCCAGGGCTTTGGTCGTGACAGAAGACACACCTGGGACTAGAGGTCAAAGTCATGAGGAGACTGTCCCCATCCATCCAAGGAGGAACTTCCTTTAAGGGAACAGTGAGAAAAGGGGTGGGTCCCCGCAACCCACAGCGCATCAGCCTTCTGGTTAGTTTCAGAGAGAGAGGTTTGCAGGGGCCTTAGTCTGTTTGCATTTCAGGATTGCACGTTAATCATTCCTCCACGAGACTCCTGCTGCACCTTGGCATGCAGGAGCTCACAAATGAAGGAGGAGAGCTGGCAGCTCTGCTCGTGGGGCGAGCCCAGCTGAGCCTGGCAGCCAGCCAGTTCCCTGAGAGCTGGCTGGGCACCGGCACATCATGTACCATGGGCAAACCGGCATGTGTGGTTAGATTGAGGGTGAAGGTGTGGAGGGGGAGGGAGATGACTGGGGCGAGTGTCAGTCTGAAGGCATTCTAAAATGTCAGGGAGGGGCATTCCAGTGAATTTCCTAACACACACACACACACACACACACACACACACACGCCTGAACACACCTGAGGGATGGGGCATCCTTCCTCCTGGCAGAATCCACTAACTCAGCCCCTTAAGGCTTCTTCCCTAGGGTGGGTGGAGGGATGGAGACAGCCCTGTTAGCCCAATGCCCTTGACCACCCCAACTCCCCTGGGGTCTAAGTGGGGAACTGTGCCTCTGAGAGGGGACGCAGCCTCCCTCAGTGCCACAATGTGCCAGGATGAGAACCAGGTCTCCTGCTCCCGGCCCGGGTGTCAGGACTGATGGAAGGGATGCCATGCTCACACTGCTGGAAGGTGGCTCCCAGGTGGTACCACTGCCTACAGGCCAACAGTGAGTCGAGGACCCCTCCCCAGGAGCCAGGCCAAGAGTGTCTCCTCTGACCCGTCGCAATAACGTCCCTGGGAATAAAACGCCCCCAGCGACCAAGCACCTTATCGATATGTCAAACCCTGTACATCCTACAAGGCCATCTCATAAGCTACCTTCACCTCCCATTGTCCCATCAATCGCCCCCTCTAACCCAGACGTGAATTCGTGCCCTTTCAGGAACTTTGCACGGCTGCATGGTCCTGGTCAAACTGCTTCTGGAATTTGGTTAGACGTGTATATACCTTCTTGAGGCCCTGGACTGTGAACTCCTTAGGCTCATATTATTTCTTCTGCCCTCTCTTCCCCTCAGCGCCCAACCCAGGACCTGGCTCAAAGGCAGCATTCGATAAATGCAGGTTGGATGAATGATATTCCACCAGCCTTTCCCCACCAGCCTGACAAAAGCATCCTGCTTCCTTTCTGGACAGCACCTGTGCTTTCCCAATAAAGCAGACATTCCTTTCCCTCTCTCCTTCCCACTGCTTTTGGATAAAGAGGAACAGTCCCTGGGCCTCCCTGTTGGGAAACTTCCTGGCTGCTCACTACTGTCTCAGACACTCCCTAGGCTGGGGGCTATTTTCAGAAGCCCAGGACGCCGTCAGTGGACAGGGTGGTATTTGATGGACGCTCTTCCACCTGCCAAGCCCTGTGAACAGCTCTGACACCACAGTGTCCCCTGTAACTGCCACCTGACTCCCTGGGACTGGCTGGAAGTGTCTTCCTATTTGCCACCAGGGGTGCCAAACCCTGTGAGCTGGGCTTCACTTAGGGTTGTCTGAGGCTAGAGAGGGCCTCTCTCTCATCAAATATCCCCTCTGAGGTTATAAGAACTGGGGTGACCAGCTGAAACCGCTCACCCTCTTCTGCCTATGAGGAAGAATCTAGTTCATGCCAGAACAGCCTAGACTCTTCCAAGAACCTGGCCCTTCCTCCAAGTGTCAGCCCTTTCCACACAGAAGCTCAAAGTCAGTGTTCTCTTCAAAAGTAGACAAGAGAGGAGTGGGTCTCAGGTGCCTCCGGCAGGATCCCTAGCAAGCAGGCGATTCACAATGGATGGGCTGGAAGAAAATCATATGGTCACCAGAGGCTGAGCCAGAGAAGGAGATGCTGGAAGACCTAGAAAGGAAGTGCTCACCACCCTCATCACTGCATAGATTCCACTGTCTACAGAAAAATGGGATTATTTTGTCCAGAATTCAGGTACTTCGCATCGTGACCCTAATCATTTTAGTCTCATCTTCCACCAGACCTCTAAACCACTAGCCATCTTGGAGCATTTGTGCTCCCCAAATATGCCCAACTCATTCCCCCCTGCCCCCCACCGCCAAGGTCTACTGAAACATCCTTTGTCTTAGGAGGGATTCTTAGACCCGGAGACATGGATTCAGGTGCAGGTATTTTGGAGAGAAGGGGGTGGGGGAGATGGTCAAAAAAACTCCAGTAGGGCTTCCCTGCTGGCGCAGTGGTTGAGAGTCTGCCTGCCGATGCAGGGGACACGGGTTTGTGCCCCAGTTCAGGAAGATTCCACATGCCGCGGAGCGGCTGGGACCGTGAGCCATGGCCGCTGAGCCTGCGCATCCCGAGCCTGTGCTCCGCAACGGGAGAGGCCACAACAGTGAGAGGCCCGCATACCGCAAAAAACAAAACAAAACAAAACAAAACAAAACCAAAAACTCCAGTAGGATAGTGGGGGAGGAAGGAAATGAGTAAAGGGAACATTATTGAGCTGATCCCCATGGTGGGCAACTAAGTTTCGTTTCTACTGGGGAACTCTGGGAAACTGTGTAGAAGCCACTTCAGAGTTGTCTCCACCTGAGAGTGGAGAGAATTGGAGTGTATTTTCACCAATTCCCATCAGTCCCTGGTGGTGGGGTTCTGTGGGGGGAGGGGGAGAGCTTGTCTCTGCAACACACAAGTCCAGCTTGCACGGGAACGTTGCCTGCCAAGAGGGTGTGGGCAGCCCACCAGGGGTGTTGCCCTCCCCTTCATGTCTCTCTTCCCTCCCCACCCCCATGTTTTTAGTTTCTCCAAATGGCCTCCTCATCAAAGTACAATCACACCTCCTCCAAAAGTCCTTTCTGATCTTCAGTTAGAACCTATGACTCTTTCCTCTGGTCTCCAGACAATCGTAGTACAGCTGTTACAAAATCCTCATGTTCCGGCCTTAAACACCCTGCATTTAGCTTGACACTTAAAGGCTGAACTGATAACTGGGCAGTCTGGTGACACTGGTTCTGCTGCCTTGATCTCGCTCCTTTCTGCTTGACGTGCAGTGGTGTGTGGTTTGTTCACTCATAGCAGGCCTTTCATCCCATGAACATTAGAAGTTAGAAAATACCTCTTTAAAGTATCATTTGATACTATTGCCTGAATCAGTTCTTATTGCAAAAATGAAAATTTAAATGATGTTATTCGAAGCAGCGCATGGTAATTTCTGTGTTGTTATACAATATTAGCAGTTTTATTTGCATGAAGAGATTTTATTTATGGTCATATAAAAATAAGAATAAATACCTAAATCCAAATTGCTCTCTTCAAGATACCTGGAACTTTGATGTGTGCCTACCCTGAAAGCATCTACTCTTGCTCTGAAGAAAGAGGAGAGAACGCAAGTTAAAGAAAACAGGGAAGGAAAGAGGAAGCCCCAAACCCACAGGGGGTTAAAAATGGCTGCATGTGAGTAATAAAGTCGTTTCTACGAACCCTGACATGACCCCCATTAGGAAAGGACAGACTGGTACAAGGCAATCCTATTCTGTTTCCTAAAAACAACTTTACTGAGTGTTGCAGTGACCTCCAGAAAAGAGCGGTCCCACCTACAGTACTACGGAGAGAAAGAGGAAAGAGGAGCTATCTTAGCCTGTTCAGGCTGCTCTAACAGAATGCAGTAGGCTGAGTGGTTTATAAACAACACAAAATCTATTTTTCACACTTCTGGAGGCTGGAAGTCCAAGATAAAGGCACCAGCAGGTTTGGTATCTGGTGAGGTCCCTCTTCCTAGTTCATAGACAGCTGTCTTCTCGCTGTGTCCTCACATAGAGGAAGGGGCAAGGGAGCTCTCTGAACCTCTTTTGTAAGGTTGCTAATCCCAGTCATGAGGGCTCCACCCTCATGACCTAATCACCTCTGAAGGACCTCCTCACATCATCACATTGGGGTTTAGGTTTTAACATATGAATTTGTCAGAGAGGGCAGGCCACATTCAGTCTATAGCAGAGCCAATAGCCATGGTTAATAGATTAAGAAGCTGGAATTTCTACTAAAAGAAGTTGGAGACTGTGTGATCAGCATGAGGGCTCCCAGGGGTAGACACCCTGCTGTCTTCATCTTAGGATACCCAGTTCCCAACACAGCGCCTGTTGCAAGTAATATTGTATCAGTGACGTCAGTATTTGTCATGTAAATGATCACATTTAAGCCCCCAGCAGTCTCCTTCCTCTTAATGCCCCTAGGCTGCCCCTCCTGAAGCCCTAATGGCCCACCTCCTCTCCATTACTTCCTCTGCTGGTCCCGGTCCACAGAGTCCACTGACAGATGAGTTTGGTTCTGGACTTAAAGGGGACAGTTTCAGACACATATCTTTCAGAGTGAAGAGTGGGTATCTGAATACCTAGAAGAAACAAAACCCACTAAAACCTATCTTATATCCCTATTTATCTACCCACTCAAGGGAGAAAATATTTTTACTAGAGGATTATAATAGACTCACATCTACCCCCTTTTCTCCACTCAAAAATCCTATCCATCACTCGACACACATTTCAAACACCACCTCCCCATTAAGCACGTGCGATGCCCAGCCAATCATAACGCTCTGTCCGGCCAGTCTCCCTCCCTGTGCCTTGGCTCTGTTACTCACAATTTACTGCCTTCTACTGCATTGCTCATGACCAGACTGCGGGTCCTGGTGGCAAGGAGTGGACCTGATTCACCTCTATCTCACCTCTACCGAGCCCCACTCCCCCGCACCAGGGCCTGGCCAAGACATTAGGTCAGCTGGGTAAACTGAGTTGCATAGGAAAATAGGAGGTATAGCCTGCAGCATAACTTGGCTCAGATGGATTTTGGTTTAACTTTCCAAGAAGCCACTCTCTGAACTCTGAGCCTGGGAAGCTGGCGTCTACCTGACCTGGAACTTCCCTTCCTGGGATGGCAAGAACCGCGCTGACTCTTCTGTCCTCTTGTAGCCCTGCCACAGCATCCCCCAGCTCAGCATACAGCTCTTGAGGAGGCTTCTTCCTGTACTTAGGAAGACAGAGCTGGGCAAGATGGTTGGAAAATCACAGAAGCGTGGAGCTGAAAGGGGCTCTCGGCCAAGGCTGCCGTCCCTTCCACAGCACGCCTGCCAGGGAGACTGCAGGTAGAACAACTCCACTGATGACACCCCTGTCCTTGGACAGCTGAGCCTGGGGGACACTTTCTCTAGATCCACATCCACCCTCTGGCCCCAGTTCTACCCCTGGGGCCGCTCAGAACAAGTCTTCTCACTCTTCCCCAGAGCGGCCCTTTGGATGTTTGAGGACAGCTCTCTTGTCCTCTTGAGTCTTCCTTCTTCAGACTAAACATCCTCAGCTCTTACACTGTTTTTACTTGTTCCCCAAAGGCTATTGTTTTTAAGTGCTCTTGAAAGAACATTCTCTTCAAGGCGAACTAGAAATGAGTAGTCATGTTGGTACTGACTCGAGCCCTGGCTGCATCTCAGCAAAAATAAATACTTTCATGTCTCTCCAGTGACACAGAAATCATTGGCAAGAGTTGCATTTGTACATACACACACTTGCTCAAGTCATGCCAACACAAGGAGATCGCGAGAGTTTGAAGAGAGTGTGTGGTTTCTGGTTTGGTAGAAAAACAGAAGGTCAGCCCCTAATTTTTTTTTTTCTTTAAATATAGATGAGTTCAAAGCAAGGAGACTGAGACCCAATATCTCAATTGAAAACTTTCTTTTGAGAACTTTGGGGCAGGGCCTGTAGGACAAGAATGTGGACTGACTAGGTAATAGACTGTCTCAATAGCAAAAAAAAGGGGAAATTCAGGGTGGATTGTTATTGAGGGGGAAATTCCTGAAGGATTCTTGAAGAGGCTTTATTTTAGTGAAGCACTTCTTTTTTTTTTGCGGTACGCGGGCCTCTCACTGTTGTGGCCTCTCCCGTTGCGGAGCACAGGCTCCGGACACGCAGGCTCAGCGGCCATGGCCCACGGGTCCAGCCGCTCTGCAGCCCGTGGGATCCTCCCGGACTGGGGCACGAACCCGTGTCGCCTGCATTGGCAGGCGGACTCTTAATCACTGCGCCACCAGGGAAGCCCTTAGTGAAGCACTTCTTAATCTTGTTTTCCAGAATCCTCCCTCCAGAGAACACTAGAAAGCATTAATAGGCCAGATCTCTCACAAATGAATTGTAAGAAATTCACTGGAACCCTTCTTTCCTCCTTCTGTTCCCCTCCTTTCCACCTTTCTTTCTTCTTCGGTCCCCTCGTTACAGAACGCATTTGAGGTAACAAGGGCCTCAATGAGGTAACAAGGGCCTTTTGTGGTCCTATGTTTTAATAGTGTTGAACCACTCATTGCTTCACATGCGTGGGCTAGTGTTTGGAGTCCAAAACCTTCTTGTGATAAAGACATTGAGCCAAAGCTGAATCTGCAGTATGAGGTCTAGCCTGTCATCAAATGAAATATCACAGCATTAGGTTAATTCCACCCCATACATCCACGGCTATTCCGTTCTATTGATTTTTTAAATTGGTACAAAATCCTTCCTCAGAGTGAATTTTATGTGGACATACCATGTAGATATGTCCACATAAAGGCCCTTAATCATCTTTTTAAAGAAAACACTAGGCAAAAAAAAAAAAAAAAAAAAAAATTAAGGCCTAAAAGTCTTCATTACGTAATCGTAAATCCGTTCAGTGATAACTTTTGAAAGGACGATAACTAACGGATGCTAACCGCTCATTTTTGCTGTAAGCCTGGGGACATGCAGGAGATGGGAACCTATGCTTCGATCAGACCAACCTGGAAGACTTTCTAGTGTAGAAGAGAGATTATCTTCTCTCCTTCCTAAAACATCATAGCACAGAATCTTCCCCAGCCTCATCCTACACTCTTTCACGTCACCTGAAAGAGGAAGTCTGTTTTGCTACCTGCTTAAGGCTTGAAATAAGCATGATTCATCCCAACAACTAACTACATGTCAAAAGCACAATTTCCTCAGACTCTTAGAGTCTGAGGAAAAGATGGGGGAGGGAAGTTAAGGAAGACTTATGGCAACATGTTCACTCCCTCCCAAGTTCTTTCCTGAGAAGCCAAGGTGCTCTGGCCTGACCACCCAGGCTGGGAGAGCCTCCCCTCCACCTGAAAGTGTGGCTTAGAGACAGGTCTGTCTCTCAGGTGGGGCAGCAGCCCTGGGCCCTGTACTTGGAGGGGTGGCGGGACGTGGGGCACTCCGCCCCCCTCCTCTTTTCTGAACCCTATGAAGTCCAATCTGAAATATCTGTCATGACTGATATCCCAAGAGGCCCCTGTGGATGCCGATGGTGAGGCTTCCTTTCAAGTGCACATATCCTGGGTGGCCCCATGCTGGTGGAGCTGCCCCCAGCCCCACCCTCCTAAGGAGAACCCTGCTTAGAAGGAAGCCCCTGAAAAGCCTGACCCCATCCTTCACTGAGTGATTCCCCTGGACTCACCTGACATGAACGTTTGGGCTAATCCCTGTTCTGGGCCCCGAGGAATTCAGGAATCAGTAGTAAAAGTATTAATGCAGTAGCTAATATAATCCCTGCTCAAAAGCTGACATGGACGAGCTGGGGCAGTCTTGTTCAAAACTTTGATTAGCAGAAAAGAGGTCACTTCCAATCAAGGATACGTGATGTATGTGGCTGACATGGATAAAAGCCAAGGGGACGGAATGCTTTCCTAGGTGGGAGGTGCAGCAATGAGAAGGAACTGCTTCCGGATACAAACTGGAGAGGGGGATCCTGCCCTGGTTGGGAGGGGGGGCATGGACTGCGGCATCTGCAGAACGGGAGCCTGTGCAGGCTGTGGGTGGAGGGCTGGAGAAGTAGGGAGCGGATGTAGGAGACACATGTCAGAGAGGTCAGCTGAAGGCCTGGCCCTCTGGAGCTGGGGCCTCCATGTTTGCAGTTAGACTTTTAGGGGCTTTTAGCACGTTTCTGAGATTAGGCTGGGCTGGTTCAAAGGAGGTAGAAAGGAGGACAAGAGAGGCTGCAGGAGGAGAACGTACACAGAGGGGATTTGCTGAGGAAAGCAAGGGTTGCTCATGGTAAGGCATGCTCCTCAGATTACAGAGCAGGAGGCTTGGGAACCAGAGGACGAGCGCTGGACCTCACAGGGAGAGACCGCTCCCGACCACCTCCCCCAGGCCTCTCAACTCCAACCAGCCATGGAGAGCACAAGGCTCATCTTTAATTTGCACCAAGTTTTCTGACAAACTCAATCTGAAGATTCAGCTCAACTGCAATCAAAAAAGTAAGCCAACCGGAAAATCATGAGCTTCCCTTGGAGCAATGAGGACCACCAGTGACCCCAAAGGAGTCAGAAGGTCTGCAGGCCTCCATCAAAGGCTCTGCTCCTCTGTCCTCAGCGGGAACTAGGGCCTGGCCCACCCCTAGTGGGCCATTTCCCAAGCACCATTTCCCAAGGTGCTTTTGGGAAGGCAGCAGCTGGCAGGGGAAAGAACTCGGGACCGGAGTCAGGATAACTGAGTTCTAGTCCTGTCTCTGATACTAAGTCTTGGGAGGCCCGGAACAAGTCACTCTTCCTCTGGGAGTTGCAGTTTTCTCACCCTTAAAGGGATGAGGAGCAGGAAATAATCCCTGCCGTGCCCACTTTACAGGTGATTATGAGCTCAAATAAGATAACGGATGTGAAGGCTGTTTTTGTACATTACAGGGTGCTGAGCAGATGCTCCTCTTTCAGTGTAATGGTGATGATGGCGATGATGGTAATGGTAGCTGAGTTACTTTTTATGTGCTACTCCTATAAATATCACCCAAGAGACGAATTCCTGATTTTTTTTTTTTTTTTTTTTTGCGGTACGAGGGCCTCTCACTGTTGTGGCCTCTCCTGTTGTGGAGCACAGGCTCTGGACGCGCAGGCTCGGCGGCCACGGCTCATGGGCCCAGCCACTCTGTGGCATGTGGGATCTTCCCGGACCAGGGCACGAACCCATGTCCCCTGCATCGGCAGGCGGACTCTCAACCACTGCGCCACCAGGGAAGCCCGAATTCCTGATTTTAATGGCCTCACTTTATCCGTCTCATTCATCCCTGGGTTCTCACCCTGGCTCTGAAGGGTCACTTTTAGCTTTGTGAGAGGGAGTTTGGACGGAATGTCTCAGAGCATTCTTCTCCCTCTGCCAAGTCCAGGGCGCCTCCTAGATGTTCCCCCTCGAGCAGCAGGGAATTGGAACTTCGGTACCCACACTGAGGCTGGGCTCTCTCTGGTGTCACCTGGAAGAAGGTGGCATGGGACGGATGATCCTCCAAGACTTTCCCAGGTCTCAGGTTCTAAACGTAGCAAACTTTTCTCCCGAAAACTCAAATGCCCACTCGTACTCAAGCCAGGAAGAAAGGACACAAAGAGAGGGCTAGTGACGGTCAGGGCTATACGTAGGAGATTACGACTGTGTGCATGTATGTATGTGTGCATGTGTGTGTGCATATGTGTGTGCATGGTGAGCCCACTTTAGTGAACTGTAATTCTGGTTTCACTACCTGCCTCTCCTCATAACATATCCAATATTTAAAAGTTTTCTCTAAGATACATAGAAATGGACACTATTTTGTAGGAAAGGAAACGGAGGCAGTGATGACAAAAGTGAATTGCCTGTCGTTTTTGAAAGATTCTCTGGGCAAACAAGGATCAGAATCCCAAGTCACAAGTTCTCCAGATTTTTCTGAGCACACAGGTGGACCCCTGCTCTTGCCTGAAGTGAGTGCAGTGAACATGCAGCCTGACCCTAGGGGCAGACGGCCTTGTTAACTGTGGGTAAGATAGTAGGAGGAAGGGGGTGCTGGGCTCCTTAGCCCATCTTAGGATCTCAGAGCTGAGGGGTTCTGTGTTTCACAAGGCTCCAATGTTTTTACTACCAAAAACACGTTCAAAAGATATTCTTCATCCTTGCCTCACATTTAGAAAGACAGAATGGCCATCATCAAAATGTCTATAAATAATAAGTGCTGGAGAGGGTGTGGAGAAAAGGGAACTTTCCTACACCGTTCTTGGGAATGTACATTGGTACAGCCACTCTGGAAAACAGTATGGCAGTTCCTTAAAAAACTAAAAATAGAACTACCATATGATTCACCAATCCCACTCCTGAGGTTGTATCTGGAAACGATGAAAATTCTAATTCTAAAAGATACGTGCACCTCTATGTTCATAGCAGCACTGCTTACGATAGCCAAGATATGGGAGCAACTTAAATGTCCATTGATGTTTAAGATGAATGGATAAAGAAGATGTGGTGCATATAGACAATGGAATATTACTCAGCCATAAAAAAGAACAAAATATTGCCATTTGCAGCAGCACGCATGGATTTAGAGATTATCATACTAAGGTGAAGTATGAGAAAAACAAATATTATATGATATCACTTCTATGTGGAATCTGAAAATATAATACAAAGCAACTTATCTACAAAACAGAAACAGACTCACAGACATAGAAAACAAACTTAATTACCAAAGGGAAAAAGGAGGGGAAGGAATAAATTAAGAGTATGGCATTAATAGATATATACTACTATATATAGAGTAAACAATAAGGATTTACTGTATAGCACAGGGAACTATATTCAGTATCTCGTAACAATCTATAATGGAAAAGAATCTGAAGCTCTACACCTAAAACTAACACAGCATTGTAAATAACTATAGTTAAATAAAAAGCAAAGTAAAAAATAAAAATAGAAAGACTTTATATACTAAACAAACTAAATATATTACGTTAACGTAAATGTATTTCCTTAATATTTATTAAAGAAATATGTGACTGCTGTTAGGGGTTTCTAATCATCACAGGAATCTGAATACATGTAATCCATACAATGTTATTCAAAAGCAATGGAATTTGGTTCTTTAGTCAAATCAGCCCTTTGTTGGGAAAAGAAAATTTCCATCAGGCCTTTGGAAATCACAGACACAGACTATCTTAGAGAACTTCTGGTAGACTAGGAACCAAAAAGTTAGAGCTCCTTGACTATACCAACTCCCGTTTTACAGATGGGGAAAATGAAGCCAGAGGGAGCAAGTGACTTGTCCAAGGTCACACAGGGAGTTGGTGGCAGATCTAGGACTAGGAACAGGTCTCCCAACCCAGGTCCTGGATCCTTTCTTCAGCACCTGGACCCCCTGCCAGTTGTTAAGCTGGAAAGCAGAAGTACATAGAACCAGCCTCAGCTTTCTAGACCCACTGATGCTTCTACAGATCCAGACTAAAATAGAATGGGGGTGACTGCTCGTCACACCTGCTATAGAATTCAAGTCATGTCAAGTAATGTAAAATTCAGCTGACAAGTGACCAAGGCTCTGCCCTCCAGATGACTCATCTTGGCAGTAGAACGGGCCCCAGCCAAGGTCACAGTGACATCTGCAAGCCTGCCTGTGCTGTCTTCCCCCATCTCATGTTTAGCTAGAAAATGCAAAGCCCAGTCCTTTTGTGAAACGAGACAGGTAGATATCACTATGGGCACCCTGGCTCTGGCTGGGTTCATTGGGAATCCTGGGAAGGAGAAGCTACACGGGGCAGGGCTTCTAACTGAAGGGTCTCTGGCAGTGAAGAGAGGGAGGTGATGCATTTTCAGTTCAGGCTGTATCCTATTTACTGTTGAAATTATGACACCATGATTTGTTTGTCTTTTTCTTTTTTTCTCCCTGGGGGGCAGGGCAGGTGATGGAAATGTCATTTCTTTGTCATTGAAAGTTAAACTTCCTTTGGCTAAAGCACTGGGGACTGTGTTATAGAACACATGTACTTTGGCCCCAGTGTGCTCACAAGACTGTCAGTCGTTAGGTCCTAACTCTGACTTTACAGAAGCTTGTGTTTCTTCTACGGCAAAAATCCGAGGAAAGCAGAAGCTTTGAAAAGACACGCAAATTTAAATTCGGGGCTCCCAAGTAAAACTTCCCGATAAATCTTCCTTGGTTAATTGCACAGTATACAGGCAGCAGTCCTCATTCTTTCAATCATTTCTCATTTAGTGGTGCCGCTAGAGGTCCAGGCTCTGGGCTAGGACCTGGGAATGAGCCAGGGAGTGAGTGAGAGAACAGATAAATGAACACGTGGCATGCCCCCCCCACCCCGCCGCCACTGTCTAGGGGCCACTTCCATCCTACCTTTCTCATTCTCCTAGTGACACTTGCAATTATTAAATGTCTGCTTCCCTGTTAGACTGTAGACCCATGCACGACTGCGAAGATTGTTTCTGTCTTATTTATCCCTCTGAGCCCTGCCCCTGGCTCAGCCCCAGGCACATCTGTATTTGTTCAATGGAGGATGGTTGTTTGGATGGAAGGATGGGTTGGCAAATAAATGAGCAAGTGAGAGAGAGTGGGTTTCACCAGATTTATTTTTTCATTTTCTTACCTATTTATTTTTAGGTATATTTTCACTTTCCTGCATTCATTTATTTATAGCTTGCTTTATTCTAGAAAGGATTTAGGGAATCTTCATCAGAGGTGAAAGTTTTAATTTTGGGCCCCAAAGCTAACATTTCAGAATGTGTCCCCATATCCTTCGTTCATCATAATTCAGAGTTGGATGACATTTTCTGAACACCTGCCCCAGGCAAGATGGGTCCTACAGAGGGATCAAAAAGCATGATTATTGCCCTCCAGATGCTTTGAGTGTAGTGGCATAAGAGGTACATGCCCGGGTGACAACAGTTCTGGGAGAATGAAGGGATTTATCCAAGGGACACTAATGTGGTGGAAGCAAAGGAGAAGCAAGAGCATTTGCCTGAACAGAACCAATCACGTCCTGTTCTTTGTTTATGCCCCGCAGTGCTGGTCATTCAGCAGTTGCTCGATACTTTTCAAAGAGATTTTATTGACATATAGAGAAATTAGGTGCCACTTGGCACAAGGATTTATTTTCTTAGTGTCCATGCAAACCAACTACTTCAGTTGCCCATTTCGCTGGAAGGCAGTGCGCAGAAACGAACATACTTTGGGAATTCTTTTGACTCCTTTTATTGTAAACCGTAATACACACCAATCCATTTGTTAGGCTGTGGACTGGGTGCTGGATGATGCTAAAGAGATGACAGCCCAGTGCAGACAAGTAAACAGGGGATCATAATACAGTATAACGAGTAGTGACGGAGGTCTACACCTATGGTGTTTTGGGAACAAAGATGAGGGCTGCTTAACATGGGCCAGGGGCTTCAAGGAAGCTTCTCCAAAAGCCAGTGGGACTTAGCCAAGAGAAGAAGGAGGTGAAAAGGATGTTCCAGAAAGACAGACCCCTCTGAACAATGACGCAGGGACATAAAAGGGCACAACATGTTTGGGAAACTGTGAGTCACTCTGTTTCGCGGTGGCATGGAAGGCATGGAGGGGTGAGGGGTTTACAGAGACATTCCAAGGTGAAGCCAGAGAAGGAGGCATGTGCTAGGTCATGAATGGTGTGATGAGCTGTGCTGAGGAGTTCAGGTTTTATTTCAAGGCAGTAAGGCAGCAGACACTGCAGGATTTTGAAGCAGGAGAGTGACATGATCATTCTCGAAAAATCTTGAGTATGAGGCAGAGTGGATGGAGAAGGAAAAGGCTGGTGGCAGGGAGGTCAGTTAGGAGGCTGTGATTCTGCAGCCTGGATTAAGGCAGGGACAGGGAGAACAGTGAGGACAGATGGATTCAACGCCATTGCAGACGTATCTGTGAAAACCAGAAACCGCTCAAGAGAGAAGCCAGCACGGGGCTTTCTGGTTTTCAATGTAAACTGCTCTCATCGACCTGCATTTCATCAGCCTCTGCTGCTGGAATCCAATTCATTTCAGACGATTTTGGAACACTCTCATATTGGCAGAGGAAAACTTTATAAGCAAATCGAACTCTTTTCCTTATACGTTCATCCATCTAAAGTGAACCCTTTCACCTCAAGCTTTCAGCAGGAAGATTTTTCTCTGAATTTTCTTAATCCGCGGGGATAAAGGAATGGCAATTCTGCAGCTCAAGTCTATTCCAAATTGCTCCTTAAAAGTGCCCGGGCTCCTGGTGGTTGACAATGCTTTTCATCGTCCCCCCTGCATACTGGATCTGATCTGGGGGGTTTTAACACGTTCAGTGGCCAAGGCACACCTCCAACCCAGCACATCAGGGCCTCTGGGGTTGGAGCGTGGGCATCAGCATCTGTTAAAACTCCCCAGGTGAGTCCAGGGTGCAGGCAAGGTTGAGAACCACTGAAGGAGAGGAACTGTGCTAACTGACCCAGTAACTACGCGGAATCTACTTCCTACACCTCTTGGGAGAGGTGCACTGAGGCCAGGAAAGGGGCATCTTAGTACTATGACTACATGAAAGTGTTATTTTATGAAAAATTTCCTAAGGAACAAGAGGATAGAAACGTAAACTGAGTTACCTGAAGGCAAGGTGAGAAGAGATTTGAAGGTCCCACGGTTCATTCCTCTGCCCCAAGCTTGCCTGTATGCATTGAAACAATCTATCTCAGGTAGATTCCCTTCCATCCTAATCTGGAGGCAATCCCAGGACGCCTGCAGCCCTCACCACTGCTGCACGCTCACCCTGCCTCAGTGAGCCTGGGGCTTCTCAGCTTTTCCCACCAAGTGTCTCTAATGGCAGAAGAAAAGAAGGACCCTGTGAGGAAATCAAAAATCTCTTCCTCTACCTGTAGGGGAGGAAAAATAATTTTCCCTCTAGCCTACTCAGTTCTTAGTTGAGACACCCCATAATGAAAGACATCAACAAGAGAAAAACAAACAGAAGTTTACGAACACGTATACCTCACGTATACATGGGAGATACCAAGCAAAACTGAGTAACTCACGGAGGGGGCCTAAGCCACTTGTTTATATACCGTGTTCAGCTAAAGACAAAAGAAAGATGTTGGGGGAGGAGGCCAGTTATAGGAGGCTACCAGAAAAAGCAGAGTAAACAAGGGTGAGGTATAATTTGCAGATTTAAGTCAATGCATTCTCTTTTGATGAGGATTTCTTGTGATTCAGTCAAACTCCTCTTCCTGGTACAGACAAGGAGACACTCTTACAAATGAAGATTTCCTTTATAAATGTACAAGTGCTTTACAAAAAGGAACTGTGCAACTGGCTGCCGAATGCACACCGGTGTGTGCCCCTTCCTGACGGCAGAGACCAGAGAGAGTTTTCTCACAAGTTACCAAACCAAGCACTCAAGACATTGAACAAGGTAAAATGAAAACCTCATCAGACCAGTGGTCCTCCTCCTTGTGACAAATGACACACAAAGACAAAGATTAAAAAAACAAAAACAAAAAACCAGTGACCATCTCTGGGAGGAAAAGGATCAATAAACCAAGAGTAGTCTTTCAAATTTCCCAAGAGCTGCTGAGTCCAAGAAGCTAGCCCCACAAATATTTTCTCCTGTTAATCTAATTTTACAAAAGAGACAAACTCTTACCACTCTCCTTTCCAACAGACCCTGCAGGCAGAGATCTGGGAGACTGACTTGGTGAGAATTCTCGTCTTCTGCTGGCTTTTATTGGCTTCCCAGGATCTCCTAACTGCAGCAGCCTTGGCGTGAGTAATTGCATCCCATCCTCATCGCCAACTGTTAGGAAGAAATTTTCCTCTACCCTCCTAGGTTCTTATGGCTGGTCTAAGAGTTAATTTGACATAAGGCATATTAACAGGAGAAAATCAGACCAAAGTTTAATAACATGTATACACGGGAGAGACCCAGGAAAACTGAATAACTCACCAAAATGGCTGAAACTCTCACCTTAAAGACAAAAGATGTTGGCGGTAGTGGTTTGGGACTTCAGAGGGGTTGGGGAGGCAACTGACATGGAGATGCAAAAGCAAATTTGTGTAAACTAATGTTTGCTGGGCCATACAGAGACAATGGGACACAGAGAGGAATTTTAACAAACAGACATTCCTAGGCTTCCCCTTGTCTACACACCTAGTCATATTATAGATATCTATGGTGACAGCTCCCTTTCTGGAACAGGTCCACTATCTACATTCTTTAGGTAGCTAGGAGGAGGGTCAAAGTTTTTTCCTGAGTCTTTTTCACCTTGATTTTTTTCAGCTGAAATTATCTGCATGCCAAAGAGACATTTTGGGGTGGCAAGTTTTGCTCCCTTACACCAACTAGGGGCAATTCTGTCCCCAAGGGGATGTTTGGCAATGTCTAGAGATACTTTCGGTTATCACAACTGGGAACGAAGTGCTACTGGAATCTAGTCCATAGAGGTCAAGGATGCTGCTAAACATCCTACAATGCACAGGACAGTCCAGAGAACAAAGTGTTACCTGGTCCACATGTTAGTGGAATTGAGGTTGAGGAAGAACCCTGAAATAAGGGGAAAGAAAAGACTCTATGGTGGAGACGGGAATCTCTGCCAGTGCCTTCAGTCTGCACTGTGTTGGGAGTCAGGAGACCCAGGTTCCATGCAAAGGATAATGCTGAAGATGATGGTGATGACAATGACAATGACAATGGTGATTTCGTTTGTCCACACGGTAGTTGACAGTGGAGGATCACATTCATCTCCTTTATTCCCCGCCACTGTGGAAGAGGAAACTGCGGTCCAGAGAAAATAAGTGATTTCTTCAATATCTGTTTCAAAGTGTAGTGTTTGTTTCTCGTTTTTTCTTTTCCTCCTTCTTCTGGGATGCCAGTATCTGACTACCTCCCCAACTGCCTATGTTGGGAGAACTCCCTAATGTATAAGTGTGGAAGTTGAAGAGTTATAAGTTATAAGTGTGGAAGCTGAAGAGAGCAGATGCTAGCATTCCCAGTCTTTCTTGAGAATAGGGTGTGAGCCAGTCAGCCTCACCCATCTTTGAATCAGGAATCAGTGACCACAGTGAAGCAGGGGCAGGGGCAAATTCTTTCTTGCAGTGGTGGTGATGGAAGTGGTGGTAATGGTGGTGGTGGTGATGGTTCTGATGGTGGTGATCATGGTGATGGTGGTGGAGGTGGTGATGGTGGTGTTGGTGGTGATGGTGGTGGAGGTGGTGATGGCGGTGGTGGTGGTGGTGGTGGTTATGGTGGTGGTGGTGGTGATGGTAGTGGTGGTAGAGGTGGTGGTGTTGGAGGTGGTGGTGATGGTGGTGGTGGTGGTGATGGTGGTGGTGGTAGAGGTGGTGGTGGTGGTGGAGGTGGTGATGTCAGTGGTGGTGGTGGTGATGGTGGTGGTGGTAGAGGTGGTGATGGTGGTGGTGGTGGTGATGGTAGTGGTGGTGGAGGTGGTGATGGCAGTGGTGGTGGTGGTGGTGGTGACGGTGATGGTGGTGGAGGTAGTGATGGCAGTGGTGGTGGTGGTGGTGGTGATGGCGGTGGTGGTAGAGGTGGTGATGGTGGTGGTGGTGGTGATGGTAGTGGTGATAGAGGTGGTGGTGGTGGTGGTGGAGGTGCTGATGGCAGTGGTGGTGGTGGTGATGGTGGTGGTGGTGGAGGTGGTGCTGGTGGTGCTGGTGATTGTGGTGATGGTGGTGGAGGTGGTGCTGGTGGTGCTGCTATGGTGGTGGAGGTGGAATTTAGTGTCCAAGGCCACTGATACTATGGGTGTCTGCTGAGCTGCCTGGGTCAGGCAGTGGAGGAGGCACCAGCTTCTCTCCAGGCTGGTTTGGTGCCTATGGTTCCAGCAATGGATCTGGCTGTATAGTAACCTTGTGTTTCCATTTGTTTTCCCGTTATTCTGGGAAAGCTGTGTGCTATGTGATACTCTTTCACAACATTCCTTCTTGGCTTCAATCAGCCAGAATCAGTTTTTTTGCCTACAGTGAAGAATCCTGACTGATACACTCTGTGTAATGACCTTGAGCTGGTCCAAGTTTGTTTTTACTTAGTGCTCAGCTCTCCATAGAGCTCAAACATGAATCTAATGGGACCTACACAGGGAGCCAAATCAGAATCTCAGATGCTGCTCAGAATGGCTCATCTCCTCCAAGATCCAGGCTTTGCCACTCACTCAAGGTGGCGTGTCTGGCTCCTTCTTCCCTTAGGTTGAGTGCTCTCCCTGGGGCTCCTTAGCTCCCACTGCCCTTAGCCTTACCTTCGGCCACTGCTCCCCAGTTGGCCAGGAGACCCAGGCATGTGTAAATTGCACTTGTGAATACAACTTGAACGTTTTTCCCAGAAACCATTTTAGCCCCCATATCACCTATCATTTCTAAACTTCTCCATCTTGGGCTGGGACCCATTATGACATGTGAATTTGCTGCTGAGGGCATGCAATCCAGGCAACCCATCCCAGGCCACCGCTCACTAGAGGCCAGCAGCCTGTGGATGGAGAGGGGACCAGAAAGGGCTCTCTGCCAAGGTGCTAGGGCTCCTTTTCAGCACCCCACACCCAGGAGAGTCAGCAAAGAAGGAATCTGACGGCTCTGAGGAGCAGTGATCAATCCTTGGAGCCTTCCAGCCACCTATCAGTGAGCCTGTGAGGCACGTGGTCCATTTGTTCTCTAGAGCAGGTGGTATCATGTTTCTTGTGGGCACGGAGGCCTGGCATGCAGCCACGGGCCGTGGAGGCAGTGTGACACCAAATCCTTCCCTTGTGACACGCAGGTGGTGAAGACAGAACAGGAAAGACAGGCTCCTGTGACTCAGGAGGGGCCCAAGGATACTGTCTAGAGGAAGGTGAATCTCTTTATTTCTGTCACACAGACAGCCATGAAGTCTAAGGCCAGAAAGGGCAAAGCAAAGTTGGCAGGGGCTTAGTTTACATGCTGTGGGAGGTGGAGAGTGCAGGGGAGACCAGCAGTGCAGACGGGTAGGGGGGCCCTGCCCCAGGAGTGGAAGCCTAGGATCCTCTTGGCACCTGCTCCTAGCATCCCCTCCCTGAGAGGCCCCATTCCAGCCTGTGGTGCAGGCTTCCTTCCCTTCCGAAGTTTCCCCTGAAGCTAGTTTTCTTCCCTTCCTTCAGTCATGGGTTCTGCCATGTCACATTGAGGTAATCAGAAATGGCTTTCCTATCCTTCCCAGAAGGGCTGATGCAATGCTATGGAATGGCTTTGGTATCTTTGGGATGCAGAAATTTTAAATATTTACATGGTCCAATCTATTAATGTCTTCTTTTACTGTAACTGCCTTCGCGTCAGGCTAAGAGAAGCTTTCTTTCCCTGCCTTAAGATTATTAACAGTTTCAATGTTATTTCCAGTAATGTTATATTTCTCTCTTGCAACCATTTGGAAGTAATATTTGTCCAAAGAGTGAGGTAGGGATGGAATGCTATCTT
The DNA here is from genome assembly GCF_963455315.2 of Globicephala melas. Taxonomy (NCBI): domain Eukaryota; kingdom Metazoa; phylum Chordata; class Mammalia; order Artiodactyla; family Delphinidae; genus Globicephala; species Globicephala melas. Next base: position 73,473,680 of record NC_083317.1, on the reverse strand, counting down.
TTTCCTAAACAGCCATTGGCTCCAGGGCTGCTGGGTGAACTTATCCTTTCTTCAGTCACTTGAAATGTCACCTTTGTAACAAAAAGAACATTCTTATGTATTCTTGACATTATTATTTTGCTCCATTGATTTGTTTTTGCTTTTAGGATCATTTGGTTTGGGAAGACTTGTGAAGTCAAAGCCAACACAACTAATGTGATTCATTGGGAGTCTTTGCAAGGCTTGACAAAAGAAAATTCACCAGCTGTCGCCATTGTGACTGGGGCACGGCTTGGGTGTCCTCCCCTGTCCATTGACAGTTGGCCAGCAAGCTTGAAGAGCAATGACAAAAATGTTAGACAAAGGGTCAGAAGAGGCCAGGGCTAGAAGGACATTTAGAAATCATCTTCTGGTGCAAGGGTTTTCCTTCCCAGCCATGGGAACAGAGGCCCAGAGAGGATAAGCAAGACCCCACATGTAGGGATTGGTAGACCTTGGATGGGAATTCAGGGCTCCATCCATAAGCTACTTGTCCTGGACAGCTCCCGTAGCCTTTCCTGCCTTCCTGCCCACTGCCTCTACTCGAATGCTCACCTTTTCATCTCTCACCTGGCCAATGACTTTTGCATCAGCCTTCCTCTCTCTGCTCTCCATTTCCTCTGTCTGACTGAGGGAACATCTCTAGGTGGGGATCATGTCATTCCTCTTTTGAAAATCCTGGGTCAGTGGCTCCTCACTGAAGTTAAACAGAGCCTGATACTTAAGATTTCTACACTCTGGCACCCAACAAAATAATCTCTTGTTTTCCTCTGCTGTAAACTGTAAGCTCCAACAAGATAGGACTCCTTGTCACGTCCTGTATATTCCTCCATGAACCCCTAATTGCCCTTCCTCTTCCCAGATGGCCTCCTAAACCATATCCACCCTTCAAAACCTGGTCCAAAGGTTAACAAAATTGTCCACATTCCAGGAAGGCTAAGTGAGTTGTCCAAATTTTTCTTCTTCTGTGATGCCCAAGGCTGAAGATGTCTCTCCTTCCCCCAGGTGCTTCTCAGGTGAGTAATGCTCTCTGCCTCACTGTCCAGTTATTGCCTAACCTGTGTGCTCCATGGGGACAGAGATGGTGGCTTTCACATCTGCATCTTCTGGTACCTCGCATAGTAGGTGCTAAGTGATCCATGGTGCTACTAAATAACACAGGACAAAAAGATAAGTGAAAGATTTCCCTCCCTGCCAATCTCAGAGCCTTTACTGGTTCCCATGAGTGAGGATGGAATACATTCCTAGATTACTCAATGACTGGATAAGCTCACTAAAGCGCTGCAGATGACTTTGGGGGAATTATGAAAGGAGCTGGCATACCGAAATGGCAAATGCAGTCCTATTTTCAAAAAGAGGGTGAAGATATACTCTGAAATCTATTGATATAAAAGTTTGAAGTCCATTTGGACAAAGTTGTAGACTGTATTGTAAAAGGGCTGGGTTATGGGCATTCAGCACAGGTTTCTGAAGAATTTGTAATCATGCTAACATTTACACTGTCACATCAGTTACCTCATTTAATTTTCACAACTCTATGAAGAAGAGTTTGCATTATTATTATACTCATTTCGTAGATGAGAAAACTGAGGTTCAGAAAGGTTACGTAATTTGCCCCAAACTGTGCCACTAACAAGTAGGATTTGAATCCAGGACCTTCTCTTTCCGAAGTTGATGCTTCTTTCATTACCTCATGCTGCCTTTGACACAGGCCTAGCAGAGGACTTGGCACACAGTGAGTATTTGATTTTAGCTCTCCTCATTCTGGGTCCAAAATGTGATATGCCAAAGTTAATTTACCCATGGACTGCATCAGTGGAAGCATTCTTCCTGGATCACGGAAGGACCAGTCCCGTGTTGGTCCAAGACGAGCTGCCCAAGCCTGGAACATGGGGTTCAGAGGAGCCAGGCAGGCAGAGTAAGAGTCCCGTCCACCATCTTCTGCTGCCTTGAATGGGTAACGGTGGGTACCTCATATTGGTGGTTCCAGCGATACAATGAGATAAAGTAGAGGAAGCAATTAGCACAGAGTCTGTCACTTACGATCTGCTCAACAAATGCTGGTTTCCTCGCCTCTGGGCTCCAGACATAAGGGAAACTTGCCAAAGCGGAAGATGTTCACACTGAGAGAGGAGCATCTCAGGACACTGGTACTTGAAGAGCATCACCCAGACATGTTGGGTCTGAGGAGTGTTTGGAGCCCACAGCGCCAGAGCTGTGAAACAGGGGCCTCCACCTCCCCGGAATCCAGCAGCTCCTTCCAAAGCCTCCTGGGACCTGAAGGCTTCCTGGAACCCACTTTTCTCCTGGGCACTGGCATGGTTTTTCTCTGGGCAATGCGAGGAAAAATAACAGAGGTCTGGAAGCAAATCATTTGTGATTATTGATTTAATAATATTAATAAAACTCTGTAAGTTAAAAAATTGGCATCCGATAGGGCAGGCTCTCTCCTACTCTTGTTTATACACACTTCATGTATGCTTATGTGTTTGGGAGGTTTTACCTTGAGACATAAAAATCTGGGGCTAGCTCTCCAGGGCTCCAACTGGCAGGACTGAGAGGCCCTGCACCCGTTCTCCATGTGGACCCTTTGCTCTATTCGGAGCCACCGGGAGCCCCACTTCTCACCAAGTCCTCTTGCAAGCACCAGGTCACCTGAGGACTGGGGGAGAAAATGCAGGAGAATCAGCCCCCAGCCCCTCCTCCATCTTGGTGAGCCCACTCTGAGCATACGTCACATTGCAAGACAAACGATGTAGGCAGAACATCACATGTGCTCTCCTTCTGCTGACACCACCACTTCTTGCTAATCCCCAGAATACAGAATGGAATACATTCCATCCTCAAGAGATACAGCCATTGCCTCTTCAGTAAGGAGAGGCTTTCAGCCCAAGAGCTGCATCTGGGGAGCCCTGTTAGCTGCCCAACTTAGCAGACACCAATCTCCATAATGTCACATGAGTCCTCCCCAGCCTGTCCTTAATACACACTCACGCATACCCATCCCATTAAACTGTGTTTGGTGTCTTTCAGATAACAGGGCTTCTTGCGCTACACAGCTAATACTCTTACTGCCAAACTTAATTATCTCAGTAACTCAAGCTCACATTAAAAGCAAGAGATGGGTCCACTTTATCCTCATCATGAATTAGTAATCTTTCCCTCTGGAGATGCCTTCCCCGAAAATGCTCACCGAAGGTATCTGCACTGAATTAACTGTCTTTGTCTTAGGTTCCTGCCTGACTGCCGGGAGTGTTGTGGGCTTCTGTTTAAAGTAGATGAGATCATCCACCTTCCTCCTTCCTTCCTTCCCTCTCAGTTCAAGTTGGGTCCCTGGCAAGGGAAACTATGTATCCCACACAAGTGCCTCCTGGAAATGAAGAGGCAGCTATGATAGGAGAAAAGAGCACTGGGCTTTTTTGAGAGTCGACTCCGCCACTGACAGCTGTGTGACTCAGGTAATTCACACTCTCTCGGAACCTCAATTCTTCATCTGCAAAATGGGAAGCCCTCTCTACCTCATCATGTTGTTCTGGGTATCAGAAGAGGAGAAAAAGCCACAAAAGTGCTTCAAAAACTACAAACTCTTATAAAATGTTATTCATTTCTGTTAAATGATCTCTGGATTGTAAGCAGACTGCCTGAGAACACCGCATAGGTGCTGAGAGCTACCAGGTTTCTACCTAAAACACTGGAAAAAAGTCCTATCCCTCAGCAACTGTGAGTCCTGGAAGAGCAAAAAGAATCTGTCTATTAGCAAAATAAGAGTAAAGAAAATAACAAAATTAATAAGCGTAATGATCCTGATAATAGCTGATATTCTGAGCGCTTTCTGTGGAGCAGGCATCATCCCAAGCATGTCATAGATGTTTAACTTGTGCGTTCCCCTATTGTGCTCTGCTGGACCTGGCTGGTACAGGCTTGGGAGGGCGATTGTTAAATATCCAGGAATTTTCTGAGCCATTGTTAAACCATTCATAAGTGAAAACCGACCATGGTGAGAGTATTTACCCCAGAGAAATTGGCAAGTGTTACAAACTAGGACTTTTTGTTTATTTATTAATTGAACCAATTTACCAGGATTTATATATTTTCCATCTTTTACAGCTGGGAAATAGAGGTCCAGAGAGATTAGATGAAGATAATATAATAATCCTTTGATGTTGAAATGTTCCCCAGAGGTGGCTGCTTTCCCCCTTTCTTCTTCTAAATCTCCCATTTACTTTTTTTAGTTTTCATCCATAATTATTTCATTAGAAATAACAACAACAATAAAAACCCATTTCTCAGATTTCCTGTGGGCCAGACACTTGGCTAGGAGCCTTGGATCTTTGGATACCTGGCTTCTCCCTCTACCGTTAATGGGAAGAAAAACATATGAACAGGTGGTTCTCGATCCTGGCTGCACATCTGAATCACCCGCCTTTGTGTCACCAGGAAAAATGTTCTTCCTCCTGAGAAGAGCTCGCTCAAATTATGGAAAGGCCACACCAGGGAAAGGAATGGTTGGGCCACATGATTTGTTCAGTTTATAAAGCTTTCAGAATTACCTGTCAGAAAGGTACCTGAGGAGTCCTGGAAAGTTCTGTGAAAACTGAAGCCCAGAGAGGTAGTGACACATAGCAGATTAGCGCCAGAGTCAAGGGATGATTCCCAGCGAGGGCTCCGCCCATCCCTCCTGATGCCCCTCCTCCCGCACAGCCCAGGGTCCTGCGGCCATCCGTCCTGAGCCCCACTCCACTGTACACCCAACTTTCCCTCCGTTTTCTCTCCCTTCCCTCTTTCATTTCTCAAATATTTAATGACCACAGGGCATAGGTCGTGGCACTGAACTGGTGCTCAGTATATACTGGTTTTGGATGGATAGATGAGTGAATGGCTGCATCCCTCACAATTTGGGGCTCTGGGGGCTACAGGAATGAATGAGACGTGGTCTCAGCCTCAAGATGCTCAGAGTCTAGGGCCTAGGTGGAGGCACGGCAGGGTGGAGGAGAAAGCGTGCCATTGCACAGAATAAACATGCATCAGAAACCTGGATCTGCATGGAATGTGGGCAAAGGATTTGACTAGCATGAGCCTCAGCTTCCTCACCTGAAAATTGAAGGTATTAAGGCCCTCACCATGTGGTGGTGCTGAGATTTAAATGACATCATGTATAAAGTCATCTAGGAAGTCTCCCAGCACATAGTAGGGAGTAATATTATTATTCATGCCTTAGACCAAGAGTTGGAAAGCAAAAGTGCCAAGAAGACAGGGGTCTAAAGCCAAAGATTTCAAGGAGAAACCTAAATCATTCCTGGTGACATCCTTTGCAGCATTTCTTCCTGCTTTGCCAAGTCTGCTCCTAGCCCGGACATGCCAGAGCTGGACAGCCAAAGGCAAGTTCACTGCTCTGTTGTTAGAAATGGCTCAGAGGTGCTCAGATATTCCTACATACCCAGAGACTCCTGGCCCAGACTTAGCTAGTAAATCTCTCCACAGCACTCCCTTGCATATTACCTCACTCAAAGCAGATTCTCAGCAAATGTTTGTTAGACAAAATTATCTTTTAAGTAAATACACACACAGACACACACTCTCTTCGTCCTCATTTCCCTTCCAAGAACACATGCCTCTAAAATGAAAATGCCCAGTTTAACGCATAATAATTGCTGGGTTTCCTTTGGGTAATTTTCAGCTGCTAGAGTGGTTAAGAGGGTATTTGCCAGTGGACTGCCCCCCAACACACACACACACACACACACACACACACACACACACAATTCTTTATTACTGTACTTTGGTTTTGTTGTTGTTATTATTTGTTTGTTTGTTTATTGCCACTACTATAACACTAACCACAATTTGTAAATACATATTTATGTGTTTATAGTGTGTTTTCTACTATTAGATTGTAAACTTCTGAAGGGCAGAGGTCTTGTCTGCTTTATTCACCAATGAATCTCCAGGCTGTCCACAGAGCCTGACGCTTGGAAGCAGGTAAGAGATGGGTGAATGGGTGAATGGGTGAATGGCACGGATGGGTGAAAGGATGAGTGGGTGATCAGCCTCAGTGAGTTTAGAAGTGGATGGTGCATTTCCTGAGCTTTGTTCTGAGCTGCGTAGATGGCCTGGTCTCCAGAGGGCCAGGCTAGGTTCCAGCTGACCATGGACCAGGTGTGAGGCACTGGCCTCCAATGTGGCTGCCCAGCCCAGGGGCTGCGGGAGATGATGTACTAGGGTATGAGAGGAAAATATTAGGACTTCTTTCTGCATTTATTTTTACCTGAATGAAAAGAAAGAAGGAAAGAAATTCTAGGTTTTCTGATGTAGCCAGTGTATTGAGTGGACTAATCTCAATAGGGACAAGGAGAAACAGCTTCATTTTTCTCCCACAGCTGCCTTCAAACATGCCTTTTTCAATCTCCTTTCCCATCCTTGATAACAGCTCAGACAGAAACCTTAACTTTTTGGTTACTTTCAGTTCTATGAACGATCTCGTGTTCAGGCATTAAAAAGTTCAGGCCAGTCTAAATTAAAACTCACATCCAATTAAAGGATTGTTCTCTCCCCTGTCTCAGGCCTAACTCGTGGCTTGAGGACCTGTAATAGGAAATGCGGAAGGGGGTTGCTCTTTCACTCCTCCAGGGGGTGGGGGGGGAGCATCAGAGGAAGAGGGGCAAGGTCCTGCATTATGGTTTATGCTGCTTTAATCTGGCTGCCATTGCCTTCTGTGATGGCTTATCACAGAATATTGAATAGAGTTCTCTGCGCTACGCAGTAGGACCTTGTTGTCTGTCCATTCTATATATAATAGTTTGCCTCTGCCAATCCCAAACTCCCAATCCTTCTCTCCCCACCTCAACTTGACAAAAGTCTGTTCTCTATGTCTGTGAGTCTGTTTCTGTTTCATAGATAAGTCCATTTGTGTCATATTTTAGATTCCATGCATAAGCAATATCACATGGTATTTGTCTCTCCCTCCGACTTACTTTGCTTAGTGTGATAATCTCTAGATCAATCCATGTAGCTGCAAATGGCATTATTTCATTCTTTTTTATGGCTGAGTAGTATTCCTATATATATATATATATGAATTCCTATATATATATATATATATATATATCTCACATCTTCTTTATCCTAGAATGGAGGGGTCTTTATTCCACATTCTCTTTGTGTGTATAATTGGTAAACAAACAAACAAACAAAACGTGATGGGAAGGGATACTCAAACTTTTTTTACTGATAGATGCTCTTTCAAAAAAAGCTTGGGGAAACTGCTGGTCTCAAGAGATGTTGCAAAAAGATAATTTGTGACACAAAGAACTAGATTTGGCAAAAAATATTTTTGAAAACATAAAACTCTGTTTCATGAATTAACTGATGATTTAATGCCACAGACTTGTAACCATGGCATGAGAACCTTTACAATTAGAAATATAGGGGGAAAGCGGCTGGGGTGGGGGTGTGGTGGTGGTGTGATGAATTGAGAGATTGGGATTGACATATATACACTTATATGTATAAAATGGATAACTAATAAGAACCTGCTGTATAAAAAATAAATAAATTAAATTAAAAAAAAGAAATACATACACACGCACATATATATGAGCGTGTGTGTGTGTGTGTATATATATAAATGAAGAAAGCAAAAGGGACTGGCTTTGACATCTGATGAATAGTTCCCAATAAATGCTCACTCCATTGAAAGTGATATGATTTCTAAATATCTCCAAAGTTAATGTAAAAGGCATTTTCGTCTTGCTTAAGATTTCAGGTAACTAGACCAAGCAGATTTTGGACACCAACTTATGTATACTTGATTTAGCTTATAAATATCTGGACTAAATAGATGCTCCCTGGTGGGAAGCAAAGTAGAAAACATCAACGATCAAGCCAACTGAGAAGTCCTTCTCAGCAAGGATGTGCTACGCAGTTGTCACCCGGGGAGAGTTGCCCCAAGGCAGCAGACCAAGGCAAATGTCTTGGTAAGTCAGAGTACAAACACAGGCATTAAAATGTTTAAAGACAACACAACTTTTGTCCTAGAAATGTCTATCGTACAGAATATTGTGAATTAAGTGTTACAGTCTAAGTGAAAGGATTTTGAAAGGTAGAACATTTATCTTTTTACCACCTGCCCCTAGCAGAGGACCTGGTGCGATGCAACTTCCTATCTGTGGATGAACTAAATACATGAACGATACTCCAGGAAGGCACACACCCCAGCTTGAGCAATGTCTTCCGTGCAGATTGTGGAAGATCAGACCATTTCAGTTACATCTATCCTGACAAACATTTAACCTGATCTCGAAAATCAAAAATGGTGACATTTGCAGCTTCCTAAAGCTCAAATAAACCATTGACATTTCCGTAGACAGAAGCCAAACCACAGGGAACTTATTTCCAATTTAGTCTCTCTAGCTTCAGCAAGAGCATTAATTCCACTTGCTGACGGGAAGTGCCAAGAAGACATTTTTAATCAGCAGGATCACGTAACTCGAACTGGGTTAATGTGTGAAATGTCTGATGTTTATTTTATCCGTGATTTGCATTGAGTTAAAACTTTGCTGCCAGAGACCTGGGCCAAGCAGCCTTCTTTCACAGCTGTTTCTCTACAAAGCAATTTCACAAAGACAGGATGTTGTCCTAAAAAAGCGTCTTTTGCTTCTCTGCTGGACAGGCCAGCAGCTGGCTGGGTGTCACAAACAAACCAGAAAAGTATGTTCAGGGATGCCAGCTCGCTGGGGAAGCTGGGTCTACAGCTTCAAAGGCAGAGCAGCAGTGAATTGCAGTGGTAGTAAATAATGCGGGGAGGTTGTCGATTTCATAGAAGGCCCAGGAAAGTAAAGGCTGGAAATAGTAAGAGTCCTAGAGGGGGTGAGCGCCTGACTCTGGTTAGGGAGACAGAGGAACACAAAGTCAGCCCGCAGTGGAGACTGGTCTTTAACGGGTCTCACAGAGGTGCGGAAACAACTGAGCACAGACAACAAATTTGTTTCCCAGATCTGAAAAATCCCATTTGACTTAGTTGTGCTAAGAAACATCAGGAATATGGTACTTGTCGTGGTAACAGTAACAGCAGATATTTATTGAGCCTTCACTCCCAGGCGCTGTACTAAGTGCTTTTCGTGTCTTTTCCCATTTGATGTCTGAGACTCTGAGATGAAAAGCTTCATAACTCTCAAATATAGGTGAGGAAACTGAGACTCAGAGGTAGGAAGTAACTCACCCCAAATCCATAGTGAGGGCATGAAAGTTAGCATGTGAATCTAGTTTATTAGCTTGAAAGCATGTTCTCTAAACTATGACTTTTTTCAATTCCCAAATTAAAACAAAGAAACAAACAAAAAACAGAAAAAAAAACCCAGCAACACTGCAGTACAGAAGGGAAAGGATGGCCTTTACAATTAAATGTTTCTGGGTCAACTGGATATTCATTTAGGAAAAAGAAGTATTTTAACCCCTACCTCTCACCACACACAGAAATCAATCCCAATTGAGTTATAGATCAATAAAACTTTAGAAGAAAACACAGGAGGATATCTTCATGCCCTTGGAGTAGGTAACAATCCCTTACACAGGGCAAAAAAATCACTAATCATAAATAGTAAAATTGATAAATTGGATTACTGTGGTCCCTCAGTATCCGTGGGGGACTGGCTCCCGAACTCACCATAGATGCCAAAATCTGCATATGCTGAAGTCCCACAGGCAGCCCTCCACATCCTTGGATTCTGCTTCCCAGGATTCAGTCATCCATGGATTGTAAACATAGTACTACCTGTATATGTATTGAAAAAACATCTGCATATAAGTGGACCCACGTAGTTCAAACCCGAGCTGTTCTAGGGTCAATTGCATATTAAAATTAAGAAACTCTGCTCATGAAAAGACACTACTGAGAAAGTAAAAATGCAACCCACAGAGTGGAAGAAGATATTTGTAATACATGTAGAACTAGTGTCCAAAATATATAAAGAACTTCTGTAACTCAATAAGAAAAAGACAGAAAGCCCAGAAGAAAATAGGCAAAAGACTTGAATAGACACTTCACAAAAGAGAATAGCCAAATGGCCAGTAAGCTTATGAAAAGAATGACTTAAGTTATTAGTCATCAGGAAAATGCAGATTAAAATTAACATGAAATCTGAGAACACACCCATCAGAATGACCAAATTTTAAAAGATGGGAAATACCTAATATTGGCAAGGATGTGGAGCAACCAGAACTCTCATAAGCTGCCAGTAAATTCAATTGGCACAAGAACTTTGGAAAACAGTTTGGTAGTATCTACTATAGCTGAATATATACATATTTTATATATAACTTCACTCCTACTATAGATCTAACAGAAATGTGTATACATGTTCACCAAAAGGCATGCACAAGAGTATTCATAGCAATGCTATTCATAGCAGGTGAAAACCGAAAACCACCCAAATGCCCATAACAATAGAATGGGGGAATAAGTGATGGTATATTCGCAACATAACGATGGGAATATATGAACTACTGCCACAGGCAACAGTATAGGGATCAATCCTACAAATGTGGTTTTGAATGACAGCAGCCAGACAAACAGTATATTCTGCCTGTCTCCTTTATTTTTATTTTTTTATTTTTAAAATTTTTATTGGAGTGGAGTTGATTTACAATGTCTCCGTTATTAAAAGTAAGAAAACAGACAAAATTCTTCTATGCTATAAGTCAGGTTAGTGGTTACCTGGAGAAGGGTGTAGGAACTGGATTGGGTACCAAGGGGGCTGGACTTCTCAGTTCTCAGGTGTGATGACATTCTATTGATCTATGCGCTGGCTGCAAAGGTGTATTCACTTGGTGAAAATTTACTGGGCTGTGCACTTAACGTATCAGCTGGCTATTGCCATAACAAACCACCCCCATACCCAGTGGCAGGCAGTACGTATTTATTTCCTACTGGCTTGTTGTGGGTAGAGCTCTGGGTTGGGTTGGGCTGGGCTGGCCTTGGCTCTAAGCTGCAGGATGAGGGCAGGGCCGCTCCACATGTCTCTCTTCCTCCATTAACTGGCAGCTCTCCGAGGCATGTTCTTTTAAGGTGAAAGCCAGGATGAAGGGGGGTGAAAGAAAATACACGGGTCTCTTAAGGTCTAGGCTGGGAACTAGCTGTCCTTTGCTGCCCACGTTTCATTGGCCAAAGCATGTCACGTGGCCAAACCCAACGGCAGTGGGGAAATTGGCTCGTCTCATGAAAGTCAAGGTGAGGAGTGAATATTTAGTGAATAACAATCTCATTCAGGAGGTTTATCATAGGTGCAGTTTTCTGTGGGAATTTCATATTTCCCAAACAAAATTCTTTTACAGAAATGAAAAAAGATGTAGGAACAGCTATGCTCCTCTGTCCTCACCCCTCACTCCTCTAGGCCCTTAATGGGGAAGGGATGTGCTTATGAAAATTCTCCATATGAGCACAGGGAAGAAAGAAAGGAAGGACATGCACTTCCCTAGCACACAATGCACTTCCTGTCTGCTGACCCAGAGGAAAACGTCTCCATGGGCAGCCCCCCCAGCCAGTTCAATCCTTCCTGTGGATGAAGCTCAAGGGATGGCTCTCAAGGACCACCCAGCTTCCCCATTCCCTGCTCCTCGCCTGCAATGGCCCCTCTTATAGTCAAATTGCTTAACAAAGGCAGACCTTTTCCAACCAGAAGGAAAGAGGTGAATATTTATTTATTTATTATTTTTAACAGGAGAAAATCAAACAAAAGTTTAATAACATGTATACATGGGAGAGACCCAGGAGAACTGAGTAGCTCACCAAATGGCTGAATCTCTCACCTTAAATATCGTCTTCAGCTAAAGATAAAAGAGGATATTGGGAAACTAGAGAGTATAACAACAAAGAAGCAGACTCTCAGACACAGAGAAGAAACCAGTGGCCACTAGTGGGGAGAGGGGAGGGGGGAGGGGCGATATAGGGGCAGGGGGTTGGTACCTAGAGGTACAAACCACTAGGTACAAAATAACCTACAAGGATACATTGTACAATAGAGGGAATATAGTCAACATTCTATAATAACCATAAATGGAGTGTAACCTTTTAAAAATGTGAATTACCACATTGTATACCTGCAATTATACAACACTGTACAGCAAATATATGCCAATGAAAAAAAAACAGCTGTTGGGGGTAGTGGCTTAGGACCTCAAAGGGGAGGAAGGCAATTCGTGTAGAGATGGAAAAGTAAATATTTAGTAAACAAATGTTTGTGGGGGGCACTGCAGAGACAATGGTACCCAGAGTGGACTCTGATGTCTAGGCCCCGCTGAGCTTCCCTCACCGTACCTAGCCCATATTCTTTGCAGAGATCTCCGGTGATAAGGAGCTGAATATTTAAATGGCTCAAGATTTCTGCGAGAGTGATGAAACCTTTTTCTCTATTAACCCACAGTTCTGAAATAGTCTCTCTTTTTCCTAGCAGAGGCAGCAGGCTCTAAAAGCAAGCAATAAATTACCATCAGGGTGACATCCTCAGTTCCCTGATCTTCCTGATCGGTGTAACTGACACAGTGGTGGGGAGACATAGCCTTTGGTGAGGTCTGGTTCCCACTGCAATGAGATTGTGGGAAGTTTGAGGACAGCTGTCTCCCCTGCCCCATCTGCCGGCCTAACAAAACCTATGGTCCATAAGCCTCACCATCTCCCCCACCCCATGCCCTTACCCTCACCCAGTACTAAAAACTAGAGCTTTTCACGTTGCCCCCAAGAGAAGAAAAAGTGTGTGGGATTCTATTTCTTCTCTGAAGGTAGGTAACATCTGAATGTCCACAGCGACACAGCTTCTCGCATATAAATTCCATCTCTCGACTCAGGCTGCTTTGGTGTCAAATCCTGGCTCTATTACATACTTGCCGTGTGGCCTTGGGCAAGTAATTCAGCCACTCTAACCCTCAGTTTCTCCATCTGTTAAAAAAAAAAGGTAGGGATTTGTTTAATGGACCTTCATTGATAGACCTACTATGTGTCAGGCAGGGTGCTAGGCTCTAGGGATACAATGGTAAATGAGATAGACATGGCCCCTGCCATCATGGAGTTTACATGTCGGGGAGGTAGAATAAAAAATCAAATTTATATCAACATAATCACCATGACACCCATAAGTGTTAGGAAGGAAAGAAACCATGAGCTGAGATGGAGAATAACAGGGGATTCAAGGAGGGTCTCACCAAGAGGCGACACTTAAGCTGGACCTCAGAGGAAGAGGAGTCAACAAGAGCAAGCAGGGCTTGCCAGGTAAAGAGCATACACGCAAAGCCTCGGTGGCCAGAAAGAGCTCGGTGTTACCAAGAAACTCGAAGGAGACCACTGGGGCTGGGCGAGGGGAAGATGGCATCCGGTGAGGCTAGACAGATAGCAGGAGTCCTATCCTGCAGGACTTGGTAGTCAGGAAGGAATTTGGATTGTATTCTAAGTCTGAGGACACTCACTGAAGTGTCAAGATGATCGCGCTGGCCACTGTGGAGATGGAGTGGGGGTCGTGTGGTGCTTAAGAATGGAAGTGAAGAGACCAGGCAGGAGGCTGCTGCAGGAGTCCCAGGAGACGTGGTGATGGCAGTGGCGATGGGGAGAAGTAGACAGAGTTGAGTATCCTCGGGGGGTGGAATCCCCAGGACTTGTGGGTGGAGTGGGGATGGGGTGTGTGTATAGGTGTGTGTGTTGGTAGGGTCACTCACTGGTTGCCTGAGCCAGTGAGTGAAAGTGGGTACCACTTACTTATATGGGGGAGGACTGATGGAGAGAACAATTGGGGGGATCAAGATTTCTAACTGAGTGTGTATGTTTTGAGATATTGGTAAGACAGCCAAATGAGGATGTAATGACTGTGGCAGATTGAGCTCCGCAGAGGTCCGATCTGGAGATCAAATGTGGGAGCCAGCAACTTATAAGTAAGTATAAGCTTACTTACCATCTTAGACCATTGGGATGCTATACTAAGAATACCTTAGACTGGGTGGCTTAAACAGCAAACACTTATTTTTCACCCTTCTGGAGTCTGAGATGTCCAAGATCAAGGCACCAGCAGGTTCGGTAACTAGTGAGGACCCACTTCCTGGATCATAGATGGCTGTCTTCTCACTGTGTCCTCACATGGTGGAAGGGGCAGGAAGGCTCTCTGGGGTCCCTTTCACAAAGGCACTAATTCCATTCATGAAGGCTCCACTCTCATGATCTAAGCACCCCTCAAAGGCCCTATCACATTGGGGGTTAGGATTTCAATATATGAATTGGGGGAGAGGTAGTCACAAACATTCAATCTATAACATTTATGCATATAGTGCTTTAGTAGAGAGGTGGCTTAGGGAGAGAGGGAGGGGAGTGGTCTTTAGCAGTGGCTAGAAGGTCACCAACATTTAGAGTAGGGAAGACAAGAGGGGTCATCAAAGGATCCTGCCAAGGATGACCAATAAGGCGAAAGGAAGACCAGGAGAGAAAGGGGTCACAGAAAGGGGACGTTTCAAGAAGGTGGGATCCAGTGTTGCCTAGATGAGGATGGAAGCACCCAGATGCATTGATAAGTGAAGAGCGAGACACAAAACACTCTGTATAGTTTATTATACTTTGTTTTTTAGAAAGATGTGTGTGGGAGGGAGAAGGTTTTAGCTGATCTGCAGGTTTACCTGTAGAATAGCTCTGGAAGAACCTGGTAACAATGGCTACCCCCAGAGCAGAGAACTGGCATGGGGTGAGCTAGAAGGAGACTTTTCACTGTGGATTATACGTTTTAGTCGCTTTTATGTTTTTGTGTTATGTGACTATATTACTACTCAAAACTACAATGAAAAAGAATGAAAAGTACCCTACTTCACAGAGCTGCTGTGAGATTAGGAATACATTCCTGATGTGCTTGGGATGAGGATTGAATGAGACAATGCATGGGAACTGCTCAGCTCATCCCTCAGCCCTGGGCGCATTGAGGACTGATTCTGCTTCCACAGGAAACAACAGAAAGAGCCTCGGCTTCTGTGTTTGGTCCCCAGGACCACCGTGACAAAGCATCGCAAACTGGGTTGCTTCAAACAACAAGAATATATTCTCCCCCAGTTCTGGAGGCCAGCAGTCTGAAATCGAGCTGTCAGCCGGGCTGTTCTCCCGCTGAAGGCTCTAGGGAAGACTCCTTCCTGCCTCATCCAGCGTAGGTGGTGGCGTCCCTCTCCGGCATACTCAGCTTGCAGTTGCATCTCCCCACTGCTCCACCATCACTGGCCATCTTCCCTGCATGTCTGTCTCCACGTGGCCTTCTTATAAGGACATCATGGGATTTAGGCCCCAGTCTAATTCAGTATGACCTCACCTTAATTAAGGATATCTGCAAAGAGCCAATTTTCAAATAAGGTCACGTTCACAGGTACTGTGTGGACATGAATTATTTTTTGTGGGGGGGAGTCAGGGTGCTATTCAACCCAGCATAGTCTGGCGGGTCCGATTCTCACAACCACAAACTTATCTCTGCCCCGGGTCCAGTCACCTCTCTCCCCGGGCAGTGTCTGATTCCCATCTGTAAAATCAAAGGGAGCGCGGTGGCATCCTGAAACGCCCTCCAGCCCCGGAACCCTCTTAAGAACAGCAAGAACAGGACTGAGGGCCTGTTGTCTCAGGTGAGCGGGGTGTCTGTGGCTGTCCCTGCAGATGCCCTCGGGACACCAAGCCATTGGTGAAGATTTCTGAAGTGATGGGTTCCCAGGCTGCTGGCTGTGGAGGGCTTGGGGATCTGGTTGCAAACTTGGGCTTTAGTGAGGCTTGAACTCTGGCTGGGTCACAGCTATGAGGATTCCAACAAGCAAACCCAGTCCTGCCCACCGCCTTTGCCACCTAATGCCTGGACACATGCGCACTCACATTCACGCTGAAAAGAGGAGTCGGAACAAACTGGGTTTGGCACGGTGGATTCCAAGGGACATCTGCGGTCGTGACCTAAGCCGATGTGCGCTGTGAGTCCGATTGCGGGAGCTGCCAGGTGGGCGGGGCTGGGAGCGCAAGGGAAGGAGCTTTGGGTGCGAATCTGGGGAGAACCTGCTCCATGGTGTCTCCGGGGGTTCAGCCGCGTTTCGTGTGGGTAACCGGGTTGCAGTTAAAACAACACCACCACTAGCCTCCATTTACACAGAACTTGCCTCCTCACAAAAGGCTTTTACATCTGTTACTTGGTTCGATTTGATTTGATTCTCAAGAGTCGTGAGTGGGCGGGAACTTGGATCTCAGCTTACAGATGAGGTAATAGAAGCCCAGAGGGGTGACGGACTTGCCCCAAACAGCACTCACTCCTCAGGCCTTTCTAGCTGTTGGTTTGTGTCCACCACATCTGGGCTCTTCCCCAGTGCCCCTTCCGGGGAGGCTTATCGTGGACGGTGGTCTTGAGAATCACCAGCCAATCCTCCACAGCCTCCAGCCCCCAGAGTCACCCATCAAAATGTGAGGGTGATAGTTTTTCATATAGACAACTTGTATCCTCATTCTCGTTAAGTGTGGGTACATACATCGTTATAGCGTGTTGCTATTTTTAATGATTTATAACATAGAATCTAAATAAAGGCAGAACGCTTACTATGCAAATACTGGTTCAAGATAAGCCCGGAAGACCCCCTTCCAGGGCTTAAGCCACTCCTGATGACCTCCTGGAAAGACTACTGGGCTGTCCTGACACACAGGAGACACACTGTGGAAGGCAGGTGCTGATTCTTTCTGCTGAGGGAGGCTGCCTGTGGGGGAACACGGACTTCAGAAAACAGCCTCACTGCTCCAAGATGAGCCTAAGCGAGGGGTCCTGCTGAGGACACTGC
Organism: Globicephala melas; assembly: GCF_963455315.2. NCBI lineage: Eukaryota > Metazoa > Chordata > Mammalia > Artiodactyla > Delphinidae > Globicephala > Globicephala melas. The sequence goes on along the minus strand of NC_083317.1, from coordinate 73,456,859 downwards.
CCTGGGGGAGACCCTGCCTTGGGTGGGGCAGGGATCGGTTAGACTCCACTGCAGGGCTGGTTTCCATAGAGGGAGGAGGTTTGGGATTTGGCCAATTGGGGCTTCCTTTTGGTTATGATTTAAACAGAGAACATGAATCAATTAGTCTTGGGGGAGTGGTATTTTATAGTTACAGGAGGGATGGGCACTGAGTCTGATCATTCTTGGGCTGCAACTAAAATTGCACAGTCTCGCCTCTGTGGCGTTCAGGCCTCGGATGGCAGCTCAGCCACAAGAAATCACAGGATGGAGAACACCTGGATGTCAGGGCAAGGCATGAAAGGAAGGAAACAGCTCGAGAGCTGTGGACTCTCCCACAGCTCATACGGGGTGATTGAACTATGTGGGAGCCGGAAACATGTCTGTCCATGACACCATTTTGTCCCTGGCATCCACCAAGGTGCCTGGCAGAGAGTGGGTATCCATGAGGTGAGTAGGATGAGAGAGGCAGGGAGGGGTGATCATCAGGGCATAGCACAGGCCTCTTGCTATGCAGGCCATTGCTTAGGGATCTGTATCACCATTATGAGCTTGACAAAAACCAGCAGGGAGAGCACGGAGATAGAGGATATATGACGAACCGGGAGGCCAAGAACAAGACCAAACAGTGTGAGCAGATGTTTCAGGAAGAGGGAAAAGACGGGGCAAATATGAGAGGATGGGGACTTCAGAGTGGGGGGTCCACTTTCCCAAGTCAAGGTGCTGGCCTGTCCTGGGCCTGGCTGTCATTGTTGGTGACTCGGGCAGTGGAAGAAAAAGTAACCAGGAATGTCTTGCCCCCAGATCTTGTCCCTGCAAACCCTCGACATGGGCTCTAAGTGTCAGATTTCCCTACCTTTTCTGGTGGAGCCCTGTGGGTGGAGTGAAGGGGAAGCTGGGAGAGACGAGAAGGTAGACACTCGCCCTCCCAGAAGAAGGGAAACAGCAGCCACGTGCAACTGAGGTCAGAGAAATCTCGGCAGCCTCAGCTCAGGCAATGTTTTATTGAGCATTTACTATGTGCCGGCCACTATCTCTCTACTTATACTGTCACATTTACTCCTTACTCACCTAAGAGGCAGGGACTATTATTACCTCTAGTTTACAGATGATGAAACTGATGACATTAATTACGTTGTCCAAGGTCATCCAATAATAAGTGGTGGCCCCAAGATACTTTTTATGATATGTTCTTGCCTATGCATAAGACTAACTTATGCCAAACATTGGATCATTGGAGGGTGACAAAATGAGGGGACCTTGAAGTGATGTCATCTGCTAGTGGGGAGGGCGGGAGAAGCAGGAGGAGTAGAGGAGAATCAGGGAGGTTATTTTTTGGACGGTGGCCAGGGTAATTGAAAATCATAGGTTTAAGAAGCAAATTTAGACTTCGAAAACTCTGCATCCAGTTTGTTATCTCTTGAGAACCATATTCCACATTGTAAAATACCTATGTATGTAGAGCTGTAGTTTAGGATGTGCTCTTTGGTTCATCAGGCATGGATAAACGAGGGCACATCGCGGAGATGGGACCTCCCACTTCAATCTTATTTCTGGGCTCTAGTGAGATGGAAAATCCTCAGGCTCTGGTTGTCCAGGGAGGAGCACAGGTAGATATGCCGAATGTCAGGATGCTGGGATTTGAGCAGACTCAGCCTCTGGTGCTGGCTGAGAGAGGTACGTCCCCTTGGCTTCCAGGGGTCCTGGGGAGAAGGAGGGATAAAGTGCTCATAAAGCACACAGCACTCTTAGAGAGACGGATCCTACTCGTCTTTGCATTCCCAGGGCCTGGGACATGGGGGGCATCTGGTCACACCAGTCAGGACCTGTTTTCTTCCTCCTATTTGTATCTCCTTCTAAACATTCTAGGAATAAAGTTGATTTCAGAGGAAAACTCGGCAGTAACCAGAAGTGAGTCCTGGTCATTGGCTTCTTACCCCGCTGGCCAGAGAGGTGGCATCCTGATGCCATTCCGTTGTCCTCCTCCCACAGCCCATCACCACACACCATGCCCCAGGGAAGCCAGGAGTGAGGGTGGGGGGGGAGTCACCTGCTGAGTCCTGTTTGCAGCCACAGATACTAGAGCCCAGGGCCAGGGAGCTGGCGTGGCCAGGACCCTGACTCCTCCTGTACCCAGCAAGCCCTGTCCCGGTGTAAAGACTTCTCCAGCTCACCTCCACCCCCCGCAGCCCAGACAGGTGCAACAGCTCAGAGGGCGAGGATCAGCTGGTCTGGGTCACTGCAGCTGAGCAGGCCCAGCTGTTTCCGTGACCTGTGGCTCCTTCCCGACTGGCTGGGTTGTGAGTGGTCGGAGGGTGAGGGGTGCCAGGCAGGGAAAGGGGCTGAGTAGAAGGAGGCCTAGCTCTGCTCTCCCTTCTGCTTACCTACTGGCTCAGGGCTTTTACAACTGCTGAAACATTTCTCACCTTGACGGAACCCAGATGGCCAAAATTCATCCAAGAGAAATGCAAGTATCTAGTGTAGGGACAGAGCCAGCTTTCTCCTCTCCGCTTCCAGCAACCCCAAGTCAGAGAGGAGCAGAAAATCTTCTAAAACGGCCAAAAGTTAACACACGCCTCTGAGGTGATTCGGTTTTACTTCCTTGCTTATGTCTATTTACTACCTGCTCACCATCTATTTTTCCTTGTCTCCTAAGTAGTATTTTCCTACAGTCCCAAGTTCTCATATTAAAACTCTTGGAAACAGTGAACTAATTGCTTCCCTTTGCTCTGTGTGTGTGTGTTTCCATATTCATAAGCAACTTGGCTGAAGAGAGACACTTGGTAACAGGAACACACAAGAACTTTCCAGAAGAAACCCTGAATGGGATTGGTAAAAGTGCAAGTGAGGAGGACCCAGCCTTCCTCTCCTGCCCAAGCCAACCTGGCCAGCACGCTTCCCCTGGGGGGCTGTGAGGCTGAGCGCTTCTATCTCCATCCTACCTGCAACAGATCCGGGAATTCGCAAACAGACGAGGGTCGGGGTCCTGGGACCTAGACCCATTGAAGACCCGAATCTGCAGCATGGCACACGAGGTACTTCATAACAGAATCCCAATCCCTCCTTCAGCCTCATCTCTTGATCCTGCGGACCCCTCCCCACTCTGTCTCACACCCCACCCGTTCCACCTTCCCCACCCTTTATGCCCTGGCCATACCTGCCACACCCCTTTTCCTGCCATCCTTTCTCTGCCCAACCAACTCCTAAAGTTCCTTCAAGTTCCCTCTCAATATCCAGCTCCTCAGTAAAGCTTCACCAGATCTTCTTTCCTCCTCGGGAAGTGCAGTGTCCCGTCCTGGTGCTCCCACAGCCCTTGGTAAACATCTTTATCATGACACTCAATGTTCCCCTCTGTAACCCCATGTTATGTGCCTCTCTCTCCCTACTGATCTTTGAGTTCTCTGACGCACGGTAACGGTTTGTTAAACTCTACAGGTTTACATTCTTGATAGCGTATCAAAGAAACTTAGAGCTGATGCTGTGAGGCACTTTCAGATCCACAGACCAAATCGACTTTTCTGAGAATTTTTGTCAAATTCCACATGGGGGGTGGAGTTCTTCGTTTTTAAATGAAGGAGCAGCAGCTTTAAAAACAATGTCATGCTGTTGTCTTGTTAGTCATCTGCAGCTCAAAATCATTGTAATCAATAATCCTGTGAGGAGCTTCCCTGGTGGCGCAGTGGTTGAGAGTCCGCCTGCCGATGCAGGGGACACGGGTTCGTGCCCCGGTCCGGGAAGATCCCACATGCCGTGGAACGGCTGGGCCCGTGAGCCATGGCCACTGAGCCTGCGCATCTGGAGCCTGTGCTCCGCAACGGGAGAGGCCACAGCAGTGAGAGGCCTGCGTACCGCAAAAAAAAAAAAAAAAATCCTGTGAATCTTGAAAAGCTTCACATGATATCAGCTTGCTGCTGAAGCTGGGATGGGCTGACAGTCATACTTGGCTGAAGATTCTGTGATATCGGTGGCACTGCTGGTCAAGTTGGGGGCCGGAAGGGACACTCCGGGAAAGTAGAAAACAATTCTACTGTGATATTTATTTTCACTTTCTGTTTGCTTGTTTATACTAGGTATCACTTTTGTAAAAAGGGAAAGCAATACATTTTTAAAATACAAAATGACAAGTGATTAGATTGATGAAAACTATAAAAGCTCAATGAGGAGAAGGGGAGGAAACTTGACCAAGATGCTTCTGCCCCTGAGACCTGTGGCTTGAGCCCAAGGCAAGAGGCCTGATTGCTGTCCCAGGGGTCACGTCAAAATCACAAGGCCAGACTCCTGGGGTGCGGATGGGGGTGGGGGGCAACAAGGGGAGCTGCAGGGGCCCTTCCTCTGCTCAGCGTCACGTGCTCACCTCTCAGACGGCCACAGGTGTCCCCACGGGAGCACCGGAAAAATCACACCATTTGGGGTCTGGGTCCAGGTCTGGCACGTATAGTTCTAGGATCTTAGACAAGTGGTTGCTCCCGGGTTTCTTCACCTCTTTGGGGGTCACGTGTCTGCTTCCTGGGACGTCTGTGCCGTGGGTTATAAACCAAATGGCAGTACATGCACACGAGGAGTTACTGGAGTTACCGTTGGTTCTGGAAGGGGGTGGGACTGAGGCACAGGTAAGCAGGATTCACAGCACCTGTTGCAGGTTCACAGATGTTTCGTGAGCTGAAAAATAGGCGAATCTCCACAACTGTGTAGGAGAATAATTACTATTGTAATTATTCGCAAGTTACAAATGATAAAACCAGGCACCAAAAAGTGAAGCAAGTCGCCCAACTTGCCGCGTAGTTAGGAACAGAGGAGCTGGAATCTGAACCCAAGCCGTTGACAGCAGAGCCTGTGTTAGTGACTCGCGGCCTGTGCTCACACCCATACACGCACATATGCACACACACTCCTCCTCTGCATTCCAAACACACCCCCCAGATTCTACTCGAGCTCTGCAATTTCAATCCTGAATTTTGTTTCTCGGAAACCTAATTGCCCTAGGAAACGGCTAACAATTCGCTTCATTTTATACCGGTTTATGTTATTTTGATTCCTCCCCATGGCCACGTACTATATTTATAAGAATTAAGAAAAAGACATATTGTTGCTCATTGGTAGGACTGTGCTTCAAAACCAACGTTTTAAAATTTAATGGAAATTAAAAAAATACCTTGCCAGTCACAGGTTTTTGGAGCCTTATTTATCTAATGCCCTGGCTGTTGGGGATATTTCCAATTCACGTTGGAATCAAGCCTGGGTTTCCTGATTTCCCCACCTCCAGCTTTCAGCCTCTGCTGCCAAAGCCAACCCAGCCCCTTCCTGTGGTTTCCAGCGCAGCCGCCTGGTGGGGGGAGGAGGAGGGGGAGGGATTAAGAGGGAGGAGGGATGGGAAGGGGAAAAGAGAGGGGAGGATGCCGGTGTTGGGCCCCATCCAGGGTAAGCCAGGCCTGGGCCTTTCCAGCAGGGTCTCCCCCATGCTGGGTGAAAACAGGGCCTCCAAAACCTAGAGATGGAGGTCTGGGGCAAGTGAAAACACACACGAACATCAGGATGTGAGCAGGCTCACAGAGGGGCAAGTGAAGTCTGGATGACCCCGTCAGGAGGAAATGGACACAAGCCGGAGGGGCAGGGATGGGGCGCTGCAACTCTGGACTCAGCGCCCCCAGCAGGGTACAATCTGCTTTCCTTCCAGGGTCCAGAGGAGTCGGAGCGGCAGGGGTCTGCCAGGGCAGTGGACACAGGAGGGGCCCAGGAGCCTGCCCCACTGCCCTTGAACCTGGGCGCAGGCTGACTCCACGTGGCTGGCAGCTTGAAGTAAGTTTCTGGAGGAACACGAACACGCGCTCATGCATTATTCCTGCAGTGCAGGGACTCTCAGGCAGAAGGAGAGGTGGGAGGTAGTTATGTGCACCCACTTAGCAATGTCACTTTAATTTCTCAAACACTCCCTGGCAGACCCGTGCTGAGCCCTGCCCAGGGAGCCCAGCCCACTTAATAGGCCAGCTGGGGGGCAGCTGGCGCCTGTCTGATTGACTTGCTGGGGGAGAATTCATTAACCAGCCATCAGCTCTTCTCTCTCCTGAGACCTTAGCACTGCGACGGTCTGTATACGATGTGTTGTGTGTGTATAGTAATCCCTGTGAAACTATCACAGACCACAGAATCCCTCCAATGCTGAGGGCCCACAGCCCCTGTGGGATATTTTCTTTGCTGCTTCCTCTGCAAACAGGCAGTCGGAGCATTTGGCTTTCCTCTCTGGCCACCTTCGGGCCATTATCAGGGCTGGGCTTAGCCCCTGCGGCTGTAAATGTTTGCCTGGCTGGAGAAAGCTCCCTCATATTAACCGGGAAACAATGAATGAGAAGCCTTTCTGCTCCCGTATTAGATGCTATACAAGCATAAAGCAAGCTCTGAAGTGTTATCTGTTCAAAACTTCAGGTGTCTAAATATTTACCAAGAGTGTGATGGACATTCCCTTCTTCGGCACAACCAGTGTCCACTGGGTGTTGGAAATAGGAATGGTGCCCATGCAGGCCCTTGGTTGGGGAGACCCTCCTCCAGGGTGAGCAGGTGCTCTGTCCCAACCCCAGCTTTCCGCCGCAAGTGCCCACTCCTTGCACTCTTAGACCTTTCATCCCCCTGTCCTTGACATACCCTGGGGAGAGACTCTCCAGCTACACGCCCCACACAGAGTCCTAGACTCTGGCTACATGAGACTTCTCAGAGTTCTCCAAACACACAGGTCCTTTCTCATGACTTGGGTCTATACTGATTACTCCACCTGGCATGCCCTTTCCAGAAGGTCCCTCTTGGCAGCTTTAGGCACACTTCTAGGTCAAGGATGGTAAAAAGACTTTATCTGGGACACCAGTTTTGGAATGACCACATCCAAGCTGTGAAGTGATTTGGTGGATTTGTCATTGGTCTAATTTGTTGTAAATGCCACCTCCTCCATGATGCCCTCAAGACTCCCATTCTCCAAAGTAAATGTGATCTCTTCCTCCCTGCCTTCCCTTGGCACCCAAGTCATTTTTCATTTTCCACCTTGTATCACAGTTATAGGAATAGCTTACTCCCCTTCCCTTGCTAATCTCTGGGTTCCTTAAGGTCGTGACTGTGTATTACTCCTTTTTGGTTGTTCACAACTTCCAAGTCTCCTGGTATTTCCAGATGAGGCTCTCTGATGTTCTACCCCCAGATCCGTCCTTCCTGGGCCTGGCTTCCTGCAACTGCCAGCTTCAGTGAGACCCAGGCAGGAGGGGAAACTGTGAATAGAAACTTCAGGAAGCCTCTCAAAGGCTTTTTAATGTGTTCAGCTGTAAGCTTCATTCAGGGACCAAGTCTGTCTCGTTCACCATTGGATGCCCAGCGCTTTGCACAGTCCTTGGCATAAAGTAGGTGCTCAATAAATATTTAATGAATAAATAAAGAGTTTGGTGCTGCTGGGCCTTCTCCACCCATGATTAGGCTTACCTCATCCACAGTGATAAATATGTGGAAAAAAGGAATTGGAATCAAGCCCTTCCTTTATGGAAGTCATCACTAATTTCCATTACCCAGCAAACTATCCAAGTGCATTAGGCTGATTTGGATTTAAAATCAATTAGTGCATCCTCAAGGAACTCAGCTACTAGAAAAGCAAGATAAAACTGCATCTTCTTAAGTTAATTTATTTCCATTTAAAGGGTAATTAATACCTCTCATTGATGTGAGTTTAGAAAACAGGGAAAAGTACCAATGAAGAGGCAAAGCCCATCCAATCTCAGGACCTCAGGCAGACCGAGTTATTACAGGGACACTGAGTTACACTTGTTTTATGGTTCCTGCCTTCTCTCTTCCCTCTCCACTCAGAGTTGCTGAACATCTTTTCTTTCTCCAGTTTTCTCTTTTTCCTCCTTTGCCAAAAACTGATGGACGATGCAGCCTGATCCTGGATTCTGAGGTGTGATCAAAAGTAGGTGCTTGTGGTTAAGAAGAGCCCAGAGGCCAGAGGAGCTATCAACCCAGGGACAGCAGAAATAGGCAGATCTAATGAGAGCCTGGTTTGGGGTGGCAGTGGGGCCATAGGGGTGACATCGCTGGCCAGGAGGCATGGACCTGTGACCAGTGGTGTGTGAACCATAAAGGGGCAGTCAGGAAGGATTTCCAGCTTCCTGATTTGGAGGCTGGGGGGATGGAGACGGTACCAGCCAGGACTGCAAACAACAGAAACTGATTCTCTAAGAAGAAATGAAGTTTATTAAATATATATTTGTTAGAGCTCATTGAATCAACGGAAAGACTGGAAAACCAATCTTAGAAAATAGGTGGGACCAAAGGAGGCTGGGACCTGAGTCACACCACAAGAGCAGCGTGGTCAGGTCAAAGCCAAAGCATCCCTGTGATTGGCCACTTGCAGCACTGCCCTCCTCACTCCTGCTGTGAGTAATCTCTAGCCTTGTCTCACTCTCAGGAACCAAACTCCCTTTGGATGGTGTGAATGACCATGTCTAAGTCACGTGAGCATGCCCCAGTCACTAGGGGGCAAGTGTGGGAATGTCTAGCCCCTTTCAGACTCATACTTATTGGAATTTCTTCCAAACAAGATAAGGGATCAGATGACAGGAAAGCAGAGAGAGAACGAGGGCACAAATGATCCCTCTGGTGGCATCAAAGTGGAGAGAGCAGGAGGGACAGCAGGTTTGCAGGGCAGGACAATGAGTTCAGTGAGCATACTGCATGCGAGATGCCCACAGATATCCAGGTGGAGCTGTGGAGAGAGGTTAACATTGGACATGCTGATCTGGGAGCTGTCTTCAAAGAGGTGACAGGCTACTGGTATAGCATCTTGCCCTGGATCACTGCAGCTTCTCCAGCCATCCTTGCATTCCACACCTTTAGTAACTGTAGGGCAAGGGCCCTACAGGAGGTGAAGGTTTGGCTGGGTGCTCTTTTCCCAGGAGTCCTAGTTCCTGTCTTAAGTGTCTGATCATGAAAAATGAATAGCAAATAAAAGAAGTTAAGCTGGGGCTTCCCTGGTGGCGCAGTGGTTGAGAGTCCGCCTGCCGATGCAGGGAACACGGGTTCGTGCCCCGGTCCGGGAAGATCCCACATGCCGCGGAGCAGCTGGGCCCGTGAGCCATGGCCGCTGAGCCTGCACGTCCGGAGCCTGTACTCCACAACGGGAGAGGCCACAGCAGTGAGAGGCCCGTGTACTACAAAAAATAAAAATAAAAAAGGAGTTAAGCTGGCTGGGACCAAGACATAAGGGTGGCTTTGACAACAGCTGATGGGAAATAAGCTGGAAGAATCACTCCCCTTTTTAGGGCTCTGTGGCCTTAATTTCCAGGTTTATCTCAAGCAGAAAACCTCAAACGTAGCACAGGAGCTCTGGAATGTTCAGAGCCCTGGAAGCTGTAAACTGCAAGGAGACTTAGGGATCATATAGTCCAACACCTTATTTTATACACTAGGGCCCATGGCTTAGAGGATCCCCTAAACTACAGCATCCTTTCAAGTTCTCTGATTGTGAAAAAGTGACACCACCTTTCACCCACACCTCCACCCCATCCTGCCAACCCTGTCACCCACCTGAGAGGAAGGGAGGCCTCGTGTAGGATGCAGCTGGGTGGAACAACCCCGCTCTTCCCCTGGAGGCAGTGACGTCTGTCACTCCTAGGAGATGATTAAAACGCTGCTATTGTTAAATTTTGGCCAGTAGATTATGGATTATTCTCCCATGGGTCTGGTCATGAGTCACCAGAGCACATCCTCAGGAAGAAGCTGGCTGGACTCCCGAAATGGTCAGATCCTGCAGTGGACTTGGGACCTAGTGAACCTGGACTGTGAACTGGAGGCTCTTGTGGCCGCTCCCATCAGGAGCAAGGGGCTGGACATCTGCGAGGGACCCACTTTTGGTGCTGGCATCACAGAGTGCTCAGTCAATAGAGCACTACCGCCTGAGTGAAGTCCCCACTATGACAATGGTAAGGACTAAATAAGGAAGTGTGGGGGGAAGGCCCAGTAGGTGCCTGCAGGGAGAACTGATTCAGTAAAAGACATTTACTTTTTTTCCTCTTATAGGAGGTGGTCCTTTTAAAAAAAAAAAAAATTATTTATTCATGGCTGTGTCAGTTCTTACTTGCGGCACGCAGGATCTTCATTGCAGTGTGCAGGCTTCTCTCTAGTTGTGCTGCAGGGGCTCCAGAGCCCGTGGACTCAGTAGTTCTGGCACATGGGCTCCTAGTTGTGGCGCTCGGGCTTAGTTGCCCCACGGCACGTGGGATCCCCTGACCAGGGATCGAACCCGCGTCCCCTGCATTGGAAGGCAGATTCGTAACCACTGGACCAGCAGGGAAGCCCCAGCTTAACTTCTTTTATTTGCTATTCATTTTTCATGATCAGACACTCAAGACAGGAACTGGGACTCCTGGGAAAAGAGCAGGAGTCTCAGGAGGTGGTCTTTGAGTTGGACCTTAAAGATGACCAAATCCCCTTCTCACTCCAAATAGGCAGTAAAGAGACAGGGGCCAACCCTAGGGGAAGGGATGTTCACAGATTCCAGAATTTCAGAGTCAAGCCTTAAATTTTTAATGATTAACCTATAGACTGTGGGTAGCTAGCTGTACAGGAGGGACATTCACCCAAAGCGAAAGGAAGAGGCTTGAATGACAGCAATCCAGGTTGAATTAAGAAGGTAAATGTCTCTATGCCATGGAAAGAGAATCCAGAAGTGAATGAATGAATGACTGAATGACCATAACCTGGTCTGGCCACAGTAGTCACTGTCTGTGCCATCTTCTGGAAAGGAAAGGACACTGTGGCGCTGCTCATGCTCTCCCCTCCCCCCTCTCTACTGCTGCATGTCCAAGCCCTCCAACCTTTGATGTGGCTCAAATGCCACATCCTCTGGTAGGAAGCCCTTCTTGTTTCAACAACTCAGACATTCTCTTTTTCCTCTGTCCTTCCAAAGACCTCACCTCCACCCTCATAAGGCCCTTATTTCCAGGTCAGGTGATGGTCATTGGTGTGTGTGTCTTACCTCTGTGTGCCCTCCAGTGCCCAGGACCTAAGGCAGCCCCTGGCACAGGGTGTTAAGGATTTCTTGACCCTCCAAGGACAGCCAAGAACCCTACCCCTTTGTCCAGGGTTGTTTGACTGACTTTTGGTAACAAAAGAGCTTTGAATAGAAATGGAGCAGAGACGCATGCCTCAGAAAGAGCAGGGAGGGTCTCAGAGTGGGAAGGAGTCAGGATGGGAGCTGTGCCCTCTGGCAGAGGAGGGACGAAACGGATCCCAAGTGAAGCAAGTGAAACACCTGTCTCAGGGCCCAGGATAAGGCCGAGGGGTCAGGAGGAGATGACCATGTCTGTGTGCGGGGAAGATGAAAAAGAGAGGGATGAGGAAGCCTTAAGGTGTAGGGGAGGGTGGAGTGGTCAGTGTAAGGCAGGGCTCTGAAACTAGCTCTCTGTATCTCTCTCCTTGACCTAACCAGCTGGGTGCCATGACTCCAACACTGAGGGGAGAGCTCACCTGGGTGCTCAATAAATGTTGAATAGAATAATCCTGAATAATGACGGTAATGATAATAATAATAATAATAGCTAATTTTTACTGAGTACTTCCTATGTGTCAGGCACTGTTCTAGGTCTTTTTTTAAAACATGTATTTCTTCCTTTAATCTTTTCTCATCAACCCTTTGAGGTAGGTACTATTATTATCCTCATTTTACAGGTGATGAATTGGAGGCACAGAGAGGCTGAGTAACTTATCTACAGCCACACAGCTAGCGAACGGTAAAGCCAGGATTTGAACCCACTTCCTTGACCCTCAAAGCCTATGCTCTAAGCCATTATGCAATAGGGCATGGTATTAATAGTAAAACATTTACTCACCCAGTTTTGGCCTCCCCCTACACCACCCCCTCTCAAGATATTCTCTGCTAAATCTGCTTGTTATAAGAAACAATAAAATTCCTCTCTTAGGGGCTAATTCATAGCATTGAGACTCAAATAACTTTCAGAGTAATCTTCAGAAAAAATCCTCTTCAAAGGAGAACCTCAAAAGGACTGATAAAAGCAATTAAAAATAAAGGAATCATATATTCCACTGACTTTGGAAGGTTCATTTCACTGCATTTCATTTTCTACTTTATTTTATATTTACTAGGACCCAAGTAAATGGGGAAAAAAATCCAAAATTTTTTTGATAGAAACAGACACTCAGAGCAGTGAAAAAAAAAAAACACTGTTCAAAAAGTAACCTTCAGGCACCTGAATGCTAAGTAATATGTTCATTCCTATTTGTACAGATATTAAACTCATTCTTCCTAAATCTATTTTCATCATCTAAACAGAGACTATAAATCAACATTTCTACATAATTTTTGAAAAATAAATGCCTTTCTGCCAAAGAATGTGACTTGTATATTGGCAGTATATGGAGTTAGGATGTTTTCAGCTGCAAAACACGGAAGACTCCAGCTCCACCTGGCTTAAGGAATAAGGATAGTTATCATTTTCTGTAACTGGAAGTTCAGAGGAAGGGGAAGCCCAAGCTTGGATCGATCAGCAGCTCAACAAAGCAGCAAAGATTCCATTTGTTTCATTCCTCCACTCTGCAGTCCTCAATTTCAGTCGGATCCAAGACTGCCTTGCTAGATGGTTGAGGCAGTCCCCGGTGTAACACCCAGAAACAACGACATCCAGAGGAACGACAGAAGCTGTCCCTTCCTCGTGCCTCTTTCTTCAGAAGGAAGAAAACCTCTCCCAGCAGACTCCCGGCAGACTTCCAGCCAATGTCTTTGCTTCATTTTAGTCACACGCCTATTCCTAAAGCAACGGCTGGCTTAGGCCAGTCCTGCTGGGAAGTCACCACCCCAATCACCACGAAGAGACACCAGTCATTTTCCAAGCTCCTTTTCTGAAACAAATGCCATTTCTTCATCCAGATATCAGACTTTTACTAGCCTATGGAAATAAAAATCTTTAAAATGATAGAAACCTGAATTTCATAAAAGGGGGTTTGCATTTTCTCCTGACTGATGATGAATTTTCTCTCTCACCCAGGGAGTAGCCGTGCCTTCCAGAAAAATAAAGCTTTCTGAAAACTCTGGAATAGGGATTTGCTAAACTAATGTTATTTTAAATGCAACAGAGCAGGTTGCTATTTAGAACTATTTGGTGAATTTTTTTTTTTTTAATGAAAAAGGACCAGAACTCCAGGATAAATGATGGGTTGAATGAACAGATTGATCTCCCCTCCATCTCTAAACATCACTTGAAAAATCAGAAGTTAAACGAAAGGAATAATCTCATAAGGATAAACAGAGTGGGAAAGGAGTCATTAGCAACAATATTTCAGAGGCTAGGAAGCAGATGGATGAGTGATATCGGACGTAGCAGACCAGAGGAAGCTGAATTCTAAGGCAGCCTATGGAAAGCCAAGAAATATTCTGATCGTATAATGAAGAACTCTCAAAAAGTTCAAGAGTTGGTGGCTCCAAGTACCTATGGAAGTGGGGGTAACAGAGGGCTAAAATGCGAGGATTGGTTTAAAACGCTGTAAGAGATGGTTAGATTTCTGGTTTCCTTCCTCTACTTCACATAGTAGGGACTTCCCTCTGCAGAAGACTGGAGGCTGATTCTCAATAAACGATAAAAGAGAGGGTCTGCATTAAAGGACCATACTGAGGGCAGAGGTATCATACAGAAAACAGAGCCATTAAATGGATATGCTATCCATGGAGATCACCAACTTTCTTCTCTTATCTAGCACCCTGAACACCAATATCAGATTCTATGGTTCAGGCAGAAGATGGAAGAGTATTATTCTCTGGGGCAGCTGGACAGCTCAGGAGAAAAGATAAGAAGGTATTGACATTAGGGGTCCTTATCCAGATCACTGTGCACTGAAAACAAAGTGAACAAGGCCCCTGCCCGCTGAAGCTTCCAATCGGTTGTTAAGGCCCCATTTTTTTTTTTTGCGGTACGCGGGCCTCTCACTGTTGTGGCCTCTCCCGTTGCGGAGCGCAGGCTCCGGACACGCAGGCTCAACGGCCATGGCTCACGGGCCCAGCCGCTCCGCGGCATGTGGGATCTTCCCGGACCGGGGCACGAATCCGTGTCCCCTGCATCGGCAGGCGGACTCTCAACCACTGCGCCACCAGGGAAGCCCAAGGCCCCACTTTTAGGTATACATAAAAACACAGTGTTCACCAGACACTGGTGCAGTCTCTAATATAAAACAGGCCAGAACAAACAGAAAGAAACAAAGAAAAAAAGAAACTTGGATGGAAGAAACTATGCAAAGAGAATAAAACTTTTAAAAAATCTATCGTAATAGCCTTGCAGAGAAGATATTGCATTCTGTGAAACAGAAACAGGATATTGTGAGAACAGGATAAAAGCCATTGCAAATTAAAAATATGAAAGCAGAAATGAAAAACTCAATAGAAAGATTAGAAAATTAAGGTGAAGAAATATCCCAGAAAGTAGAGCAAAAAAGCAAAGCATGGAAAATAAGGAAGAAAATCTTAAACAAAAAAATAGAGGGGGCTTCCCTGGTGGTGCAGTGGTTGAGAGTCTGCCTGCCAATGTAGGGGACACGGGTTCGTGCCCCGGTCTGGGAAGATCCCACATGCTGCGGAGCGGCTAGGCCCGTGAGCCATGGCCGCTGAGCCTGCGCATCCGGAGTCCGTGCTCCGCAACGGGAGAGGCCATAACAGTGAGAGGCCCGTGTACCGCAAAAAAAAAAAAAAAAAAAAAATAGAGGACAAATTGTGGAGATCCAATATCTAAATAATAGGAGTTCCAGAAAGAAAATGGAGGAAAAGGAATCATTAAATAAACAGTTTAAGAAATTTTCCTAGAATTGAAAGACATAAATTTCTAAGTGAAAAATGCCCACTAGATGCCCAATAAAATGGATAAAACTAGACTCATGGCAGGCACATCATTGTGAAATTCCAGAAGAACCTGCAAGCTTTGGGAGGTAAGGGAGGAATTGATTTCCTTCAAAGAAACAATAATCAGAATCAAAATGCATGACTTTCACGACAGCTAAACTGGAAATGACATGACAATGAAACAGTACCTTCAAAATTGGGCAAAAATATTTTCCCACCTAAAATTCTACATCAATTATGTATGAGAATAAACTAGAAATCTGTTCAAATGTACAAAGACAAAAACAAGAAATTATTTCTATGTACTCTTTCTTGGAAAACTAGAGGACACCCTCCATCAAAACGATTGAGTAAACTAAGAAGAAAATACAGGATTTAAAACAGAGAGAATCTAATTCTAGAGAGAGGTGAAGGAACTTCGTGGGGGTGATGGTGAAGGAAGATCCCAGACTGGATCAGGTGCACAAGCAGCTTTGTCAAGAAAATAAAATTGACAGAATACTTATTGCGCTTAAACTTATTGTACTTGTTGAGAGAAAAGGTACACATTCAGGAAAGAGATTAAATTGGTATTGAGTACATAGAAAACTCAGCGAGTGAAAAACATAGGCGATTATTAACTCGAGGGTAAGCAAAAAGTTGGACAAGAAAGGAAAAAGAACCGTAGTACAGAACATGGTTCAGCTATAAATAGCATTTACAGAGTCAGAAGAAGGTAAACAACGCATATGGATCTAAGCTAAAGGACGGTATAACCATATGAGGGGCGTGGGAGAGCAGGAAGTGTACCTGTATGGATGTGTGTCTAGGTAGTGGTGGTAAAAGGGTAGAGAAAAGTGTCAGAGCCTCATCTTCCACAGGTGAAGTCAAAAGATGATGCCCAAACTGCAAAATCCATGAGTAAAAATATGAGCATCTATGGAAGGAAATGACCAAAGAATCAGTTGAAAGAGTTGAATAAGGTTGCCTCAGGGTAGTGAGAAATGGGGTCGGGTGGGGAACCGCTCTTTTTCATGGCAAGCAGAACTATTAGACTCTTCCAAGTGTGTATTTGTGAAACTTTGATAAAAAAATGTAAATGTTAAAAATATACCTCCACTATGTATTTTAATTCAGATGTTTTGTAACTGGAATTTATTGAAATGGTCACACTTGTGAAAGTGGCTTTGCATTTTGGAGAGTCATGAAAGGTGATTTATTCTCATAGTGAAAGTCTGAGGTGATCCCCTGCAGTGCAATTGAATAGCAAGACTTGATGAAGGCAAACAAGAGCCTTGGTAGCTAAGTCTCCTGTGGGAGTTTTTATAATTGTTTTTATTTCTCTAGAAAAAATGAAAAGCAAGTTATTTTCTGATATTCAGTTGAGCTCGCATGGGGCCCTAGATTGTGCTCTCAGAGGCTGGGGAGGAGTCACTTCAACCCTTGCTTGGTACTGTCAAATTATGATGTTGCTGACCTTTTATCATCCGTTCATTTAGTCAGCGGACATGTAGGGAGCACTTCATACAGGTCAAGAGGATGGATGGAGACAAGGATGAATAAGACACAATCGCTGCCTTCAAAATGCTTACAGTCTAGCACCTTGAAGTCTAGTACAGAGGCTTATACATCATGCTCTTTTTTACCCCTGGGCTTTTCCTCCTATTTCCCCCTCCCTGGAATGCCTTTCTTCCATTCCCTTCCTCTTTTCTCCATTTGGACTGGTTACCTCTAATTCATTACTTAAGACTCAGCTAAGGAACCTCTCATCCAGGAATCCTTCACTGACTATCCTTCCACGCTGAGTGGATTAAGGGCCACGTCTCTGGGCTTCCACCCCTTCTTCTGGTGACAGACCCCACCTGTTTGGCCTTGAGAATAGGCAAATGATACATATGGGACCAATCAAAGCATCCCATCTTCCCCCAAGCAAGTCAATCAGAAACCTTCCCTGGAATTTTTCTAACTGGAACTGGTGAGGATAGTCCTTTATTTCCCTTAAAGTTTGTTTTGGGTGGCCAGGTTCCCACAGAAGTGGAGTAATGTTGTTTGAAAGGAGGAAATCAACATCCAAAGAGAAGCAGAAATAAGAGATGTGGATAGAAACAGAAGAGCAATGGCCATTCACTGCAGCAGGGCAAAACAAAAAAGCTGTTGTGTAAACGTCTTTAAAGATAACAAAGTAGACATGACTAAGAGACATTTTCAGCAAACACATACTGAATTTGATAAGAAGTTTCCTGTCAGCAATCAAAAAAAAAATAGATGAAATTAGTCACCTGAATTAAATATCCAACAAAAAATTTAAACTATTTTTAACAGTATCTAGAGCTAGTAACTTTGGTCAACTATAAAACGGTTTGGATTTTTTTGCAAACATTTTAAAATTGCAAGTACTTTTCCTCAGCTTTAGATGAGTCATGCAATATAAAATATTCTACCCAATTAATATTTGTGTATATTTTGTCTCAAAAGATGTCCACATTTATGAAGAAATATGTCCTTTTATGGCCAACAAAACCAAACTCATGGCTTAGACATTTTTGAATCATTTATATCTGTCAAATAAGAATTTCCACTAGATATGAAAACTTAGTTTCTATCATGCTGGATAGTGCTTCAACTACATTAGAATTAAAAATCCAGATTGTATTGGAATTCTAAAACGAGAGACTGATGTTTTTCTCTATGAAAGTATTTTTTTCTCAGTTTTTGAAGAATTATGCAAAGTGTCATGGATATAATTGTTTTAATCTTTCAGTGTACACATACAAATGTATAAATTATTTCCAGTTGATGGAAATATTGAAAACAAGGCAATAAATTTAATGATCTTGGGTTCTTTGCCAATGCTGTGGGTTCAATAGTAGACTTTTTCTTTTAATAAAGATTTGCTCCAATTCAAGATTTTCTTGAAATAAGAATAATACTTGCCAAATACTAAATAATCATAGACAAAATATGGTCATATCATATTGCATATGAATGAGCAAAATTTGAAGTTCACATGAAAGAAGAAGCTTTTTCTGTGACCTAGCTTGTTAGGCATGTGAATTTATGCTGAAATTGAAATTATTTATAATAAAAATCAACCATAATGCTTTTGTACATTTTCTAACATGAATTAATATGCAGAAGATTTTCATTGTAATAGCATCTTTTAAATTTGCTGCAAAAATACAAGAAAATTTGAAGAATCCTTTGTTGATATCAGCAAGTATAGAATTGCTTTTCAGTTTATGCAATATCTTTGAACTCTATGCTAATGATACTTAGTTGACTCAAGAGTTAGTCAGTTTACTGATTGAACAGAAATTGTATTAAAACTAATATGCTTTTTGCTTCAAAGTTAAATTGATTCATCTGAAAAAGATGAAGCAGTTTTGGTGATGCAGATATAAATATTAAAGAAAAATTATTTTTTGATACTCTATTCAGTTACCGGAAAACTTTTAAGTATGTTCGGAGCAACTTGAGCCTGTGAATTTACTTCTTCAACTGTAAATTTATGAAATCTAATTACAGAGCAAATATTTCCAGTGAGAATTTAGTGCCCAAATTAAGAGGTACTGTAAAAAACACACTGAATTTTGATGAACTGGTTTTTAAAAAAAGTATGTAAAATATCTCATTAATAATTATTTATATTGAGTACATGCTGAAATGATAATATTTTGGATATATTGGGTTAAATATATTATTAAAATTAATTTCATCTTTTTTTTAGCTTTCCTTAATGTGTCTACCAGAATTTATTTTTTTATACATCTTTATTGGAGTATAACTGCTTCAAAATGCTGTGATAATTTCTGTTGTACAACATAGTGAATCAGCCATATGCATATGTATATCCCCATATCCCCTCTCTCTTGAGCCTCCCTCCCACCCTCCCTATCCCACCCCTCTAGGTGGACACAAAGCACCCAGCTGATCTCCCTGTGCTATGCGGCTGCTTCCCACTAGCTATCTATTTTACATTTGGTAGTGTATATATATCCATGCCACTCTCTCACTTCGTCCCAGCTTCCCCTCCCCACCCTGCGTCCTCAAGTCCACTCTCGATGTCTGTGTCTTTATTCCTGCCCTGCCACTAGGTTCATCAGTACCATTTTTCTTTAGATTCCATATATATGCATTAGCATATGGTGTTTGTTTTTCTCTTTCTGACTTACTTCACTCTGTATGACAGACTCTAGGTCCATCCACCTCACTACAAATAACTCAATTTTGTTTCTTTTTATGGCTGAGTAATATTCCATTGTATATATGTGCCACATCTTCTTTATCCATTAATCTGTCGATGGACACTTAGGTTGCTTCCATGTCCTGGCTATGGTAAATAATGCTGCAATGAATTATGGTACATGTCTCTTTTTGAATTATGGTTTTCTTAGGCTATATGCCCAGTAGTGGGATTGCTGGGTCATATGGTAGTTCTATTTTTAGTTTTTTAAGGAATCTCCATACTGTTCTCCATAGTGGCTGTATCAATTTACATTCCCACCAACAGTGCTGGAGGGTTCCCTTTTCACCACACCCTCTCTACCAGAATTTAAACTCACATCTGTGTTTCATGTTCTATTTCTCTTGGAAAACACTGATCTAGATCATGCATTCCTTCATCAGAATTTGTGTCTTAATAGCTGTAGTATATATTACCACATGTTGTATGCCAGAGATTGCTAAAGGCTTTACAAACACATAACCTCAAAACAACTCTATGAGTTACGTTTACTAATTAGGAAACAGAGGCTCAGAGATGTTAAGTAATTTTCCCAAGGTCACACAGCTAGTAAGTGTATAACCAGACTTCATACTCAGGGTCTGTTACATCCTGAGCCCTTAATCACGACTGTGGCACCTACCACATGCCCAATATCAGTGTTTCCATGCAGGAATCCCTTCCCTGCATTTCTAGGAAACTTATGTTTCCAAATCCTGAATACCAAGAAAAATCAGTCAGGAAACTGGGGAAAGGGATTATAATTCTTCTGTGAGAATTAAAGATTAACAATTAACACAGAGACATTACTAGTCAAAGGTCTCCACTGACATCAAGTCAAAGGCAAGAGCAGGAAACACTGACCCGTGGAGCTGAAGGCTAAGGTTGGCATCTCTGGGGACTGGGACAGGAGCCTGCAGGAGACACATGATCACAGTCCCACTGTTTAGTCTTGTTTGTGGCTATTGCCTTATTATAAATGTGTGTTTCTGGACTTTTCTGATGCTAGTGGTGAGTCACTGCTCCAAACACAATAAATATTAATGTATCTATGTATAGTAAGCATTAATACAAACGCTGTGAATGGTATTCCAAGGAGGAATGAGTTTTGAAAGCAAACTAAGTCCTTAAATTGGCAATTTCCACATAGATTCTGTGAGGTTCCGTTATCCTTGCTAGGAGATCCAGCATTATTCAAATACTACCCAGTGATATTCACTGGTGTTTTTCAGTGTTTGAATATTTGCTATAAATATTACCGAAGTATAAAGGCTTCATACATATTATCAAGTACAAGTATTTTACAAAGGGCACCAAACTTAATATCTCCTATTCATTACGTAAAAATTTTTAGATATCCAGAATAATGAATAAAGAGTATGAAGAATGTTGCAAAGTGTTTTTACAATAACTTATGATTTTAGTAATTCCTGAGGAGTCCCAGAAATTCCCATTTTTTCTTTCCCAATTCCCAAAGATTAATGCCTTTCAGGAATTTGGAAATAGCAATAGTACTGGTATCTGAGGACTTTAAGAATGTTTGTTGAAAGAAACAAAAAAAGAAAGTGATGTTTAGGATCCAGAACGCTGGGATATTTCTCTCATGGAAAGAACTGGTTACAAAGGCAAATAAATATTTAACTGTGGAATAAGCCAGACATAGAAAGACAAATACTTTGTAGTATCACTTATATGTGGAATCTAAAGAAAAGTCAAATTCATAGAAACAGAGCTTAGAAAAGTGGTTGCCACGGGCTGTGGGGTAGGGGAACTAGGAAGAGATTGGTCAAAGGGTACGGACTTCCAGCTATAAGATGAATAAGTTCTAATGTCCAGCATGGGGATTATCGTTGATAACTCTGCGTTGTATAATTGAAATTTGTGAAAACAATAGAATGTAAGTGTTCTCTCTCACATACACACACAAAGATAAATATGTGACGTGACAAATGTGATAATTAACTAGATGGAGGGAATCGTTTTACAATGTGTACGTGTATCAGATCATCACGATGTACACTTTAAATGCCTTAAAATTTTTTAGTCAATTATACCTCAATAAAGCTGAAAAATGCTTATTCAATAATAAAACTGTTTCATTTCTCTTCTGAAAAAAGAAATCTGTATCTGTGGTTAGGAAGTTTTGATGTCTCCATGGAATGTTCTCTGTTCTCCAATGAAGTAAAGGTAGAGGTCCTTAGCTGAGAGTGAGGCAGGAACTGGCAGCAGAGGGTTCTTAAGAGATTTGTAAAGGTTTAAATTGCCCTTGAAGGGGATGAGCATTGCCCTGGGGATACCTAGCAAGCGTTTCATGGATGCCTCTGAGCTCTCAGCTGAAGCCCGAAGCATTCAGTAAAGAAAGGAAGCACGTTGGGCTTCCCTGGTGGCGCAGTGGTTGAGAGTCCGCCTGCCGATGCAGGGGACATGGGTTCGTGCCCCGGTCCGGGAAGATCCCACATGCCGCAGAGCGGCTGGGCCCATGAGCCATGGCCGCTGGGCCTGCGCGTCCAGAGCCTGTGCTCCGCAACGGGAGAGGCCACCAAAAAAAAAAAAAGAAAAAGAAAAAAAGAAAGGAAGCACATGGCAGGCTCCCAGTGCTCCAGGACCCCATAGATTTTTCTCTGTAGACACAGAAGTGTCCACAAGTGCACACACACCCACGTACACATGCACACTCTCAGACACACACTCAGAACTACCAGACTGCTAGGCACTATCCCGCTGCCCGTGGTGCAAGCTGTCACAGAGCGGGAGGCCAGCGTTGTCAAGAACACCAGGATAGAAGTCACGGCAAACAGTATACGAGCAGGGGTGGGGTGCCCTCTGGCACAGAGGGCATTTTGGAGCAACTGGATCTAGTGTCAGAAATGACTGCTTTTGTGACTCTTCTCCTCACCCTGCATTTTGCCACTCCCCTAAAAGCCATGCCTACCAGCTTCTGGAGGAACCCAAATGTGGCCCCTTCTTCTCGGTGAACCTAGTTTCGAGCCTCAGCTGGGCCATTAGTTCATTGAGTGACGCTGGGTTCTCTGGGGTCCAGTGTCCCAGGTATATTTTGTGCTGGTGAGTGGGGATTGGGGGCAGGGCATTTTTCACTTGTCTCTGGTGCTACGTTGGCTTTTTGTTGCAAGGAACAGAGACCCACACAGGTTATCTCAATTGATGAGGGTAGTCGTGGGTGGGCAGTAACAACGAGGAAGGCAGGAATCACAGAGGAATGCAGGCTTAGCCATACAGCCGGACCCTGTGGAGCTGGCACGTAGCTCTGCACCTAAGAGAGGCACATTCAGAGTCCAGGAAGCCCTTTGTGGGTTAACTGTCCACCTGCAGCAGCTCTGTGTTCCACCCTTACCTTTTCTGGCTTTCTCTCTCTCTCTCTCTCCCTCCCTTCCTCTCTCTGCTTTTGGGATGCCCGCTTGCTTCTGCCCCTCATGGACCTTTCCAAGAAAATCCATTTGGCTCAGCTAATCACCCATCTACCTTGTTTGGACTAACATTTTGGGCTAAGCTACCTCATGGAACAGCTGCTCAGCCTACCGATCTGCTGCCCTCAGGCCAGGTGCCCACCCTAACCCTCTTGGCTATGACAGAATGTGGCCCCCCTGAGCTAAGGCTGCTCCCTCACAGCGTCTGTGAGGTGGGAGGCACCTGTTCCCCAGGGTTCCCTCTGGCTCTGCCGCTTAAGGAGGTCAACCTCCCCCAGCCCCATCCTCCACCTCCTGGTAACACTTAATTGTGTACCTGCTGGTGCCAGGCTCAGAGCGGTCTGGTTCACATCACCTCACGCAACTCTCTCAACAAGTCCCCAAGTTAGAAACCTCTCTCTACAGAGACAGAAACTGAGACCCTGTTAGTAAAGGTCACCTGGATATGAGCGATAGAACCAGAATTAGAACAGAGTCCTACATAATTCTAAGACCTATTTTCTTTCTCTTCTGTTGTCCTTATTTTCCTTTGCAATCTTTATAGTCAATTTCTCCCTTAGACCCTGCATCCCAAAGAATAGAGTCATTCATTCAAGAGGAGGACAGCCAGGGCATGATTCTGACAGGAACCATCCATATCTACTCCCTTCCCCACGCAGAAGGGCAAGGGGCTCTCTGGCCGGCCTTCCCTTCCAGGAGAGCGTGGCCCAGCATCAAGAGAGGCCACAGCGGCGACCATACCACACATGCACTCAGCTCATCCTCCCCAGGCCAGCTGGGCCAGCAAACGAGCAGTCTGGAAATAAATTAAAATAGACCAATTATTCTCAGGGTGTAGTTTAAACCATATCAGAAAAATTGCCTGTAAATAAAATTGGATAGCAACCCTGGCAAACCAGTACTAGTAATTATATCAACTCGATGGTGGTAATTATTTTTCATAGAAATTGGTTACTTCCCACCTCCAATAAATCTACCCCATGATAATTCTGTAATATGTATTCATTGTACATAAAACCAGGAGTCATTACCAAGTGTGCTACAGATATGCACTGAGTTTCGTGCTTTCGCCCAAGACCTTGAACTGTGTATGGTTCCTGTAGCCCTTTGGCAAACACCCAGGCCTCACAGACACCAGGATGACTCTTTGGCTGGGGCCTGGTGTTGTGGCATGGGACAGTGGAAACCACTGAATGCTTCTGGGTTTTGCTAAGAGACTGCTAGCATCAGGGAAGGACAGCCTAATAAGATGGTGGCAGAGAGCACCGTGGAGACCATTAGAGGAGTTGGACGAACCAAGCACACTTCCCTTGCTTCTCCTGGCCCTCCAAGTCAGGTTTCCCTGATCAGAGACTGAGGGAGACACACAGCAGTAGCTCCCGTTCCTACAAGAGCATTGGACGAGGGTGGGATGCTGTGTCCTGGTCCCTCCCTTGTTGATCAGGATGCCATGTGGCCCTCGGTAAGCCTCATCTCTTCTTTGGGCACATAGTTCTTGGTCTGTAAAGGTAAGGATTATACCATTTTACTTTTGAATTAATTAATTCGGTTCAACAGACCAAGCGCCTCTTCCGTGCAGGTACTATTTAGTGAAAAGGACACAGCAGGGCTTGAGACACTCCTTGCCTTCTTGATGTTTATGGTCCAGTGGGGAATACATTGAACGGGTAATAACAGGTCTGCTAGTTATCATGATGAAGAAATAGAGGATGCAACAGAGGTCTTTAACAGAGGATCTAATCCAGCTTATGGGGGGGCGGGGCTAGGGAAGACTTCCTAGAGACAGCAACTCTCAAAGCAGATACCTAAAGGGGAGAGTGGAGAGAGGAAAGGTGTTGATGGCTAAGAGTAGGGAGGGGGATTCACCGTGAGGCTGGCATTCCTGGGGAGCAGGAATCCTGTCCTGGTCTTCTTCATAGGCCCTGGTGGAAACTGGCGGACCTTGCAGAAGTGTTTGCTGGCTGGACGGTCACCTGTTATTTCATAACCATTATGAAGCAGCTCTCGTGATCCAGTCTCTACAGATAGGAACCCAGTTTAGGTCCCACAGCCTACTCTTGGTAGGGTAACATCTGCCGACCTCCAGATCAGTGCTCTGTCCAGATGTGAGGGTCAGGTGAGGTCCCGCAGGCCACAGGAATTTGAGACCTAAGAAACGCTGACCGCATGAGAAAGGATGACAATTTCTTTTTCTCTCTCCAAACGGGAACCACTGGGACTTTTGCTCCTAGAACAGCTGCCCAGCTGCCTCATTTGCTGCTTGGATGTAATTGCAGCGGGTGAACTTTACACTCTTGTGCTTCCCTTCTCCACCTGTGCCTGAACTGGCAACGCAAAGGAGCAGTCCCCCCTCCTGCCTGGAAGCCACAGAGGTCCTTTCTCCGTAGGCTGTGGGGAGCCCAGCTGCTTCCCTGGGGTCAGAAGAGGACTGGAGGGCTCGCCGAAGCCCCCATCACACTCTCCCAGAGCTGCCAGAGAATTGCACCGATGCTTGTTGGGTTGGGGGAGGGAAGGGGGAGTAGGAGTGACACTTCCGTATTTATTGGCTATTTAGCATCAGAGGCATGGACATACATACACTACCAAACGTAAGGTAGATAGCTAGTGGGAAGCAGCCACATAGCACAGGGAGATCAGCTCGGTGCTTTGTGACCGCCTGGAGGGGTGGGATAGGGATGGGGGGAGGGAGGGAGACGCAAGAGGGAAGAGATATGGGAACATATGTATATATATAACTGATTCATTTTGTTGTAAAGCAGAAACTAACACACCATTGTAAAGCAATTATACTCCAATAAAGAGGTAAAAAAAAAAAAAAAAGGTTGACAAATCCCCAAACCAAACACATTATATTGACTCCCTAAACCAAAGGAGACTGTTATCTCTGTTCAAGTGTGAGTTAGCGCTGTCAGCTGTGCCCGCTGAGACCATTTCCATTCAGAGCTGAATACTCATTATTTCAGGGGAAGTTCCCCTGGTCTTTGGTCTTATTCTAACTCAATCCCTCATCCCTAAAGACACTCACTACCACCTCCTTCATCTCCTGGGTCAGGGGAACAGAGCAGTTTTTTGAGACAGGATCCAGGGAAAGTGTTTCTTCCCACACGACACACAGATTCTAGAGAGACTGTGGAGGTGGTCACCCTCAGGCTGTCCCACAGTCCTTTCTGTATACCGCTCGGTGAGTTGCAATGACCCTATCTACTCAAGGGAAAAATCCATACAGCTGTATCCCTAACAGCTCTTCCCACTGCTCTCCATTTAATTATCCCACTTACAGGATTGTTGCAGGCTCGGATACCAGAATAAAAGAAACAATCATGAAACAAGGGCAGAATAATTGAAGGTGGTGGGGAATGAAATAACTGTGATTGAAAACTTAGGTTAGTAGGACCTCCTCCAATTGTGTACAAAACAAGATAGTAATAGAATTCTGCTTATTTAATTAAAGGCATGTAAAATAGTCAGGGGAGATAAATGTCACTTGAGACGGGATTCATTGAAATGTCCAGAGTTTGACTTGTTACCTTTTGACGTGTTTGGAAGACTGCACACAGATTTCTGGGCTGTCCCACCAAAATCATCATTAACACTCTGCTGCTTCTCTCATCTGGTGGCAGTAACTCGAGGATGGACCATGGCTGTTAGCTGGACCTTTCAAGCCAAGGTCAGAATTGGAGTTAGTTTGAAGCCTCAACTTCAAGGAAGTGATAGCAAGGCCATTCCCCACAGGAAGAAATGTGAGATTATATCCAGGAACCTTCCCCCAGGACTCAACGGTCAGGACAGGATCCCATGCCCACCCACTGGCCAATCACTGGCAAAAAGAACGTGCTTTGGAGCTAGTCACATGGAAGAAGAATGGACACAGAGATCAAACTGGGACTCTGCCAGCAAAATACTCTATCTCCAGCATCTCCGCCAAGCAGAGCTTAGACCCCTGGGCAGAGTGTGGGAGGGGTGAGCGGCTGAGATTGGAGGAAGTGGCAGCACATGGATGACCAGACACAATTGCTATCAATCTTAGAATGGTAAGGGGCATGCTCCAAGCAGTCACAGATTTCCTTAACGTGTTGTAGACATAAAACTGCTTCTTGACCTCTCAGAGTAACAAACTCAAAAATTTCCTCCTCCCTAGGTAAAGCAATAGTTCATTTTATTTGTCCTCAGCTGTCTTCGTTAACAGACATTCCTCATTCTGCTCTTCTGGGATTTGGTCAACACACCTGCATTTGTGCTTTTCATATACTGGGTTGGCCAAAAAGTTCATTCAGATTTTTCCGTAAGCTGTTACGAAAACTCCGAACGAATTTTTTGGCCAACCCAATACTTTTTGTCTCTATATGTTTTTTGGCCAACCCAATACTTTTTGTCTCTATATGTTTTTTGGCCAACCCAATACTTTTGGTCTCTATATGTTTTAGAGTCTTTTTGCCACATTCCTGGGTTTTTAGTCTACCCTACCTTCTTAGATCTTCTCCAGCCCTCCAGATCTTCCTAAGGATATAGAGAGTACTTGCACAAAGGAAGTTCATCCAGTCTGTGTCTTACCTTATTATTTTCTTAATGTGTCTTTCAAAGAGCAAAAAGTTTGCAGTTTTGAAGAAATCTAATTCTTCTAAATCTTTTTATTTTTTCTCTTATGAAATGTGCTTCCTTGGTTCTAAGAAATTTTTGCCTACTCCCAAGGTTGCAAGTATTTTATTCTATATTTTATTCGAAAACTCTTACGTTTTTAAGTTTTATATTTAGGTCTTTGATCCATGTCTTGTTAATTATTCCACATTGTGTGCTAAAAGGGCTAATGTCCACTTTTTTCCATAGAGCTATCCATTTGATCGAACACTATTTGTTGAAAAGACTTTTCTTTCCCCCATTAAACTGCCTTGACTCCTTTGTAGACTATCAAGTGGCCATAGACATGTGGTTCTATTTATGAATTCTCTATTTTTTTCCATTGATTTCCATGTCTAACTTTTCACCAGTTTGACACAGGCTTCATTACAATGATTTACGGTTTGTTATTAAATTGGATGGTGTCAACAGCCCTATAACTTAAAAAAATTGCTTTGGTTTTTCTAGGTCCTTTGTATTTCCAAATAAATTCTAGAATTAGCTTGCCAATTTGTGTTTTTAGAAAGTTCACTTGAATTTAGATTGAAATTGTGATAAATCTGTAGGTCATTTTAGGGAGAATAGTCATCTTAACAACATTGAGTCTTCTAATTTTTGAACATGGTATACCTCTCATCTCTCCATTTATTTAGTCTTTAATTTCTCTCATCAAGTTTTAATTTTCCTTGTAGAGGTGTTGGACATATATGGTTAAATAAACACCTAAGTGATTTATGTTTTGGGAGGGTACAATCAAAATTTCCCAGTTTCCCTTATTACTAACATCTTTCACTAGAATTTTCTATTTCTCCCTCTAGTTCTGTCCATTTTTGCTTCATACATTTTGAAGCCTTGTTATTGGATGCATGCACATTTATGATGGTTATATCTTCCTGTGGAACTGTCCCTTTTATCATAATGAAGTGTTTCTTTATGGGTTCCTTATACTCTTTATCTTAAAGTTTATTTTTTCTGATATTAATATAGCCACTACAACATTTTATGCTTTCTATTTCCATGATTTTTCTATCCTTTTTTATTCAATCTATCTGTGTTATTATATTTAAAGCACATCTCTTTTAGAGATTATGTAATTGGGTCTTTTTAAAAACTCCATTCCGATAATCTCTGCCTCTTAATTGGGATGTTCAGTTCATTTCTGGCATTATCAGTGACAGAATGATATCAGTTATCAATGTCATTATTGATATGTTTGCATTTAGGTCACCATTCTGCTCTTTATTTCCTGTTTGTATCATGTGGTCTTTGTTCTTCTGTTCTTCCCTTTCTGCCTCCTTCTGGGCTAATTGAATATTCTCTAGAATTGCATTTTAATTTTTCTATTGGATTTTTAGTTACACCTCTTTGCATTGCTTTTAAGTGGTACTCTAGATATTTCAGTGATAATCCTTAGTTTTCACAGTCTCCTTAGAGTTAATATTATGCCATTTCACTTAAAAAATGTAAGAACCTTTTAACTCTATACTCATTTTAACCTCCATCTTTTATGTTACAGTTCTGATAAGTATTACATTTACATACTCTATAAACCCCACAATGCAATGCTATAACTTTTGTTCTAAACTGTAAGCTGTATTTTAAAGAAATTTTTTTAAAAAGATAGTTTAAAATATATATGCCCACAAAATTATCATTTCTTTATTTTTTTAATTTTTGACCTTACCATGCAGTTTGAGGGATGTTAGTTCCCCAATCAAGGACTGAAGCCAGGACACTGAAATGAAAGCACCGAGTCCTCACCACTGGATCGCCAGGGAATTCCCCAAAGTTACCATTTCTGATAATCTTTATATCTTCCTGAAGATCTGATCTTCCATCTGGTACTATATTCCTTTAGTCTTTTCTTTAGTATTGCTTGGAGTGCATGTTTGCTGGCAATGAATTATCCTAGTTTTCCTTTATCTGAAAATGACTTTATTCCTTCCTTATTCTTGAAGGATATTTTTTACTGGATATAGAATTCTGGGTTGACAATTTTTCCTTTCAGCATTTTATTTTTCTTTAATTTTAGAACAGTTTTTTTAGAATAGCTTTTTTATTTACAGAAATATTGCAAAGATAGTACAGAGAGTTCTCATATACCCCACACCCAGTTTCTCTTATTATTGACATCTTCCATAGTATTGTATACTTGTTAAATTAATGAATTCATATTTTCTGGAAAAGATGGTGGAGAATTGGTATAATTTCTTCCTTAAATGCTTGGTTGAATTCACTAGTAAAATCTTATGGCCCTGGTGCTTTCTTTTTTGGAAGGTTATTAGTTTTTGATTCAATTTCCTTAATAGATATAGGCCTATTCAGACTATCTATGTCTCCTTGTATGAGTTTTAGTAGTCTGTGTCTTTCAAGGAATCAGTTCATTTCATCTAAGTTATTAAATTGGTGGTCACAGAGCTGTTCATAGTATTCCTTTATTATCCTTTAATGTCCATAGAATCAGTAGATGAGCCTTCTTTTATTTCTGATGTTCGTAATTTATGTCTTTTCTCTCTTTTCCTGATTAGTCTGCCTAGAGTTTTATCAGTTTTATTGATCTTTTCAAAAAAACAGCTTTTGATTTTATTGATTTTACTCTATTTTTTTCCTGTCTTCAATTTTATTGATTTCTGTTCTAATTTTTATTCTTTTCCTATTCTTGCTTTAGGTTTAAATTATTCTTCTTCCTCTAGTTTCCTAAAGTAGAAGTATAGATTATTGATTTTAAGTCTTTCTTCTTTTCTAATATATGCAATCAATGCTATAAATTTTCCTGTAAACACTGCTTTCACTGCATCCCACACATTTTGATCAATTTTATTTTTATTTTCATTTAGTTAAAAATATTTCTCTCAAGTTCTTTTTTGATGCATATGTTATTCAGAAGTGTTTTGTTTAATCTCCAAATATTTGGAGATTTTCCAGCTATCTTTCTATTATTGATTTTTAGTTTAATTCCATTGTGGTCTCAGAATACACTTTTTATGATTTATATTCCCTTAAATTTATTAAGGTGTGCTTTATGGCCCAGGATATGATCTATCTTCATGAATTTTCCTGTAAGCTTGAGAAGAATATGTATTCTGCTGTTTTTCGATGGAGTATTTTAGAAATGCCAATAAGATCAAGTTGATTGATAATGCCATTCAGTTCAACTATATTCTCACTGATTTTCTGTCTGCTTGATTTATCAATCCCTGAAAGAGGTGTGTTGAAGTCTCCAACTATACTAGTAAATTTTGTCTACCTGTCCTTGAGTTATATCCGGTTTTGACTCACATATTTCATGTTTTGGTGTTAGACACATATCCATTTAGAATTGCTATGCTTTCTTGGAAAATTGGTCCCTTTATCATTCTGTAATGCCCTTCTTTATCTTTGATAATTTTCTGTATTCTGAAGTGAGTTTGTTTGAAATTAATATAGTCATACCAGTTTTGTCTTGATTGTCTTAGCATGGTCTATCTTCCTCCAGCCCCCTCATACTTCCTCCATCCCCTCATGTATCCAAGTCTTTATATTTAAAGTGGGTTTCTTGTAGTAGCATATAGTTGAGTCTTGTTCTTTTTTTCAGTCGGACAATATGTCTTTTAATTGGTATTTTTAGACCATTCACATTTAAAGTAATTATTGATATAGCTGGATTAATACTTACCATAATTGTAACACTTTTCTGTTCATTACATTTATTCTTTGTTTTATTTTTCCCTCCCCTCTTTTGCCTTTTCTGGTTGTAAATGAACATTTAATATGATTTCATTTTATCTCCTCTCTTAGCATAACAAATATACTTTAAAAATTTTTTAATGGTTGCCCTAGAATTTGCAACATACATGTTAAAACTAGTCCAAGTGTATTTTTAAATAACACTATGCCGCATTACATGTAATGTAGGTACCATGTAACAACATTCCCAATTCTTCTCTCCCATCCCTATGACATTGCTGTCATTCATTTTACTTATCAATAAGCTATGTTCACCCAATATGCTGTTATTATTACTACGTAAGCAAATAGTTATCTTTTATAGCAATTAAGAGTAAGAAGAATTAAGCATTTTATTTTACCTTTATATACTTCTTCTCCGATACTCTTCCTTTATGTAGTGAAAAACCATTTTTAAAAAGGCGGCTCACCCTGTGACATCCTTTTTTTCTAAATGTCAATTCCCCTCCAGTTTCTGTCTGCTCTTAAGTGCCTTCAGCTAGTTGTTTTTTATATTTTCTTCAGAGTTTATAATTGTTGCCTTCAGGAGGGTTGGTTTAATACATGCTACTCCATTACTGTAAGAGGAGCTCCTTCTTTGGGGCTATTACGTTCATTTTTATATGAGGTATTGGTTTGTAAGAGTTTATCCATAATTTTCAAATATAGATTTGGACATTTTTTTCTTACCCTAACTAAATTTCCTTGTATGTGTCCTCATTCCATCATTCATTCCAACAGTATTTATTCAGATTCTACTATATGCTACCATGGGCTAAGCACTGGGAATTCAAAGATGAATAAACTCTATTCCTTGCTCCTAAGGAGCTCCAAGTCTAGTGGCAGTGACACAATCAAATCTCACATTTTTCTAACCCGAAGTCTTGTCGCACGTGACATCGTGCTCAATCCCCACAAGAAGCCTGTGAAATTCGTGTGACAGGTATTGCAGTCCCTGAATAACAGACTTGGTGCCCCCTCTCCCCAGGGTTGCTTAGAGGACATTTAACTGTCATTAAATCAGTGCTTCGCTGCTGCTACTAACCTGGAGCTATAACAAGTGGGTGATGGACATATATCAATAACATAAGAAAGAAAGA
This sequence comes from Globicephala melas, assembly GCF_963455315.2. Taxonomy (NCBI): domain Eukaryota; kingdom Metazoa; phylum Chordata; class Mammalia; order Artiodactyla; family Delphinidae; genus Globicephala; species Globicephala melas. Next base: position 73,424,930 of record NC_083317.1, on the reverse strand, counting down.
AATTTTGGTTGTGTTAAGTCTCTGAGATTGGAGACTAACTTATTACCAAAGCGTAATTGAGACTATCCTGACTGATACACCTCAGGGCCACCCAGAGCAAATGTTCTTATGTACCTTAAAGAGCCATCCAAATTCTGTGAAAATTTCATCTGCTTTCTTTTAATTGATATATTAACAGACAGATATAAATATGATTTGATTTCTGGAGCTAATAATCCTGAAATTCAGAGAGGTGAAGGAGTTGCCTAAAATCACACAGCTTGTAAATCAAAGAGCTGGGACTTGAATGTAGCTCTCCCCTAACTCCCAGTCCAGTCTTTTTATACATTATAATCTTCCTCACTTTGAAACTCCTCTGTCTTGTTAGTGTGTTGTTAGTTATGTTGAATGTGTGTCAAGTTTATGAGATTAGTTGGGAAGATGAGCTGTATTTTGATCCAATCATTTGTATTGTCTAAGAGGGGAAAACAAATATGTGCATGACCCTTAAAAAGAGATTCTCTCTAGCAGTTCCTGCCCAGAGAGAGACAGGAAAAGTCAGCAGAGGTTCCTTCTAGGCTGGCAGACTGGCCCAGTTTAATCAGAGAACATCTTTGAACCAATGAGGGGAATGAAGACCTTTCATTCAATGAGAGTCACTGTGGACAAGCAACCAGCCGGTTATCAAGGGTGGACAGCTGTATAAATGGACTGGTGCATTTCTGCCAGAGTGGTGCTTTGGATGACTGTGAAATCCCGTCAGGAAACTAAAGGGAACAGAAGAGATAAAGTGGACGGTTATATTAGCCAGTAGCTAAAAGTATTGTTTTCGTTATTATTATTCAGAATGTTCTCTCAACATACTCTTTCCAACTGAAATATGTAGTAGACACAGAGGAGAAATCTGGCTGACATGACCTTAACAATCAAACTTTAACATTCCCTATAATGGGACAGGCACCTTGTGCTGCCCCCTCTTGAGATGCAGTGGAAGTAAACAACATCATCTATGTACTGTTCTGTCGAAAATGTTTAACATAAATCATGTGGAAACAATCAGAAACATTCAAAGCCTTCAAGTCTGCAAAACAGCTTACCTAGACTCCTCAAAAATGTCAGTGTCATAAAAGATTTTTTTTAATGTTGTGGGGACTATTGTCATTGAAGAGAGGCTAAAGAGACATGGCAACTAAATGCAATGTATGATTCTTGATTGTATCCTAGATATTTTAAAATCCAGTTATCATGGCCATTGGGAAAACTTGAATAGGGACTGTATATCTGATCATCGTTTTGTAGTCTTGTTAAGTTTCCTCGTGATTGTGGTTATGTAGGAGAATGCCCTATTTATAGACACATGGTATTAAAGAGTGAAGAATCAGGGTGTCTGCAACATACTCTCACATGGTTAAACTACCTTAAAGGAATATACATACGCACGTATGTACATATCTTAATATACAAATGGATGTGTGTGTGCAGAGAAACAGAGATAAAGCTAATATGGCACAACATTAAAGCTGGTGGATCTAGCTGACGGATATGTGGGAGTTCATTGCGCTAGTCTGAATTATCTTTTATTGAAGTATTACAGAAAAGTACACAGATCATAAGTGTATGGCATTGTACTGTTCTTGAAACTTTTCTGTAGGAATTGAAAATATTAAAAAAAGATTTTTTGGGGAAAAAGTAGCAGTCAGAGTAGGTTATCTACACTAAAAAAGAGTAGTTATATATACCATTTAAAAAGTAGGGGCTTCCCTGGTGGTGCAGTGGTTAAGAATCTGCCTGCCAATGCAGGGGACACGGGTTAGAGCCCTGGCCCAGGAAGATCCCACATGCCGCAGAGCAACTAAGCCCGTGCAGCACAATTACTGAGCCTGCGCTCTAGAGCCCGTGAGCCACAACTACTGAGCCCACATGCCACAATTACTGAAGCCGCGTCGCCTAGAGCCCGCGCTCCAGAATGAAGAGTAGCCCCTGCTCACCGCAACTAGAGAAAGCCCACGTGCAGCAACAAAGACCCAACGCAGCCAAAAATAAATACATTTATTTAAAAAATAAAATAAAATAAATTAAAAGTAGGTTATATATACTCTGAGTTAGTTGCACGTGCCTAAGTGGGCAGACCCTAAAACTAATATTATTGCTACCAGGTGTGTCCTCGACTTGTGGCGGATTTCCCAGGTGGAAGAAGATTCCTTAGGAATAAATTTTGAGACTTACTAGCACTTGCCACAAGCCTCAAACTCTCTAGTAAGTGACCCAGTCTCCTTGTGTCTTGTGAGACCTTCCTACTAGGGTCATAGAATTTTACTTGGGGGCGTGGAGAGGTTAAACCTAGAATTATTCACATACTTGGAGGTTTTCCAAACCAGGGGCGAGCCTGGCCCTCTGCCACCTCACTGCCCTCCTGTGGGAAGGGGCTGGTAAACCTGCAGAGGTCAAGGAAGCTCCTGGGGAGAAAAGTCCCAAAGCAACCCTGACTGCATCCTTTTGAAGATCCACATGATTAGAAGCTTGGCCTTAGGTGACTGGGTCTGGGGCTAACTGGCAGGAAAGAACTCTGTAGATCCATTCCCCTCCCCGCAAACTCCTCCTGGCAGGGAAAATTGGGTGTGGAGTCAGGAAAACAAAGGACCCTTAGGGCCCCTCACAAGTTTGGAGTCCCCATCACCCTCCCCTCACTTTTTGGTTGGTGGTTGGAGCATAACACTGGGGAGGAGCAGCAGGGTCTTGTCAGGCAGAACGCTGTTGGTTTGTCCTTCTCTCCGCTCTTCAGCCCATACCAGGGCCCTTCAGGCTGAGAATTCCTAGTCGTTACCAGGTGGGAAGTCCTGAGAGGGATGGGACTTCCTGTGAACTTGGCCGTGGAGGTAGCTAAAGTGATTAGTTGGAACATTACAAACAGATGTAGTCCTATTTGTCTTCCAAGCTAGTAAAGCAAGTTTTTGTGCAGCAGGGGTCAAAGGCATTTTCAAAGCCACAGAAATGTTAACAACCTCTTCCTCATCTGCAAAACCTGCACCCAAACGTGCCTGACTCAGGGACTCCTGTCCCCTTCTCCCTGTCCACCTGGTTCCCCCCGACTCCCCTTCCCGACCCCCAGGTGGAGGGGCGGGCAGGAAGTGCTGACGGTGAACCAGGGCAAGATACAGGAAGGCACGTCTCAGAGAATCCTAAACCTTGGTCCAGTGACGTGGCTTCTCTCCACGATATTCCCTTCCCCTGCCTTTACTTCCCCTCGGTGGAATAACACTAGGGCTCAGTACTGCACAGGAAGCTTTGGTTCTAAAAAACATTTCTTTTCTGGCTTCACAGAAGGCTGAACCCTCTTTCACAAAGTGATCCAAGAGTAAGGATTATTCATTTCCCTGAATTGATTGGGTTTTGCAATATGTCTCTGAGCCAGGACACGTGTTTTAAGTGAAATCACATATACTCAAAGTATGTTTGTGTAGCCCAGTTTCATCTGGAAAAGCCAATGACTTTTACACAAAGATTTTTTTTTTTAATTCCAAAGTAGTAAGGTGTTTGGAGCTCAGTAGCCCGGGGATATGAATTATGCTCTCAACTTCGCTATTTTAATTGTTTATTTTATTTATCTTTTTATTGTGATAAATATAAATCTATCCCATCAAAGAAGAGGATCCAACAGTCCATCCTAGACAAAGAAAACTGAGGAATTTGACTCATGGCAGCAGGCTCTATTGCCAAGAACTCTCTGTTGCTACTGACTGGTTTGGTGTTTATCATGGGAAGAATGTTAACCAAAAGTAAAATGTCGAAAGTTTATCCACTTGTTTTGCAGCCAAATAGCACAAGAGGCACTAGTTTCTCCCGCCCTGCTGCTAGCATCATGGTTTCGTTTTAGGACCAGTCATGGTATCTAGAAATAAACGTCAACACCCTGCTTGATGTTTTGCCGTAGCTTGGCTTGGCACCGTAATTGCAGGATTAATTCCAAGGGCAGGCCCCTTTCCTAAGAACGCCGCCTACATTTCAACAGCCTGTCTCACTGGACTGCACCTGCGGAGAGAGAACCACAGCCAAAATCTCTTTGTGGCAGAGAAAAGTACCCAGAGTTTGTTGTGTTGAAATCAGGAAAGCGCTCCGGCGTGAACAAGACTCATCTGCAGATAGACTAACAACAAACTACATCCTTCTTCTAGAGGGACTGGAAAACGGCTCCATTAAAATACTGTATTTCACATTCTCAAAATAATTGAGCTTCCTGATGGGCATTCTTCTCAGAGCTGGAGAGGAAACTTGACTCAGCCCAGCTTTGTGGACACGGAAAGTCCTGAGGCACATGCCAAGGGCAAGGTGGGCTTGTGCAAGAGAGCTGGTTGGGGGCAGTCCCAGCCGCCCCCCACGCACAGCTTGGGGCATGAGGGGTGGAGGGCAGAGAGGAAAAGAGTGGGAAAAGTTGGACGAGGATTCATTGGGAGCCAAGGTCATTGCTCTGATTCAGTCATTCCTTCCTGGAAAGAGAGCGTTTTTGTGCTTGACCTCATGGCCTCAGATTTCCAGGATGTTGCTGGCTCTCTGGATCTCTCTGGGGCTTGCTTATTTACCAGGTTTCTAGGCCCAGGGACAGAAGGATGTGAGAGGAAATTACTCAAGCGGGACACAAAGAGAAACCAAAGGCAAAGCAAAAGGCTTCTAGAATGCTGCTCACACACATCTTCTCATGGAAATTATAATCAATTAAACAAATGCCGTATTTTTATTGCCTGCTACAACTTAAATGTATATTTCATGAAATTTCAGACTATTTTTCCCCCAAAAGAATATCATTTGGAGAATACTCAAAATGATAAAGCAAAGGGAAGAAAGCAAATTTAAAACTTCTAGAACACTTAATTTAACCTTTTGCAAGCCCATCTCTGCATATAAACAAATGTCTGCAAGATCTTTCTGAAAGTTATCGAGAGATAGAGGACAAAGTCTCTGCAAGGCATCTTTCACAGTCTTCTCCTACCCAGGGTTGGATTCACCTGATCAAGTCAGGCTGTGTTTTAATGCAGTGCTTTGTCACAACCTGGCATGTGCTCAGGGGTCTGTGAAGAGACTCATGTGAGGACAGCAGCGGGCAAGTGATCTGGGGGGCCGGGGAGCTGGAGGACCTTCGTGGTGTACTTGACAAAACTAGACATGGGTGAGGTCTCAGAGCACGAAGGTGTTGACTGGTGAGAGGTCTTTCTGAAGGGACAAGCCAATCAATCTTTGAAGATCTCCCCTGTGGACAAAGGGGCAATTTGTACTGTGTGACCCCCACGGATCAAGGTAGGGTCAAAGGGAGACAAGGTTTTGTTCTTAATACCAGGTGTCTCAAGAGGTAGTGAAGCCCCTGACCTCGGCATATCTCTCACCAACGCTAGATGGCTATTGTGGGAAAGCTATGGAAGGGGCTCTTGCCTTGTGTAGATGCCAGAACCAGACCAGAGAGTCTACAGAGAGTATTGACTCAGACAAAGGCAGGGCAATAGAAGGACATTTCCCCAAAGAATGAAGTTATCTGGTATCAGCATTTCAAGTTCCCAGCAAAGGTTCATTTTGAAAAGGTCAGAGCACATAAGCAGTGTAACTTCCTGAAAGACTAACTTATTCGTTCTTATGCTCCTTTCTAGAGAGTAGAGAATGTTTAATAAGGGATGAATGAATGAATATTGATCTGATCTGTAAGGAAGATGGCAGGGTATGATGTAACCCAGGCATAGGGGGACAAGAAGAGGAGTAGTGGAAGAATCCTAAGTAAGTATGTTGGGGCAAGATGATGAAGGATCTTAAGTTCCAGATAGAAGAGTTTGCACTTCGTACGGCAAACTAGAACATGTCACAGCCAAAACCTAGGAAGTGGTCAGCTGCTACTCCCCAATCTCCCCAGCTTACACCTCAGGTGTCTTCCTGTTCACACCCCAAGTCTCTGCATCTCACACTCTAAATCTCCCAAGGCCACACTCCAAATATCTTCTAGCTTAGGAGGGTGGAGAAGTATTTCCACAGAGTCTTTTCAAGACTTAATCCTTGCTGGAACCAATTGACCAATTGTCCATCCAATCTCTCTAAGACTCTGGCAGAGAGAGCAAACATCACCCAAAATTGAAGTTCCCCTCCTAGAGTGTGGAATGGCTGCTACAAAGCAGTTTCTCTGTTAGAGACTACATTTCTTGCATCTAGGAGGGGTGATGTGACTATCTGTCATCAATAAGGTAATAACAGAACCAATATATTTGCCTTCTGTGTTGTTATGTTTGAGAAGTAGGTGTGTCTTCTCCACGGTCTCTTTAATCATCTGCCGGCTGAGTGAAGAGGCTCTAGTACGGAGAAGAGTTCAAGATAGAAAAAGCTGGGATCGTGGAAGCCTGCCCATGAATGCCTGTATTGGACTCTGAATGTCTATGTGTTAAGGCACTGAAATGTCAAGGTTGCTTGTCACAGTAGTTATATTATCCCAACACACATAGAGACCCAGTTGGAATCACTTAGCGCCCCGAGGATGGACTCAGGATCAAGAAGTACCTGAAAGTGCCTGGCACAAAGAAAGATCTCGATAAACACTTGGTAGATGAATAAATCAAAATTCCCTGGATTCTCAACGCTTTGGAAGAGGCTCTGAGTAAGAGGCATGCGTTCCCTTCTGAGGGATAAGACCTCAAATTACACCCTAACTCTGGAGAAGGGCATGATGAGGGAGGGTGAGTGTAAATGGGCAGAGATACAGAAATCTGAGGCACAAAAGTTTCCAAGTACAATTTTGCAATGGTCTTGGTCCTTCCTGGGGCACCCTCCCTTTGCCAACAACTCCAGGTGCCTCACTGGTCACCCAGCTGCCAGCTGCAGAGCCCATTTCCTTCCACAAACGCTTAGTGATGCCCACTTTATGCCAAGCACTGAGGGTACATCAATAACTAGACATGGTCCCTGCCCCAAGGAACATGCAAATGAGACGGGGCAGAGCATAAAGTTCTAGAGGGGCTGAGACTGCTGAGTTGCACTGAGAAGCTGGAGAGAATATTACTCCTACCCTAAGGACAACAAAAATCCAGCCTAACTCCAAGATTATAACTTTGCTTGAACCCATCAAAGAGCTGAGGTTTCAGAGCAACCATGTAGCCTGAAATCTAAGAAAAGACGGAGCTTTCAGGGAAGAGATGGGAGGAAGACATACCAGGTGTAAGAGTTCAGCTAAAATTTCAAATAACTCTCTGGAGATCGAGTGTGGGCTAGCCTGGGTATTGCGGACCCCAAAGAAACTGCAGACACAAGAGGAGTTCTCATCTAGACTCTTCTCCAAGAACCTGCACCTGGTGCTCTCAAGAAAGATGGGGCAGGTGGCATAATAGGAGAGAGCCCCCTCAGTGGTGCAGTCATGGAGGTAGGGGAGCTGATGCTATAGGAAAAAACATAAAGCCCTGTCCAGAACCTTCTGCCCTGTGGCATTAAGCCAACGGCAGAGAAAGGCAAATCTTGTCACCCCAGGGAACCCATTGTAAGTGGAGGGAGGGTACAAGATGAAAACCTCTACCTCTGAGGAGGGGCAGGAAACCATGCTGGGTCCAAAGTATTAGAGGTCTTCTGCCCCCCGGGGTGGAGGCGGGAGGGTGGGGGGGAATCTCTTTAGCTCAAGAACAGCATAAAATGTGGTGTGCACCAACCTGTTGAATCTGTTTCCAAATTGCCAGAATGGCATTAAAGGAGGCCGAGCACTTGGGCAGAGCTACACTGCCTGCAGCCCAGCAGCACCCAGCCCCATGTGCAAACTTTGGTGAAAGGCTGTCTCCAAGATGGCGGAGGAGACAAAAGGGAAATTCTGCTTCCTGCGTTCTAGAACTCCTCTCTCCGGAAGGGCAGCCCCATCAGAGCGCAGTAGAGAAGTCGACGGCAAAGCGCAATCTGGCTTCCGGGCAACGTGAAGAATTGTTTAGCCAAATGGCTTCCAGGCTAATAAGACATCCTACCTTCCAACTTGGCAGATGGTGTTTGAGAAAGCAAATGGAAATGCAGAAGCTTTGCCAGCTTCCCCTCTGCCTTTTCTAGGAGGGGATAGGAGAGATTTGACAAGAGCCTTGGAATGCTCTAAAACTCAGCACTGAAACACTCAAGTACCCAAAGGCTGTCTCTCCACAACAGAGCAATTCTCACAGCTAAATCTCAAGTTTTAGCTTTGATTTAACAGAAGGTTTAACCTTAGGGAAAATTAATTTTAAATAATGGCTAAAAAGTTCTTTCCATTGTTTTAAATAAGATCATGTTAACTTCCAGCTAAACAGTAATTTCTTGCTCCAATTTTTTAAAAACGTTTTGGGAACTCTGTGCTTATAAATGAAATATTAGGCATCTCCAACTTCTTATGACCTCACTTGGAGATACGATTCAGGAAATAAAACAAATTGCTCTCCTGATGAGCATAACAGGTACCCTCCGGGTCTTCAGACTGTAACTACACATGCAAAGCACTTAGGGAGGAACTGGCTAGATGTGTAGACAGGCAGCAAATTATTGATTAAACCAGATTTCTATCATTTGATGATATATTTTCCCCTAATTTTGTTATTTGCATGGATCCAGTTCTCAGCATTTTACATGAACTCAGAGCCTACAGTGAATTTTTAAACCTCTAATAATAAGTGCCATCAATTTCTTCCACAGAAAATCCAATATTCTTAACTTCCATGAAGGTGGTGTTTTATACCATTGAAAGACTAGCAGAGGTAGCTGGGAACACGGGCTTTGAATTCAGACAAGTCTGAGTTCAAGTCCCAGCTCAGCCATTAATCAGCTGCTGTGATTTTGGACAAAGTATTTCACCCTTTTGAATTTTAGTCACTTCATCTGTTAAATGAATAATTCCCATCTTACAAGTGCCTAATAGCAGCTAAATGAAATCACGCAGCTGCAAGCATTCATCAACGTTCCTGGAAAGCAATAAGACCTCAACCACTGTCAGCTGTTATTATAAGGAGAGAGGACCTGCCACCGATGATTCCTCATAATGGAGTTGCTTCCATCTCTATAAAATAAGGCAGTCAGGGCTTCCCTGGTGGTGCAGTGGTTGAGAGTCCACCTGCCGATGCAGGGGACACGGGTGTGTGCCCCGGTCCGGGAATATCCCACATGCCGCGGAGTGGCTGGGCCCGTGAGCCATGGCTGCTGAGCCTGCGCATCCGGAGCCTGTGCTCCGCAACGGGAGAGGCCACAACAGTGAGAGGCCCGCGTACCGAAAAAAAAAAAAAAAAGGCAGTCAGAACAGCTCTTCTCCAAGGTCCCCTCAGAGCTGACATGTTATGGCCTTACTGCTGAGCCCCTGGCTCGGGATTTGCTGAGCAGGTGATCCTAGTTCCCGAGTTCTGATTTCCATGGTAGGGGGTTTCTGCTGGAGCCCTTAGGGTCTGGCTGTGAAAACACTGAAGAGCTGGCCTCGAGATGTAGTGAGTTTTCCATCAGTGAAGGCATCCAAGGAGAAGCTTGACAACCGCTTGCTGGGAAGAGGAAAGAAAAGGGAACAGGAGTCAAACTCTGTGAAACTTCACTCACCTCTGACTCACCATATTCTAAAAAAAAAAAAAAAGCAGGCAGTCACATGCTCTAAACCCTCCAGGCGTCAGTCTTTGCCATTAGAACCAAGTGGTCACCTAGAAAAGCCGCAAGTCAGTCAGCCTGTGTCTATTGGTCCACTCAGGCTAAGGAAACATTTCTACCAACCAAAACCAAATCTGAGCCTCACGGGCAGGAAGATCGTGCCGGACCAGATCAGATGCTTTTCAGAACGAACCACTGTCTGTTGCTGGTGCACCCAGCTGCCTCACCCAGGGATCCAACATGGAATTCCAAGCCTGGGACAGGGACAGTGGAAAAAAGAGCCGGCAGCTGGGTTTGATAGTGAGAAGCTAAGTAAAGCAGTGAGATGCTGGGTGAAAGCTATAGGGGGCTGGGAGCTTCATCCACAAGAGTGATTCTCTGTCCTCAGAAATGCTAATGAAATTTGGACATCCTTATTTTATTGCCTACTTTGGTTTCTTATAAGTAATTGAACACCAAGTCCTGGGAGACGAGGAGGAAGATCCACTGACATCATCAGTCAAACAAGGCAAGGCCTCATTTATCAGCGTGGCAGCACCAAGGCCCCTGACTCTGGCAATGGCCCTGCCATCAAATCTCACTTTATCGCTGTGGCCCCTGGGAAAATCTCAGCACCTGTGGGGTCTGGTACCTGCCCCTGCCCACAATGCCTTTATACAAATGTTTTGTCTCCCTCTCCTCCTGCAAGCACTTTGCTAAATTTCCTTAATGAATTCTCACTGCAATTACTTCCTAGTATCACCTCCTTTCTACTGACGAAGGAGCAATCCCAGGAGGATGAGGTGACTTGTTCAGGGTTGCACATGCATTTTTCCAGCCGATGTTGGTGGAGTTTTGAATCCTGGGCAGAAACAGCAGAATAAATACTGACTTTGCAATTGATGGTCCTGGGTTCAAATCCTACTTATTAATTGTGTGATCTTAGACAAATTACTTAGCCTCTCTGTGTCTCTGATTTCCTGATTATTAAATGGGGATGAAAAGAGAAACTAATGCACAGTATTGTTGGGAGGATTAAAATGAGTTGATGGTGTACAGAGCTTAGAACACTGCCTGGGCATGGAAGGCTATTAGTATCTTGAGTGCCCACATCACTCAGATGCCCTGGGAACTGGCAGGGAAAAGAGTGACTTTACAAGTGGGAAGGATGAAGAGCTCTTCCCGCCCTGCCCCCCGAGCTTTCTGCCTCATCCTCTAGGCCGGCTGCTCCCTGCTCCCCTATCAGACCTCAAGAGGGTGGTTTGAGGTCCGGCATCTGTGCCCACAATGGGGATGTTTCGAGGCAAAAAGGAAAGCAAAGGAAGCTGTAGGTGGGAGCTTAGAGCTGCTAGTCCCCTGGAGAAGTGGCGGTAAAAAGACTTCCTGTGATGCCTCCCCTCCTGACTAATGCCCTTGGCTTCTGTAGCTGCTGCCTCTGCCAATAGCCAGCCTTGGTCTGGGTGATACATTTTCCCTGAAAAATGACCCGAGCACAGCCTTTGCAGGGATTAATAATGAGCTCTGCGGAGGACTGACAGCTCATCCAGAGCTGTGCATCACCCCCGGCTCTGCTCTCCTGCAGGCCAGAAGGTCTCTGTCTTCTCCAGGAGATGAGCAGAACTTCAAGTGTGCAGGGCAGCATTTCTGTAACCAGCCTAAGCAAACTTCCTGAATGCCAGCGGGCTCTCTGGGCCAGCTGGGTCCCCAGTGCTGAGCCCCAGTGCTCACCCCAATGACAGCTGGTGGTCGGCATGGCCCAGACACTGTGCTGGTACTGGGTGCAGGGGAGGTGGAGGGGAGAGGAGAGACGGGTGATGACACAGGCTTCCTGTTCTCAGAGATCAACCCAGAGGGGCTGACCAGACAAGTGCACAGGTAGCCATAAGACAGGCCAAGGAGTAAGAAGTACCACTTAAGAGCCAAGAAAGGGGATACGTCCCTTCTAACCCTAGAGATCCCAGAAGGTCTTGTGGAGAAAGTGGAGTTTGGGCTGGTAGAACTGGCCCGTGCTGGGATGCAGTGGAACGGTTCCCAGGTTGCAGAAGCCAAGAGGCAGAAATATGCCATGAAGGAGGGCATGGCCTAGCCTGGCTGGGGTGTAATACCTGAAGGGAGTTGGGAGAGCTGGTGCTCAATCAGCCGCAGAGGCTGAATACCAGGCTAAAGCATGGAGTTCTACAGGAGCTCATAGGGAGCGGCTGGAAGGTTGGGCTGCCCTGGATTGGAGGAGTGCAGGCCATCTGTTGGATCCTGGTGAATTCAAGTACTGTCCCCTTGTCTTGATCACAGTCCTGGCTTACTGGGTGCTCTCAGGTGACATGGGCCGAACACACTGTGACAACAGGGCCTGCAGGACCCTGGAATTCTCGCGGAGCCCCAGGGTATGTACTCCTTCCCCCATCCCATCATGATACCTTCCCCACCCCTCTAGGGTGAGGGAGGCCCTGCCTAAATCATGCCTGGCCAGGCTCCACATGGTTAGGGACAGCTGAACCTGGTGTCATCCCTAGAGGGCCCAGAGCAGGAAGAACCAGCTCCAACCTACTCCCTTCCTTCCAAAGTCAAGGGAAATGTAAGCTGTATTTTTTCATACGGCCCCACTGAACTGATTGGCTTGTGCAGGTCTCTGTGGCAGACAGCGGCCTTGTGTCCTCAGCCAGGGGATGCAAATGCTTAGCAACAGGAGAGTTCTCATTTGCAGCAGGACCAGACCAACTCAGGTCGCTCCCCGGCACCTCTGGGACCCTGGCGCTCTGTCTCTGACCCCGGGGGAGGCATGCGCCTGTCGGGGGTCAGAGGATCTGCTCACAGCAGAAGATGCTCCAGGATTAATTAAACAAAGCCTTTTCCCAGATGGTATCATTTGGTCACCATTTGCAAGAGCAGTATCTGCATAGTGCTGGCCACTCTGGTCACTGCTCCAGCTCTGCCGGCAGCACGCCTGGTAAATATTGATGCCAGCCCACAGGCAGTATCCACTACAGGCCAGAAGGGCTGAGGCTGCGCGAACCACTTGAAATGTGGCTCGTGACAGTGCAGTCATTGAGAGCTCCCTGTGCCCAAGCTCAGGAGCGTGGGCCAGGCTGCTCTGGGGTCAGCAGTGGCCTGAATGGGTGGGTGTGTCTCACTGGGGTGTGATAATTCAGTTTAATTCAATTCAATTCGATTTCAGGATTTATTGAGCGCCTGCAAGAACTGGATCCTGGGCTGAGCTTAGAGTTAACCAGAAGCAGATCTTGTACCCACAAGGTCACAGATAACAGTTCAGGGAAGACAGGGGCATAGAAGATGATGACTGAGGCTTTTGCACATGCTGTCCCCTCTCTCTGGAATTCCCTCACCTCTTCACCTAATTATCTTTTCCTGCTCTTCCTTCCGCTTTCAACTCTTTGGGATTTCCTTGGGGAAGTTTTCCTTGCCTTCCATGACTCAGGCAAATCCCCCAGTCCTGTACTCGCATTGCCCACGTTCTGCTCCTTGGCGGCACTAGACACTGTCTAAATCTTAGTTCTCTCTGTGGTTATTTTATTAACGTGTGTCTCCCAGCTAGGCTGGGAGGTCCATTTCCTTCAACATTTTATGTTGAGTGACAGTCACTCCACCTGATATCTAAATAAATATTTCTTAGATATAAAGGCACTACCACTTTTTCAAATTAATGTAAATGCTGTTGTAGTACAAGTTCATTTGAAAGTGCTGGAGCTTTGTGTAGCTTTGTTATAAATATGTATATTTTAATAAATTGATACTAAAAATAGAACTACAATCACAAGGGGGAGTTCCTCAAACTGGAAATGGTGGAAGACCCTAGCACTAGGACATGCCACCCATGTGCCTGTGGTCCTGTCCAGAGGAAAGAGTTTAGGGGAAAATTGACTTTTTTCTGCCTGACTACACTTTTCCTCCGGTCTACCTGTATTTCCATCTCTCCACCTCACTTCTATTTGCCCAGCCCTCTCTTTCCCCCAGTTTGGGTTTGGGGACAACCAGAACTGCACTAATGGGTTATCAACATTCTGCTACTAAATGGGCAACATTGGTATAAACTGTCAATTTGATTCCCACTTGAGGCCAAACATCCTTGTAGATTTGGGCTGGAATCACTTTGTTACCCCCTTACTTTGTACTGTGCTAGAACAGTAAAACAGGGAAGATTCTGGAGATGATTTGTTGATCAATCCCTTCCTTTGAAAGGCAGAATAATTGTAGCTAGCGAGGGGTTTGGGCTGTTGGGTTATTCCAAGTCCAGAGAATAGGGTCTCCTGACTCCATTCCAGGCCTCTCCCCGTTCTACCAGAAAAGACACTTATCAAACCCTCACTGAATTTAAGTTTCCACAGTACTCAAGGTCTCTGGTCAATTTATTTTAGGACTTTGCGCTAGTTTCCATCTGAAGAAATAAATACCTATTTACTGTCATGCTTCTCATTTGAGTATGTTACTGTTCTGAGAGCAACTGGGGAAGAAAATTCTGACCTCACTAATGTCTTGTTTTGTCTTTACATTTATAGAGCCTTCTCACTTTCCTGTATACTTTCCCCATCATCCCACCATGTAACTTTCCCCCCTGGAAGAAGACCTGGGCCCATCAGGTCCTGCTTTCAATCTTGGACGTGCCATTTTCACCATTTACAGAAGGGGCAGAGAACGACCTGGCTCCTTGATTCCCCAGTGGGCATTTCGGGATTGCAGGTGGCGGTAGGAGAAGAGCTAGAGGAAGGGGGGTGGAAGAGGAAGAGTCAAGCAGAACAGAGAAGGGTGGGCATCAGAGCAGCTCCACAATTCCAGCCTCTCACACCAGCAAGCCGGCTGCTGCCGGGTTCTCAGGAGGCCTGAGCCCTGACAGGAGGCCTGGGCTGTGAGGAGGAGGCCAGAGGACGGGGGCCAGAGGACTGGCACAGAGTCCATGCTTTCACCCTCTGGAACCCCAACATGTATCTTCTGGAGAAGATATATGAGGAACAGCGCTGGTCTGAAAGGATGGAGGGGACCCAGCCTGAGATTCGGCTGAAAAGTCTCTTTCACTCTGTCCTCACCTCCCTCCCTCACTTTCCATAATTTCTTATTCATCTGTTTTCTCACATGCCTTTTGATTTTCTAATCTCTCTCTCATCAATCACCTCTTCTATTTATTTCAACTCCATCTAGAACTTTTATTTATCCCCTTTTCTCTCTTGACATCCGTCTCTATTTATGGGTCTATGGTGCTGAAAACTGAACAGATAACAAATGTCCTCAATTCAGAGCAGAGGCCTTCTGCCGAGTTTCTTCTTGGCCTCTGAGGTGACCTATAGCAGGGACCATATGCTAACTATTTGTATCACCTCATTTCACCATCCCAATGGTGTTTAATTTTTCGGGATGAATTTGTGTTGTTTCCTCAGTTTTCTTGCAAGCACTCTAAGGAACAGGCCCGCAGCCTCTGGAGCCCAGTCTCCTCACAGCCCCTGCTGCCAGGCCTGTAGGTGCTCAGGAAATGGGTGTGGAGAGGTTGCTCTCTCCTCCTTCCCCCAATACTCCCACTCCCACAAGCTTCCAACCTGCAGCACCCAGGGGAATCCCTTCAGCTTGGGAGATGGCACAACCCAAGGAGACTTGAGCAGGCTTTACGCGCTAACAATCTCCACTGTTTACCTCAAATATATAAATATACACTAAGTAAAAACGACACCCATTTGGCAAATATCAGCTCGAGACAATTCACTGGACATTGACCCTGGTTTTCCACCCCGAGTCTTTCCTACATAAAAATTCTGGACAAATCTCTGGTCTAGGAAGAGCTTTCCCTCCATTCTTCAATTAGTCACACTATGTACTCACTAAAAAAATTTTTTCGAGTTATGATTAAGTGTCAGGCACTTAGCTAGGAACAGGTGACACAGAAAAGATAACCATATAGGCCTTGTCCTCGAGGAGGAGATGGCCTAACAAAGCAGAATGACAACTGTACAGAAACATTTTGATAGATGTTCATTTAAACATATATTTTAGTGAGCACACGCTGTGTGTCTGGGATTGTGACAGATGCTGGGACCACAGCAGGAAACAACAGAATAGTACATTAATAGAAAAGAACACTAATAGAAGTACTTACCATGTACACCCACTGATGCCCAGAGGGAGCAGGGGAAGCTTTCCTTTCTGCACATTGAAAACATTTGTGAGAAAAAAGAAAACTAAAGGCCAATATCACTGATGAACATAGATGCAAAAATCCTCAACAAAATTCTAGCAAACAGAATCCAACAGCACATTAAAAGGTTCATACACCATGATCAAGTGGGTTTATCCCAGGAATGCAAGGATTCTTCAATATATGCAAATCTATCAATGTGATAAACCATATTAACAAATTGAAGGAGAAAAACCATATGATCATCTCAATAGATGCAGAAAAAGCTTTTGACAAAATTCAACACCCATGTGTGGGCTTCCCTGGTGGCACAGTGGTTGAGAATCCACCTGCCAATGCAGTGGACATGGGTTCGAGCCCTGGCCCGGGAAGATCCCACATGCCGCGGAGCAACTAAGCCAATGTGCCACAACTACTGAGCCTGCACTCTAGAGTCTGCGAGCCACAACTAGTGAAGCTCATGCACCTAGAGCCCGTGCTCTGCAACAAGAGAAGCCACCATAATGAGAAGCCTGTGCACCGCAACAAAGAGTAGCCCCTGCTTGCCACAACTAGAGAAAAGCCCGTGTGCAGCAACGAAGACCCAACACAGCCAAAAACAAATAAATAAATAAATTTATTTTAAAACACCAGCCATTTATGATAAAAACCCTGCAGAAAGTAGGCATAGAGGGAACTTTCCTCAACATAATAAAGGTCATATATGACAAACACACAGCCAACATGGTTCTCGATGGTGAAAAACTGAAACCATTTCCACTAAGATCAGGAACAAGACAAGGTTGCCCACTCTCACCACTATTATTCAACATAGTTTTGGAAGTTTTAGCCACAGCAATCAGAGAAGAAAAAGAAATAAAAAGAACCCAAATCGGAAAAGAAGTAAAACTGTCACTGTTTGCAGATGATATGATACTATACATAGAGAATCCTAAAGATGCTACCAGAAAACTATGAGAGCTAATCAATGAATTTGGTAAAGTAGCAGGATACAAAATTAATGCACAAAAATCTCTTGCATTCCTATACACTAATGATGAAAAATCTGAAAGAGAAATTAAGGAAACACTCCCATTTATCATTGCAATATAAAGGATAAAATACCTAGGAATAAACCTACCTAAGGAGACAAAAGACCTGTATGCAGAAAACTATAAGACACTGATGAAAGAAATTAAAGATGACACAAACAAATGGAGAGATATACCATGTTCTTGGATTGGAAGAATCAACATTGTGAAATTGACTATACTACCCAAAGCAATCTACAGATTCAATGCAATCCCTATCAAACTACCAATGGCATTTTTCACAGAACTAGAACAAAAAATTTCACAATTTGTATGGAAACATAAAAGACCCGAATAGACAAAGCAATCTTGAGAAAGAAAAACAGAGCTGGAGGAATCAGGCTCCTGGACTTCAGACTATACTACAATGCTACAGTAATCAAGACAATATGGTACTGGCACAAAACCAGAAACATAGATCAATGGAACAGGATAGAAAGCCCAGAGATAAACCCACACACATATGGTCACCTTATCTTTGATAAAGGAGGCAAGACTATACAACGGAGAAAAGACAGCCTCTTCAATAAGTGGTGCTGGGAAAACTGGACAGCTACATGTAAAAGAATGAAATTAGAACACTCCCTAACACCAAACACAAAAATAAACTCAAAATGGATTAACAGCCTAAACGTAAGGCCAGACACTATAAAATTCTTAGAGGAAAACATAGGCAGAACACTCTAAGACATAAATCACAGCAAGATCCTTTTTGACCCACCTCCTAGAGAAATGGAAATAAAAACAAAAATAAACAAATAGGACCTAATGAAACTTAAAATCTTTTGCACAGCAAAGGAAACCATAAACAAGATCAAAAGACAACCCTCAGAATGGGAGAAAATATTTGCAAATGAAGCAACAGACAAAGGATTAATCTCCAAAATTTACAAGCAGCTCAAGCAGCTCAATATCAAAAAAACAAACAATCGAATCCAAAAATGGGCAGAAGACCTACATAGACATTTCTCCAAAGAAGATATACAGATTGCCAACAAACACATGAAAGGATGCTCAACATCACTAATCATTAGAGAAATGCAAATCAAAACTACAGTGAGGTATCATCTCACACTGGTCAGAATGGCCATCATCAAAAAATCTAGAAATAATAAATGCTGGAGAGGGTGTGGAGAAAAGAGAACCCTCTTGCACTGTTGGTGGGAATGTAAATTGATACAGCCACTATGGAGAACAGTATGGAGGTTCCTTAAAAAACTAAAAATAGAACTACCATACGACTCAGCAATCCCACTACTGGGCATATACCCTGAGAAAACCATAATTCAAAAAGAGTCATGTACCACAATGTTCATTGCCGCTCTGTTTACAATAGCCAGGACATGGAAGCAACCTAAGTGTCCATCCACAGATGAATGGATAAAGAAGATGTGGCACATATATACAGTGGAATATTAGAAACGAAATTGAGTTATTTGTCGTGAAGTGGATGGACCTAGAGACTGTCCTACAGAGTGAAGTCAGAAAGAGAAAAACAAATACCGTATGCTAACACATATATATGGAATGTAAAAAAAAAAAAGTAGTTCTGAAGAACCTAGGGGCAGGACAGGAATAAAGACGCAGATGTAGTGAATGGACTTGAGGACAAGGGGAGGGGGAGGGGTAAGCTGGGAAAAAGTCAGACAGAGGCATGGACATATATACACTACCAAATGTAAAATAGATAGCTAGTGGGAAGCAGCCGCATAGCACAGGGAGATCAGCTGGGTGCTTTGTGTCCACCTAGAGGGGTGGGATAGGGAGGGTGGGAGGGAGACGCAAGAGGGAGGGGATATGGGGATGTACGTATATGTATAGCTGATTCACTTTGTGATACAGCAGAAACTAACACACCATTGTAAAGCAATTATACTCCAATAGAGATGTTAAAAAAAAATTTGTGAGTTATTTTATTTAACAAACATTTAGTATGTGTGTGATGCAATTTTGCATTCTTAGCCTAATTATTATTCTAGATCATTGCCTAACTTCAATATGTAATGCTTGTTGATTTTATATAAACTGTATATATAATTAACCAATGCACTTTGGATTATGAGATTTTAATTTGCTCTACATTTGTTAGTCCTTAGACATCTTGAGGAACAAACCCTCATGCTTATATAATATGATGATGCTATGGAAATAAGTACCCTGCAAATATAAGGAGAGGCTGGATGAAAAGCCTTTCCCCCCTGTCTTGGTCCAGCGGGCTGTCACTGGGTCCTGTCCTCTGGAGATGCTAGAATAAACCTCATTAGTCTAGCAGGCCTCAATCCAGGAAGATTTAGGGGGGGACCAGAAAAATCCCTGATGGGTGAGATGCCTAGTCTCTCCCCTCGTCCTGATCTTACTTGATGTCTCCTGACAAAATGGCCTGACCTGGGCTCCAGCAAGTCTAGTTGCAGAGCCCCAGGCCGGCGCCTGCACAGAGGAGGGCTCTCAGAAGTTTCCCTGGAGTATCTGCCCACAAGGAGGAAGCAGCTCCTCCCTCTCTTGACCCCGTTATGAGCAACCCCAGCTCATCTGAGCTCAGGTGCATGAGAACAGCCTTTCTGTTCTGCATCAGAAGAGAAGCCCCACGAGGGTGGGTTTGCGGTGCCCCTGTGTGGGTGTGTGCAGCCTGCAGTGGTTGTGGGTTTTCTTTAGCCTCTCTCTTTCTCTCTCTCAGATTGTTTGGCTTGGATTCTCACAACATTCACAACCGTCCCCCCTGATTCTCAGGGCAGCCCAGAGAGCCACACAGGAAGGAACCTGAGCTACGCCATGCCAGACGGGGAAGTGAGCAGAGGCAGGCCTCGGACCCTCATCACAGGGAGAGGGGTCAGAACCCAGGTCTCCAGACTCTCTCCAACCCCTGCCTTCAGACAGCTTTGAACGTGTCCTTCCCTGCCTTACGGGATCTCCTGGCTCCCTAAGGCCTGAGGTCACAGTCCCCCAAAGCACACATTGTGTGTTTCAGTGGGCATGGCACTCCCTCCTTATTCAGTAGCTAGTTCATCCATTCATTCAGTCAACGTGTCCTGAGTCTCCTTGAAGGAGATGGGGCACATCGGAGGCCTGGAGGCCTGGGAGCGATCAGCTCAGATCGGTGTGGATAGTGGAAAGGGAGCCGGAGGGGTGAGACCAGTCAGGAAGGGGCTTTCAATCCAGGGGAGAAAATGTGAGAGCCTAAAATAAGGAGATAGCAGAGCTGTCAGTGGGGCTGGGGAGGCACCATGGGTCAAAGTAGCCAAATCCCATGGTTTTCAGCCCCAGTGCTAGAATCAGATACTTCCCCCAACTCTCCTTCCCCTGCCCGCCTGCCCCCCACAACTGGTTCTGGGGCAGTTTTTTTTCTGTACTGGCTGATTTTTCCATGGAGTTTCACTTGTAACAGCATGATAAGCTAGCAATTATTAATCCTGTTTTCAGATGAGGGAAACTGGGACTCAGAGAGGTTAAGGTATTTGCCTTGCTCAATGTCACACTGTCACTAAAAAGCATTGACAAGTATTAGACTCCGTAGCCATCGGATTCCAAATTTCGTGTTCTTTCTCTCCTTTTGTGCTCTCTCTCTATGCAGTTCCCCCCAATATTGATCTAGAACATCTCCCGTGAAGGGGATCTCACTGCATCCCGAGGACACCCATTCCATCTTTCTGCTCCTTACCATGAGCTGAAGTTTTTCTAAAGGTCCCCCTGCCTAGTCCTAATTCTAACCCTTGGGGCCTCAAGAAACAAATCTGTGCCCTCTGGCCTCATGGCGGCCTCCAAATGTTCGATGAAGGCTCTCGGTCCCCACAGGGCTCCTCTTCTCTAGGCTGACATGCCTCCCATTCCCCAGAGGACATAAATCCTCACCCCTCCCCACTGCCCTCATCTCTTGCCTCTGGACATCACTGTCCTGTGTCCTTCAGAAAGGGTCCTGGCACATGTCCTGTAGCAGGAGACTTGGCGACCTCTCAAGGAACTTGTTTCATGCTTTAAAGTGGTACATTTATCCATATTATGAAACTTGATTTTTAAAAACTATAAATGTCATCCATGGACATTGTTTAAAATGTTCAAAATAGCAAAAGAGAATCTAAAGCAAAAAGTAAAGTTCTCCCCCCATTCTCTTCCAAGCCCAGTGCCACTCCCCAGAGGAAGCCTCTTTTAAAATTTTCTATTTTTATTTCTTGTGATAATTTCCATTATAATTTTTAAAAACACAACTGTGCCGTGATGGCTGGCTTGTCTCTAGATGGCATCTGTTGATCGCCCTTTGTGCAGGATGAGGAATTCAGCACACTTACAACACTTCCCATCTCCACACCACTTTACCTCCTAATTTGGTTAGTAATATAACTCTTTTTAGTTCTTCCAGTGGTTATCCTTATTACTATCACTAATCTACTTAAAAACCTGCATTGATTTAGCCACTTTATGCAACATTCATTAATTTTCCACTATGAAAGTTGAGGAAAGCGGTGAGCCTCTTTTTTCTACGTCTAATTTTCAATTTTATTATATATATATTTACTATATATATATTTTTTTTTTTAACAATTTCAAGGTTTATAACATTTGTACTCTGTGCTTTAGCTATAAGTAAGTGTTCCACATTTTGTCCATAAGATAATTCCAAAGGTTGAAAACCAATAAACAGCATTGTGCTTCTATGAACACTACTCACCGAAGCCTGGATCTACAGAGAAGAAAGTGTATTCACTGTCATGATACCTTGGACACTCTAAGGAGGCTTTTCTATGAAGTAAAGAGTCGAGTGGAGACGCATCACTCCCTTTCAGCTTTTCTTAGCTTCTTCTGGATCAGTTTCAGCTGTACTTTTTCTTGGCTCTCATGTTATCTTCTTCTAAAATTCTTTTTCAGTTTTACTAGAGTATTTCCTCGAAATTTGTTTTCATTTAGGGTGTATGATTGGCAACCAGTGGTAGGCTGAGAGAAGGCCTCTTAAAAGATATCCATATCCTAATTCTTGGAACTTATAAACGTCCTTACATGGCAAAATAGGGGTCTCTGCAGATGTAATTAAGTTAAAGATTTTGAAATTATCCAAATGAGCCCTAAATGCAAATCATAGGTGTCCTTATAAGAGAGAGGCAGATGGAGATTTCTCACACAGACATAGAGCAGAAGGAGATATGAAGACGAAACACAGAGAGATTTGAAGATGCTAGTCTTAAAGGTTAGAGTGATGCAGCCACAAACCAAGGTGTGCCAGCTACCATCAGAAGCTGGAAAAGGCAAGGAAGGGTTTTCTCCTACAACCAGAGGGAGTGCAGCCCTGTCAATGTCTTGATTTCAGCTCAACGATACTGATTTCAGATTTCTGTCCTCCAGAATGGTGAGAAAATAAGTTTCTTTCTTTTTTAGGCCACTAGACTTGTAATTCTTTGTTACAGCAGCCATGGGAAACTAATACAACGTTATAATTTCTATACATAAAAATGACTGTTTGGGGTGACACTCTCTTGTTGACAGTTTGGCTAGGCATAAAATTCTATATTCTATACTAAAAATGATTTTTCCTCAGAACTTTGAACCATGGGCTTTGAACCATAGGTTCCTAGCATTCAGTAGAGCTAATGAGAAGAAATCTCACGTCAGTCTGAATCTTACTTTTCAGGGTACCAATTTTTCCTTGCTCTGTAAGCTTTTATACATTTTGTTTTTATCCTTTGAGTTCTGTCATTCCTTCAGAATGCGTCTTGATGTTGGTCTTTGATATATAAATCCTTCTTGACACTGTGTGAACTGTTTCAAACTGAAGACTCCTGATTTCTTCAGTTCATGAAATGTTTCTTCTATTTTTTAGATGTTTATTTTCTATTAAAACTCCTACTGGGCAGATTATGAACCTTCTGATGTATCTTCCATGTCTCTTGGCTTTTCTCTATTTTCTCTCTTTGTACTTTTGCTCTATATTCTAGAGATTTCCTTTCCAAATTACGAATTTGGTTTTCAGTCTTGTCCATTACATTATTCAGCTTATCCCATTGAATATTTATTTATTTATTTGTTTGTTTATTTTTGGCTGCGTTTGGTCTTCGTTGCTGTGCACGGGCTTTCTCCAGTTGCAGGGAGCGGGGGATACTCTTCGTTGTGGTGCGCAGGCTTCTCATTGCGTTGGCTTCTCTTGTTGCAGAGCACGGGCTCTAGGCGCGCGGGCTTCAGTAGTTGTGGCTCTCGGGCTCTGGAGTGCAGGCTCAGTAGTTGTGGCACATGGACTTTGTTGCTCTGCGGCACTTGGGATCTTCCTGGACAAGGGCTCGAACCCGTGTCCCCTGCATCGGCAGGCGGATCCTTAATCATTGCACCACCAGGGAAGTCCCCCATTGAATTTTTAATTTCATCAGTCATGCTTTGAATTTCTACACGGTCTTTGTTCTTGTTCTCAGGTGACTTTTCACATCTGAGAAACAAGTCTACTTCGGTTTTATGGATGCAATACCCTCTTGATCTTTCTGAATGCCATTACAATATTTAGAAAACATTCTTAGTGGTTCATTGAATTATGTCTGATTCTTCCAGGCTAGCTGGTGCTTATTTATGACTTTAGCATCCCTCAAACGTCAAGAGGAGGTAGGCAGAAGGATGTGCATTCAGGAAACACATTTGAATCTCAGAACAGAGGGGCATGTATAGTTTGGAAACCATACATATTCACAAAGAGATAAACATAACCCACAGTTTAAAAAACTCCATAGGTGGTTCTGTTACAAGTCACATCCTACCCCCACCTACATGCCCTTTCCATCCCCCCACTTTGACTGAGAACTGGTGGACCAGATCAGCAATTCTCAATCCTGGTGGAACATTAGAATGAACTAGAGAACTTCTAAAACCTACCCACGCCTGGGAATCCCCAGGTAAAGCTGGCGTGCATGTAAGGTTGTGAATAATTAGAATAGACTATTTCTAAGGTCTTACTTTTGTAACTGTGGTCCATGAACCAGCAGTATCAGCAACACCTGGGAACTTGTTAGAACTGCAGAAGCATGGGACTCACCCCAGGTGTTCTGAATCAGAATCTGCATTGAAACAAGATCGGCAGTGATTGATAATTAAAGTTCGAGGAGCACTACTTTATGGGAGATCATAAGGCAGAGTGGTGTGTTTGGGTGTGACTTCCAGAATCTAACAGATCTGAACTTGCAGTACAGCTCCGTCACTTAACTAATTCATGAGTACATTAAAGGGAGACCGATGTGGCTGTAGAGCACTTAGCACAGTGCCTGGCTGTTGGCAGAGGCTCAGTAAATGTCCTTCCCTTCCTCATCTACTTCTTTGAATATTCCTTCCCAGGTTTGAGGTTCCTCGGCAGGAACGTTTCTCCTGTGCCTCCATTTCTCTCCTGTCTGTAAAGCATCTGATTAATCACACTCTTTGATCCTTCCCTTCTCTCGTACTCTCAGAGCTGAACCATCAAGTCACTCTTTCTAGCACTGTCTTAAATGATGGCTTCTGGTCTCCCTTGTAAAATTTAACAGCAAAATGCTTTTGATATGCAAGCTTCTTTGAAGTCGACCCAATCTATATTCCCAAGTTAAAAAGATGTTCTGCATTGTGACTCTTTCTTATATGAACCTGGAGTGTCAGTTGAAAAAAGAGCTGTGCTCTCTGCTCTGCTAGTTCCATTTTCCCTGGTTCCATTTGGAGTTTTCTGGAGAAGCATGGGAAATCTCTTCTGTGTCAGGAGACGAAGACACCATCCTGTGGCTGTGATTCATGTTGAGGCCACCTTTGATTCACCACCAACTTTATGGAGCTCAAAATGCTCCACAGGACTTTCTAATTTGTCCTCCCTACCCAACTCCCACCATCACCACCCAAAGCCTAGGTTAGAGGCAGAGATGTCTGTCTCTGCTCCACAAATGAGGAAACAAATGCAGAGAGGGTGGGACACTTTCCAAAGAACGAACGCGCACACACACACACACACACACACACACGCGCACAGTCTTGATCCTACGTCTTCTTAACCAGATTCAGTGTCCCAAGAAAACTAGAGGAAATCCTAGTTTCCTCTAGTTGCTGCTAGCCATCAAGTCTGGAGGTAATTAACCAGCCAGCATCCCCTCCCCAAAGATTCAGTCACTTTAGGAATCACCATATGCAGCTGTTTAAAGCAAACCATCACGCGGCGCTTCCTAGAAAAAGCTCTCTCCACACGCTCCCTGCTCTCCTCTCCTCCCTGCACTACCTCAGGGGGCACGCCCTTCCCCAACCCATGTACCTGAGAGCTTGGCTCACAGAGGAGGGCCAGGTCACTTGTGATAATTTCTCAGTGATGCTGAAAAGGATCGTGCCCATGTGTGCTCATCCCAGGCCCGCTCTCTGTCTGCCTCTGTCTCTATTTGTCTCTCTCTCATATACACACAGAGGAATACCCCAGAACTTCTCTCAACCACTCTTAGGTGGGACGAGAGGGCTTCCCTGTTGGCAGAAGTGAAACTAGGAAAAGCCATTGCACCACTGTGTTGGAGCCGTGCTCCTAAGACTTTCATGGTCACACACACACTCCTGGGTGGTCTTGTTCAATAAATGTCAGATTCTGATTCCATAGGTCTGGAGCAGGGGGCTCTGAGATTCTGCGTTTTGGATAAGCTCCCTGGTGATCCTGAAGCTGCTGGTCCATGGGCCACACTTTGAATGGCAAGAGATGAAAATGACTGCCTCATCCTGTGGGAGTCTTTGGGGATGTACTGGAGGAAGCAGAAGTAGGCAGAAAGGGAGGGCCTGCAGGGGCGCTGCCTGCTAAGGATGGACGCCCCGCAGGCCTGTGTCCTCTCATGCTTCTGCTGCTATGTCTGATCAACTCAGAAGATGGTTACTCAAGGAATGACATTAGTTTGATTTTTCAGCAAAGCATATCAGTAAGTCGAAGGAAAAATTACATGCACATATCAATGAGTACTGTTAAGACGTAAGATAAAATTCACATCAACTCCTGAAAAAGAAAAATATATTCCCTTTTATGCTAAATAATATCTTTCTTAAACCAACTTCAAGCATAATACCTAATGACAAGACCCTTAGAAGCAATCTTATTAAATCAAGGCCAGACAAGAATGTCAACGATAGCCACTATTAATTAACACTTTTAAAATTGGGGGCCAAGGCATATGAACCAGAAATAATAAGTGTAGCTATGGGGAAATGAAGAGGAGACACAGTTAGGACAATTTGCAGACGGTGTAATTGTCGACCCAGAAAATCCAAGATTCAGCTGAAAATCTTTAACATTAATAAGAAAGCTCAAAGTAGTGGGATACAAAGGAAACACGAAAAATAATAACTTTCATACATACACAGCCAACAATCAGTTAGGAACTAATTGGAGGAAAGTTCCTTTCACATATGACAATAAGCATAAGAGAAATATGTAGAAATTAACTTAATAATGAATGTGCAAGCCATCAGTAAAACAGAAAACCCCACAAAAAGCCGAAAATGACTTGATACACAGTGAGACATACCGTGCTTCTCAATGGGAAGATTAAATAGTCCTTGACTTTGGATCATATCTAAGGGTGAAGCAGAAAGATGCTGACACAAAGAGCTGAGTGTATGTGTGGCTTATCGGCTGAGGGCGTCACTGTAAGCTAATCTGGCTAGGCCATTTCATGGAAAGTTCCTGATAATGTTATATTTAGGGATTTTCTGTTGGCTGGGCCCTAGAGAAGATTCATCAACCTCCAGCCTGGAGTGTATTCACCTGGCTGCCCATGTTCTGGGAGCTACGTGTCTCAACAGTCACCATTTAAACTTTCACATACTCGTGTTTTCAATTCAGCCCCCTTGCGGTCAGCAGGGCCTGGGGTGCCCCAGTCCAGCACCCTCTGTGTTACCCTTTCTGGAGATAAAACAGCAGTCCTCAGGAGGGGCACAGAATGTGTCTCTGCGTGGAGTGAGGGGAGATGGTCTTGGGATCTATCTGCTTTTTAAGTCGACTTGCAACCTGTCCTCCTCTTCTGATGCTACTTTGCTCTCACTTACAGACCAGGTGCCCTGTTCCTGACTTAGATACATCAAGTCACTTACCACTTGTCTAGCTGCTTCTCAGCTTCCAAATTTTGTTGCTAGGGCCTCCTCTCCTGTGCTATTTGTGCTTTAAAAAATCCAATATGTCGTTTCGAATGTTACCAGATAGCAATCAACTCAAGAGCCCAGATGGAAAAAAAAAAAAAAAAACCCAGTATTGACTGCATACGTTAGAGTGCAAATCCATTTCCAAGACAAAAGCAGGGGATCAGAGGAGAAGAGCACCAAATTTAGGGCATAGCGGAGTGGGGCATGGGATTTCTTTCTCTTAAAACATCTTTTTTAGAGGTAGGTTAGTCTATCTGCTTTGTGTAGCAAATTAGTGCTAAGTATCACAAGTCTTGGAAGTATTCAAACTCTTTAACCCAATAAACCCGCCATGTGAATCTATCCTAATGAACAATTTAAAATCTTAAGAGGTACAAACTATTAGGTATAAAATAAGCTACAAGGATATATTGTACCACACGGGCAATAGAGCCAATATTTTTATAATAACTATAAATGGAGTATAACTTTTAAAAATTGTGAATCACTATATTGTACACCTGTAACTTATATAATATTGTACAGCAGCTATACTTCAATAAAAAATAATGATAATAAAAAATAAAATCTTGACTAAACTTCATGAACAAAGATGTTCATCAAACCATACTTATGATCATAAAAAAAATGGAGATAATTTAAATGTCCCACAGTAGGGGAATGTTCATCCACTTGGTGAAATATATGATACAACCATTAAAGTAATAAAATAATGGAAAATTTTTACATTAAACAAAAAAATCAAGATAAAATTAAATATGTATTAGCCTCAAAAATATATAAAATAAAACTTTTTTAAACTTTGCCCAGAAAAGGAGCGAAAAGAAATATCACAAAATGTTAACACAGGGTAAGTACCATTTTTCCATTTCTTTCTACTTTTCTATAATGAGCAAATATTTTTCTCTAATAACAGCTTTTTTGAGATATAACTCACATACCAGACAATTCACTCACTAAAAGTGTACAACGCGATAGTTTTTAGTATATTCACAGATATGTGCAGCCAACACCACAGTCAATTTTAGCACATTTTCATCATACCAAAAAAAGAATGTCATACACTTAAGCTGTCACTCTCCAATCCCCACTTTCAGTCCTAAGCAGCCACAAATCTACTACCTCTCTATAGATCTGCTTGCTCTGGACTCCTATTCTGGAATCAGATAGTGTGTGGTCTTTTGTGACTGGCTTCTTTCATTTAGCATAATGTTTTTAAGGTACATCCATGTTGTGGCATGAATCAGCACTTCATTTCTTTTTATGGCTGAATAATATTCCATTGTATAGATGCATCTTATTTTGCTTATCCACTCATCAATTAAAAGACATCTGGGTTGTTTCTACCTTTTTGGCTATTACGAATAATGATACTATAACCATGCATATACAAGTTTTCGCATGGACATATGTTTTCATTTCTCTTGGGTATACACCTAGGAATAGAATTGCTTGGTTATATGGTAACTCTATGCTTAACCACTTGAGGAAATGTCAGACTGTTTTCCAAAGTGACTGCACAATGTTACATTCCCACCAGTAATGTATGAGAGTTCCAATTTCTCCACATTCTCCCCAACACTTGTTATTATCTGTCTTCTTGATTACAGCCATCCTAGTGGGCTCAAACTCATTGTGGTTTAGATTTTCATTTTCCCAATGGTTAATTACATTGACCATCTTCTCATGTGCTTATTGGCCATTTGTATATCTTTTTTGGGGAAAAGTCTATTCAAGTCCTTTGCCTACTTTTGATTTGGATTTTCTTTTTATTATTGAGTTGTATTTCTTCTTGCTTTGATGTTGTTATTTTCCACTCAATTTTTTTGTAGACATTCCTTTGATCTTTTGACAAATCAGTCATCCCAGGTCAACTTTTCACATGCTTTCCAGATATTTTGTTTGTTTGTTCGTTTGTTTGTTTGTGGTACGCAGGCCTCTAACTGTTGTGGCCTCTCCCGTTGCGGAGCACAGGCTCCGGACACGCAGGCTCAGCGGCCATGGCTCACAGGCCTAGCTGCTCCATGGCATGTGGGATCTTCCTGGACCGGGGCACGAACCCATGTCCCCTGCATCGGCAGGCAAACTCTCAACCACTGTGCCACCAGGGAAGCCCCAGATATTTTTCTTTAAAAATATCATTCTCCAGGCAGGAACTAATTATAGAAGATATTTGTTTGGTAATTGCCATTGTTTCGACACCCAGCATCTGGAACCCTTCCCCCATGCTTGTGAATTTACCACCTTATGAGTCATGATAAGAAGCAGAGCCCTCTCCCACTGTGGAGCCAAGAGGGTTAGATTTGTGTTTTTCCAGCCTCCCTTGTAGCAAGGACAGGAGCACATGGTTTGGACTCAGCCAATCAGATTCAACTGCCCCAGAGATGAGCCAGATGAAAGAGTAGGGTCAACAGAAAGAGCATTCCAGTGATGGCACAATCTGTGGTCATGATAGCCACTGTTGGGGGAGGGGGAGGGCAGCAGGAGAAGCAAAGCCAACAGTAACGAGTGCTCGAGCGCTCAGCATCCTGGGGTGGTGATGGTGGTGGGGTAAAAGGGACGCCAGGTGAAGCTTTGTGTTTCCCTTCAGATGTGACAATAGCATCTTCCCCAGCTTGGTTCTGGTCTGCAGTTTGGCTGTGAAACTGAGCACTGCTAATCTTCTCTGTTCTGGCCTATATTCTAAGCTCATAAGCCTATTTTTTGGTTTAAATGAGCAAAATGGCTTTCCACTGTTGCAACTAAGAAGTTGACTAGCCAAAGATGATGTTCTTCTTCCTGAGAAATGCCTTTTTTTTATAATTCACTGACAGGCAATAGGACATTCAGACTATAATGAGGTGACAACAGCCTGGGACTGGATGAAGAGTGAGAAGCTTAAACAGATGATGTGCCTCGACTGATCCCCAGCAAAATACTCTAGTTGTCAAAGCAACCCCTGCAGGCAACAAAGCATTCAACATAGACAAAACCAGGGTGAGAGAGATTTACTGTTTTACAGAATGAACACAGAGAAGCAAAAGAAAGTCTGGCTAAGGTGGTACAAAGTCCTGATTTATAAATTTAAAACACGACCTTGGGCTTCCCTGGTGGCGCAGTGGTTGAGAGTCCGCCCGCCGATGCAGGGGACACGGATTCGTGCCCCGGTCCAGGAAGATCCCACATGCCGCGGAGCGGCTAGGCCCGTGAGCCATGGCCGCTGAGCCTGCGTGTCCGGAGCCTGTGCTCTGCAATGGGAGAGCCCACAACAGTAAGAGGCCCACATATCAAAAAAAAAAAAAAAAAAACCCACGACCTTTACAGTACCAGGAAATAACCAACACCATGGCCCAGTTAACCAAATTCTGGTATCACCTGGGTGCATTAGAGGTAACACTCATTTCCATGACTCTCAGTGGGAGTCTGCTTTTTATACTGATTCTGGTAGCCAGCCTCCAAGACGGTCCCTAAAGACCCTAACCTCTCGATAGCCAAGCTCTTCTGTAGTCTCTTCTCAATTGAATCAGCTGGTCTGAGTGAGGAATAAAACACTGCAGAAGTGACAATGTGTGACATCCAAGACTAGGACATAAAAGGCACGGCAGCTTCCTCCTTGGCCTTTTGGATCATTCACTCTGAGAAGCCAGCCGCCATGTCAGGAGGACACTCAAGCAGCCTTGTGGAGAGGCCTATGTGGAGAGGAACTGAGGCTCCCATAAACAGCTGGTACCCGTTTCCCAGGCATGAGAGTGAGTCACCTTGCAAGTGGATCCTCCAGCATCAGACAAGCCTTCAGATGACTGTGGCCCTGGCTGATATGTGACTGCAGCCTCAGGAGAGCCCCTGAGCCAGAACTGCCCAGTCAACCTACTCTTCACTTCCTGATCCAGAGAAACCACAAGAGATACTAGATGATTATTGCTATTTTAACTTCTAAGGTTTGGGTGATTTGCTATGCAGCAACAGATAAGTAATACATCTACTAACAGTGCATACACTTCCTCTCTATTTTGAGAACCCAATAAATTCTATCATGTGGGCAATAGGGACACTCCAATAACCACTCCTGGAGCAATTTGCATATTTAAGAGCACTGTTTTTCCAGTGTTCTGTGGGGTATCCCTCCACAGAACTGGCATCTTCCTGCCCAATGTAAAATTTTTAAGATAAAATCTGACCTTTTCCCATATATGTGTTGCTGGAGATGTTCTGGGGGGTTTCTCTCATTTTAAAAGGGCTGGGTATGCAGACTACTTCCTGGTTATTGCTGGAGCTGAGGGATGCTATAAAAAGAGATAGCTACAGGGCGATAGAGTAAATGCCAAGTGTGAAGGCCACAGATTAACAGGTCAGGATCTCAGGCCTGCCCAGGACACAGGTGGACCCAGACATCCAGACAGCATCATGAATCTCTCTCTCAAGGGCCCTGGATCTGCTCCAATTCCTAAGACACAGCACTAATAAAACCCTTGCTTAGCCCTTTACTGCACACCATAAGCCTGTGTTGTCCAAGCTCTTAGATTCTTTACAGTGAAACAATTCCCCATCCCCAGCCTGAAGAAGCCTCTTTACCCAGAAAAAATATTTATAAAACTTCTAACCTCTGCCAACACTACGCTCAGAAAAATGTCAACAATGATTAAGCATGTCTTATTCTGTACTCAAGTAGTCGTGCAAATCGGCAGGCAAAACTGCAATTATCAAATCAATCAACAAATATGTGCTTTGTTTTCAGAAATGGACCAGTTTAGCAATGCTCTAGAACTGGCAAAGCATCCTCTTTTACCCATCAACCGCACCCCAGCCACCCCATACACACACCTAACACTGTGCGATCGTTTGCAAAATAAACAGGACAATTTTTTGCATCCAGTATGGAGATTCTAACAAGGACTGGGTGCGACAGTACCCTTTGGATATGCAACCATAATGTCGGATTTTGCCTGCTCCAGGACCCCCACCTGTCCCACCCCACTCACAGGTGCTCTCAAGATCCTTTCCTTCCAACACCAGCCGCTGTGAATGGGTGCAGCTGTCTCACCTCCTTCTCACTCTCGCCCCTTCTGGCATCTGGTCATCTTGCCCAGACTCAGGTCCTCAACACCTTTGCAAATAATTTTCTAAGCATCAGCTGGGGGTCTTAAGCATCAGCCATTTTCTTCCTGAGAAGGAAAAGACCCCCAAGCTTCTGAATTCTCCAAAGCTGCTAATGCTTCAACAAACGTCACCAAGATGTCTTCTGCAGTAAATTTGTCCAACGAGATCCTCTGAAAGTTAAACAGCAAGTTCACTTCAGCCAGGCCGACCCCGTGCACACTCACCCTGGCAGCTGCAATAACACAAGGACCATTCAGGGCCTGGGTCACAGCTCCACTCCCTAAACACAGTGTCTGCTCTCATCCCCAGGACTCTGACTCAGTAACTCCAGTCCTCCCATCTCCATCCAGAAGATGAGTCTAGGTCACCCCAGCAGATGCCAGTTCACAGAAGGCTGAGAAACCACTTCACTGGGAACCAATTCTCAGAACTCAACTTGCTAAACAAACCTTTCACCAAATGTATCTAATTTACTTATTGGAATGTTCAACGGGAATATTTATCATCACTCATGGGAATGTTAGATTTTGGTAGCTGATGGTGAAGACATAGAAAAGTATACGCCAACGGCAACAACCAAATAGCTTTTCTACTGGAATTTTTAGTTGTGACTGATAGTTCGGATGAGATGGTTCAGGTTAATGTCAACTTCCTTCAAACACTCTTGAATTTAAATTTGCATTCCCATCCATTAGATGGATCCATCTCCAGAACTGTTCGGAGCCTCAAGGCACCCAGAACACATGTCCTCACGCCTCATCTCTGTGGGGTCTGCCTCTTCAGCACCTGTGTCCCCTGGCTCTGTCATGGGGGGTCCTGGCAATAGCTGTCCAATACAGCTGGCTCTGGCTGGGGGGGCCCGTTGTTCCCCGTTGACAGGTGAGAATACTCCCAAGATGCTGGGCCGTAGCTGGGCCCTGCCCGCCAGCTGCGAGGGCTAATGGCTCACCCTTTTAGGGAAGCAGCACTGAAGGGTATGGCAGCCTACAAGTCCCCTCCCTTGCCACCTTCCACTGGAGAGGCTGGAACTGGTAAATACTTGCTTTCCCAGCTGCCCTTTCATCCAGGGGTGGCCATGAGACCCAGCCCTGCTGTCAGTAGATAGCCACACAAAGATCTGTTAAGGAGGTTGTGAATAGTGGTATGCGAGTGATGGTGGCAGTGAGAGTAATCCTCCCTGGATGCAGAAAGAAGCTGGGGTACGTTGTCTGCGGAGAATTCAAAACACTGATAGAACTGACTAAAACTCAATCTGCCTTTTCCTCTC
The DNA here is from genome assembly GCF_963455315.2 of Globicephala melas. Taxonomy (NCBI): domain Eukaryota; kingdom Metazoa; phylum Chordata; class Mammalia; order Artiodactyla; family Delphinidae; genus Globicephala; species Globicephala melas. The sequence goes on along the minus strand of NC_083317.1, from coordinate 73,391,761 downwards.
ACCAGGCACTGGAGATTCTGAACAACGTCAGTGATACGATACTCTCACAGCCGGGGCAGGTCGCCACCCTTGTTACCCCCACTTCCCCCTCCAACCTGGAAGGGCTCCTGAACTAGTAGACGAGATGAATCCATACACACATGAAGGGCAGAGTCTGTTCTAGAGGCTAAGATGGAAGTACACGTCAGGCTATGCAAATCACGTTCAGGGAGAATGTCCATCTCCCCTTCAGTCAGCCCCACGTCTTTATTAAAGCAGCCTCATTAGTGACTGCAGTGACCCGAGTCCTATTGCCATTTCCTGAGAGCATCCGTGCTTCAGACATTCAGGGCCTGGGGGAACTCACGTCCCCTCCTCCTGGCTCTGCTAATGAAGGAGCTAAGAGAAAGAACCTCTGCTTCAGGTCAGATGCTTGCTGGTGCCTGCCATGCCTTCATCCTCACCTCTTACCCAGGTGCTCTCCCTTCCCCTAGGCTCAGGACCAAGAAAGCTTCCAGGACCACTGTCCCTAGGCTCCCTCAGCAATCCCCAGCTGCACAGCTGATCTGACACCTCGAGGCAGGGAGGCCCAGTGGGACAAGTCCTAAACTAGGACTTGGGAGACCTGGGCTTTACTGACCTACTGTACTGGTCTACTGGTCAGCTGTGTAACCTTAGATAAGTTGCTCTCCCTTTCTGAGCCTCATTTCCCTGGCAGTAAAACCAGAGGGCCATACTGGATCATCTCTTGGAGGTTCTTTTCACTCTGATGTTCTCCCCGCATCCCTCCCCACCCTTTTCCTCTCTCTCATATATCTTTCTCTGTGTGTTTTACAAAGACCATAACATTGTATTGCTCTAAATTTTTAAACATGCTTTAAAATTCTGAGGAAATGATATATTAGTTATATACTTTCTAATGATTCCATTTCTCTTTACATAAGGCTTGTAAAGCTTATCTTCAGGGGCATGGAGGAGGATCTGTAACTTCCTAACCACTTCACTCTTAATCCATTTTGGATCTTAGTAGCTTTAGTTCATTTCATGAGCCAATGTGGATAATTAAGGCAGAAGTCGTGCTACCTCCTGGAGTTATTTTCAGTGACACAGCTGCTTATTTTGCCAAAAGAAATACTTGCCCAAACTGTTGGGCACCTAGCATGCACTTGAAGCAGATGCCAGTGCTGATGCCTCATGGTTGCTGAGTCAAGCCCTTGAGGCTTGTTTAGACACTGAGCACAGAGGGACACTGTACTGAGTACAGCAGCATCACTCCAGGGCAATCTGGTCCTCACCAGCTGCAGGAAGGACCCCACCCACGGGGGCAGAGTACACTTCAAGTACATCAGAGGCAGAACCCTGAGGGAAAAGGGGGGAAGATAAAGACCCAGCACCTATATTGAGAGAGCAGGACAGTCCCAGCCATCCAGAATGGTGTATGCTGCTTATTTGGAAAATGCATTATCTTTTCCAGGTACTAAAGTCCATCAGGGGACTTCATATACAGCAGTGCAGTGGCCTGAAGGGGGCATGATGGGGCACTTGACTTCCAGTCAAGGTAGTGATCTGAATTGACATGGCAAGTCACCTTCCTGCTCCAAACACATAGAAATGCTAGGTAAAACACTGAAAATTAAATTTCTTAACCTGAAATGAAGATCAGAAGCTAAATAAATCTGTGGATGCTTGAATGAATAGGAGATTCAGTGATGATCAGGGGTTGAACCCATCTTGCATATGCCTTAGAGGCTGAGTTGCTGTTGTGTGTATGTGTGTGTGTTTAACTTATCAAAAATTATATTGACTTGAATATGCAATCTTGTGTCTTTTTAAACTTAAATTAAGGTATAATTTACATGCAGTAAAATTCATCCTTTTAAATATATAGTACTATGGGTTTTGACAAATGCATTCAGTCATATAACTATTAAGCCAATTAAGGCATAGGACAGTTCCATCACCCCCAAACTCCCCTCTTCCCTTTGTAGTCAACCCCTTCCACCTCCTCCTGTCTCTGGCAACCACTGATATGTCTCTTTTCCAATACGTTTACATTTTCTAGAATTCCATATAAATGGAATCATACAGTCTTTAGAGGGGCTGTAATTTTAATTCTCACCTATGGAAGGATATAAAAGCTGCAGTCTTGCAGATAGCAGAGATATTGGAACTAAGCTCCTTAAATGAAACCAGGAGTTAAGAAAGGGTTTCTCTATTTGGGAACTGGGATTAGAAAAATTCTGCTTGCTGACCCAAATATTAGGCACAAAAGTGGGCCACGTAACTTGACCTGTGATGAAAATAGTAGCCATGAGATATCTAAACTTTTAGTCTGTGTGGCATAAATATATGGACAGGTATTCTCATACAATCAGCATGATATGAACATCTTGAGCCTAGAAACTCATATAAAAGCTGGTCCAGAAACTGTTTATCCTTTAGACACAGCAGAGGTAATCCCAATATCACACCACAGGAACATTTCCAAAATTGAAGCACATATAGGAACCCCACAGAAAACAATTCCTCACTGGCAAAATTACAAAGTTTGCAAGAAAGTCCATGAGCAATAATCAGCAAGTACATTAAACAAACACAAGTGAGAAACTAAAAATTATATAGAAGTCTGAAAGGGTCTTCAAAATAGGCTTGTTTGTATAATGCAAAGAAATTAAAAATGATTAGATTTATAAGGCAAAAAGCAGATTATTATAAAAGATAAATGGAAGGATTGGGAAAGGTACCAAATAGGAAATTACAGAATTGAACAATACAACAAATGATTTTTAAAGAATCAATAATCAGGTTAAACAATTACTAGATACAACTGAAGGAGGAATTAGTGAATAGGACAACAGAGCTAAGGAAATCATAGAGCTATAAAATATGAGAGAGGAATTAAGACATAGAGTAGAGATTGAGAAGCCACAGTATATATCTAATAGGAGTTCCAAAAGTAAAGAATACACAGAATGGAAAAGAGATGATATTTAAAGAAATAATAGCTGAGATTTCCCCAGAATTTAGGAGAGACATGTGCCCTTACATTGAATAAGAACACTAAACCCCAAGCAGGATAAATAAACATAAATGCACATCTACAAAGAAAAAAATCATAAAAGCTAGTTTAGCGAAAACATAGATACCTACAAAAGAATGGCTATTGGATAAGCAGCAGAGTTTCCATCATCATAGACAAAGTGCTAAGAAAACATATCTTCTAAGGGGATTCTAGTGTGGAAAATTTCCCTTTCCCCTCTCAGTGTATTTAGATTTAAGGGTATCAATGTACTTAAGGGTGTCACTTTACAGTGTAAACAAATTCTCGTTTATTTTAGCATGTCCCTTTGAGGAAATGACCAAAGAGAATCATTCCTGTGAGGGGTAGAATTTGGTGAAATGGAGCTTACTAAGTCCAGATACCTTGGGGCTGCGAATTGCTCCTAGAATTCTATGCCAAATTAAACTATCATTTAAGAATGAGGCAAAAGAAAGACTTTAAAACGATATACTGAAACAGTTTAAACCCAGAGATTCCTCCCTGAAGGAGCTAGAACTAGTAAACAATTTAATTCAGAAAAAAAGAAAAAGAAAATGAGCTCAGGAAAAAAAAATGGCCAAAAAAATTAATTTAAAAGGTAAGGATAAGCAAGAAATCATTAAGATCTATTGGGTTGGCTAAAAAGTTTGTTTGGTTAGTGAATATGTTGTTCAATAAAGTTCTTCATGAAAATGAAAAATACATCTTATTTTTACTTAAAACGGAAAAAACTTTTTGGCCGACCCAATAAATAAGTACTGAATCATCATCACCAGTTTGAGGAGGTTTAAAAACATGGGAGAATTAAAATGCTAGAAATAGTAACAGGAAGATGAGCGGGGAAAGATAAAATTATAGTGAATAAAATCCCTAACTTTATTCAGGAGGAGGATAACGATATTGATTAATCTCAGGCTTTGTTAGAAAAATATAAAGTGAAGTATGCATATTAAAAACTAGGAAAACACTAAAAGACCAGAAACAGAATGCATAACTACCAAATCATTAGAGGGCAAATGAGTGAAGAAAAATCAATCAATCTCACAGAAATCAGGAAAAAATTAAGGCAAAGAAATGATATATGGAAAACACAAAACAACATTATATATATAAGTCCAAATAATCACAGTAATCACACAAGTCAGAAAAGAGTTAATCTTGTCTATTAAAAGATAGACACTCAGACTACATTTTAAACATCCAAATAAACGCAGTTTATGAGAAATGCACCAAACATAATGACAAAGTTGGAAAATAATTCGACAGAAAAAGATATACCAGGTGAAACAGAAAACTCTGGTTACAAGTTATTGAAAAATCAACTTAAATTAGTTAACAATGAAGTAGATTTACTAGCTCAGATAAATAGAAACTCCAGAGGCAGGATCAGAGTAGGTGATTCAGCAACAATGTCAGGGATCCAGTATCTTCCCATCTCTGCTCTCTTCCATAGTATCAGCTTCATTCTAAGGCTGGCTTCCCTTTGGGAACAAAATGGCTGCAAGATTTCAAGCCTTCATCTCACATAACCCACCAAGAAAAGCCAACACAATTATAAAGAAGAAAAACACGAGGGTAAGGGACATGATTTAACCAACAGGCTATAAAGACATTATAAAGCTGTAATAATGAAAATAGGGTGGTATTTGTACAGCAATGAAAAATAGATCAAATTAACTGACAGGAGAGCCTAGAAACTACATCTATATGGTGTTGGGACAATGGCTTTCCATGTAAAAGAATGAAATTAGGTTTCTATCTCATAATATGTACCAAAATAAATTCTGGATAAATTAAGATCTAAATATTTAAAATATCACAAAAAAGTGACAGATTAGAAGTTATTTGAAATATAGCAAATAAAAGTAGTTTCCAGAGTATATAAAGACCTTCTACAACTCAATGAGAAAAAGACATTCAGCCCAATAGGAAGCAGGGTAAGAGATATGTAATCACAGAAGACGAAACTCAAAGAGCCAATGAACATCTGAAAAGATGCTCAACTTCCCAAGCACTCATGGAAAACAAATTAAAACATTATGATACCATTTCACTCCCTGTGCTTTGGAAAAAATTCAAAGGTCTCATACTAACCTTTCTGAGGATGTGAGGAAATAGGAACATACGCACTGCATGTCAAGGGATAAATGAGCATGGCCATTTGGAGGACAGCTTTGCAGTTTTAATTTAAATTGAAAAATACACATATTATATGATCTAGCAAATTCCCAAGGTATCGACCCTAGTGAATCTCTTCTATGTGAGCAAAGAGACAGCTCAGCACTGCTGTAATAATGAAAAAAAAGTAAACATCCTAAATTTCCATCAAGAAAATAATGACTAAATTAAAAGTGGTATATATGAGTTAGCAGCAGTTAAAATGAATGAACCAAATCTGTGTGTCTCAACACGAACAGATCCCCCAGACCCTACACTGTGTGCAGAAAGCAAAGGGGCAAAAAGATGTATAAAGTGGATATCATTTCTTTATATTATTATATAATATTTTTAAAATACAGAAGATAATACTTTACATCGCTTATGGGCACATACATATGTTATAAACATTTCTGAGGTGGACAAGAAGGAACATATCAAATTTACGACAATAATTTCCTCGGGAAGGGTAAGGAAGGAAATAGGATTGGATGATGATAAAAGTGAGAGTCCACTTCATCAGAGATTTTTCTTTGAAAGCTCCCTGTGGGAGTAGCCTGAGACTGGGGCTTCACATTTGACACTGCTTGGCTTCTGCTGCTTCTCTGACCTGCTTCTCCCACTCTTCCCAGTTTCTCCTGGGAGAACTTCCCTAATAAACCTCACGCACAGGAATCCTCAGCAGGGGTCTGCTTCTAGGGAGCCTGTCCTAGGACAGTGACAAATAGTCTCTTCCCCACACTTCAGCCTGTCCCTCTTTGGTAAACTGAAAAATAGCGCCCCCACCAAGATCCTAATCCTTGGAACCTGTGAATGTTACCTTATGTGGCAAAAAAAAAAAAAAAAAAAAAAGATTCTTTGAGATTGGGACTAAATTAAGGGTCATGAGAAGGGGAAACTCTCCAGGATTATCTAGATGGGTCCTAAATGCATTACATCTCTCCTTACAAGAGGGAGGCAGAGGGAATTTTGACCACACACATACAGAGGCAAAGGCCAGGTAAAGCCAGATCAGGGAGAGAGATTTGAAGATGCCAGCCTTGAAGACTGGAGCGATAGAGCCACAAACCAAGAAATGCTGGCAGCCAAGGAAGAGGCAAGGAACAGATTCTCCCCTAGAGCCTTCAGGGGGGAGCGTGGCCCTGCTGACGCCTTGATTTTGGCCTTGTGCTCCAGCACTGTGACTGGGTGTTTTAAGCCACACAGTTTATGGTTATTTGCTACAGAAGCCACAGGAGACGAATGCACCCTCCTACTAATCAAAACTCTACTTCCATCATGCTTACCACGTGCCAGGCCCTGTGCTAAACTTCTCACCCTAATTATCTAATTTAAGTCTCACAGTAACTCTCTGGGGTAGTTAATTTACAGACGAGAAAACTGAGGCTTGAAGAGGTGAACTGCAAGAGGTGACTCCTAAATCGTCATTCACTATAGGTACTGGGTCCCGCCTTTCAAGTTGAGGTGGCCCAGCAGGGATGGTATTAACCAGGGAAGGAAAAGGAGGCATTTCCACCCCCTGCTCTGTGTCTGGGCCACTGTAAAAAGTGTCAGCAGCCTGGATTCAGACATCTTTCCACCCACCAGTCCCCGCCCCCCATTACAAGGAAAGGCTGCCCAGGGCGTGGCCGGTAGGCAAAACTTTCCGCCGGCACTGAGCAGGGCAGATAGACAGACAGCCGAGCAGATGAGGGAGACAGGTGCTGACTGTGTTGAGGGCCTGCTCTGGAAAACGAAAGTCCCCATCCCAGCCCCAGTGTTTCAAAGTCACCAGGCACAGGAATCTTCTCGCCAGAGTGGTTCATTCCAATAAAGAAAAGAAAAGAAAAGAAACACCCCATACCATTCCTCATCTGACGGCTGCATTCAACAAAGGAAAATTAAGTTCTTAAGGAAACAGGTGCTGTTTGGCTGGAAGGATGCCAAGTGGGTCCCAGAACCCCTGTCCGTCCTCAGGACCCAATTAGCCTCCCTTTGGGGCACCTGGCTCATTGGTGATCTCTCCTCTGGCTGGGAAAGAGGACCCTGTGCTTTGACCCCCTCCGCCTGCCTGCCAGGGCCCCTCTCTGGGAAATGTTATGTCTGCCACCACTTACGCCCCTGCCTCAGCTCACAGGGCCGCTGCTCAGCCATGACCTAGGCCACGCTGCCATGGCGGGTCCTCCTAACACTCACCTAGCCTTGACTGTGGTCTCCAGATACAACCTCCGTATTCACTGGGCACAACACAACCAGAGAAAACTCAGACACAGACTCCACCTTGAAAGAATTCGAGATTAGTGAGGGAGATAAACTTGCACACAGAAACCTTTAATAGAGGCCAGAACGTGATAAGGGCTATAATGAAGCTAAAGCTATCATTTATCATTGGAGCGTTTTCTCTGTATTGGGCATGGCTAATCCCATTTCCCACACGGTCGCATCAACTCTTTGTGGGTCCTTTACCCCCAAGGGGCCTGTCCCCCCCCCTTTCTGCCCTGAAGCAGGTGGAGGCTGGGAGGCTCAGGTCTTCACCTGAGAAGTCTGGCTCAAACGCTCAGCAGTTCTGGAGTTCACTGGGAGCCAGAGGATGGTGCCCACCTGTTCTTATTCCTTAGGGTTGATGCAGAACCTGTGTTCCTCCTCGCTTTCCCTCTTCTCCACACCATGGGGACCTGCTTTGTTCTGCAGCTGTCCCACGAGCCCTGCCCAGAAAGTCCCAGTTGTCTTGGATCCTTACTTTCCTTTGAGCTAAACAGATCTCTGTCTTGCTAATATTGACTGCCTTTCAAAGCCGAATTATGATGCTAAATTATCACTCTTTTTAAGAAGCAAGATGGGGGAAGAGGAATTGGAGGAAGGGGGATGGACATGGGATGGAGAGGACCAAGAGTCTCTTATTGTCCCTTGCTGCAGAGATTAAGCAACTGAAGGGGGCATTCTGGGGAAACTGGGTCTAAGAATGGTCCGATAACCTGCCCAAAGCCACATACCTTATTAGTGGTGGAGCTGGGACCCCACTGTTGACTTTATCATAAAGTGGGTGAGGATGAGAAGGGGGGTGTGGGCACATCAACCAGGCTGGGCAGAGCCTGCCCCAAGCTGTTCACAGTCCCCCCCCTCCCTGCCCCATGCAGGACTCCAGGGAGAGCCTAGAATCACACCTCCAGGGAAGTCTGGCAGGAACTCTAAAGGCTGGGCAGGGAGGGCTGCGGAGCTGCCTCAGGACCCACTCGCCCTCGGCTTCTGCCATGCATTTCGGCATAACGCACACTTGCCGGTTCTGCGCGGGCAGGCTGGGTACCGGGCCCTGAGAAGGACAGATAGATCGGGCATGTCCCTGACCTCTAGGAGTTCACAGCCTCCTGAGGGAGACTTACTGCGGCTCTGGAAGCCACACCACCCAGAACGCCTGCAGTAAGACAGTGGCGTCAATTATCAAGTCACTGTGTCTGCGCTGGGCCGTAGCTGGCATTCCGCACTCACGCTTGGCTTTGCCGGCTGGCGCTGTGTTAGCTCTGCCCATAGGGAGCGCAAGAGGGCGCCTACGGGCTGGAGGCGGGAGAGCCGGCTGGCTCTTTCCTGTTTGTTCCCCGTCTGCTTCCTGCGGGCTTCCTGTTTCCGTGAGCACCGTCGCACCACTATTCTTCCCTAGGCCCCAGGCAAGGCCAGACTGGAGCAGCAGCTGACTCCAGTTTGCAGCTTTTCCAGATCCTGCAGAACCCATTTTACCCCACCCTGCCCCCCAAGAGACACTGTCAACAGCCGGCTGGCGCCCCTGCTGGGAGGTCTGGTCCCAGGCACATGGCCCTCCCTCCTCCCAAGTCTGAGTTCCAGCTCTGCGGGGCTCCTCCTCTGTGCTTCTAAATGTTCCCTTTGCTCCCTCAGCCAGGGGAACGGTGGCTGCTTCCCGAAGCTGTCCCAGCTTAGGGGCCTCCTTTTGCCCTTCAGTTTATCTAGTTAATGACTTTATACCCAACAGTTCGTTCTATTAAGTTCTCTCTCTTCTTACTGGACACTGCTACAATATCTTTAGTGGATTCCTATTGTTTTGATCTCTCACAGTATCCCTCTGACCTGCCTCTGATAGCAATACCCCTCGTTTACAGAACTGCTCCTCCCACATGACTGCTCCCTAGGATCCTATGTGACTGCTGCCCTAACCTGGCCTGGATATGGTGTTGGTCCCAGAGGTGGGCATGTGGCCTAAGACAGCCAATTAGAGCCTCCCCTGGGACTTGTATACACTGAGGTCTCTTTATTCTAGGGCCATTAACTGGGATGGTTTTAGCTGGGTTGTCTGCAGCCATGCCTCTCCTCTTCCCCCACCCCCATGTCAAATATTTCTATTTGTAGTAGGAAAAAATGAAGGCAACTCACAAAGAGAGAAAAGTGATTGAGCATGGTGAAAGACAGCTGACATCACTAAACTCTCAATCCAAACACCCCATGCCCACTCCACCCCTGTCTTTCCCAGTTTCCTGAACCCAAAGTTCCCCTTTGTGTTTAAGCAAGTGTGAGTTGGGTTTCTGTCACATTCCACCAAAAGAGCCCTGACTAATATGGCTGAGACAAATCTCCTCAGAAATGAGTTGTCTAGAATCAAGGTGAGTCAGGACCTCATCTAGTCAGATTCCTCACCAGGTGCGGCACCCGTATGCAACGTCTCCACCACACAGCAGTCCTGGAGACACCGGAAGACAGCTTGTGTGTTCCTCTGGACAGAAGCAGAGAAGCTCTGGAGGATAAAACTAACCAGAGCACAAAAGGAGCTAATGGAGAGCCTGTGTATGAAAGTGCCTAGATGTTCAATCAGCCAGGGCTGAGCCAGGACCAAGTTGAAGAAGCAAAATCTATGTGGGAACCAAGTAACAAAAGAGTCAAGAGTATGGCCCAGCTTCCATCCCAGAGTCCTGAGCGTAATTCTGCCCTATACAATTTTTCTCCCTCCCATTTGTGTGGAAAAATATGTAGACACTATGCGTGATATAATTATAGGATCGTATTAGTATTCATTCTTTCCCTAGTCAGGCTCCTTTTGGAAATGGTGGTCTTCAAAGCTGGCTGAGATAAAAGCAATTCTAATCCAGACTACCTTTCCCCTTCCTGCAGGACCAGGGTCACAGGGACCTTAGAGACCATTTAGTCCACACACACCAGATAAAGAAACGGGGGCTCCTGGCTGAATCACGTAGCTGGTGACCCTCTAGGTCAGGAGCAGAGCCCAGGTCTCCTTTCTGAATGTCAGGGGTCTGACTGAACAGAAACCTCACAGAACTCAGAGGCCTTACAGCCGCTCTCTGACAGGGTTTCCTGCAAGGCCCTTACAGGAGGGACAAGGCAGCTGAGGGCCCCGGGGTCAATAGGCCTGCAGGGCCACCCTCTCCAGCTGTGGTCATTTGTATGGGATTTCCCAAGAGTAGGAGCTTCCTCCAGCTATATTTGCAAGTTTCTTCTCTGAACTAGAAACTCGAACAAAAACACAATTAAATGGCACGAATTTGCCAACCCCAGCCCAAACCCAGCAGGCTGTGTGATGATGAAAAAGCACCCTGGGCCAGCAGCCAAAGCTAGGGCTCCAGGTGGACAATTGGGGGTAAGTCACATAGCTTCTCTGGGCTTTTGCTTCCCCATTTGAAACACGGAGGGAAACGGCATACCTCCTTCCCTTCCTGCTTCCATGGGCCACTCTTTCCAACTGCCTCATCCTCAGGCACTGCCCTGACCCTGCAGCCCCTCAGTCAGTGCCCCCTTCCCCCAGGCAATAGTGGAACAGTGCCCATCGCAGGGTACAGAGTTTCCAGAAATGCTGAGGAGGGGGCTTGCCAGGCCTGAGATTCACTTGCGAGACCTGTGGGCAGCGATCACACACATTTACTCCTGTCTTCTGAATCACAGAAGCTGCAGCTCTTGGGTTTGCCCTGTCAGCCCGGCATCTGCAATCACCTGCTGACTGTGCATAGGAGTCAGGAAACCAGGGTGATCTCCAGGGGCTTGAGAAGCAGAGACTTTCATTCCTGCTCTGCTGTGAATTCCCTCCATGGCTTGACTCCCCTTTTTCCTGTGTCTTAGTTTCAAACCTGAGAATCACAGAAACCCAACAGGTCAGAGCCAGGAGGAGAGCTCACAGATTTTAGCCTCCTTGCTCCCAATTCATCTCATAGGTGAGGATCTGGAAGCCAGAGGGGAGAGGGGGCTTTTCGCAAAAATACGTACCTAGAAACTGCGAATTTAGTTCATCAATCTATGAAAAATATTTCTCACACAACTTGTCATACCGGACCTCACTGTTAAATCTATCAACCCAGTCAGACTTACTTTCTATCAGAAAAGTAATGGGCATTTCAAGGAATACCATACAATCTACTGGAAAATAAATTTTGGAATAAATCTCATAAGATAGTGTTCTAAAAAGAGGTCAAGATTTACATGATTTTGACCCAATATAATTATTTAATCTATTTTACAAGTTATAAAAACAAAATCATAGCTTAATATGTGGTTACTGGTTACTTAATTTGTAAAGTTTATAAATAAGGTTGTAATGGGAAGACAAAATTGTAAGTTTTTTAGTAAGTTAGGAGTTTGATAGAAAAGCATCCTTTTTTCTTTGAACTCTGGTGTTGGTTTTGGGAATAAGTTAAAGAAATAATTCCATTCATTTCATTGGACATTGTGATCAAATTGTTCTATGTATTTAATGAAAGAGAAAAGATGAACTCCACTAAAAAATAATTGGCCCATAGCCAGCATACTTTAAATGAGAGGTAGAAAATATGAACATTTTACAAGATGAAATAAGATAAAGATTGTCTGCACCTGGAATAAATAATTTATGATGTGATTTGATAAAAAATAACTTTAAACTACTTTATTAAATAATGCACACAAATATGAAAGACATCACATAAAATTTTATTTATTTTTTTTTCAGTGTATCTTGAAAAATGTGACCGTCCTGGAAACATTAGACTTACATTTGGAGGATAGAAGAGTTAAAGTTCTTAAACAAAAATGGTTATACTTCCACCACTGCACTCGTCTGTGCATCTGGATTCAGAATATCCCAGACTGAGCCCCAATTCCCATTTTTAATGCCAGGCTTTACCCTTTAACAGAAATGTGTGTAGGACCTTGAAAGGCTTTGTGCCCTGAGGGTTTGGGGTGGCTTGATTAATCGTTAAAAGAGGCTTCCATTTTGTTTATAGCCTGGGAAGTTTCACATCCCTCAGAGGATGAGGGCTTTCTTATGGTAGGGGAAGGGTTAGCATGAAGCCAGGTGCCTCCCAGGGAGATTAGCTTTGGGAAAGAGTATCGTGGGAAGCTGAGCATCTGGACATCGAGTCCTTTCAAACCTACAATGGCAGGTCTAGACTCTGTGGCTGCTTCTCCTACCTGTAGGGGTTTGCATCCCCTTTGAACGCCACTGCGTTAGGGCATGGGCATCCAAGATACCATCTAAGGTTCCCATGGAGCAGCCCTACCCATGCTCTAGGTCCAGCTGCCCTTGCTGCCCCTCACTTGCTCACACCCTGGTTTCTACCTTTCTGCCTCCAACCTTTGCTCCAGGCTGGAGGAAGCTGACAGGTGTCCAAGGTCACACAGGCTGGAAATAACCTCCCTGGACTCAAGTGTTTTGGTGGGAAGGGCTGCTGGAGAGCAGCAATCAGTTCCCATCTTCAGGACCTGCCCTCGGGAGGGACGTTGGGTAAGAATTCCCCTTTCTCAGCTCCACTGGATTCCCTGGACATTCTTTCATTACAATCTCTATTCCTCGGAAGAAAAAAAAGGAGTGCTTTATTCCCAGGGCAGTGGAAAATCCACATTGTTTGGCTTTTCTGCTTCCGTGGCAGAATCTTGGAGTGTGCCAGGCTACGCTGCATGACAACGGCTGTGTGGCTCAGGGGAAGTGCCAAGACACTGAGGTCAGCACAGCTGGACTCCAGCCTTGGCTCTGCCGCTCATCAGTTGTGTGACTTGGAGCAAGTCACGTAGCCTCTCTGAGCCCTAATTTCCTTTTGTCTAAAATATGGATGTTGATATCTAATGTACAGAGTTTGGGGAGGATTAATGGGAGTACACAGCTAAAGTACCTAACACTGCCTGCAGACAGGAGGTGCCCTGTGACCTCCAGTCCATCCTGCTGTCCCCTGCTCTTCAGCTCAGGGTCAGCATGCTCCCTGCTGCCTTTTCTGGGACAAGTCCAGGAGGCTGCTACTCTATTTCCCTACCTCTAACCCTCAAATCCCAGAAGACAGGCTCGGTTTCCCTGGGCTCCCCATTCCTCAAGCAGCCCTGCCCTGGCTCCTGCCCCCACCCCCAAAGCCCTCCTCAGATTTCACAGTCAGTGCCCTTCCCCTCTGAGCCTGGACCACCGGGTGTCACACACACACATATGCACGCATGCACACCCCGCCCCCTCCGAGGCTGCCTCCTTTTGGGGCTGAAACCAAACCCAGAGAGAAATGCAAAGTACAAAGGAAAAGACTAGAGTACGTTTTTCACATTCTTCCAGGATCCATGAACTGCAGGGTAATTACACAGATGTGAAATGAATATGGGCTCTTCTTAATCCTAGGTCTACTTAATTGCCTCAGTTGGGAGAGCCATTAATAAATGATTAATGGAGGGCTTCCCTGGTGGCGCAGTGGTTGAGAGTCCGCCTGCCGATGCAGGGGACACAGGTTCGTGCCCCGGTCCGGGAAGATCCCACATGCCGCGGAGCGGCTGGGCCCGTGAGCCATGGCCGCTAAGTCTGCGCGGCCTGTGCTTCGCAACAGGAGAGGCCACAACAGTGAGAGGCCTGCATACCGCAAAAAATAATAATAATAATAATAATAAATGATTAATGGAAATAGCTTCTGTAAAAATTGAATTATCTCAGATGTGTTGCAACCTGCTGTCCAGATACTCTTTAGAGAGTTTAGAACTATTAATGTCTTCAAGTTGACTGTCTTCTTTTACACAGAAGATAATGCCCCAGGCAGAGGGACTGTCTCCCCAGAGTCAAGCATTTGGCTCATTGTGAGAGGGAGAAACTAAGATCAAGGTTAAACAACTAGTTCAAAGTGCCAGAAGCAGCCCGTGTGTAAACCAGGATGGGGGCACGAGGGCCAGGGCTTCCCTACCAGTAAGAGCCAGGCTGGTGCCCTATCACCCTAAACACCTCCCCCACTGCCACGGAGACTTAATGGAAGCCAACGAAATGCCAGACAAGTAGGGGGAAAGGACAGGAAGTATACGTGCTCAACTGCAGCAGGCGTTAACTTCAGGTGAGATCATAGAGCGACCTTATTTCTGTTTTACTGTGCTACTTTTCTGCGTTGAGACTGTCTAGTTTTGTTTTTTGTCTTTTTTTTTTTTTTGCGGTACGCGGGCCTCTCACTGTCGTGGCCTCTCCCATTGCGGAGCACAGGCTCCAGACGCGCAGGCTCAGTGGCCATGGCTCACGGGCCCAGCCGCTCCGCGGCATGTGGGATCTTCCCGGACCGGGGCACGAACCCGTGTTCCCTGCATCGGCAGGCGGACTCTCAACCACTGCGCCACCAGGGAAGCCGAAGACCACAGATTTTATAGATTAGATGTGTATTCAGCCCACATTTTGGAAACTGTATTATACTGATGACATAGAATTGGATTTTTTACATTGTTTTTAAACTACCAATAAAATGATATTATACTATATATAACACCCTGCAACTTCTATCCTTCTAGAGCTATCTGTGTTGAAATAAACATAGTCGTTTCATTCACTTAACTGCTCTACAATAATCCATGTAATATGTTACAATATCTTTCTCCAGTCCTTCACTGATGGACTTCGGGATTTTTTTCTAATTTTTACTATAAGAAATGATACAATGAACATCACTGGGCATGATTTCCTGTACACATAAGCAAGAATTTAACTAGAACAGTGGTTCTCAAAGTGTGGTTCCAGGACCGGTACCATCAGCATCGCCTAAGAACTTAGTAGAAATGCAAATTCTCAGGTGCCACCCCAGACTGAACCAGAAACCGCGGCATGGGGCTGGGTGATCTGTTTTAGCAAATCTTCCAGGTGGTTTGATGCAAGCTACAGTTTGAGAAACACTGCTCTAGACTAGAACATGTCTCTAGAAATGGATCTCTGGGTGCCTGGGTCTGCACATTTTAAGGTCCACCATACAACCCCAAAGAGCTCTCAAAGCAGTTTACCGACATATCTCCCAGCAGTGGCCTATGAGACCTCCCCACCTCTTCACCTGTACTGGCACTGTAAGACCATTTCCTTTTTGCTGAGCTGATGAATGGAAATGGTATCTCATTTTCAATTAAATTTGCATTTTCATGATTATTAAAGAGGTTTTTATCTACTTACTGTCTGCTTAGATTTCTTCTTCTTTCATTAATTTTATAATATGAAAATCACAGATTTAAAAACACAAACTTCAAGCTGAACCCGCTTGCTTCATCATTATGTTTATGAAATGGAAACCTAGACCAGAGTGTCAGTGTGTCCAGCTGTTCAGACACCTCCCTGGTCAGTGCCCTGCATCTTTGGCTTAGATCTCAGTCCCCAGGCCTCTCCCAGGACCAGCTTCTGGGTTGAGGCTCACACTCTTCTGCTATAACCACAGCTGTCACATCCTGAGCCCATCTGCCTGGGAACAATCCTCGCCTAAGAGTTAACGACAGGGAAAGCTCCTCTCCCCAGCCCAGCCCACCCCCGTGTGGCAGTAGGCCTAATTCAAGAGATCAAGGACAAAGGACCCTTAACAGGTCCAAAGTTTCAATCATGTATTCATCAGCCAGAAAAATATGTATTGCGTCAGCCGTGTGCCAGACACTGGGCTTGGCACGAGGGTGAGTGAGAACCATCAATTGACCTGCCCTCAGGGAGCAGACAGCTCCTTGGAAGAGAGACATTAAATGAACAGTTGCACAAATTAATGTAAACTGAAACTATCGCAAGTGCCAAGAAGGAGAGGTTGATGGTATGATGAGAATTGGTCAGGAGATCAGAGAAGGCTTCCCAAGGATACAATGACTCAGCTGAGAACGGGAAGAATTAGAGGAATTCTTTCTAGGACCACCCAGAATCCCCAGATCCTCAAAGCCCACCCCAGCCTTTCATGCACAGCTCTGATCCGGTGAAAGCTGAGAGAATGGGGCTGCTGGAACTGGGACCCCAGACGTGAGCCCAGGCCCACTCGAGTATCTTGGCTGGACATCCACACCCTGGCCTCCTAAGCCAAGAGTCCCATGGGGTCTTGTGTCTGCCTCAGCAAAAGGGCAAAGACAGTATTTCATCAGCCACCATCAAAAATCGGTGAACCCCGGAAAGATACTACTGCCCAGAGACTGGAGAACCCAGAGACAGCCCAGAGAACGCAGGTGGAAGATTGGCTGTTAGCTGGGTTTTTAGGCAGACACAGTCTAATTTGTGCTGTGAAGAAAGGAGGGAGGAATTAGTTTTCCACTAACACTGACCCTCCCACTTTTCAGGCTAGAGATCTCCTCCCCCATGAGTTTATTGTAATGCCTCTCTTCACAGTTTACAGTGATGCTGACAGGCTGATTCACTGCTGCCTGGGGGTCAGCAGAGGAGAGAAGTCGTCATCCCCGTCTCTCTCTCAGTTTCTCAAGGATCGTTATATAACATCTTTTCCTCCCCCTCCCCCTGTGAAATAGTGAAATGAGCATCTACCGCTTTGATTCCTAAACAGCACAGAGAACCAGCTCACTTCAGGGTCTAGAGTTCACTTCACAATGATCTTATTTAAAGCAACTTATTTTTTAAATGCCCACATTCTGCCCCTTGTGATGCAGAAGATTACACCTTCCTTTGGCTTTGGATAGACAGTGTTTGGGGTATGTTAACCTGACTGGTGAAGCCAAGAGAATCCCTAGGGGGAAGCCAGAGCTGCAAGATGGCTGAAGGGGATGCCTGGAGGGTGGGGCGCCTCGGAGGGGTGGGGAGGGAGTCAGCGGGTGGCAGGCCTACTGGCTGGATGAGCTGGGAAGGGGCAGGGCCTTCTAATCTCTGTCACAGCACGACTGGCTTGGACGGGGACCAAAGGCAGGAGTGGGAAAGCGGTTGCCTCGCTGTAGATGAGCACCAGACTGGCTCTGTGCTTAGGGGCATTTCTTGCTGCATCTGTTCATTGAACCAAAACGTCCTAATCACAATGGCCACGCAAGCTTGTTGACATATTGGGATTCTGCATTCATGCAAGTCAGGCTTCGGCCTTCCATCCACCATCTGTGCCGGGTATTAATTATAACAGTGGGTGAGGAGAGACTGTTTAATCGTCTGGGGGAGGGGTGGGGCTTATTTTTCAAAGGGATAGGGTTGCAGGTTGAGCTAGTTTGCTTTTCAGAGTTCCAAATGGGCATTTGCGGTGCACCACTGTGCCCAGTGCCTTCTGCTGGCTTCCTGAGCACTGCTGAACACTAAGGTGTGTGTGCAGGTGTGTGTGATCACGTACATGGGACCTGCACGTGCATGAGTGCTTGTGTGCTCGTGTGTGCGGTGCATTTGCACGTCTGCGTCAGGTCCCAGCACCAGAGCGGCCACGCCCTCAGCCGATGCACTTGGCGGCCAAACAGGTTCCAGCTGCTCTTTGTTGCACTTAAAACACCAGAGAAGCTGCACTGCTCGCATGGATCACTTGAGACTGCAAGAGAGAAAGACTTGGTATTTGCGCTGACGTCCTTGTGGTGGTTAATACTAGGACTCTGTGATTTGCCTCGTGAGAACCTAATCCGGAGGCTAGGAATACTTCATTGCGATTGTCGCCAGCTCCTCCGCGAAGGGCTCAGGTCACTCTTCCCCGGTGAGTTATTTCGTTATTTGTCTCATTCTGAGCCGCAGCTCAGGATCATGGAAGGCGGGGCGACTCCCTGGAGGAGGATTTTACATGAAACGTGATGAAATGGAGCCGCCCTCACCCCGGAACTGTACAGGACACCGGGGCCCTAAAGGCAGGAGCCCAGGCCTGGTCACTGTGAACTCTGGGGTCTGGGCCCTGACCCACCATGTGATTGAAAACTTAACCCCATGTCCACCCCTCCCAGCCTGTCTTGGGAACTGTTTTCTCATTTGCAAGATGAAGGGGTTGACTTGTGTCCTTTCTAAGGTCCCTCTACCTACCAGGCTCTAGGGCTGGTCCACAAAATGGAAGTAGTCTGCTTTTTTTGGTGGGAATCACAGACTCCTAAAACTGTTAGAGCTGGAAAGGACCTTAGCCCAACTCCTAGCCCAACCCCACAATTCCTGGAAGTCAGCAACTTGTCAGAGCAAATCAAGGCAGAGTAGACAGAATTACCTACTTTGGGATAGACTAGGACCATCCTGGCCCCTTGATGCTCTCTTGAATGCATTTCTTTTTCCGAGAGGTGACAGCTCACATCCCCTCAGCTTTGGTCAGGTCTCGGCTAAGGCCTCAGCCCTTTCCCAGACTCCCATTCCCTCTTTGAGTCCCCTCCCCCCAGCACCAGGTGTACTTTCTTATCATAGCATCTGAAATCCTGGGGGGTCTTGTTTCACCAAGTGTGGTCCTCAGCCGTAGCAGTATCACCTGGGAGCCTGATGGAAAGGCAGACCATCAGGCCCAATTTGGATCTTTTAACTAGATCCCCAGGTGATTCACTGGCACGTTAAGCTTGAGAGCTGCTGTCTTAGGGACGTCTAATCCGTTCTGTGTCTATTCTATTCACTGGTCTGTCTCCCCAAATAGTGAATAATTTAAGGATAGGGTCCGTGGCTCCTTCATTTTTGCATCCTGGGGCTAAGAACGCTCCCTGATGCAAAATAGGTTTTCAACAGTATTGAAGAAATAAATGATTGAAGTGAGCCTGTGCAGGCTTTTTGAAGGCAGTGAACTTGGCACCGAATCTGAAAGGGAAGACCTGGCACGGATGGACATAAAAAAGTGGGGATCTGGGAACTAGGCCCCCTGCCCAGAGACAGGGGTTTAAGGATTGGCCTGGTTGGAAGGGAGGGTACGGCATGAAAAAGCATGAGAGGAGGTGGAAAGTGTGGGGGAAGGATGTCAAGGAGTTGAAAGACAGACAGCTAGATCAGGATGTTTGGGACAGATCTATCTACCCATCTCACATCTACCTCCTCCAATCTCATTTCCTATTGTTCAATTAACTTTCAACCCAGATGAGCATAATGGTTAGAAATGAGGCCGTGGGCCAGAGAGACTGGGTTCAAAGCCTAGATTCACCACAAAAAGAACGCTGTGTAATCTTAGGCAAATCACTGAATCTCTCTATGCATCAGTTTTCTCATCTGTCAAATGGGGACCACATTCAATTAAAAAAACAAGTTAAAAAAAATTTTTTTTAACAAAACAAAATGAGGATCACAGAAGTCCCTTCCTCAAAGCGTCCCCGTGAAGATCGAATGAGATGATACGATGCATTGGCACAGTGCCTGGCATGAAGAAAAGGCTCGATGGAGATGAGATGATTCTAAGTAAAAGAATAAACTCTAAGCACCAGCTTGCTTGTCCAGCTTGAGAGTTTGGTACCAAGCTCTCTAAACCTGCAGGCTCTAAACCTTGCTCTTGCAACAAAGGCTACCATCTTCCCTCCCACTGGCCCTCTAGGCCACTCAAACGCTCTTCTTTCCCTGAGAGCCTCAGATTTGTATTTCTCAGGAGGGTTTTTCCTCTAGGCTCCAGGAGTCCTCACTTCCCAGAGGAGAAGACTGTACTATCCACTCACCTCTTTTGATTGTAGGGCAGGAGTGATTTTTGACGGAGGGGCAGTTTATGGCATGGCTTTGCCCAGGCCACAAAGCCCAGTCGATGGCTCCCAGCCCCTGCCACCCAAATGCATTGCCTTTATATTGGCAACTGACAAGAAGTCTGGAACACGTTTGATTCACTGGAGTAGGGAAAGCCTGGCAGCACCAGAGAGGGGTTTTCCTAGCTGCCTCCCATTATGTCCAACATTCTGAAGCAGGGCCATCCACCTACAGTCCTGCAGCTGGTACACACTGGAGTCTGTGTGAGTGGCACCCTCCCACCCAGAGTTGAGCAGTGCACAACCTGAGCAGCTGTACACAGTGTTCCGCTCCCCGAGCCCCATGGCAATTCATATCGTGTTCTTTGTGAATAATTTAAGAGCCTTAGGAACAGCTGTGCAAGTGTTGGGCATGGGCAGTTCAAAGTGGTCCCAGATCTGTTCTTTTGAAACAGTCCCTGCCATTTTAAGTGATATTCTGGGAAAAAGCATATCGATCTCCATCCCAGGCACCTAGGAGAGGGGAGAGCTGGGGTAAAGGACACAGCACGAGACGTTCTAAACTATGCCCTCAGCTTGTTCCTTTCTGGGGCCCTGCCCCTGGGCTTCAGATTGCAGGTGGGTCTGCCATCAGCCGAGCACATGGGTTACATTCTCTGAGATGCTTTGTTCGGAGGTGTGAGCATGAGGGCTGAGAAGAAAGCCCAATGCTGAAGACAGCTGCAAACCATTCCATCAGCACCAACCAATGGCTTTGGTACCATTTGTCCCAAATAACCTGACAAATGTGCCCTGCGCCTTCCCAGAGTCTTCTGCAAGATAATGGCCTCCCCACTCTCCTTGTCTAATGAGGCTCTTCTCACAGTTGAATCTGTATGGCGATGGAGAAATGGTGGCCCATTTATTCTTAATGTTACTGAAAAATACCAGTAATTATACAATGACTGCAGAAAAAATCACATCTAAGTAAATGAAGAGAGGAATGATTTTTATTACATTTCCCCAGTGAATATGTAATTACTGGCTATAGAAGTACCTTCCCGACTCACAAAATGACCACCTTTTGTCCTTGTGAAAAGAGATGAGATGTGTGCTCATTTGTGCAGGCCAGGTAGCCTGAGATATTTGGGATAAACTACCCTCCTTATTCCTCCCAAATTACACTGCTCCAGCCTGAGTCAGCTGGTAGGATGAGCCCCGTCCCCTTATGCCTGGAGACTTGCACCTGGGGATGAGAGGTGGGGGCAGGGAAGAGTCTAGGTATAAGGGTCACCTCTGTACCTCTGCACACACACCCACCCATCTTGGGGAGAAGCCTCCCATCCTTCCAGGCCAGAGCCAACGCTACCTCCTCTATGGAGCCTTCCTGATGGCCCAAACTGTGCTCTGATTCGTTTCTAAAAGGAAGGAGAGGGATCCAGTGTGTCAGGAACTGCTGTTTGCCTCTTCCTCCTGGGCAGACAGCTGGAGTACTCCCCTTTGTAATAATCAGGTGTGGCCTGGTAACCGAGTCCTGGCCAGTGGAATGAGGGAGGAAGAGGTGAGAGCCACCGCCACGCCTGACACATACCGATGTCCCGTGTGCGGTATTTGCTCTCGTCCCCTCCCCGCTCAGGGCCTCTGAGCAGTGAGGAGAGGAGGACACTGGGACCCTGAATGAGTGTGTGGAACCGAGGGCCCCACCCCGCCTTAGACTGTGCCATAAGTTACAATTTTGTTCCGTAAGAAATAAATTTGTATCGTGTTAAAGCCACTGAATTTGGGGGTAGGTCACTTGTTACAGCAGCGAGGCTCTCCTAACTGATAAAAGCAGAGATCTGAGGCCCCTGGTAAGTCCAGTTCCCCACGGAGGCTGCCTCTCTGAGGTCCAGCTGTAGCTGAAACCAGTGAGTTACCAAAAACCCTCTTCCTAATTTCCCACTTGTGATACCTCTTTCTTCAATTTCTCCCAGCCTGGAGCCCTCTACCTGCTCCTCACTGGGTCCGGACTCCCTCACACTCAGGTCTTGGTGACTCCATGGCCCCAGGTAAGCTCACATTTTCAAAGAAGTTGCTAGACAGGGCGATGTTTAACTCAAAGGCAGAAAGCGCTGAGTGTGGAATCTCAGGGCTGTGAGACCATTCGTTGAAGGTGATAATTTAGGGAAATGGGTCATTCCAAGCCCTCTCCAGTCACCCCAGACTCAGGCTCAAGGGGGTCAGACTAAAAGACCTCTTCTAAGAACCCCTTCTGCCCCCAGGACACTCTGCATTTTGTCGCCAGTTACTCCCATGCCACGTCCTCTTCCAGCCCCCTTTGCTCCCGTGCATTCCCAGGCCAAGGCTCCTCCAAGCCTCTATCATCTGGTAGCACTGGTCTTGTGTGACATGAGGCTCAGTCGAGCTTTGGGAGGCAAACAACACTGCCTAAGCCACCAGAGGAGCCACGGCTGGTCACCGGACTCCACGCTAAGGCCCTTCATGGGTCAGTGTCCTGTCCCTGCCCTGAGGGGGCTTTGCCCAGGCCTCCTGGGTGCACTGACAAATGCATTGCCCGTGGGGTGGGGGGCATCCTCTCCTGAAGCTTTACCTGCTGCTCGTTCTCTGAGGAGCAGAGCACCTAATCCAACCCAACCCTCGCTAAAACAGCTTCAGCCTCCAGATGAGGACAGTGGGAGAAAAACTATATGAATAACTTTTAGGTTTGTACAGTACTGTGCGGTTCCCGGAGTATTTTCATTAAAGACACAAGAGTGCCATGTTTCAGAGCAAATGTTCTGGAGTCAGACAGATCTGTGTTAAATCCCAGCCCCACCACTTGACCTTCAGCAGCTTCCATTACTGTTCAGAACCTTGTTTCCGTCATCTGCATCATGGGCATAATAACTGTACCTCCATCGTGAGAGCCGTGTGGGGATTCAATGATTTCATGTATCTAAGGGGCTTAGACCGATATTGGGTGCACAGTAAACACCATATTCATGTCTGCAGTTAGGATTGTTCACCTACCCATTCCTCTGTCTACTATTTGTTTTGATTTTCAACCGTCCTGAAAGACTGGCAGAAGGACTATCCCATTTTGCAGTGAAGAAAAATAGGCTTAGAGCAATTGTATGACTGTCCAAGGTCATGGACCCAGGCATTGGCTGAGGTCGGATAAGAGGCTGGTCTCGACCCTGAGACCAGTGCCTTTGCCCTTGCCCCTCGCTGCCGCCGTGTGAGTGTTGGGGCGTTTTTAGATCCCCTGGTCTGGGAAAGGCCCCTCTCCTTCTCTAGCAGGACGTGAGGCTCTGGAGCGCAGGGATCTTATCCTCCATGTCTCAGGACCTCCCTGCCTCCTCTGGGGGCAGAGGACTGGGCTGCCGGGTCAGTCTATGGGACAATTTGGTAGCTTCGTGCTGGCCCCAGCGCTCTCATTTGTCTCTGCCTGGGAGACCTCAGACATCCTGAGCTTCCACCTCCCTGTCTCTTGCTGCATGTCTCCTGAGGGCCAAAGGCCAGGGAGGGTGATGTGCAGCCTGTAGGCTCTGCCCACCCACCTGCCAGCGGGGAGCAGTGCACAGTCTGAAGCACGACGCTGCCAGGGACAGCACAGAGCAAGGAGGCTTCTGCCAGCTCCCAGCATGGCAAGGACCACTAGGACTCCCCGGGCAAGAAGCAGGCCCCCTTCCTGGCCAGAGTTGGGGCCCATCACCTTCTCTCACGTTTGAATCAGCCAGACAGGACTGGTCCCTAAATCACTGGATGGAGCGCTCCAGCTCTGCGCTATCGGCCCACGTAGGAGGGGCTTGGGGACTGCGAACACATCCACCTACAGACCATCCTGTGGTCTGGTCTAAGGCCACGGCCACCCAGATGGCCTCTTTCTCCCCACCTCTCCCTGACATTCTGTTTTCGAGGTCATCATCATGTCTCCAGTTTCACTTACCCTTTTGTTATTAGCCTTTTGTTATTAAGGACGAGTAAAAGAAGCAAAAATACACAAAGGATGGTTTGGGCAGCTCTAAATAGTTCTGACCCACATCCAACCATCAGTTCCCTCAAAGCATTTGTGAAAGGATCATAGAGTCTCAGAATCGCTTGTGAAAAAGCTAAAAAAATAACAAAGAAGTTAACTTTCCCCTCATCTATCATTTGCCTATGATCTAACATTCAGGTCTAAAACGGCGACTGCTGAAACTTTGCTTCTGAAAAATCTTTTGCTCCACGGACCTTTCCTTCGTAACACCTGACATATCTGGCTAGTTGAATCTAAAAATCAGATGCTAAAAAATTAGATAGGAAAAGAGAGGAACCACAGGAACCAAAGCAATTTTGGAAAAGAGCAAAGTTGGAGGATGTACACCCCCTGCCTTCAAGACTTCCTGTAGCAGATGACAGTGTGGTATTAATGAAAGGAGAGAGACTCAGATCAATGGGCAGAATAGAGAACCCAGAAATAGACCCACACGTGTACCATCGTTGAATTTCGTCAAGGGCACCAAGGCAATTCACAACACTTAACCACTATCGTGGTTTAAAATGATGTGTCTGCGTTTTAGTTAACGCCCTTCTCCCCTCCTAGGCTGCATGCCCAGGCAGGAGAAAGACTGGCTTGCTTGTTCGCATCTATGTCCTCAACACTTAACACAATTCGAGTGGCACAAACTCGAAGCATAGCAAATATGTTCTGAAGGAAAGACCGGAGAAGGCCGGCAGGAGAGCAGGCTTGGTACTTTGGGCATCAATGGGATCTTTCTTCAAACTCAGACTTCTGTCAACACCCATGTAGCTATTCTTTTTTCTTCACATTTACAAGATATTGCATAATGCTTCATTCATTTTACAGCTCTCTTTACTTCAAAAATGCGGTTTTTTTTCAGTTACAAAGACATGAATACCGAAAGCAAGCGAGCCTTTGTACCATCTGCTCTGGCAGGAAGGGGTGCATTGTTAAGATGGCAAACCTTCACTTCAGCTCCACAATTTAATCAGCCCCAAGGAGCCCCTTGCAACTCCTTCTATCAGCTCATTGTGGTCTGGGTGAGGACATCTTCTGTCTTTTGTAAGGACATTTGTTATTGATTTACAGTTTACCCAGATAATTTAGGATGACCTCATTTCAAGAGCCTCAATTTAATTACAACTGTAAAGACTCTTTTTCCACATCAGGTCACATTGACAGGTTCTAGGGATTAGGATGTGGACATACCTCTTCAGAGGTCACCATTCAACCCACCGTACGCATGCAGCACCAAACTCACATCCGGGACCAGCAGCTCGTAACTGTGAGCCGGGCTGCTGCCTAGGTGTCAGTTAGCTAACACTTGTCTTCCACCAGGCGTGCTTCACAAACATCAAATTATTTAATCCTCGAAGAGATCTGGGAGTAAGTATTATTATCCTATTTTATGTAAGTGGAGCTTGAGCTGCAGGAAGTTTGAGTGAGGTCTCAAGAACACGCAACCCCTAGGAATTAGAGCTGGGACTTAAAACCAGGCCAGTGAGGCAGAAGACCAGAGGTTTTTATCCACTTTTAGCGAAAGGAGGGTTTTATATGTTCAAGGAGAAAGCTGGGGCACTCAGCCTGCAGCTACAGAAAACTTGGGGGCGGTACTTCTCGTCCCTTCTCACTACCTCCTGCCAACCCCCATTGGGGTTCACCTGTGCCAACACCCCTGCACGGAGGAAAGGCCCTGGGCTGGGCCTATGCCACTCCCATCTGCTCCCCACTGCCCTGTCGGAAGTGAGGTCTCACACAGGCTCTGATGGCGGGCCTCTGGTAATGCTCCTCCAAAGAAAGAAGAAATGAGTGAATGGCAGCCATACCACTGGAGGAGTGACCGGCACAAGGAAGAATTTTCTAGCAATTTGCATTGCCCTCCAATGGCCTCACAGTGACCTCTCCCTGGAGATGTTCAAGCAGTGTCCAGATGACCACCTGTCAGGGGATACTGTCAGGGGCCTTGGCCCTCCCAGATGTGGCACTAGAGGACCACCGAAGGTCCAGCAGCCATAAGGCCTCTTATCATGTGGAAGAGGACACGAGCTATATCCGAAGCACTGCCTTCCTTCTCCAGGACCTGGGTGGCTCTCACTGACAGATGACACAGAAGGGAACCAGACACAGAGGAACACACACCGTACGTGTGATGGTTCAGATCCTCTAAAAGCCGGATACCAGCTTGAGTTTACACATACAAGAGATTTATGGGAGAATGGCTGTGAAGGATAAAAGGGAGAGAGCCAGGGATGGGGGAAGACCCTTTAGACCACAATGCAGGCCTGACCTGGGTAGGAGAGAGCCCTTGACCTTCAGGAGACATGTAGCAAGAGACAGGGAAGTGGGCTGCCCCCAGCCAATGACGAAGCCAACGGAAGGATCAGCATGGCCTCTTTCTTGTGATGAGGGACTCTACCAACAGGTAATTACTCAAGGATGCTCCACTGGGGGTCTGACACCCCTCCTCCCCAAATTCCCCCCCTCTCACCTCCCCGTCCAGGACACGGCTGGGCTGCCTAGAGCTGCTGTGCCAGCCGCCAGTTCCCAACAGCAGCCCGTCCGGGTGGGTGCTCTTCACGCTGGGGCACAGCGGGGTGGCTTCCCCTGGCCCTGGTTCACTGCACTCACTCTTGACATCGCAGCTCCAGTCCTCCTCCCCTGACCCTGGCCGGCTGATCCGGAGCTCCATTTCCCTTCAGAGGGAGGAAAGCGTGGCGGGGAGGGAGAGCTGGGGCCCAGCCATCTGGGCTGTGCACTGTGAGCCTCGCCTGTCAGCCGAGGAGAGAGGCAAGAGCTTGGCCTGGAGCCTGACACCAGAGCAAGCCAGGCAGCTGCAGAGCCAAACTCCCCCCTGCACAGTTTAGGAGCATCAAGCGCCCCATTTCACAGGCCGAACAAGACAGCCTCCTCTCTCCACCATTCCGTAGCGTTCCCAGAGCCCGCCTGCCCCTGAGATAAGGGACCCTGGGAAATCAAGACAGCAGAGTGTGCCACCCTGAGCACCTACTGCGGGTCAGGCCCTGCTGTTTAGCAAATGTTCGTGGAGCCCCTGCTGTGTGCCAAGGAAGGAGAAAACACAGGCCCTCCTGTGTTGGGAGGTAATTGCTCAACACAGGAGCTCAGGTACCTGGCACCCGCCTCGGGCCCTGTGTTTACCACGGGCAACACAGAGGGGAAGCAGGCACATCGTCCCTGTGCTCAGACAGCTTGGCAGATCCAGGCATTTGCCTTTAATACAGGAGGGTCAGGAGATGTCTGAGGGGTTCTGAGGAGGGAGAGACAGGGGCAGAGGAAGAGCTCAGGCTGAAAGGAGAGCTGAGCTGAATCAGCGGCCGAAGAAGTAAAGCTGACCCCTGCTCTCAGAGCGAATGTTCTGGAGAAGGACTTCTCTCTCCCCAGGGCGGGTGGCCCTGGCTCTGCATTCTAGGTCCCTCCCCCGTTTGCACAGCCTTGAAGAAGCAGAAGGGGCAGCATATATGTCCCCCAGCTGGGGCTTAACCTACTCTAAGGCTGGTAAGCACATGGGCATGTCAGAAACTACCCATCTCTCCAAAACTCAGGGGTCAGGCAGGATCACAGATCAAAGCCCCTACTTCTGAGCCTTGGTTCTTTTCTCAGAATACTCCCAATTTCAGCCAGATTTACACAGTGAAGAATTGCCACAGGTCCAGGCCAGGGACGATGCAGATGACCCTATTATAATGACTGTGGGGTTATTTGATCTCCCTATCTTTATAGGATAGATAGGTCGAAGCATTGTTAAATACCATTAACTATTCTTACGAGCTGGTAAACATGGGTGGTTACATGCAAGGCTGCCTCCAGAAGCCAAGTTATTACTTGACCCCCTGTATCTGTCCTCCTTGGATGTTTCAGTCTCCCTCATCTGGAGCACCTGGCCGTAGCAGGCTAAGCATCTCAGACAGCTTTACATTTGCAACATGGGAATCTAGCTTTCTGCTACTGGGGACTGCAGTATCTACAGTGACTCAGATCATTTTCACAGCTTTTAAATATTTTCTCCCAGATCACCCAAAGTATGTGATAGGAAACGACGCAGTGTTAAATTGGTCCACTATCTCACACCAGATGTTTCAACAAGAAAAGAAATATACTTAAGAAAATATAGGGAGAACACACGGTTTGCTTTGCCAAATGGAAACTGTTCCTCCCCCAAGGTTCCCTCAGCATCTTTCGGGGCAGGGAAGGCTTTGTGAGAAACTGTTACTTCTCCAGGAGGTGAGAGCCCTGGCTTCAGATAGGATCTCTGGCAGGAAATGAATGGAGCATTTCATAAATGTATTTTTTCACTCAGCACCGCTCAGAAGGTACAGAGCCAATCTAACCAGGACTGTGCTATGCCTCCAATTATAGGTTACATCAGGCCTCAGTGCCCAGCCTCGTCTCCTGATGGTATCTCACACCCAGCACTGTGATCACAGTGCAGTTTTATGTACTGTAATGTCCCCACCATGCTGCCCAGTGCTCAGGAGAGGCTGCCTCTATGGAGCTGCCATACTTGGTATTTTTAAGGTTGACTTCAAGGGCCTAATAAAGGCCCCTTTGACCGGTCCAGATTGTGCTGACATCTTTCTCTGAAGCTTTACTACACCTGAGTCTGCACCTAAAAATGCAGCTCCTAACCAGAGGCTGGAAGGGCTAGAACGGGCCATGGGGATCAAACAACCCCCCCTTCCCACTCCACTCCTCCATCGCCCATTCTCTGCTCAATAGCCCCAAGAAGAATTTTCCAGACTCTGAGCACCTGCATCAGTGGGTACTCGCGACCTCATGAGGGAGGGAGGTTGGTCCTCAGGCAGGTCTAACTGTGGGGAGTGGCTGCACAGTGTTAGGCCAAGACGTGTCCCCCTTTAATTTCCACTCATGGCTCATGGTTCCACCTCTGGCAGCCACACGATTCTAACCCTTCTTCCATCTGACAACTTCTCTGGGGCCCTGGCTAAAGAGCTCCTTTTCTTTCTATAATCCAGCCCTCCGCCAAATGCCACTGATTCTCCTCTAGTTACTTAGCTACCTTTTCTCATCAAGTGGACTCAGGCTCTGGCCTTTTCTTTTCTTCCTTCATGTTCTGCCTGGCCTCCAACTCCCACGTCTTTCTCACTGTAAACCCCGTACAGGGTCAAGCACACAGTAAACTCCTACCAGGCAGATGCCCGGCAAACTCAGCACCCTCTGCAGGAAGCCACGTCGAACGCTGGCTCACCTTCTTCTGAGGCCCTTTGAATGATGTAGGGCCAATTGAGAAGTAGGGTGAGACTATATCAAGTGCTCTGAAGGCCTCATAGCAAACACAAAGCCAGGCCAATCCTGAGCTCCAAAGTCCACGGTGGATAAATGAGACCCTCGTGCTGGCCCATAGCAGAGGTCCCCTTGGATCTGAGCCTCAGCAGGGACCCCCAGACATCAACAGTCAACGACCTGAGTGAGGCCTGTTTTCTTGCTGCAGCTTAGATGGTGAGGGATCTTCAGAATTGCTTAGAATTGAGGGGTTTTTTTGCAAATGAACGTTCACAAGAATATAAAACAACTCCAGCAAAGCTTCACAGGATGACACTCCGGCAGGAGGCCTAAGGCCCACAGCTGATCTTCCCTCACCCCTCAGAGGTCCCTGAGAATCATTATTGGAACCCTGGGGTTCCACGGAACACAGTGTGAGAACCGACACTCCAGATCTTGCTCTGTAACTTGGAATTTGTGGAGGCCCTGTGAAACCACCAAACATTCATGTCTCACATCTCTTGCACCTATTAGAAGATAGGACAACTCAGACTCAGAGACCTCTGGGGTTGGAGAGAATCAGAGACATCTTCTGGACAAACTCAACTTGACAGGGAAGGAAATCAAAAACCCCAGTTGGAGAAAGAACCCATGTAAGATGCAGAGTAAGTGGTAGCAGAGCAGGACAACAACCCAGGGTGGAGAAGGAAGAGGTGCCCTCACTGAATGAGAGATGGGAAAGCCCTGAAGCAGCGTTTTGGCCCTGGGAAAGTAACCACCAGAGACCTGCAATGTCCCTTCTGTGCTCTCTCTCAGGCTCCAGGGCCCCATGGTGCCCCTCAATGCCAATCACCTCCCTCCACGGTGCTCTGGCCAGGCCTGCCCTATGGACCACTGCTCTTCCCTGCCTCGTCCTGTCATCTGAGTCTACTCTGTTTCCATCCCTTTGGCATCCTCCTCTCCGTAAGTTAAACTGATCCATGGTAAAAAGCCTGAGAGGCCTGTTAGCTCTCAAATAACAGACACAATTTTGGGGCAAATTTGTCTTTTCTTTGAATTATCTAATTCAATGGTATACATTTGTTCATAAAACCCTCTTATTATCTTTGTATCTGCAGCATCCACAATGATGGCCCCTTTTTCATTCCTGATGTGGGTTATTTGAGTTTTTTCTCATGTTTTCTTTAGTAGCCCTGTCATATGTTTGTCTATTTTATTATTTTCTGCAAAGGTCATGATTTCTATTTCATTATTTTTTTTTTCAGTTATAAAGATCTATTTTCCATTTTATTACATAAAATGCAGTATGCTATACACAATGTTTTGGACCCTGACAAATTGCTTTCCATATGTGGATATATAAATTTGCACTACACCAGCAATGTTTGAGAGTGGCTGTTTCCCTACACTGATCACAACAGAGCATATGATCAGTCTTTTGGGCTTTAGCCAGTCTGATAGTGTAACTGAGCAAGCAGGCTCATTACCCTCTGCCAAACAGAAAGACCAAACACATAAGCAGTGGTCTATTACAGAGAAAATAACTTATTGCAGGGCAGCCAAGCAAGGAGACTCAAATCTGTCACCCCAATCAGCTTTTGAATGGGGGTAAGGAATAGGAGGGTGTTGGGGCTAAGAAATGGTTGGTAGAAGGGTAAGGGAGAAATTTCAAGAGTCCTCTGTGCAGGTGCAAATGTCTTTTGTGTCTTTTCATTGGTTGCATGTGCAAATTTGAGGCCGTGGGGGGGGGGGTTGGGTTCAAAGTGTTGCATGTGGTGAATTTTCAGCCTGTGACATCCAAAGTTCATTGGTCAATCTTTCCTGTCCTTCAATGCTCCTATGCGATGCTCAAAGGAAACTATCAGGAAGTTGTTTCCTTATTTTCAGTTTCCTTGGTATTCTGCAAAGCAGCTTAGAAATCTCAGTTAATCATTTCTTGCTAGTGGATGTGGAGCATGGTTTGACAGTCAACAAGCTGTTATTTTTCAAGATAGCTCAGAAGTCCCAGCCAGTCACCTCCTACTTCAACCCAGTGGAAGTGGGGCACAGTCTCAGTAGGTTTTTTAAAATGGCATTTCAATGTAGTTTTAAATTTTCTCTTATTAGTGAGGTTGCATAACTTTTAAAAATAAAAATTGTGTATATTTAAAATGCACAACATGATGATTTAATATACATACATAGTGAAATTATTACTACAGTCAAGCTAGTCAACGTATCCTCTCCTCACAGTTACCATTTATGTGTGTGATGAGAATACCTGAAAATCTACTCTCCTAGCAAATTTCCAGTATTCAGTAGAGTATTACTAACTATAGTCATCATACTGTTAGATCTCCAGACTTATTCACCCTACATGACTGCAACTTTGTACCCTTTGACCAACATCTCTCTCTTTTCCCCTGCCTCCCTGATCCTGGTAATCACCATTCAACTCTCTGCTTCTATGTATTCAACTTTTCTAGTTTCTACGTAAAAGTGTTTTTTTTTTCTTTCTGTATCTAGCTTATTTCATTTAGCATAAAGACTCCAAAGTTCACTCACATTGTGGCAAATGGCAGGATACCCTTCTTTTTTAAGGCTGAATTTTATCTATATATGTATGACATTTTCTTTGTCCATTCATCTGTTGACAGGTACTTAAGTTGTTTCTATATCTTAGCCATAATACTGCAGTGAGCTTGGGAGTGTAAACACCTCACAGGTACTGATTTCATTTCCTTTGGGTGTATAACCAGAAGAGGGATCATATGGACATTTAGTTTGCTTCCATGTCTTGGCTATCGTATATAGTGCTGCTATGAACACTGGGATGCATGTATCCTTTCAAACCATGGTTTTCTCTGGATATATGCCCAGGAGTGGTATTGCTGGATCAAAAGCTTTTGCACAGCAAAGGAAACCATAAACAAAATGAAAATACAACCCACAGAATGACAGAAAATATTTGCAAACAATGTGATGACAAGGAATTAACCTCCAAAACTTACAAACAGCTCATGCAGCTCAACATCAAAAAAAAAAAAACCAACCCAATCAAAAAATGGGCAGAAGACCCAAATAGACATTTCTTCAAAGAAGATATACAGATGGCCAAGAGGCACATGAAAAAATGCTCAGCATCACTAATTATTAGAGAAATACAAATCAAAACTACAATGAGATATCACCTCACACCAGTCAAAATGGCCATCATCAAAAAGTCTACAAACAATAAATGCTGGAAAGATTGTGGAGAAAAGGAACCCTCCTACACTGTTGGTGGGAATCTAAATCAGTATGGCCACTATGGAGAACAGTATGGAGGTTCCTTAAAAAAACTAAAAATAGAGCTACCAGATGATGTGATTTTAAAAGGAACTTTTTTTAACTTTCCCTTTCTGATATTTCATTGTTAGTGTAAAGAAATAGAACAATTTCTATATGTTAACCTTATATCCTGCTACCTTGCTGAATTTGTTTATCAGTTCTAGTAGTTTTTGTGTGGAGTCTTTAGGGTTTTCTCTATATAATATGTCATCTGCATATAATGACAATTTTACCTCTTCTCTTCCAATTTGTATACACTTATTTCTTTTTCTTGTCTGATTGCTGTGGCTAGGACTTCTAATACTATGTTGAACAGACATGGTGAGAGTGGGCATCCTTGTCTTGTTCCAGATTTTAGCAGGATGGTTTTCTGCTTTTCACCATTGAGTATTATATTGTCTGTGAGTTTGTCATAAGTAGCTTTTATTATGTTGAGTCATGTTCCCTCTATACCCACTTTGGTAAAAGTTTTTATCATGCATGGATGTTGAATTTTGTCAAATGCTTTTTCAGCATCTATTGAGATGATCATGTGGTTTTTGTCTTTTCTTTTGTTAATGTGTTTTATCACATTGATTGATTTGTGTATGTTGAACCATCCTTGTGAAATTGAGGTGAATCCCATTTCGTCATGGTGTGCGATTTTTTTAATGCATTGTATTTGGTTTGCTAATACTTTGTTGAGAATTTTTGCATCTATATTTATCAAAGATATTGACCTGTAATTTTCTTTTATGGTGGTATCTTTGTCTGGTTTTGGTATCAGGGTGATGGTGACTTCATAGAATGTCTTTGGGAGTGTTCCCTCCTCTTCAATCTTTTGGAAGAGTTTGAGAAGGATCAATAAAAGTTCTTCTTTGCATGCTTGTTAAAATTCCCCAGTGAAGCCAGCTAGTCCTGGACTTTTGTTTGCAAGAAGTTTTTTGTTTTTTTACAGATTGTACTTCACTTCTAGGTCTGTTCAAATGATCTATTTCTTCTTGATTAAGTTTTGGTGGGCTGTATGTTTCTAGAAACTTGTCCATTTCTTCTAGGTTGTCAAATTTGTTAGCATATAATTGTTCATAGTATCCTCTCTTGTTACTTCTCTTCTGTCATTTCTTACTTTGTTTACTTGGGTCCTCTCTCTTTTCTTCTTGGTAAACCTGGCTAGAGGTTTGTTGATTTTGTTTACCTGCTAGTGTTAGAGGGTCTCCTGCAGAGGCACGGGGTGGCTGTGTCTCACTGTGGGGACAACGACACTGGCAACAGAAGTTCTGGGAAGTACTCTTTGGTGTGAGCATTCCCAGAGTCCGCCATTAGCCCCACCAAAAACCCAGGTAGGCTCCAGTACTAGGTTGCCTCAGGCCAGACTTCATTAATTAATTTTTTACAATTTTATTTTAGTATAGTTGATTTACAATGTTGTGTTTCAGGTGTACAGCAAAGTGAATCAGTTATACATACACATATATCTACTCTTTTTTAGATTCTTTTCCCATATGGGCCATTACAGAGTATTGAGTAGAGTTCCCTGTGCTATACAGTAGGTCTTTATTAGTTATCTTTTTTTTTTTTTTGAAGTACACAGGCCTCTCACTGTTGTGGTCTCTCCCGTTGCGGAGCATAGGCTCCAGACGCGCAGGCTCAGTGGCCATGGCTCACGGGACTAGCTGCTCCACGGCATGTGGGATCTTCCTGGACTGGGGCACAAACCTGTGTCCCCTGCATCGGCAGGCGGACTCTCAACCACTATGCCACCAGGGAAACCCCGAGTTATCTATTTTATATATATTGTGTGTAAATGTCAATCCCAGTCTCCCAGTTTTTTCCTACCCCTCCTTCCCCCCATGCTGACCATAAGTTTGTTTTCAACATCTGTGACTCTATTTCTGTTTTGTGAGTAAGTTCATTTGTACCATTTTTTTAGATTCCACGTATAAGCGATACCATATGATATTTGTCTTTCTCTGTCTGACTTACTTCACTCAGTATGACAAACTGTAGGCCCATCCATGTTGCTGCAGATGGCATTATTTTGTTCTTTTTTATGGCTGAGTAATATTCCATTGTATATATGTACCACATCTTCTTTATCCATTCCTCTGCCGATGGACATTTAGGTCACTTCCATGTCCTGGCTATTGTAAATAGTGCTCCAATGAACATTGGAGTGCATGTATCTTTTCAAATTATGGTTTTCCCCAGGTATATGCCCAGGAGTGGGATTGCTGGATCATATGGTAGCTCTATTTTTAGTTTTTTTAGGGAAGCTCCATGCTGTTTTCCATAGTGGCTGCACCAAGTTGCATTCCCACCAACAGTGTAAGAAGGTTCCCTTTTCTCCACACCCTCTCCAGCATTTATTATTTGTAGATTTTTTGATGATGGCATTCTGACCAGTGTGAGGTGATATGTAGTTTTGATTTGCATTTCTCTAATAATTAGTGATATTGAACATCTTTTCATGTGTTTTTGGCCATCTGTATGTCTTCCTTGGAGAAATGTCTTATGCCCTTTTTTTTTTAATTGTGTTGCTTGTTTGTTTGTTTTTGGTATTGGGCTGCATGAACTGTTTATATATTTTGGATATTAATCCTTTGTCCGTTGATTCATTTGTAAATATTTTCTCCCATTCTGAGAGTTGTCTTTTCATTTTGTTTATGGTTTCCTTTGCTGTGCAAAAGCTTTTAAGCTACATTTTTGTGTTTATTTTCATTACTGTAGGAGGTGGATCAAAAAAGATCTTGCTGCAATTTAAGTCAGAGAGTGTTCCACCTATGTTTTCCTCTAACAGTTTTATACTATCTGCCTTACATTTAGGTCTTTAATCCATTTTGAGTTTATTTTTGTATATGGTGTTAGAGAGTGTTCTAATTTCATTCTTTTACATGTAGCTGTCCAGGTTTCCCAGCACCATTTATTGAAGTGGTCTTTTCTCCATTGTACATTCTTGCCTCCTTTGTCATATATTAGGTGACCATAGGTGCATGAGTTTATCTCTGGGCTCTCTATCCTGTTCCAAAGATCTATATTTCTGTTTGTGTGCCAGTAGCACACTGTTTTTATTACTGTAGCTTTGTAGTATAGTTTGAAGTCAGGGAGCCTGATTCTTCCAGCTCCATTTTTCTTTCTCAAGATTGTTTTGGCTATCTGGGGTCTTTTGTGTTTCCATACAAATTGTGCAATTTTTTGTTCTAGTTCTATGAAAAAAGCCATTTAGGGATTGAACTGAATCTGTAGATTGCTTTAGATAGTAGAGTCATTTTGACAATATTGATTCTTCCAATCCAAGAACATGGTATATCTCTCCATCTGTTTCTGTCATCTTTGCTTCCTTTCATCAGTATCTTATAGTTTTCTGAGTACAGGTCTTTTGCTTCCTTAAGTAGGTTTATTCCTAGGTATTTTACTCTTTTTGATGTGATGGTAAATGGGATTGTTTCCTCAATTTCTCTTTCTGATCTTTCATTTTTAGTGCATAGGAATGCCAGAGATTTCTGTGTATTAATTTTGTATCCTGCATCTTTACCAAATTCATTGATGAGTTCTAATAGTTTTCTGGTAACATCATTAGGGTTTTCTATGTATAGTATCATGTCATTGGCAAACAGTGACAGTTTTACTTCTTCTTTTCCAGTTTGTATTCCTTTCATTTCTTTTCCTCCTGTGATTGCTGTGGCTAGGACTTCTAATTCTATGTTGAAAAAAAGTGACAAGAGTGAACATCCTTGTCTTGTTCCTGATCTTAGAGGAAATGCTTTCAGTTTTTTACCATTGAGAATGATGTTTGCTATGAGTTTGTTGTATATGGACTTTACTATGTTGAGGTAAGTTCCCTCTATTCCCACTTTCTGGAGAGTTTTTATCAAAAATGGATGTTGAATTTTGTCAGAAGCTTCTCTGCCTCTGTTGAGATGATCATATGGTTTTTCAGTTTGTTAACATGGTGTATCACATTGATTGATTTGCATATATTAAAGAATCCTTGCATCTCTGGGATAAATCCCACTTGATCATGGTGTATGATCTTTTTAATGTGTTGTTGGATTTGGTTTGCTAGTATTTTGTTGAGGATTTTTGTGTCTATATTCATCAGTGAAATTGGCCTGTAATTTTCTTTTCTTGTAATATCTTTGTCTAGTTTTGGTATCAGAGTGATGGTGACCTCGTAGAATGAGTTTGGGAGTGTTCCTTCCTCTGGGATTTTTTGGGAGAGTTTCAGAAGGATCAGTGTTAACTCTTCTCTAAATGTTTGATGGAATTTGCCTGTGAAGCCATCTGTCCTGGACTTTTGTTGGTTGGAATTTTTAAATCACAGTTTCAATTTCAGTATTTGTGATTCATCTGTTATTATTTTCTATTTCTTCCTGATTTAGTATTGGAAGGTTGTACCTTTCTAAGAATTTGTCCACTTCTAGGTTGTCCATTTTATTGGCATAGAGTTGCTTGTTGTAGTCTTTTATGATCCTTCGTATTTCTGTGCTGTCAGTTGCAACTTCTCCTTTTTCACTTCATTTCATTTGCTTTAGGTGTAAGGTTATGTTGTTTGAGATTTTTCTTGTTTCCTGAGATAAGATTGTATTGCCATAAACTTCCCTTTTAGAACTGCTTTTGCTGCATCCCATAGGTTTTGGATCATTGTGTTTTCGTTGTCATTTGCCTCTAGATATTTTTTTATTTCCTCTTTGATTTCTTCAGTGATCCATTGGCTGTTTAGTAACATATTGTTTAGTCTCCATGTGTTTGGGTTTTTTACGGTTTTTTCCTGTAATTGATTTCTAATCTCATAGCGTTGTGATCAGAAAAGATGCTTGATATGATTTCAGTTTTCTTAAATTTAGCAAGCCTTGATTTGTGGCCCAAGATGTGATCTATCCTGAAGAGTGTTCCAGGTGCACTCGAAGAAAGTGTATTCTGCTGCTTCTGGATGAAATGTCCTATAAATATCAATTAAGTCTATCTAATGTGTCTAATGTGTCATTTAAGGCTTGTGTTTCCTAATTGATTTGCCGTCTGGATGATTTGTCCATTGGTGTAAGTGGGGTATTAAAGTCCCCCACTATTATTGTGTTATTGTCAATTTCCCCTTTCATGGCTGTTAACATTTGCCTTATATATTGAGGGTCTCCTATGTGGGGTGCATATATATTTACAATTGTTATATCTTCATCTTGGATTGATCCCTTGATCATTATGTACTGTCCTTCTTTGTCTCTTGTAACAGTCTTTATTTTAAAGTCTATTTTGTCTGATATGAGTATTGCTACTCCAGCTTTCTTTCAATTTCCATTTGCGTGGAATGACTTTCAAGTCTGTAAGTGTCCCTAGATCTGAAGTGGGTTTCTTGTAGACAGCATATATATGGGTCTTGTTTTTGTATCCATTCAGCCAGTCTGTGTCTTTTGGTTGCAGCATTTAATCCATTTACCTTTAAGGTAATTATTGATATGTACGTTCTTACTGCTATTTTGTTAATTGTTTTGGATTTGTTTCTAAAGGTCTTTTTTCTTCTCTTCCTCTTTTGTTCTCTTGTGATTTGATGTCTATCTTTAGTGTTGTATTTGGATTGCTTTTTCTTTTATGTGTATCTATTGCAGATTTTTGGTTTGTGGTTCCCATGAGGTTTCAATATAGCAGTCTATATATGTACAAGATTGTTTTAAGTTGCTGGTCTCTTAATTTCCAATGTGTTTCCAATATCCTGCATTTGTACTCTCTTCACACGACTGCTGGTTTTAATATATTTGTGTGTGGATGATTTCCTACCTTTTCTTTATGTTTGCCTTTAATGGTGAGCTTTACCATTCATAATTTTCTTGATTCTAGTTGTGACCTTTTCTTTTCTGCCTAGAGAATTTCCTTTAGCATTTGATTCAAAGCTGGTTTGGTGGTGCTGAATTCTCTTAGCTTTTGCTTGTCTGTAAAGCTTTTGATTTCTCTGTCAAATCTGAATGATAGCCCTTGCTGTGTAGAGTATCCTTGGTTGTAGGTTTTCCCCTTTCATTACTTTAAATATATCCTGCCACTCCCTTCTGGCCTGCAGAGTTTCTGCTAAAAAATCAGCTGATAACCTTATGAGGATTCCCTTATATGTTATTTGTTGCTTTTCCCTTGTTGCTTTTAATATTTTTTCTTTGTATTTATTTTTTGTTAGTTTGATTAATATGTGTCTCAGCATGTTCCTCCTTGGGTTTATCCTGTGTGGGACTCTCTGTGCTTCCTGAACTTAGGTGACTACTTCCTTTCCCATGTTAGGGAAGTTTTCAACTTCTATTTCATTAATTTATGTTTTCACCATTATTTTCTTTTCTTCCTTTTACTTTCTTTAAGTTTACTCTTGTACTTTTTCTGGTTTCATGAGTTGTAGGCTTAGCTCATTCATTTTCCAGCTTGTTTTTTGGAAATAAAGCTTTTTATTAAGATATAATTTACATACCATATTAATTCACCCATTTAAAGTGTATAATTTAATGGATTTTTGTACCTTCACAGAGTTGTTCAGCTATTACCATAGCCAATTTTAGGGCATTTTATCACCCTAAAAGGAAATCCTATACCTATTCTCTTAACATGCCTCCCTTTTCCCACCCTCAGCCCTAGTCAGCCACCAATCTACTTTCAGTCTCCATGGATTAATCTAGTTTGTACATCTCACATAAATGGAATTATACAATATGTGGTCTTTGGTGACTGGCTTCTTTCGTTTAGCATAATGGTTTTGAGGTTTATCCATGTTGTGGCATATATCAGTACTCAGTTTTTTTTCATTGCCAAATAATATTCCACTGTATGGACATATCACACTTTGTTTATCCATTCATCAATTGATGGACATTTAGGTGGTCCCCACTTTCTGACTATTAAAAATAATGCTGCTATGAACATTTATGTACAATTTCTATGTGGGCATATGTTCTCATTGCTTTTGGGTTTATACTTAGGAGTGGAATTACTGGGTCATATATGGTAACTCTATGTTAAACATCTTGATGAGCTGCCACACTGTTTTCCAAAGTGGCTGCACAATTATACATTCCCACCAGCAATGTGTAAGTGTTTCAATTTCTCCACATTGACATCAACAATGCTATTATCTGTTTTCTATTATAACCATCCTAGTGGGTATGAGATGGTGTCCAATTGTGATTTTGATTTGTATTTCTCTAATGGTCAATGATGCTGAGCCATCATCATGCATCATTTCATATGATTATATGCTTTTTGTATATTTTCTTTGGAAAAATAATTATCCAAGTCCTTTGCTCATTTTTAAATTTGGGTTGTCTCTTTATTATTGAATGTTAAAAGTTCTTTCTATGTTCTGTAATGTAAAATGTCCCTTATCAGACGTATGATTTGCAAAAATTTTTCTCCCATTCTGTGGATTGTCTTTTCAGTTTCTTAAAATGGTATCCTCTGAAGCACAAAAGTTTTTAATTTTGTTGATGTCCAATATTTTTCTTTTGTTGCTTGTGCTTTTAGTGTCATATCTGAAAAACCATTGTCTAATTCAACGTCATGAATAATTACACTTACGTTTTCCTCTAAGAGATTAATATTTTTAGCTCTCACATTTAGGTCTTTGATCCATTTTGAGTTAATTTTTGTATGTGGTAGAGATACAACTTTGTTCTTCTGCATGTGGATATTCACTTATCCCAGCACCATTCGTTAAAGACTAATCTTTCTCCATGGAATTATCTTGGTGGTACCTTTGTTGAAAATCAATTGACAGTAAAAGTGAGGGTCTACTTCTGGACTCCCAGTTCTATTCCATTGATCCATACAAGCTACTTTTAAAATATATGTATGTAGATAATCCATTTCCCCTAAGGATCACTTTAGGTGTATCTCACATACTTAATATTAACTATTATTCAATTTTAAATATTTTCATAATTTTAGTATTATTTCTCCTTGATCCATGGATTATTTATAGATCAATTTTTAAATAACCAAGTTAAATTGGTGTATTGATTACATATTAATTTTTAGTTTTATTATATTATAATCAGGTATTGAGGACTGTAGATATTAAATCTTAGATGATTGTTTTGAAGGTTTATTTATGACCTAAAGAGAGTTTAATTTTTACAAACACTATAAGATATTGAATATATCTGCTAATCCCAAACTCCTAATTTATCCCTTCTCCACCCCCTTCCCTCTTTGGTAACCATAAGTTGTTTTCTGTGTCTGTGAGTCTGTTTCTGTTTTGTAAATAAGTTCATTTGTATCATTTTTTAGATTCTACATATAAGTAATATCATATGGTATTTGTCTTTCTCTGTCTGACTTACTTCATTTAGTATGATAATCTCTAGGTCCATTCATATTGCTACAAATAACATTATTGCATTCTTTTTTATGGCTGATTAATATTCCATTGTGTATATATATGTGTGTGTATATATATATATGTATATATATATATATATACACATACACACATACATGTAATATAGATATATTACATCTTCTTTATCTGTTCATCTGTCAATGAACATTTAGGTTGCTTCCATGTCTTGGCTATTATAAATACTGCTGCAGTGAACACTGGGATGCATGATCTTTTCAAATTAGTTTCCTCTGAATATGTGCCTAGGAGTGGCATTGCTGGATCATATGGCAACTCTATTTTTAGTTTTCTAGGAAACTTCCATACTGTTTTTCATAGTGGCTGCACCAATTTACATTCCCACCAACAGTGCAGAAGTGTTCCCTTTTCTCCACACCCCCTCCAGCATTTATTATTTGTAGATTTTTTGATGATGGCCATTCTGACTGATGTGAGGTGGTACTTCATTGTAGTTTTAATTTGCATTTCTGTAATAATTAGTGATGTTGAGTATCTGTTCATGTGTATATTGGCTATCTGTATGTCTTCTTTGGAGAAATGTCTATTTAGCTCTTCTGCCCATTTTTTAATTGGGTTGCTTGTTTTTTTGTCATTGAGTTGTATGAGCTGTTTGTATATTTTGGAAATTAAACCGCTGTTGGTCGCATCATTGGCAAATATTTTCTCCCAGTCCGTAAGTTGTCTTTTCACTTTGTTTATGGTTTCTTTTGCTGTGCAAAATTGTAAGTTTGATTACGTCCCATTTGTTTATTTTTGCTTTTATTTCTTTT
This sequence comes from Globicephala melas, assembly GCF_963455315.2. Taxonomy (NCBI): domain Eukaryota; kingdom Metazoa; phylum Chordata; class Mammalia; order Artiodactyla; family Delphinidae; genus Globicephala; species Globicephala melas. The sequence continues at coordinate 73,350,248 of NC_083317.1, read as the reverse complement.
GCTTTGGGAGACTGACCTAAGAAAACGTTGCTATGATTTATGTCAGAGAGTGTTTTGAATGTAGTCTCTAAAATATTGGTGCATGGTCCACGTGTATCCCATTTGGTCAAACATTAATTATATTATCCAAATCTTCTCTATTGCTAGTCATTTTAATAATTAACACATTCATATGGCTTAAACATCAAAATAGTATAAAAATATACACCGTGAAGGGCTTCCCTGGTGGTGCAGTGGTTGAGAGTCCGCCTGCCGGTGCAGGGGACGTGGGTTCGTGCCCCGGTCCGGGAGGATCCCGCATACCGCGGAGCGGCTGGGCCCGTGAGCCATGGCCGCTGAGCCTGTGCGTCTGGAGCCTGTGCTCAGCAGCGGGAGAGGTCACGGCAGTGAGAGGCCCGCGTACCGAAAAAAAATATATATATATATATATACACAGTGAAAATCTTCACTCCCACCCTTGTCCCATCTACGCATCCATACTCCAATCCCTATGGTCAACAATAGTTACTAATATTTTTGCATATTCTTTCCATGTCAACACAAATAAAGATAAGGACATAAATTCTTATTTTTACTCTCTTTCTTAAATAAAAGGTAGCTAATTATATAGACTTTTACTGGCTTTTTTCAGCTAACAATATGTCCTAGAAAAAATTTTTTTTTCTTTTGCCCGTGCCTTGCAGCATGTGGGATCTTAGTTCCCCAACTAGAGATCAAACCTGTGCAGCCTGCATTGAGAGCATGGAGTCTTAACCACTGTATCAAAAGGAAAGTTCTGACGTAGAAATTTTTTTACATCAGTACATAAAGAGCTTCATCATTTTTTGTAGCTGCATAGCCGTCTTTGGGTAGGTGTACCACGGTTTATTTAACCTGTCCTCTAAATAAAGACATAGGTTGTTTCCAGTTTTTTTTTTTTTTTTTGCTTTTAGAAATAATACTGCCACAAATAAGCCTGTCCACATGTCATTTTGTATGTGTGCAAGCTCTGTACTAATTTTAGACACATTGCATTCTTTATTTGACTGTCTATTATCCCAGTTTCGTGGAACTCTAGTCATTCAGTCTATCATGTTGTTAGACTCGTGTGCATGGTGGGCATTTTCCTCATCTTTGGTGTGGGTTGTGTGCTCCATGAAACTCTTGTCATCCCAGATTATTGAATAGTCCCTCCAGAGTGTTGCTATATTTACTCCTCCAGGTAAATCCAAAGTATCAGCAGCCTGGGATCGACTTTTTATTAAAGTTTTTTGGCTTGGGAGTTTCCTAGACTTCTGGATGGTATAAATTCAAACTTAAATCTATGTGAGACACAAGCCCTGGGTTTTGATTTCTCAAGGGAGAATTTTTTACGCTGAGCCCAAGCAGAAACACACATGCTTTCTTCTTATCTTACTGAGCCAGTGAACAGGTTTCTTTCTAATCTATACTTCCCCTGAGGGTGTGGCCCTCTGAGCATGCCAGCTATAAGCAAGGGTTTCATTCTAACTCCTTGCCTTATGTGGCCCAAGATTTCATTTCCTGTCTCTATGTGGGCATGAAAGCCCAAGCCCCCAGGTTCCTAAAACTGGCAGCAGTGTGACCACCACATCTACCTCCACACCAGCCACTCCCACAGCTACCCCACCTCCACCCAGGAGTCAGTAGCAGCAGCTCATTCACTTTCCACTAAAGCTTTTATTCCTCTCTTCATTTCTGGTGCCTGGTGAGTTTCCTTTCTTGCTTGCACACTTGGATATTCACTTAGAATAATTTTTATTGTATTTTATCTAGGTGCCTGTGGCAGAAGAATTTATGCTTATCCAATTATTTTCCCACAATCCATTTCCTTCCTGGGCTTTGCAGTAATTCACATCAACACTGTTTACCATCCATCTACCCCAGGACCTGTTTGGTAAATGCAAGTAACTACTCCATATAAGAATCATGGTATTTTGGGCAGGTGAAGGATCATACAGATAGTCTAAGACTTCAAGAGCTAAATTTCAGTTGCTGTTACAGTACTTGTATTCAGGTTAGGATTCTGGTACAGTCATTTTCTCTTTCCATTTTGCTACATGGTTCTCCTTTTATTTGGATTAAAGAATCATCTAAGTTATAGAGGTTTTTTTTGTTTTGTTTTGTTTTGCAGTACATGGGTCCCTCACTGTTGTGGCCTCTCCCGTTGTGGAGCACAGGCTCTGGATGCGCAGGCCCAGCGGCCATGGCTCATGGGCCCAGCTGCTCCGCGGCATGTGGGATTTTCCCGGACCGGGGCACGAACCCATGTCCCCTGCATCGGCAGGCGGACTCTCAACCACTGAGCCACCAGGGAAACCCTAAGTTATGGATTTTTAATCAAAACCTTTAATATCTATTTTGTAAACAGCCAGAGATGGTGTCAATAAACAGATTCTCATTTTAATCCCAGTATTTTCAGATGGAACATGAGGTCAGGAGAGTTTAACTGACATACTTGTCACTACTTTGGTGGGGTGACATTAACCAGAAGTGAAGAACTCTTTCTGACTCCCCACATAAGCAGTGATGATTGGAGTTTTGTTTAATATTTCTGCCCTTTTGTTCTTTACCATTAGGCACTATGAAGCTATTTATCAGTGTCAGTTTATTATCTATAAACAGGATGATAATCTGCACTCCTTTTGTTCTTAGAATATTTTCCCTGTACCTCTTTTCTGACGTGCTCGACTTATGTAATGTTGATATTCCTCTAATCTACTGATGCTGGGCTTGAGAGCAACTCAGGCAATATGTCTTATGCCAAACAGTGGCATAAAGCCCCATTCCATATGGAAATATTTCAGTGCACTGGGCAGGTGATTAGCATCACAAGATGTTACGAACTGACCAGAAGATAGAAGGAGACTTCCCAGGACAAAGATCTCGAGATTGGGGCTAGAGGTCATGTTGACAAGCTAATGCCTCCCATTTCTCCTGAAAATGCATCTGTTGCTGGTCATTGAATTGATGTGATGGTGATAGAAGTGGTTGGGGGGAACTCAGTAAAACTAGATTACTATTGCAAAGTGTTCAATGGTTTTGTGATTTTATATGAGCCTTGTTCAAAAGGTCCCTCTTTCCTTTGATCTAAGCTGGGAATATATAGTTCTGTCCCAATATGAAGCAAGAATTGTAATGTTGGAACGGTCCTTGTTTTCTCTCTATTATTCCAGGACATATGGGGGACCCAGTACTTATATGGGGGTGTCCTACCATCAGTCTGAAAATTGTGGTTCTTTTAGAGCTAGAACCACACAGGACATTCCTCTCTCACCTGCTGCTTCCTTTGCAAAGCTGCTTCCAAGATATAAGCACTAACTCAAATTCTCTAAAGAGAAGAAAACTTTGATAACCCAGAGTCAGCAGGGGGAAATGCTGAGTTTAGGAATAGAAAATTCCAAAAGTCACCAGCAAACCAAAAGAATATGTATCAAAATGATACTCCATTTCCAGCCATTCCATCATGCTTGCTCAAGAGAGATGAATACTGTGGTAATTTATCAGTCAGCACGATGGTACATCTGCTCCATCATAATTATCTGATACTTAGGAGAATTGACCTGGAATGAGAGTGCAAGAATCACATAATCTATTCTAAGCACACAGCATTTTTAATCCATTCTCTTGGGGAAGCTGAAAGGCAGGTCACTATAATTTGCATACGCTGGAAGTAATTTGATTTTGTTAACTTACTTACAATACCTAGAATTACAGAATCATAAAATCCCAAGGTTGACAGAGAATGTAAATGTTATTTAGCCCATCCAATTCAGGAATAGGCTTATACAAGCTCTGTTTCAATAACTTCAGTGATGGGCAACTTGCCTTTCCCCAGGGAAGGCTAATGGGACTATCTTTTCCCCACTATGAGGAGACAGAGATTTCCCAGGAAAGGTCACAGCTTTTCAAAAACCAGGTTTGCTACAAATTCATGTTGAGCTATTGTAGCAGGCATCTCCATTTCCTCACCACCCAATGATTCACCTCTCGGGAGTTCCCCAAACCTTTCCCCTTTGTCTCAGATCCTGTCCCACCAACCGTTCCCACCTCTCACCAGGCATCCTCATTCCTACACTTATTGAGGAAATCAAAACTACCAGACAAAAGCTGTTAGCCTCCTTCCTTCTGACTCTCTCTCATTGCTCATCATTTCCTTCCCTTTGTGCTCAAGGAAGAAGTATCTCTCTTCTTGACCCAAGGTAACCCTTTCTCTTTATGCGCCAGGGTGGGGTTTATGGTAAGAGTGCATCTCAGCCTTTCCTACCTACTTCGATGAGGGTATTTTCTAATTTGCCAAAATGTATAGGAGTTGCTCAGGTAGCTTCTGGATTGTTTCAGAAGGAGTTCTTTCATGTGTAGCTGTAGATTCAGTGTGTGCATGGTAAGAGATAAGTTCAGCAGCCTCCTATATTGCCATCTTGGACAACATAAACCTTCCTCTCTTGCTGGAAATCACACACCTTCTGTCATGTGTTAAACTTGAATGGCCAGGCAGGTCCTCTCTTTCCTGTAGCTCCAACTTCTCCACCTCTTCTGGGTCATTCTCCTCAATTTATAAATATGTTCAGGCCTTTCTTTTATTTAAAAATAGCCGCTCTTCACCCTGCTGCCCTTCTCATTTCTCTTTTGTTATCCTTCTTGTATTAGTTAGGACAAGCTAGGTTATGCTGCTGTAACAAACAGCCCCAAATCTAACATAACAAAGGTTTGGTTTATTTTTCCTCACTCAGGCAATGTCCACTACAGGTCAAAGTGACTTTCCAGAGCAACTGTCTTCCATGTGGGAACACAGCAAAGCAGGCTGCTTTAATCTTGTGTCTCCCCCTTCTCAGCACAAGGTCTCCTCCACTTGCTGCAGCAGGAGAAGTGATAACCTCCTTCTAACTCTAAGGGGGAAAGAAAAGTTTCAAGGAAAAAAGAACTAAAAATTCACTAGAAGATTTTCACACCTTCACCAACTTCCTTGACTACAGATTCAATGTCTGCTGTCTCCACTTCCTTGCTTCTGAGTTGTACCTTAACTCCTGAAAATGGCTCCTGCCCCACACTCTACAGAAAATGCTAACTCTCCCAATGACCAATTATTGTCCTGGCTTTTCCTACTAGGATCGCAGGAATTCAGCCTCCTGCAGAATCCCCTTTACTGGGCTGTATTTTAATGTCTTGCTCTGGGCTTTTCTTGACAGTCATTATAAGAAACAGTCAGAATTAATTTTCTACATTTACTATGGAGTTTTTTTGGAAGAATTAGTCTAATAAATGCCCCCTTTTTCCTTATATAAACACTAGGTGAAAAATAATTTTAGAATTTAGTGCCAGCAAGAGTGTCTTCTCGCCTAAGAAAATATGTTCATATCTTTTACATAACATTCCATGGGTTTTTTTGTTGTTTTTTTTTTGTGGTACGCAGGCCACTCACTATTGTGGCCTCTCCCGTTGCAGAGCACAGGCTCCGGACGCGCAGACTCAGCGGCCATGGCTCACGGTCCCAGCCGCTCCGCGGCATGTGGGATCTTCCTGGACCGAGGCACAAACCCGTGTTGCCTGCATTGGCAGGCGGACTCTCAACCACTGTGCCACCAGGGGAGCCCATGTTTTGTTTTTTATACTGGCTACCAAGAAGCTTAGAACCAAACCGTATGATCCATTTTAATAGTAATATATATACAGACATCCAAATCAGAGAGGAAGAAGTAAAATTGTCTTTGTTTGCAGGTGATAGAATCTTATATAGAGAAAATCCTAAAGACTCCATCAAAAAACTGTTAGAATGAATCAATGAATTCAGTAAAGTTTCAGGATACAAATTCAACATACAGAAATCAGTTGTATTTCCAACACTAACAATGAAACATCTGAAAAAGGAAAAGAAATTTTAAAAAAGCAATCCCATTCACAGTAGCATCAAAAACAATAAAATGGTTAGGAATAAATTTAACCAAGGAGGTGAAAGATCTGTACATGACTCTGATGAAAGAAATTGAAGACACAAACAAAAGGAAAGATATCCCATGTTCATGGACCAGAAAAATTAATATTGCTAAAATATCAATAGTAACCAAAGTCATCTATATGTTCAATGCAATACCCATCAAAATTCCAGTGGCTTTTGTTTTTTTACAGAAATAGAAAAATCAATTCTAAAATATGTATGGGATCACAAAAGACCTCAAATAACCAAAGAAATTCTGAGAAAGAGAAATAAAGCTGTTGGCACCACATATTCCTGATTTCAAACTATACTATAAAGCTATAGTGATCAAAACAATATGGTACTGGCATAAAAATAGACATATAGACTAATGGAACAGAATAGAAAGCCCAGAAATAAATCCTAACAAATACAGTCAACTATTATTTGACAAAGTAGCCAAGAATACTTGATGGGGAAAGGATAGTCTCTTCAATAAATGGTTTTGGGGAAACTGGATAACCATATACAGAAGAATGAAATTGAACCCCTATCTAACACCATTCACAAAAATTAACTTGAAATGGATTAAAGACTTAAACATAAAAGCTGACCCATAAAACTCCTAGAAGAAAACATAGGGGGAAATTTCCTTGACATTGGTCTTGGCAATGATTTTTTTGGATATGACACCAAAAGCACAAGCAAAAAGAGCAAAAATAAATAAGTAGGACTACATCAAGCTAAAGAACTTATGCACAGCAAAAGAAACAATCAACAAAATGAAAGGCAACCTATGAAGTGGGAGAAAATATTTTTAAATCATATATCTGATATCCTAAATATATAAAGAGCTCATACAACTTAATAGGAAATAATCCAATTAAAATGGGCGAGGAGCTGAATATAAATTTTTCTGAAGAAGATAAATGGCCAATAGGTACATGAAAAGATGCTCAGTGTTGCTAATCATCAGAGAAATGCAAATCAAAACCACGAGATATCACCTCACACCTGTTAAAATTACTGTCATCAAAAAGACAAGAGGTAACAAGTGTTGGCAAGAATGTGGAGAAAAGAAAACACTTGTGCTCTGTTGGTAGGAATGTAAATTGGGATGACCACTATGGAAAATAGTATGGAGGTTCCTCAAAAAAATTAAAAATAGGACTACCATTTGATCCAGCAATCCCTCTTCTGCATATATATCCAAAGGAAATGAAAATAAGATCTCAAAGAGATATCTGCATTCCCATGTTCATTGCAGCATTATTCACAATAGCCAAGATATGGAAAAGCCTAAGTGTCCATCAGCAGCTGAATGGCTAAAAGAGATGTGGTGTACACATACACAGTGGAATATTAGTCAACTATAAGAAAGAAAGAAATCCTGCCTTTTGTGACAACATGGACGAAATGAGGCAATTATGCTAAGTGAAATAAGCCAAATAGATACTATGTGTATAATATCACATGTATGTGGAATCTAAAAAAGCCAAACTCAGAGACAGAGAGTAGAGTTACGAGGGGCTGGGGGGAGGGGAATTGGGGAGATGTTGGTCAAAGAGTACAAATTTCCAGTTATAAATAAGTTCTGGGGATCTAATGTACAGCATAGTGATTATAGTTAACAGTACTGTATTATACACTTGAAAGCTGCTAAGAGAGTAAATTTTAAACGTCCTCACCACAAAAAAAGCAATGGCAATTATGTGACATAATTGGGGTGTTAGCTAAAACTATGGTAGTAACCATTTTGCACTATATGTGTATCAAATCAACATGTTGTATACCTTAAATTTACACAATGTTATATGTCAGTTAAATCTCAATAAACCTGGAGAAAACTACTAATAATAATTTAGTTTACTTGCTTCCTCTTTTCCTCAGTCTCAATTTTCTCTACTTATCCGTCCAGCCTATTTGAAAGATACCTTTTCCTCTGAGATCTCAAATTTATTTTTTAAAGCATTGAGGGTATAAAAACTTTAAAAGGCCTTTTCTGACCAGACTGGAGAATCTACCTGTGGTGTTCCTAACCCTACAGCAGAGCTAGAGAGTCTCACATGATGCAGCTAAGCTACAATCAATCACAGTTATGTTAGAGAAGATGGGAGAAGGTACTCCAGGCAGCAGAAATCCTCAGCTCTTGTCTGAACCTTCCAGATTCTCCTGCCTGAGCCCCAGGACAGACACAGGAGATTCTGAAGAGAGAACAGATTCTGTAGCTGCTGAGTCTGCAGCATCCTTCCCCCTAGCAGCACAGGAAGGGAGTAAGTCACTGTATTCAGAGAACAAGTGGGACAGTAAACCAAAGGTCTGAGGAGAGAGCTTTGTCTAAGAAGAAGGCATGATGATCAAGATTTGGGTATCAGGGTGATGCTATCTTTGTAGAATTAAATGGGATGTTTTTCTAAACCAGAGGTCCCCAACCTTTTTGGCACCAGGGACCGATTTTGTAGAAGACAACTTTTCCATGGACCAGGGGGATAAGGGGATGGTTTCGGGGTGATTCAAGCACATTACATTTATTGTGCAGTTTATTTCTATTATTATTACATGTAATACATAATGAAATAATTGTACAACTCACCATAATGCAGACTCAGTGGGAGCCCTGAGCTTGTTTTCACTTGCCACTCACCTATAGGGTTTTGATATGAGTCTGCAAGCAATTGATTTTATTATGGCCTCTGTGCAGTCAAACCTCTCTGCTAATGATAATCTGTATTTGCAGCCGCTCCCCAGTGCTAGCATCACTGCCTCAGCTCCACCTCAGATCATCAGGCATTAAATTCTCATAAGGAGTGTGCAACCTAGGTCCCTCACATGCGCAGTTCACAGTAGGGTTCACACTCCTATGAGAATCTAATGCCGTCGCTGATCTGACAGGAGGTGGAGCTTAGGCGGTGATGCAAGCAATGGGAAGTGGCTGTAAATACAGATGAAACTTTGCTCACTGGCCCACCACTCACCTCCTGCTGTGCGGCCTGGCTCCTAACAGGCCACGGACCAGTACCAGTCCATGGCCCGGGGGTTGGGGACCCCTGTTCTAAACTCTGGGATAAATGACATGTGAATTGTGCTTTAAAGTTTTGACAGAATTCACCCATGGATCTGTTCTTTGAAATCTCTTTGACTCTTCTGATTCTTTTTCTATAATCACTCATTTTTTATTTTCCAAAGATTTTTGAATCTCTCAGCAAACGTAGCACAATGTTCTCTTTCATTTGAAAACAATGTCCTTTGTTCATGTAATTATATTCCCTTTCTCAAATCTAATGTTAGATATGTCTTCCCTTATTTTCTTAGTTAACTCTATTAGAGATTTGCCTATTTTTTTTTAATGAGCACCTAAATTGTTTATTAATTTTATTATTTTCCAGTTTGTTGATTTCTGCATTTGTTCTTCTGTCTTTCCTTAAGTCTGTTTGTTGGGAAGTATAGGAAGATTAGCCTCCTAACTTGAAGGTGGGGTCCATTTATTTTTTGTTAAATATCATTACCAATTAATGCTATAAAATTTCCTCCAAATATAGTTTTGGTTGTATTTCTTAGGTTTGATACATAGTTTCTTGTTATTGTAGTTTTACTTTACAAATGATTTATTTTCTAGCCATATTGCTTTGTTACTAGAAAACGTGGCCTCCAAGGTTTCTACCTTTTCAAATGTATTGTGTATTTCCTAATGATTCAGTGTGGTAGGCAGCTTCTGACAAGACTCCCAATGATCTCCATCTCCTGGTATTCATGCCCTTGTATAATCCCCTCTTCTATAGAGTAGACTGTACCTAGCGACTTGCTTCTAATGAGTAGAAAGAGTGTTGTGATGTCACTTTCAAGTTAACATTGTAAAAGACTGTGAATTTTGTTCTCTCTCTCTCATTTGCTCACTCTTATGAAAGTCAAATGTCATGTTGTAAGACCCACATGGCAAAAAACTGAGGGCAGACTCGAACCAACACCCAGTGAGGAACTGAATACTACCAATTGTCAATGTGAACGAGCTTAGAAGTAGATCCTTCCCAAGCTGAGCTTTCATATGAGACCACAACTTCAGCCAGCAGCCTTGTAAGTGACTCTGAGACAAAGGGCTCAGCTAAGCTGAACCCAGATTACTGGTCCACAGAAATTGTGATAATAAATATTGGAGGTTTTTTTTTTAATGTATTTGATATTTTTATTGAAGTATAGTTGCTGTACAATATTATGTAAGTTACAGGTGTATGATATAGTGAATCACAATTTTTAAAGGTTATACTCCATTATAGTTATTATAAAAGATTGGCTATATTTCCCATGTTATATAATATATCCTTGTAGCTTACTTTATACATAATAGTTTGTAACTCCTACTTCCCTACCCCTATATTGCCCCTCCCTGCTTCCCTCTCCCCACTGGTAACCACTAGTTTGTTCTCTATATCTGTGAGTCTGCTTATTTTTTGTTATATTTACTTATTTTATGTTGTATTTTTTAGATTGCATATACAAGTGATATCATACAGTATTTGTCTTTATCTCTCTGACTTGTTGTACTTAGCATAATACCCTCCAAATCCATCCATGTTGTTACAAATGGCAAAATTTCATTCTTTTTTATGGCTGTGTAGTATTCCATTGTATATATATACCATTTCTTTATCCATTCATCTGTTGATGGACACAGGTTGCTTCCATATCTTGGCAATTGTAAATAATGCTGCTATGAAAATTGGGGTGCAAGCATCTTTCTAAATTAATGTTTTTGGTTGTTTCCGATATATACCCAGGAGTAGAATTGCTGGAATATGTGGTAGTTCTATTTTTAGTTTTTTGAGAAATCTCTACACTGTTTTCCACAGTGGCTGCACCAATTTACATTCCCACCAACAGTGTACAAGTGTTCCCTTTTCTCCACATCCTCGCCAACATTTGTTATTTGTGTTCATTTTGAGGTTAGCCATTTTGACAGGTGTGAGGTGATATCTGCTTGTGGTTTTGATTTGCATCTCCCTGATGGTTAGCGACGTTGAGCATCTTTTCATGTGCCTATTGGCCATCTGCATTTCCTCTTTGGAAAAACATCTATTCAGTTCTTCTGACCATTTTTAAATCAGGTTGTTGGGTTTTTGATGTTGAGTTGTACAAGCTGTTTATATATGTTTTATACCAATCTGTTATTGGTCCTATTATTTGCAAATATCTGTTCCCATTCAGTAGGTTGTCTTTTTGTTTTGTTAGTGGTTTCCTTTGTTGTGCAAAAGCTTTTAAGTTTAATTAGGTCACAATTGTTTATTTTTGTTTTTATTTCATTTGCTTTAGGAGACAGAGCCAAAAAAGTATTGCCATGACTTATTTTAAAGAGTGCTCTGCCTATGTATACTATCTGGTCTTACATATAAATCTTTAAATGTAAGTTTTTTTTTTTTTTTGTATATGGTGTTAGAGAATGTTCTAATTCATTCTTTTGCATGTAGTTGTCCAGTTTTCCCAGCAACACTTATTGAAAAGACTGTCTTTTCTCTATTGTGTCTTCTTGCCTCCTTTTTCATAGATTAATTGACCATAAGTGTATGGGTTTTTTTCTGGGCTCTCTATCCTGTTTCATTGATCTCTGTGTCTGGTTTTGTGCCTATACCATGCTGTTCTGATTACTGTAGCTTTGTAGTATAGTCTGAAGTCCAGGAGCATGATTCCCCAAGCTTTATTTTTCTTTCTCAAGATTGTTTTGGCTACTCGGGGTCCTTTGTGTTTCCATACAAAATTTTAAATTATTTGTTCTATCAATAATTCTGTGAAAAATGCCATTGGTACGTTTTTAGGAATTGCATTGAATCTGTAGATTGCCTTGGATAGTATGGTCATTTTCACAATATTAATTCTTTCAATACAAGAACATGGTATACCATACCATCTGTGTCATCTTTAATTTCTTTCACCAGTGTCTTATTGTTGTCTGAGTACAGGTATTTTGTCTCCTTAGGTAGGTTTATTCCTAGGTATTTTATTCTTTTTGATGCGATGGTAAATGGGATTATTTCCTTAATTTCTTTTTCTGCTACTATGTGGTTAGTGTAAAGAAATGCAACAGATTTCTGTATATTAATTTTGTATCCTGCAACTCTACTGAATTCATTGATGAGGGCTAATAGTTTTTTGGTAGTGTCTTTAGGATTTTCTATGTATAGTATCATGTCACCTGTAAACAGTGACAGTTTTACTTCTTCCTTTCCAATTTGGATTCCTTTTATTTATTTTTCTTGTCAGATTGCTGTGGCTACAACTTCCAAATCAATGTTGAATAAAAGTGGCAAGAGTGGGCATCCTTGTCTTTTTCCTGATCTTAAAGGAAATGCTTTCAGCATTTCACCATTGAATATGTTAGCAGTGGGTTTGTCATATATAACCTTTATGATTTTCCCTCTATGCCTGCATTTTGGAGAGTTTTTATTATAAATTGATGTTGAATTTTATCAAAAGCTTTTTCTACATCCATTGAGCTGATAATATGGTTTTTATTCTTCAGTTTGTTAATGCAGTGTATCCCACTGATTTTGAAAAATCCTTGCATCCCTGGGATAAATCTCACTTGATCCTAGTGTATGATTCTTTTAATGTATTGTTGGATTTCGTTTGCTAGTACTTTGTAGAGGACTTTTGCATCCATGTTCATCAGTGACATTGGCCTGTGTTTTTCGTTTTTTGTGATATCTTTGTCTGGTTTTTGTATCAGAGTGATGTTGGCCTCATAAAAGGAGTCTGAAAGTGTTCCTTCCTCTGCAATATTTTGGAATAGTTTGAGAAGGATAGGTGTTAACTCTTCTCTAAATGTTTGGTAGAATTCGTCTGTGAAGCCATCTGGTCCTCGATTGTTGCTTTTTGGGAGTGTTTAAATTACTGATTTAATTTCTGTACTGGTAATTGGACTGTTCAGATTTTCTATTTCTTCCTGGTTCAGTCTTGGGAAATTGTACCTTTCTAAGAACTTGTCCATTTCTTCTAGATTGTCCATTTTATTGGCATATAGTTGTTCATAGTAGTCTCTTATGATCCTTTGTATTTCTGTGGTGTCAGTTGTAACTTCTCCTTTTACATTTCTGATTTGATTGGTTTGGTCCTCTTCCTTTGTTCCTTGATGAATCCAGCTAAATATTGATCAATTTTGTTTATCTTTTCAAAGAACCAGCTTTTGATTTCATTGATCTTTTCTATTTTTATATTAGTCTCTATTTCATTTATTTCTGCTCTGATCTTTATGATTTCTTTCCTTCTACTCACTTTGGGTTTTGCTTGTTCTTCTTTCTCTAGCTTGTTTAGTTGTAATGTTAGGTTGGTTACCTGAGATTTTTCTTGTTTCCTAAGGTAAGCCTGTATCGCTATAAACTCCCTCTTAGAACTGCTTTTGCTGTGTCCCATAGGCTTTGGACCATCATGTTTTCGTTTTCATTTCTCTCTAGGCATTTTTTAACTTACTCTTTGATTTCTTCAGTGATTCATTTGTTGTTCACTAGCATATTGTTTAGCCTCCACGTGTTTGTGGTTTTTGCAGGGGTTTTTTGCTTGTAGTTGATTTCTAGTCTCATTGGCATTATTGTCAGAAAAGACACTTGATATGATTTCAATTTTCTTACATTTATTGAGGCTTGTTTCGTGACCTAGAATGTGATCTAAGATGGAGAATGGTCCATGTGTATTTGAAAAGAATGTGTATTCTGCTGCTTTTGGATGGGATACTCTTTATCTATCAATTAAGTTCATCTGATCTAATGTATTATTTAAGGCAAGTGTTTCCTTACTCATTTTCTGTCTGGATGATCTGTCCATTGATGTAAGTGAGGTGTTAAAATCCCCCACTATTATAGTGCTACTGTCAATTTCTCCTTTTGTTTATTAATCTTTGCCTTATATATTTAGGTGCTCCAATGTTTGTTGCATATATATTTACAATTGTTGTATCTGCTTCTAGGATTGATCCCTTGATCACTATGTAGTGTCCTTCTTTGTCTCTTATAACAGTCTTTATTTTAAAATCTATTTTGTCTGATGTAAGTATTGCTACTCCAGGCTTCTTCTGATTTCAGTTTGTGTGGAATACTTTTTTCCATCCTCTCACTTTCAGTCTGTGTGTGTCTCTAGATCTGAAGTGAGTCTCTTGTAGGCAGCATATATATGGGCCTTGTTTATATATCCATTCAGCCATTCTATGTCTTTTGGTTGGAGCATTTAGATTCATTTACATTTAAAGTAGTAATTGATATGTATGTTCTTATTGCCATTTTGTTAATTGTTTGGGTATTTATTTATTTATTCATTTATTTTTGGCTGCATTGAGTCTTCATTGCTGCACGTGGGCTTTCTCTAGTTGTGGCAAGAACTGCAGTGCACAGGCTTCTCATTGCTGCAGTGCACAGGCTGCAGTGCACAGGCTTCTCATTGCAGTGGCTTCTCTTTGTTGCAGAGCAGGGGCTCTAGGCGCATGGGCTTCAATAGTTGCGGCATGCAGGCTCAATAATTGTGGCTCGTGGGCTCTAGAGCGCAGGCTCAGTAGTTGTGGCACATGGGCTTATTTGCTCCGCAGCATGTGGGATGTTACCGGACCAGGGCTCAAACCCACATCCCCTGCATTGGCAAGCAGATTCTTAACCACTGTACCACCTGGGAAGCCCCTGGGGGTTGTTTTCTGTATGTCTTTTTTTCCTTTTATCTTCTTTTGTTCTCTTCATTTGTGATTTGATGACTATCTTTATAGTTATGTTTGGATTCCTTTTTCTTTTTTGTGTGTATATCTATTACAGATTTTTGGTTTGTGGTTACCATGAGGTTTTTGTATAGCAGTCTATATATGTACATAATTGTTTTAAGTTGCTGATCTCTTAATATCAAATGCATTTTTAAAACCTCCATTTACTCTCCTCCCCTCACAATGACTGCTTTTGTTATCATATTTTACATCTAATTGTTTTGTATATCTCTTGACTGCTTATTGTAGATATAGATTATTTTTACTACTTTTGTCTTTTTGTGTGTGTGTGTGGGTGGATGATTTCCTACCTTTAATATATGTTTGTTTTTATTGGTGAGCTTTTTTATTTCATAATTTTCTTGTTTCTAGTGTGGCCTTTTCTTTTTTGCCTGGAGAATTTCATTTAACATTTGTTGAAAAGCTGGTTTGGTGGTGCTGAACTCTTTTAGCTTTTGCTTGTCTGTAAATCTATTGATTTCTCCATCAAACCTGAAGGAGAGCCTTGCTAGGTAGAGTATTCCTGGTTACAGGTTTTTCCCCTTTTATTACGTTAAATACATTGTGCCACTCCCCTTTGGCCTCCAGAGTTTCTGCTGAAAAAAATCATCTGATAGCCTTATGGGAATTCCTTTGTATGTTATTTTTTGCTTTTCCCATGCTACTTTTAATATTCTCTCTTTATCTTTAATATTTGTCTTTTTTTTCCACTTTTTTTTTTTTTTTTTTTTTTGCGGTACGCAGGCCTCTCACTGTTGTGGCCCCTCCCATTGCAGAGCAAGGCTCCGGACATGCAGGCCCAGTGGCCATGGCTCACGGGCCCAGCCGCTCCGCGGCATATGGGATCCTCCCGGACTGGGACACAAACCCGTGTCCCCTGCATTGGCAGGCAGACTCTCAACCACTGTGCCACCAGGGAAGCCCAATATTTGTCATTTTGATTACAGTGTGTCTTGGTGTGTTCCTCTCTGGGTTAATCCTGTATGGGACTCTCTGAGCTTCCTGGACTTGAGTGACTATTTCCTTTCCCAGGTTAGGGAAGTTTTCAGCTATTATGTCTTCAAATATGTTCTCAGACCCTTTCTCTCTTCTCCTTCTGGGACACCTATAATATGAATATTACTGCACATGATCTTGTCCCAGAAGTTTCTTAAACCATCTTCATTTCTTTTCTTTCTTTTTTCTTTTTTGTGTTCAGCATCAGTGATTTCTACTATTCTGTCTTCCAGCTCACTGATCCATTCCTCTGTATCATTTAGTCTATTATTGATTCCTTCTAGTGTACTTTTCATTTCAGTTACTGTATTCCGCATCTCTGTTTGGTAGTTCTGTATATTTTCTAACTCTTTATTAAAAACTTCTAGCCTCTCACTCTGTGCATCCCTTCTTCTCCAGAGTTCTTTGATCATCTTTATGATCATTACTCTAAACTCTTTCTCAGTAGAATGCCTATCTCCACTTCACTTAGTTTTTCTTCTGGGGTTTTATCTTTTTCCTTCATCTGGAACATGTTCCTCTGCTGCCTCATTTTGTCTATGTTGCTATTTGTATTTTTATATATGTGATAATTTATTTGCATTTCTTAACCCTGCAGAAATGGCCTGCTATAGGAGATATCTTATGTGCCCCAGTAGTGCACTCCCCTCTTGTCACCCAAGCTATATGCTCTAGGCGTTCCCACATGAAGGCTGCATATGTCCTTCTTTTGTGGTGGACTGACTATGTGGGTGGTCTAGTAGGCTTGTTTGGCCTCTAGCCCAGTTGGTTGCCAGGCCGTGCCTTGTGAAGATGGTACTGGTCTCTGGTGAGTGGGAGCTGGCCATGAAGTAGTTGGCTGCAAAGCCCTAGGGGGACCTGGGCTAGTGCTGCCTCACTGGTGGGCAGAGTGAGGGGCCAGAAGACTCTGGGGCTGTTGTTCACCCACTGGTGGGTGAAGCCATGTCCTGGGATTATTGCCAGACTATTGGCAGGCAGAGCTGAGCCCCAAATTCTTGCTGCAGGGCCCAGGGATCCCAGAGCTAGTGTCAGATCACTGGTGAGGGGCAGGGATACCAGTTCCCTACACAGTTGGGTATGGGGTACAGAGTGTCCTGAAGCTTTTGTTGGTCTGCTAGTGGACAGGGCTTTGGCCCAGCTGGTCCCAGGGTAGGATCTGGCCTGCTGTGCAGGCTGTGTCCACAGGTTGTGAGATTATGGTTTTCTTGCATCTGGTGTCTGTCCCCTGGTGGGTGAGGCTGGCCTAGAGGCCAGTGCAGGCTTCCTGGAGGGCAAGGCCAATGCCTGTACACTGGAAGATGGAGCTGAGTCTTGGCCCTCTGGTTGGCAAGGCTGTGTCTAGAGGCATGTTTATAGGTAGCTGTGGGCTCAGAAAGTTTTTAAGCAGCCTCTCTGCTGATGGATGGGGCTGTGTTCCCCTCAGTTAGTTGTTTGGCCTGATGTATCCCAGCACTGGTGCCTACAGGCTATTGGGTGGGGCCAAGTCTTGGCACTAATGAAGCAGAGGGAGGATCCCAAGATGGCGGCCACTAGTAGCAGTGTCCGTGAGGTAGAAGGAACTCCCATGTACGGCTGGGCCAATGTCTATGTCCCCAGGGTGAGCCACAGCCACCCCCAACCTCTCCAGGAGATTCTCCAAGACCAGCAGGTAGGTCTGGCCCAGGCTCCTATCAAATTACCTTTTTTGTCCTGGGTGCTGGAGCATGTGAGATTTTGTGTGTACCCTTTAAGAGTGAAGTCTCTATTTCCCTCAGTTGTGTGGGGCTCCTGAAATTAAACCTTGCTGGCCTTCAAATCCAAATGCTTTGGAGGCTCATCTGGAGGCTGGGGAGCCCAATGTTGGGCTCAGAACTCTCATTTCTGTGGGAGAACCTCTGCAATATATTTATTTTCTGGTTTTTCAGTTGCCCACCTGCATGTATGGGACTTGATTATATTGTGAGTCTTCCCCTCCTAACTGCCTCATTGTGGTTCCTTCTTTATGTCTTTAGTTGTAGAAGACCTTATCTGGTAGGTTCTGCTCTTTTACATCAATGGTTGTTCTGTAGATAGTTGTGATTTTGGTGTGCTCATGAGAGGAGGTTAGCTCAATGTTTTCCTCCTCCACCATCTTGGCTGACCTCCATAAATATTGTTATTTTAACCCCCTAAGTCTTGTGGTAATTTCTTATACTTCAATAGGTAGCTAGCTAATATATTTAGATTGATCAATGTGTATATATTTCATAATCTTTTTCTTTGGAGAAATGTTTTCTCTGTTCAATATATATATATATTATATATTATATATGTATAAAATAAAGTTTGTTTTTCTCTCAGCACTTGACATCAATGATTACTCCTCCTTGGGTGTTCCCTTGACACCACTCTTTGCTGATTCTTCTGACTTTTCTCTAGTAGGAGTGATCTAATTCAAGCCAAATATAACCTTCTCCAGAACTTTTCTGCAAAATTTACAATTAAAGGGGAAAAAAAGAACTTTCTATTAGAGTTGATAGAGTTTCCAGTGGTTATCTTGCTGCTTCATGCAGAGAGGCTGTAAGAAAATAAAGCCAAGCATATGAGGTCAGAGAGATAAGTGCCTGAGGCCTGAGGACACTGTTTGAGCCCGTAGATCCAGCCATGCTTGCATTCCTTAGACTTCCCAGATCCACACATAGACTTTTTGCCTAAACTAATTCAAGCTGGACTTCTCCCTCTTGCAACTAAACATCCTATTTAATATCACTCCCAGTATTATCTCCTATCTCAGCATTTTCCTGGAGTTTCCCACATCTCCAACTTCATACTGATTAAATCTACCTGGATTCCTTCACACACTAAACACATCCAAATAGTCATCTTTTCTACCAATCCTTCTCATTTCTTCAGGATCTCTGTTTCTTTAGAGGTGCCACCAACCTCTGAATTACTTAAATTTAAAGCCCCGAATTTTCTTCAAGATACCTTCTTCTCTCTTCATATTCTGTTGTTATCAAGTCGTCTATCCTTTCCTAATCATGGAAACTACCTGGCTCAGATCTTCCTCTTCTCTCATCTAGACTATGTCAGCAGCCTCCTCCCTGGTCTCTTTGACTCCCATCTCATGCCCTTGCAACTCACCCTGCACAGGTGACCTGGTGACTTTTCCTAAATTTCAGCTCTGATAACATCACTCCACTGACCAAAAGCTGCACTGGCTTCTCATTGCCCACAGAATAAATCTGGCATTAGGAGCCCTCTGGTCATATGGGAGCTGACACTTAACTGAACCCTTCCTGCTGCCATGTCTGGCCTGAGTCCTCTACCTACTTTACCTATCAAGTCTTCATAAAACCCTAAGAGTCTCTATCATTATGTCCATTTTACAGAAGGTAAGTTAACTCCAGAGGTCTCAGAGCTGGTAAATGTTATAGTGTTTGACCTGATTTTTACTCACTGTACCCTATTATACTGTGTAACATACCCTTATAGAAATATCTCCTTAGCTGTCACTTTACTAAAGATTACATTTCAGTAAAACTATTGTGTGACCCTCTCCAGTTCCCTCCTCCAGCTTCCCACCGCTATGTTTTACTTGTGCAGTCCCCTTGCCCAGGACGTTCTGGCCCATTATCACCACGCTTCAAGACCTAGCTGATGCCTCTTCCCCAGGAAGCATTCCCTGAAAATCCCAGTTAAAAGTAAGCTCTTCCCTCCATGAAATGCATTATTTAATTTGTTTTTTTAAAAATTCTGGGTAATTAACTCATGACAAGGTATAAAATACAACACATACATTTAGAATGATTTGGAATAAACCAAAATAGCCTTTGCATCCTGTTAACTAGTTTCCCTCCCCAGAGGCAATCGGTCCTAACAGTCTCTTAAATACCATTTTAGAGATATTCTGTGCATTTATAAGCTGATATATGGATTTTTCCTTTTTTTTTTGCAAATAATGTAGCAACATAGAATACCATAGACATTGTTCTGAATGCTGCTTTTTTCACTTTATTTATTGGAGACTGCTTCATATCAGATATGCTAAGCTGCCTCATGTCTGTCTGTCTGTCAGTCTCTCTTTCTTATAGAGAACTGTACTATCTATCCATCAGCCTTTTTAATTGAATTGGGCTTTATTCATATACATTTCAAATTCCTTGAGGATAATAATAGTTCTTTTAATTCCTTTATAACATAGCCCCTGGCATGGCTGGTCCACAAGTTGTGGAGTTTTCTTTGTTACTGTTTTTCTTTTAGAAGATTTTTAGGTTTACAGAAAGGTTGAAAAGGGTACAGAGTTCCCATATACTCTTCCTTTGTGCCTTTTTAACAACTGATAATACTCCTCATGTGGATGTTCCACAATTTATTAAACAAATCCCTACTGATAGTTATTTAGGTTACTTGCAATCATTTACAATGACAAAAGGTTGCAATTAATGCTCTTAAACATGAGTTATCTTGTACATGTGTAGGTATATCTGTAAGATAAGTTCATAAAGGTAGATTTGCTGGATCAAAGCATTGTGTAACTTTTGGCAGGATGTTGCTAGTGCTCTTCAGAACAGTTGTACCCACTTACACCCCCGTTAATAAGAGTGTAACAGAGCTTGTTTCTTCCCACCCTCACTACTTCACCACATTTTCCAGCTTTATTATCTTTGCCAGTCTGACAGGCAGTGGTTGTAGATCATTGTAATTTAATTTGCATTTCATTTTTATAAATGAAGTTGAATATCTTTTCATTTATTTAAAAATTATTTGTATTTTCTCTTCTGTGCATTTTCTATTCACATCATTTGCCCATTTTTCTATTGGGCTGTAGGTCTTTTTCTTATGGCTTTGTAGGGGTTCTTAAATATTAAGAGGCTTTTATTTATGATATAATTTGTAATTTTCCTAATTTATATCCAGACTTTATGATGTTTCTTTCTATACTGAGCTTTTTTTAAAAAATTATGTACCTAAATTTATGTGTTTCTTATGGATTCTGGGTTTGCAGTTATAGTGAGAAAGAACTTCCCTACACTGAAAAATGAAAAACAAAAAATCTCTCATGGTCTCCTATAATATTTTTATATTTAAACATTTGATCCATTTGGAAGTTTATTTTGATGCAAAACATGAAGTATAGATCCAAGTTAATTTTTTTCCAGACAACTAATGATTGTACCAATTCTATTTATTAAATAATCCATATTTGTATCACTTATTTGAAATGCCTTTAACTTGCTGGTGTATTTTTTTTTTTTTTTTTTTGTGGTTCTCGGGCCTCTCACTGTTGTGGCCTCTCCCGTTGCGGAGCACAGGCTCTGGACACGCAGGCTCAGCGGCCATGGCTCACGGGCCCAGCCGCTCCACGGCATGTGGGATCTTCCCGGACCGGGGCACGAACCCGTGTCCTCTGCATCAGCAGGCAGACTCTCAACCACTGCGCCACCAGGGAAGCCCTTGCTGGTGTATTCTTTTGGCTAATACTTCATTTTGGATTTCTATGCATTGATAATCAAAAGTGAAACGGGTTTGCAGTTTTCTTTCTTGTGTGTGCTTTTCTGGGTTTTGGTATCAATGTTATGTGTCATAAAAAGAATTTCCCTGTGCTCTGGAATAACAAGTAGCATTACTGCTATCTATCCTTTTAGATTTTCATGGAATTCTCCTGTGAAACCATCTGAGTCTCCTGATATTTTTAGTAGCTGTTTGACAATATTTTCTCTCTGTTCTTTATTAATTTTTCCATTTACATGTTCTGTTTGGGGGTAAGTTTGGGCAATATATACTCTCTTATAAAATAATCTATTTCATCCAGATTTTCAAAATGATTTGCATAGAGTGGAACAAAGTAACATCATACAACCCTCTTAGTTTGCTCTGTATCTGAGAATATTACCCTCTTATCAAGAAATAAGTTAATAACTAAATACATTAAAGATTTTCTAATCTTTAGATTAGAAAAATAATAAAAATTAATAAATCTGAGAACTGCTTCTTTAAGGTAAAAAAAAGATGAACTATTGGCCAACCTGATTAACCACTAATCTTTTTACTATCTCCATAGTTTTGCTCTTTCCAGAATGTCATATAGTTAGAATCATTTGGTTGTGTAGCCTTTACAGGTTGACTTCTTTCACTTAGTGAGATGTATTTAAGATTTATGTGTCTTTTAGTGACTTGATATCTCATCTCTTTTTAGCACTGAATAATATTCTATTGTGTGGATGTACCACAGTTTATTTATCCATTCACCTACTGGAGGACATCTTTGTTGTTTCCACGTTTTAGCAATTATGAATAAAACTGCTATAAACTCTTGTTTGTAGATCTTCATGTGGACATCTTAGTCAGCTAGGGCTGCTGTAACAAGATACCATAGACTGGGTGGTTTAAAAAACAGACATTGATTTCTCACAGTTCTGGAGGCTGGAATTCCACGGTCAGGGTGCTAGCATGGTCAGGTTCTGGTGAGAGCCCCCTTCCTGGCTTGTAGACAGCTGCCTTCTTCCTGAATCCTCACTAGTGGAGATCTGGTCTCTTCTTAAAAGGACACTAATCCCATCGTGAGGACCCCACCATCATGACCACCTCTAAAACTAATCACCTCCCAAAAGTCCCATCTCAAAATACTGTCACATTGGGGATTAGGGCTTCAATACATGAATTTTTAAAGGACACAAATATTCAGTCCTTAACAGTAGACATCTGCTTTCAACTTATGTGGGTAAGTAGCAAGTAGTGTCATGCTGGCAAGAGTGTATTAGCCTGGTAAGAAACCCCCAAACTGTCTTCCAAGGTGGCTGTACCATTTTCCATTCCCACCAGCAATGAATGAGAGCTCCTGTTACACCACATCCTCACCAGCATGTGGTGTTGTCAGTGTTCTGGAGTTTGGCCATTCTAACTGGTATGTAGTGGTATCTCATTGTTGTTTCAGTTTGCTTTTCCCTAATGGTATATGGTGTGGAACCTTTTTTCATATGCTTATTTACCATCTGTATATCTTTTTTTTTGGTGAGGTGTCTGTTTAGGTCTTTTGCCCACTTTTTAATCAAGTTGTTTGTTTCCTTATCATTGAGTTTTAAGAGTTCTTTGCATACTTTGGATAGCAGTCCTTTATGAGATATAATTTTTGCAAATATTTTTTCCCAGTCTATGTGTTGTCTTCTCATTCTCTTGTATCTTTCACAGAGTGGAAGTTTCTAACTCACAGAGTTGTCCACACTTAAGCCTTCAGCAATCGTTGATTACAATTCAGGTTTTCCTAACTTGGTACTGGTTCCCATGGAGGGTTCTGCTCTACTAAGTGGTGATTCTCTGTCTCTTCAGTTTTGGGGGCAGTGGTTTGCCCTGTGATCTCCCTTCTCTGACTGATCTAAGAAGAGTTGTTGATTTTTCAGTTTGTTCAGATTTTTACTTGTTATTAGGATCAATTGGCAAGTTCCAAGCTCTTACATGCTAGGCCAGGACCCAGAAGAAAAAAATTTGGTTTTATTTTTTTTAATTTAAATAATAGGGATTTTTGCTTCTAGTTTTATCCATTTTTATTTGTATTGCATTGAGATCAAAGAAAGTCTATAGTAGTTCTACTTCCTGGAACTTACTGAGCTTGCCCTTGTGGGTAGCAATAAGGTTTGATCATAGCCATCATATTTTATGTTGATTTTTGTTTCAGCACAGTCTGGAGGAAGGCCTGAGTCAAGGTGGTGGGGAAATGTGAGGAGAGGTCTGGGTATAGTAACAATTCTGTTCTATTTAGCTGTGGAGAAAACAGTGCCAGCTATAATTTTTGTTTGCCCTGAGCCCTTTCACTTTCTCTTTTCTTCTGCTAATAGAACCCTTCCTTAAAAGTGGGAGCCCATGGAATTCGCTGGTGGCACAGTGGTTAAGAATCCACTTGCCAATACAGGGACATGGGTTTGAGCCCTGGTCCAGGAAGATCCCACATGACACTGAGCAACTAAGCCTGTGCGCCACAACTACTGAGCATGCATTCTAGAGCCTGCAAGCCATACTGAGCCCATGTGACACAACTACTGAAGCCCACGCACCTAGAGCCCATACTCCACAAGAGAAGCCACCACAATGAGAAGCCCATGAACCACAACAAAGAGTAGCCCCTGCTCACCACAGCTAGTGAAAGACCACATGCAGCAACAAAGACCCAACACAGCCAAAAATTTTTAAATAACATAAAATAAATAAATTTTTTTTAAATGTAGCCTCATCCACCAGAAGGCAGACAGCAGAAGCAAGAAGAACAAAAATCCTGCAGCCTGTGGAATGAAAACCACATTCACAGAAAGACAGAGGAAATGAAAAGGCAGAGGACTATGATGAAGGAATAAGATAAAACCCCAGAAAAACAACTACATGAAGTGGAGACAGGCAAATTCCAGAAAAATAATTCATAATAATGATAGTGAAGATGATCCAGGACCTCGGAAAAAGAATGGAGGTACAGACTGAGAAGATGCAAGAAATGTTTAACAAAGACCTAGAAGAATTAAAGAACAAACAAATAGAGATCAACAATACAATAACTGAAATGAAAAATACACTAGAAGGAAACAATAGCAGAATAACTGAGGCAGAAGAATGGGTAAGTGACATGGAAGACAGAATGGTGGAATTCACTGCTGTCATAAAGAACAGAATAAAGACAAAAGAATGAAAAGAAATGAAGACAGCCTAAGAGACTTCTGGGACAATATTAAATGCACCAACATTCACATTATAAGGGTTCCAGAAGGTGAAGAGAGAGAGAAAGGACCCAAGAAAATATCTGAAGAGATTATAGTCAAAAACTTCCCTAACATGGGAAGGGAAACAGCCACCCAAGTCCAGGAAGTGCAGAGAGTCCCAGGCAGGATAAACCCAAGGAGAAACATGCCAAGACACAGAGTAATCAAATTGACAAAAGTTAAAGACAAAGAAAAATTATTAAAAGCAACAAGGGAAAAATGACAACATACAAGGGAACTCCCGTAAGTTTAACAGCTGATTTCTCAGAAGAAACTCTACAAGCCAGAAGGGAGTGGCATGATATATTTAAAGTGATGAAAGGGAAGAACCTACAACCAAGATTACTCTACCCAGCAAGGTTCTCATTCAGATTCGACAGAGAAATCAAAAGCTTTACAAACAAGCAAAAGCTAAGAGAATTCAGAAGCACCAAACCAGCTCTACAACAAATGCTAAAGGAACTTCTCTAAGTGGGAAACACAAGAGAAGAAAAGGACCTACAAAAACAAACCCAAAACAGTTAAGAAAATGGTAATAGGAACATACATATTGATAATTACCTTAAATGGGAATGGATTAAATGCTCCAATCAAAAGACACAGGCTCACTGAATGGATACAAAAACAAGACCCATATACATGCGGTCTACCAGAGACAAACTTCACACCGAGGGACACATACAGACTGAAAGTGAGGGGCTGGAAAAGAATTTTCCACACAAACTGAAATCAAAAGAAACCTGGAGTAGCAATACTCATATCAGATAAAATAGACTTTAAAATAAAGAATGTTACAAGAGACAGAGAAGGACACTACATAATGATCAACTGATCAGTCTGAGAAGAAGATATAAAAATTATAAATATATACAGACCCAACGTAGGAGCACCTCAATATATAAAGCAAATGCTAACAGCTATAAAAGAGGAAATCAACAGTAACACAATAATAGTGGGGGACTTTAACACCTCACTTAAACCAATGGAAAGATCAAGCAGACAGAAAATTAATAAGGAAACACAAGCTTTAAAGGACACAATAGACCAGATAGATTTAATTGATATTTATACAACATACCATCCAAAAACAGCAGATTACACTTTCTTCTCAAGAGCACAAAGAATATTCTCCAGGATAGATCACATCTTGGGTCACAAATCAAGTCTCAGTAAATTTAAGAAAATTGAAATCATTTCAAGCATCGTTTCTGACCATGATGCTATGAGATTAGAAATAAATTACAGGAAAAAAACATAAAAAATACAAATACATGGAGGCTAAACCTTACATTACTAAATAACCAACAGATCACTGAAGAAATCAAAGAGGAAATCAAAAAATACCTAGAGACAAATGACAACAAAAACAAGACGATCCAAAACTTTTGGGATATAGCAAAAGCAGTTCTAAGAGGGAAGTTTATAGCAATACAATCCTACCTCAAGAAACAAGAAAAATCTCAAAATAAACAATCTAACATTACACCTAAAGGAACTAGAGAAAGAAGAACAAACAAAACCCAAAGTTAGTAGAAGGAAAGAAATCATAAAGATCAGAGCAGAGATAAATGAAATGGAAACAAAGAAAATA
Source organism: Globicephala melas (assembly GCF_963455315.2). Classification (NCBI taxonomy): domain Eukaryota; kingdom Metazoa; phylum Chordata; class Mammalia; order Artiodactyla; family Delphinidae; genus Globicephala; species Globicephala melas. The sequence goes on along the minus strand of NC_083317.1, from coordinate 73,324,326 downwards.
ATAGCAAAGATCAATAAAACTAAAAGCTGGTTCTTTGAGAAGGTAAAATTGATAAACGTTTACCCAGACTCATCAAGAAAAAGAAGGCAAGGACTCAAATCAATTAAATTAGAAACGAAAAAGGAGAAGTTACAATGGACACCGCAGAAATACAAAGCATCCTAAAAGACTACAACAAGCAACTCTATGCCAATCAAATGGACAACCTGGAAGAAATGGACAAAATATAGAAAGATATAGCCTTCCAAGATTGAACCAGGAAGAAATAGAAAATAGGAACAGACCAATCCCAAGTGATGAAATTGAAACTGTGATTAAAAAATCTTCTAACAAACAGAAGGCCAGGAACAGATGGTTTCACAAGTGAATTCTATCAAACATTTAGAGAAGAGCTAACACCCATCTTTCTCAAACTTTTCCAAAAAACTGCAGAGGAAGGAACACTCCCAAACTCGTTCTACGAGGCCACCATCACCATTATATGAAAACCAGACAAGATACTACAAAAAAAATTACAGACCAATATCATTGATGAATATAGATACAAAAATCCTCAACAAAACACTATCAAACAGAATCCAGCAGCACATTAAAAGGATTATACACCATGATCAAGTGGGATTTATCCCAGGGATGCAAGGATTCTTCAATATACGCAAATCAATCAATGTGATACACCATATTAACAAATTGAAGAATAAAAACCATATGATCATCTCAGTAGATGCAGAACAAGCTTTTGACAAAATTCAACACCCATTTATGATAAAAACTCTCCAGAAAGTGGGCATAGAGGGAACCAACCTCAACATAATAAGAGCCATATACGACAAACCCACAGCAAACATCATTCTCAATGGTGAAAAAATTGAAAGCATTTCCTCTAAGATCAGGAACAAGACAAAGATGTCCACTCTTGCCACTATTATCCAACATAGTTTTGGAAGTCCTAGCCATCGCAATCAGAGAAGAAAAAGAAATAAAAGGAATCCAAATCAGAAAAGAAGAAGTAAAACTGTCACTGTTTGCAGGTGACATGATACTATACATAGATAATCCTAAAGATGCGACCAGAAAACTACCAGAGCTAATGGATGAATTTGGTAAAGTTGCAGGATATAAAATTAATGCACAGAAATCTCTTGCATTTCTATATACTAACAATGAAAGATCAGAAAGAGAAATTAAGGAAACAATCCCATTGCAACAAAAAGAATAAAATACCCAGGAATAAACCTACCTAAGGAGGTAAAAGACCTGTACTCAGAAAACTATAAGACACTGATGAAAGAAATCAAAGATGACACAAACAGATGGAGAGATATACCATGTTCTTGGACTGGAAGAATCAATGTTGTGAAAATGAATATACTAAATCAATCTACAGATTCAATGAAGCCCTATCAAATTACCAATGGCATTTTTTACAGAACTAGAACAAAAAAAAATCTTAAAATTTGTATGGAGACACAAAAGACCCTGAATACCATAAGGAATCTTGAGGGAAAAAACGGAGCTGGAGAAATCAGACTCCCTGACTTCAGACTATACTACAAAGCTACAGTAATCAAGACAATCTGGTACTGGCATAAAAACAGAAATATAGATCAATGGAACACGATAGAAAGGCCAGAGATAAACCCACACACATGTGGTCACCTAATCTATGTCAAAGGTGGCAAGGGTATGCAATGGAGAAAACACAGCCTCTTCAATAAGTGGTGCTGGGAAAACTGGACAGCTACAAGTAAAAGAATGAAACTAGAACACTTCCTAACACCATACACAAAAATAAACTCAAAATGGATTAAAGACCTAAATGTAAGACCAGACACTATCAAAGTCTTAGAGGAAAACATAGGAAGAACACTCTTTGACATAAATCACAGCAAGATCTTTTCTGACCCACCTTCTAGAGTAATGGAATTAAAAACAAAAATAAATAAATGGTACCTAATGAAACTTAAAAGCTTTTGCACAGCAAAGGAAACTATAAACAAGATGAAAAGACAACCCTCAGAATGGGAGAAAATATTTACCAATGAACCAACGGACAAAGGAGTAATCTCCAAAATATACAAACAGCTCATGCAGCTCAATATTAAAAAAGAAAAAAAACCAATCAAAAAAATAAACAGAAGACATAAATAGACATTTATCCAAAGAAGACATACAGATGGCCAAGAGGCACATAAAAAAGGCTCAACATCACTAATTATTAGAGAAATGCAAATAAAAACTACAATTAGGTATCACCTCACACTGATCAGAATGGGCATCATAAGAAAATCTACAAACAGTAAATGCTGGAGAGGGTATGGAGAAAAGGGAACCCTCTTGCATTGTTGGTGGGAATGGAAATTGATACAGCCATTATGGAGAACAGTATGGAGGTTCCTTAAAAAACTAAAAATAGAATTACCATATGACCCAGCAATCCCACTACTGGGCATATACTATGAGAAAACCATAATTCAAAAAGACACATGCACCACAATGTTCATGGCAGCAGTATTTACAATAGTCAGGACATGGAAGCAACCTAAATGCCTATCGACAGACTAATGGATAAAGAAGATGTAGTATATATATACAAAGGAATATTACTGAGCCATAAAAAGGAAAGATATTGGGTCATTTGTATAGATGTGGATGGACCTAGAGACTGTCATACAGAGTGAAGTAAGTAAGAACAAGAAAAACAAATATTGTATATTAATGCATATATGTGGAATCTAGATAAACGGTACAGATGAACTGGTTTGCAAAGCAGAAGTAGAGACACAGATGTAGAGAACATATGTATGGACACCAAGAGGGAAAAGTGGGGTGGGGGTGGGGGTGTTATGAATTGGGAGATTGGAATTGACATATATGCACCGATATGTACGAAATAGATAACTAATAAGAACAAGCTGTATAAAAAAATAAATAAAATTTTTAACAAAAGCTATACATAAAAAAAGGAATAATTTCTATAGCCCTTGGGAGGAACTAAAGTTCCTTGACTTTGTTTAATAGCTAAATTATTATTTTTTTCTTTATTTTAAACATCTTTATTGGCATATATTTGCTTTACAATGGTGTGTTAGTTTCTGCTTTATAACAAAGTAAATCAGTTATAAATATACATATGTTCCCATATCTCTTCACTCTTGCATCTCCCTCCCTCCCACCCTCCCTATCCCACCCTTCTAGGTGGTCACAAACCACTGAGCTGATCTCCCTGTGCTATGCGGCTACTTCCCACTAGCTATCTATTTTACTTTGGTAGTGTATATATGTCCATGCCACTCTCTCACTTTGTCACAGCTTACCCTTCCCCCTCCCCATATCCTCAAGTCCATGCTCGAGTAGGTCTGTGTCTTTATTCCCATCTTACCCCTAGGTTTTTCATGACATTTTATTTTTTCTTACATTCCATATATATGTATTAGCATACGGTATTTGTTTTTCTCTTTCTGACTTACTTCACTCTGTATGGCAGACTCTAGGTCCATCCACCTCACTACAAATAATTCAATTTCGTTTCTTTTTATGGTTGAGTAATATTCTATTGTATATATGTGCCACATCTTCTTTATCCATTCATCTATTGATGGACACTTAGGTGGCTTCCATGTCTTGGCTATTGTAAATAGAGCTGCAATGAACATTTTGGTACATGACTTTTTTAATTTTTATTTTTGCTGTACGTGGGCCTCTCACTGCCGTGGCCCCTCCCGTTGCAGAGCACAGGCTCCGGACACGCAGGCTCAGCGGCCATGGCTAATGGGCCCAGCCACTCCGTGGCATGTGGGGTCTACCCAGACCGGGGCACGAACCCATGTCCCCTGCATCAGCAGGCGGACTCTCAACCACTGCGCCACCAGGGCAGTGACTCTTTTTGAATTATGGTTTTCTCAGGGTATATGCCCAGTAGTGGGATTGCTGGGTCGTATGGTAGTTCTATTGGTAGTTTTCTAAGGAACCTCTATACTGTTATCCATAGTGGCTGTATCAATTTACATTCCCACCAGCAGTGCAAGAGGGTTGGTTCCCTTATCTCCACACCCTCTCCAGCATTTATTGTTTCTAGATTTTTTGATGATGGCCATTCTGACCGGTGTGAGATGATATCTCATTGTAGTTTTGATTTCCATTTCTCTAATGATTAATGATGCTGAGCATTCTTTCATGTGTTTGTTGGCAATCTGTATATCTTCTTTGAAGAAAAGTCTATTTAGGTCTTCTGCCCATTTTTGGATTGAGTTGTTTGTTTTTTTGTTATTGAGCTGCATGAGCTGCTTGTAAATCTTGGCGATTAATCCTTTGTCCATTGATTCATTGGCAAATATTTTCTCCCATTCTGAGGGTTGTCTTTTCATCTTGTTTATGGTTTCCTTTGCTGTGCAAAAGCTTTAAAGTTTCATTAGGTCCCATTTGTTTATTTTTGTTTTTATTTCCATTTCTCTAGGAGGTGGGTCAAAAAGAATCTTGCTGTGATTTATATCATAGACTGTTCTACCTATGTTTTCCTCTAAGAGTTTGATAGTGTCTGGCCTTACATTAAGGTCTTTAATCCATTTTGAGTTTAGTTTTGTGTATGGTGTTAGGGAGTGTTCTAGTTTCATTCTTTTACATGTAGCTGTCCAGTTTTCCCAGCACCACTTATTGAAGAGGCTGTCTTTTCTCCACTGTATATTCTTGCCTCCTTTATCAAAGATAATGTGACCATATGTGTGTGGGTTTATCTCTGGGCTTTCTATCCTGTTCCATTGATCTATATTTCTGTTTGTGTGTCAGTACCATACTGTCTTGATTCCTGTAGCTTTGTAGTATAGTCTGAAATCAGGGAGCCTGATTCTTCCACCCCATTTTTCGTTCTGAAGGTTGCTTTGGCTATTCGGGGTCTTTTGTGTTTCCATACAAATTGTGAAATGTTTTGTTCTAGTTCTGTGAAAAATGCCAGTGGTAGTTTGATAGGGATTGCATTGAATCTGTAGATTGCTTTGGGTAGTAGAGTCATTTTCACAATGTTGATTCTTCCAATGCAAGAACATGGTATATCTCTCCATCTATTTGTATCATCCTTAATTTCTTTCATCAGTGTCATAATTTTCTGCATACATGTCTTTTGTCTCCTTAGGTAGGTTTATTCCTAGATATATTATTTTTTTTCTTACAGTGGTAAATGGGACTGTTTTCTTAATTTCATTTTCAGATATTTCATCATTAGTGTATAAGAATGGCAGAGATTTCTGTGCATTAATTTTGTATCCTGCTACTTTACCAAATTCATTGATTAGCTCTAGTAGTTTTCTGGTAGCATCTTTAGGATTCTCTATGTATAGTATAATGTCATTTGCAAACAGTAACAGCTTTACTTCTTCTTTTCCGATTTGGGTTCCTTTTATTTCCTTTTCTTCTCTGATTGCTGTGGCTAAAACTTCCAAAACTATTTTGAATAAGAGTGGTGAGAGTCGGCAACCTTGTCTTTTTCCTAATCTTAGTGGAAATGCTTTCAATTTTTCACCATTAAGCACGATGTTGGCTGTGGGTTTGTCATATATGGCCTTTATTATGTTGAGGAAAGTTCCCTCTATGCCTACTTTCAGCAGGGTTTTTATCATAAATGGGTGTTGAATTCTGTTGAAAGCTTTCTCTGAATCTATTGAGATGATCATATGGTTTTTCTCCTTCAGTTTGTTAATATGGTGTATCACGTTGATTGATTTGTGTATATTGAAGAATCCTTGTATTCCTGGAATAAACCCCACTTGATCATGGTGTATGATCCTTTCAATGTGCTGTTGGATTCTGTTTGCTAGTATTTTGTTGAGGATTTTTGCATCTATGTTCATCAGAGACATTGGCCTGTAGTTTCCTTTCTTTGTGACATCCTTGTCTGGTTTTGGTATCAGGGTGATGGTGGCCTCGTAGAATGAGTTTGGGAGTGTTCCTCCCTCTGCTCTATTTTGGAAGAGTTTGAGAAGGATAGGTGTTAACTCTTCTCTAAATGTTTGATAGAATTTGCCTGTGAAGCCATCTGGTCCTGGGCTTTTGTTTGTTGGAAGATTTTTAATCACAGTTTCAATTTCAGTGCTTGTGATTGGTCTGTTCATTTTCTATTTCTTCCTGGTTCAGTCTCAGCAAGTTGTGCATTTCTAAGAATTTGTCCATTTCTTCTAGGTTGTCCATTTTATTGGCATAGAGTTGCTTGTAGTAATCTCTCATGATCTTTTGTCTTTCTGCAGTGTCAGTTGTTACTTCTCCTTTTTCATTTCTAATTCTATTGATTTGAGTCTTCTCCCTTTTTTTCTTGATGAGTCTGGCTAATGGTTTATCCATTTTGTTTATCTTCTCAAAGAACCAGCTTTTAGTTTTTTTGATCTTTGCTATCATTTCCTTCATTTATTTCTGAGCTGATCTTTATGATTTCTTTCCTTCTGCTCACTTTGGGGTTTTTTTGTTCTTCTTTCTCTAATTGCTTTAGGTGCAAGCTTAGGTTGTTTATTTAACATGCTTCCAGTTTCTTAAGGTAGGATTGTATTGCTGTAAACTTCCCTCTTAGAACTGCTTTTGCTGCATCCCATAGGTTTTGGGTCGTCATGTCTCCATTTTCATTTGTTTCTAGGTATTTTTTGATTTCCTCTTTGATTTCTTCAGTGATTACTTCGTTATTAAGTAGTGTATTGTTTAGCCTCCATGTGTTTGTATTTTTGACAGATCTTTTCCTGTATTTGATATCTAGTCTCATAGTGTTGTGGTCGGAAAAGATACTTGATACGATTTCAATTTTCTTAAATTTACCAAGGCTAGATTTGTGACCCAAGATATGATCTATCCTGGAGAATGTTCCATGAGCACTTGAGAAAAATGTGTATTCTGTTGTTTTTGGATGGAATGTCCTATAAATATCAGTTAAGTCCACCTTGTTTAATGTATCATTTAAAGCTTGTGTTTCCTTATTTATTTTCATTTTGGATGATCTGTCCATTGGTGACAGTGGGGTGTTAAAGTCCCCTACTATGATTGTGTTACTGTCGATTTCCCCTTTTATGTTTGTTTGTATTTGCCTTATGTATTGAGGTGCTCCTATGTTGGGTGCATAAATATTTACAATTGTTATATCTTCTTGGATTGATCCCTTGATCATTAAGTAGTTTCCTTCTTTGTCTCTTTTAATAGTCTTTATTTTAAAGTCTCTTTTGTCTGATATGAGAATTGCTACTCCAGCTTTCTTCTGATTTCCATTTGCATGGAATATCTTTTTCCATCCCCTCACTTCAGTCTGTATGTGTCCCTAGGTCTGAAGTGGGTCTCTTGTAGACAGCATATATACGGGTCTTGTTTTTGTATCCATTCATCCAGTCTATGTCTTTTGGTGGGAGCATTTAATCCTTTTACATTTAAGGTAATTATCGATATGTATTTTCCTATTCCCATTGTCTTAATTGTTTTGAGTTTGTTGTTATAGGTCTTTTCCTTCTCTTGTGTTTCTTGCCTAGAGAAGTTCCTTTAGCATTTGTTGTAAAGCTGGTTTGGTGGTGCTGAACTCTCTCAGCTTTTGCTTGTCTGTAAAGGTTTTAATTTCTCCATCAAATCTGAATGAGATGCTCGCTGAGTAGAGTAATCTTTGTTGCAGGTTTTTCTCCTTCATCACTTTATATATGTCCTGCCACTCCCTTCTTGCTTGCTGAGTTTCTGCTGAAAGATCAGCTGTTAACCTTATGGGGATTCCCTTGTGTGTTATTTGTTGTTTTTCCCTTACTTCTTTTAATATGTTTTCTTTGTATTTAATTTTTGGCAGTTTTATTAATATGTGTCTTGGCGTGTTTCTCCTTGAATTTATCCTGTATGGAACTCTCTGTACTTCCTGGACTTGATTGACTATTTCCTTTCCCATATTAGGGAAGTTTTCAACTATAATCTCTTCAAATATTTTCTCAGTCCCTTTCTTTTTCTCTTCTTCTTCTGGGACCCCTGTAATTTGAATGTTGGTGCATTTAATGTTGTCCCAGAGGTCTCTGAGACTGTCCTCAGTTCTTCTCATTCTTTTTTCTTTATTCTGCTCTGCAGTAGTTATTTCCACTATTTTATCTTCCAGGTCACTTATCCGTTCTTCTGCCTCAGTTATTCTGCTATTGATCCCTTCTAGAGTATTTTTCATTGCATTTATTGTGTTGTTCATCATTGCTTGCTTCCTCTTTAGTTCTTCTAGGTCCTTGTTAAATGTTTCTTGCATTTTGTCTATTCTATTTCCAAGATTTTGGATCATCTTTACTATCATTATTCTGAATTCTTTTTCAGGCAGACTGCCTATTTCCTCTTCATTTGTTAGGTCTGGTGGGTTTTTATCTTGCTCCTTCATCTGCTGTGTGTTTTTCTGTCTTTTCATTTTGCTTATCTTACTGTGTTTGGGGTCTCCTTTCTGCTGGCTGCAGGTTCGTAGTTCCTGTTGTTTTTGGTGTCTGTCCCCAGTGGCTTAGGTTGTTTCAGTGGGTTGTGTAGGTTTCCTGGTGGAGGGGACTAGTGCCTGTGTTCTGGTGGATGAGGCTGGATCTTGCCTTTCTGTGGGCAGGTCCACGTCTAGTGGTGTGTTTTGGGGTGTCTGTGGCCTTATTATGATTTTAGGCAGCCTCTCTGCTAATGGATGGGGCTGTGTTCCTGTCTTGCTACTTGTTTGGCATAGGGTATCCAGCACTGTATCTTGCTGGTCATTGAGTGAAGCTGGGTCTTGGTGTTGAGATGGAGATCTCTGGGAGATTTTTGCTGTTTGATATTACATGGAGCTGGGAGATCTCTTGTGGACCAGTGTCCTGAAGTTGTCTCTCCCACCTCAGTGGCACATCCCTGATGCCTGGCTGGAGCACCAAGAGCCTGTCCTCCACACAGCATTTAGGGCAGTTCCTGCGGCCATATGCTGTGGAGTTACTAAATGTCAACAATTCCCCTAAATATGTTATTCATCTCAAGTTCAACTGCATATCACCTGAGCACCTAAGCACGGAGCCCGCTACAGCTTCGGGTGCGGCACCAGCACAGTCCAATTGTCCCAGTGTAGTGGCAAAAGCTTCCTACTTGCAACCAATCCTGGTGTTGAAGCCAGTGCTATGTCTCTATTACTTTTTCTTGCTTGAGTTTTTCCTTTGTTTCTTCATTTTTTCATTTCTCTGATTAAATTTGTCTTTTGGAACTCGAGGAAGGCCTAGGAGGCTAAAGTTTTCCTACGAACAAGAGGCAGGTGGAGGACATGGGGCAGGGGACTGTGGACCTCTGCACTGGGAAGGCCGCATAGGGTCCTGCTCAGTTACGCAAGTGCATCTGAGAGCAGGTGGTTGGGAGTACAGGAAAGAGAGGTGGTAGGTGTGCCACCCTGGCATTAAAAGACTGCTTATGCACCAGTAGAACACAGTTGTTTTGCAGAGAAACTTCCCTCCCTTCCAACCAGGAAGAGTGTTGATACTGTAGGCCTAACAACAAGAGCTAATGTTAAATGAGTGTATGTGAGGGACCAGGCACAGTGCTAAACACTTTGTATGCAGGCACTGACTCATTTAACCCTCCCAATCCTGTGGGGTATGTGCTCTCATTATCCTCATTTTACAGATGAGGAAATTGAAGCACAGAGAGGTCATATAATATGCCCTGGGTCATGCAGCTGGGAAGCACTGGAGCTTCAGCTAACCCAGGAACTTTGCTTCCAGACACTATGTGATCAATTACTATTTTCAAAGGAGAGGCTGTTCAGTGGAGACAGTCACTCAACACTTGGTTTACAGTCATGTATAGGAGGATTTGGTGGGAGGAGACCATATTGGGAGCTGGGTGCTGCCTCCACCATCTTCTTTCACAGGAGTCATGAGTTGGGAGTTGGCCCTTCTCCTGTCCTGCTCTCCATGACAGCTGGGTGAGTGGCTGGGAGAGATTACCCCTTCTATTCCCGTTTCCTTCCAGACCAGCACAGACTAGGTGGCCCCCAGATCTTTGCTCAACTGAAACTTGACTTTAATTTGCCAAAAATATGCAAAACCATGGGCAATTCATGCTCCTCCCTAGAAAGTTTCTTGACTTGGCAAACATAACCAATCCCATCCACTGACCTCAATGTTTTTTCTCCCTTTCCCTCCAGCTCAGGAGTCCCCAATCCTAGCTGTTTATTAAAGCCATTTGTGGCACTTTTAGAAATGTCCATGTCTGGGCTCTCAAATCAGTTAGATTCCAATGTGGGTGGAGGGGCATCAGGTGATTCTACTGCAGAGCCAGGCTGAGAATCACTGCTCCCATCTCCTTACAACATCCCAATCAAAGCCACAGGCCAGGGTCATTTCTTTCTCTCCTCAAACAAGATAAATCAGGGGCACTATACTGAGAATGATTTTAGAAGCAATTGCTTCTCTAAAGGCCATTTTTACCCAGACCAACACTACATAAGATATTCCAGGTTGGGCAGGCTGATCCTCAGGCCCCTGAGTGGTCTGTCAGGCTGGGGGGGAGGCGTAGCACATGTTCTGGGGAAATTGCATGGCAATATGGCCCATTAAACTCAGTTGAACACCTGCCTCATCTGAGAGAGACCCAGGCTTTCCAGAAGAACTGGAGCAAAGCCCTTATCAGCCAGGAATGCCAGCTGGGACAGGGTCCAGGATTCGGTTGGAAGTAGGTCCAGAATTTATAAATTAAACAAGATAATTGCATTCTGTGAAGTGTTAGAACCCATCTCCTATAAGTAATGGAAAATGAGAAATTTTCCTCAGCAGAAACAGAGGGAGTTACAAGGCACCATGATTTAAGTTCTGGGCTCTCTTCAGCCCAGAGACAAGTTCCCCTTACACAGACATCTAATTCTCTAGTACCAGGACAAAGGTGAAGTAACAGGATGGGCACTAAATTTTCAGATCAAAAAAAAACTGGATTTGAAGGCCAGTGCTGCCCTCCACTCACTCCTGGCAGGTGTGACCTGGCTTCCCCATTTCTCTGGCCTTTGTTCTCCCAATCTTTGCAAAGAGTGCATCAGACCCAAGAACACTCAGATTCCCCTAGCTCAAAGGCTTTGGGGTTTCTCCCTTCCTGTGGAAAGGACTTTTCCTCTCCTACTCTCTCATTCTGGAATAGCCAGCAAGCTTCATGGATAGTTCTTACTCCTGAGAAATTTACCCTGTGGACTTCAAGGGACAAGTTCTCTGGAGAATATGAACTTTGTTTAACATCTTTTAATTGCCAGTAGCCTGTGATCCTGAAGGAAAGGGTATGACTCCTCTGAGGTCCCTCCCCCATAGGAGTTCTGGGGTTCTGACCTTTATGATTGCTTTCTTTCTACTAACTTTGGGTTTTGCTTGTTCTTCTTTATGGAATTCCTTTAGGTGTAAGGTTAGGTTGGTTACTTGAGATTTTTCTTGTTTCCCAAGGTAAGCTTATACCACTATAAACTTTCCTCTTAGAACTGCTTTTGCTGCAGCCGATAGGTTTTGGATTGTTGTCTTTTTGTTTTCATTTGTCTCTAGGTAATTTTTAATTTACTCTTTGATTTCTTCAGTGATCCATTGGTTGTTCAATAGCATATTGTTTAGCCTCCATGTGTTTGTGTTTTTTGCAGTTTTTTTCTTATAGTTGATTTCTAGCCTCATAGCCCTGTGGTCAGGAAAGATGCCTGATATGATTTCAGTTTTCTTAAATTGACTCAGGCTTTCTTTGTTGTCCAGCATGTGATCTGTTTTTGACAATATTCCATGTGCACTTGAAAAGGCTGTGTATTCTGCTGCTTTCAGATGGAATGCTCTATATGTATCACTTAAGTTCATCTGATCTAATGTGTCATTTAAGGTCAGTGTTTCCTTACTGATTTTCTGTCTGGATGATCTGTCCATTGATGTAAGTGGGGTGTTAAAGTCCCCCACAATTATTGTTACTGTCAATTTCTCCTTTTATGTCTTTTAACATTTGCCTTATATATTGAGGTGCTCCTGTGTTGGGTGTATATATATTTACAATTGTTACATCTTCTTCTTGAATTGATTCCTTGATCATTATGTAGTGTCCTTTTTTGTCTCTTGTGACAGTCTTTACTTTAAAGTCTACTCTGTCTGATATAAGTACTGCTACTCCAGCTTTCATTTGATTTCCATTCACATGGAATACCTTTTTCCATCCCCTCACTTTCAGTGTGTAGGTGTCTCTAGGTCCGAAGTGAGTCTCTTGTAGCCAGCAAATATACAGGTCTTATTTTTGTATCCATTAAGCCAGTCTCTGATTCTTGGTTGGAGCATTTAGTCCATTTACATTTAAGGTAATTATCAATATGTATGTTCCTCTTGCCATTTTGTTCATTGTTTTGGATTTGTTTTTGTAGGTCTTTTTTCTCCTTTCTTCTTTTGTTCTCTTCTCTTGTGATGTGATGAATATCTTTAATTTTATGTGTGGATTCCTTTATCTTTTTTATGTGTATAGCTGTTATAGATTTTTGTTTTGTGCTTACCATGAGGTTTTTGTATAGGAGTCTGTATTTATACATGCTTGTTTTAAGTTGCTGGTCTCTTAATTTCAAATGCATTTTAGTGACCCTGCATTTGTACTCTCCTCTTCTCACAATTGTTGTTTTTAATATTGTATTTTACATCTAATTGTTTTATGTATCCCTTAACTGCTTATTGTGGACAAAAATGATTTTACTACTTTTGTCTTTTAACCTCCCTACTAGCTTTGTGGGTGGATGATTTCCTACCTTTATTGTATGTTTGCTTTTACCAGTGAGATTTTCCATTTTGTAATTTTCTTGTTTCTTGTTGTGGCCTTTTCTTTTCTATCTAGAGAAGTTCTTTTAGCATTTGTGTAAAGCTGGTTTGGTAGTGCCAAATTCTTTTAGATTTTGCTTGCCTATATAGCTTTTTTTTTATTATTATTCACTCAGTAAACTGCAAGTTTTATTTCTAAGGAAGTAGGGAGAATAGCTATTGGCATCTATGCTCTGTTGGGATTTTGGGTAGTTCATGGAACTGAAGGTCAGGAACATCTCAGGGATTCACAGAAAGTCTCTTTAGGAAGCTGTTGTGGGATAATTTTGCCCTGCTTCTTCAATCCCTGGGAGCCCACTCAAGATTCAAATTCCCAGGAGAAAGAGTCTAAATTTAAGTTTGCCTTAGCTGCTCGCTGGGGGATCGGAAAAGTGGACCTCCGTTGTTGACTCTCCACCAATTATAAGGACTGGGCCAGGATCCTTCCTCAAAAGAAGGGATTCTGGGCAGAAAAAAGTCACAAGTGTCTCCCAGGCTTCATTTGTTGTCTCATTTTGTTCTCTTTCTTCCAGCCCCAGATTCTTCTTAGCAGAGAGAAGGCATGGTAGGGTGTGGAGTGGAAACAACAGTGCTTTTGAAATTAACACACCTGGGTTTACTCACAGTTCTGCATTTACCAGGTGTATGACATTGGACCCGTATTATTTCACTTGGCTGAGCCTCAGTTTCCCCAGCTATTGGAAAGGGGATAATCTTACGTGCCTTAAAATTGGTTGTGAGGATTAACATAGTGGAATTGCCACAGTCTCAGTATCACTAGTCTTGAGGATGAATAGGGCCACTTTGACAGTGGTAATCTAAGTTTCACTGGTTCCCCATGACCTGTGAACCCCCACTTCTGCTGCTTCAAGTATTTGTGAGGGCAGTTAGGGAATGCCCTACACTACATAGCTTTTGATATCTCCATCAAAACTGAACAAGAGTCTTCCTGGGTAGAGTATTCTTGGTTGTGGGTTTTTCTCTTCCATCACTTTAAGTATATCATTCCACTCCCTTCTGACCTGCAGAGTTTCTGCTGAAAAATCAGCTGATAGCCTTATGGGAGTTCCCTTGTATGTTATTTGTTGCTTTTCCCTTGTTGCTGTTAATATTCTTTCTTTAACTTTCATTTTTGTCATTTTGATTACAATGTGTCATGGTGTATTCCTCTGTGGGTTAATCCTGTATGGGATTCTGCATTTCCTGGACTTGAGTGACTGTTTCCTTCCATGGGATAAGGAAGTTTTCAGCTATTATGTCTTCAAATATGTTCTCAGACCCTTTGTCTCTCTCTTCTCCTCTGGGACCCCTATAATATTAGCATGCTTGGTGTTGTCCCAAAGGTCTCTTAAACCAGCCTCATTTCTTTTCATTCTTTTTTCTTTTTTCTGTTCAGTGGCGATTTCCTCTACTCTGTCTTCCAGCTCACTGATCCATTCTTCTGTATCACTAAGTCTACTACTGATTCCTTCTACTGTATTTTTCATTTCAGTTATTGTATTTTCATCTCTGTTTGGTTGTTCTTTACATTTTCTGACTCTTTGTTAAAAACTTCTAGCTTCTTCCTTTGTGCATCCATTCTTATCCCGAGTTCTTTGATCATCTTTATGATCCTCACTCTGAACTCTTTTTTGGATAGATTGCCTATCTCCTCTTCACTTAGTTCTTCTTCTGGGGTTTTATCTTTTTCCTTCATCTGGAACATGTTCCTCTGACCCCTCATTTTGCCAAAGTTGCTGTTTGCATTTTTATGTATCTGGTATGTTAGTTACAGTTCCTGACCTTGGAGAAGTGGCCTTTTATAGGAGATGTCCCATGTGCCCTATTAGAGCACTCCCCTCTCATCACCCAAGCTATGTGCCCTAGGGGTTCCCCCAATGAGGGCTGCATGTGTCCTTATGTTGTGGCAGGCTGACTCTGTGGGTGATCTGGTATGCTTGTTTGGCCCCTAGTCCAGTTGGTTGCCAGACCCAGCCTTGTGCAGAGGCTGCCAGCTGCTGGTTGGCAGGGCCTGGTCATGAGACAGCTGACTGCAGAACCCCAGGGCTAGTGCTGGCTCTCTGATTGGTGGAGTCAGGGTCCAGAAAACTCCAGGGCAGTTGCCTGCCCACTGGTGAGTGAAGCTGGGTTCTGGAGTTAGGAACAGACTACTGGCAAACAGAGCCAGAACCTGGAGTATGGCTAGAGAGCCCAAGGATCCCAGAGCTGGTGTCAGATCGATTGGGGGCAGGGGGAGGTTTCTGACACATTTGGGTGAGAGGTATGGTGTGTCCCAATGCTTGTGTTGGCCTGCTAGTGGGCAGGGCCAGGGCCCAGCTGGTAATAGGGCAGGGTTGGTCCTACTGTGGGCAAGCTCAGTCCACACGCTGCTGGATTGTGGTTTTCTTGCATCTGTTGCTTGCCCACTAGTGGGTCAAGTTCAGTCCTGGCCCTCTGGTGGGCAGGGTCATGTCAAGAGGCAAGCCTAGGTAGCTGTGGGCTCAGGAAGACATTAGGCAGCCTGTCTTCTGATGGGTGGGGTTATGTCCCCATTGAGTTATTTGCCCAGTCTGAGGTGTCCAGCATTGGTGCCTACAGGCTGTTGGGTGGGGCCAGGCCTTGGTGATAATGAGCTACAGGGAGAACCACAATGGCATCCGCCAGTACCAGTGTCCATGCAGCAGAAGAAGCTCCCAAAAGTAGTTGCCACTAGTGTTTATGTCCCCAGGGTCAGCCACAGCTGCCCCCCACTTCTCTGGGAGACTCTCCAAGACCAGGAGGTATGTCTGGCTTAGGCTCCTATCAAATTACTACTTTTACCCTGGGTTCTGGAGTGTGAGATTGTTTGTGTGCCCTTTAAGAGTAAGTCTTTATTTCCCCCAGTCCTTTGGGGCTCCTGAAATTAAGCCCCACTGGTCATCAAGGTCAAATACTCTGGGGAATCACCTTCTGGGTTCAGGACCCACAGGCTGGGGAGCCCAACATGGGACTCAGAACTCTCACTGCTCTGGAGAATCACTGCAATATAATAATTCTCCAGGTTGTGGGTCACCCACCCAGGGTTATGGGACTTGATTATATTGCACGTCTGCTCCTCCTACCTGTCTCATTTTGGTTTGTTCTTTATGTCTTTAGTTATAGAAGATCTTTTCTGGTAGGTTCTGTTCTTTTCCATTGATGGTTGTTCTGCTGATAATTGTGATTTTGGTATGTTTGTGAGAGGAGGTGAGCTCAGGATCTTTCTACTCTGTCATCTTAGCCAATTACCAAAAGATATTTTTGGTTGTTAACATATATTTGATTTACAATGTTGTATTAGTTTCAGGTGTACAGAAAAGTGATTTATTTATATATGTATTTTCAGATTCTTTTTCATTATAGGTTATTACAAAATATAGAATACAGTACCCTGTGCTATACAGTAAATTGTTGATTATTTTATATATAGTATTGTGTATAATCCCAAACTCCTATTTATCCCTTGCCCACCCACCACTTTCCATTTCAGTAACCATAAGTTTCTTTTCTATGTCTGAGTCTGTTTCTGTTTCTGTAAATAAATACATGTATATTATTTCTTAGATTCTACATATAAGTGATATCATATATTTGTCTTTCTCTGTATGACTTATTTCACTTAATATGATAATCTCTAGGTCCAACCATGTTGCTGCAAATGGCAGTATTTCATTCTTTTCATAATGGAGAAGTAGTCCATTGTATATATATACCACATCTTCTTTATCCATTCATCTGTTGATGCACACTTAGATTGCTTCCATGTCTTGGCTATTGTAAAGATTGCTGCTATGAACATTGTGGTGCATGTATCTTTTTGAATTAAAGTTTTCATTTTTTCCAGATATATGCCTAGGAGTGGGATTGCTGGATCATATGGTAGTTCTATTTTTAGTTTCTTTTTAAAGAACCTTGATACTGTTTTCCATAGTGGCTGCATCAATTTACATTCTCACCACCAGTGTAGTAGGGTTCCCTTTTCTCCACACCCTCTCCAGCATTTATTATTTGTAGACTTTTTAATGATAGTTATTCTAATTGGTGTGAGGTGATACCTCATTGTAGTTTTGATTTGCATTTCTCTAATACTAGCGATTTTGAGCATCTTTTCAGGTGCCTGTTGGCCATCTGTATATCTTCTTTGGAGAAATGTCTATTTAGGACTTCTTCCCATTTCTTGGTTGGGTTGTGGGGTTTTTTGATATTGAGTTGCATGAGCTCTTTGTATAGTTTAGAAATTAACCCTTTGTCAGCCATGTAGCTTGCAAATATTTTCTACCCCTTTTGTAGGTTGTCTTTTTGTTTTGTTTCCTTTGCTGTGCAAAAGTTTTTAAGTTTGATTAGATCCCATTTGGGTTTTCTTGCTTTTATTTCTTTTGCCTTGCCTGATCTAAGAAATATTGCTACAATTTAGTCTGAAAATGTTTTACCTAAGTTTTCTTCTAGGAGTTTTCTGGTGTCATGTCTTTGATTTTTAAACCTAAATTTTGAGCTTATTTTTGTATATGGTATGAGGGAGTGTTCTAATTTCATTGATTTACATGTGGCTGTCCAGCTTTCCCAACACCACTTGTTCTCAGTTATATACTCTTGCCTCCTTTTTCAAAGATTAACTGACCATAGGTGTGTGGGTTGATTCTGGGCTCTCTATTCTCTTCCATAGATCTATATGTCTGTTTTTTGCCAATATCACATTGTTTTGATAACTGTAGATTTGTAGTATTGTCTGAAGTCTGGGAGTCTTATGCCTCTAGTTTTGTTCTTTTTTCTCAGAATTGCTTTGGCAATTCTGGGTCTTCTGTGATTCTATATAATTTTTATGATTATTTATTCTAGTTCTGTGAAAATATCATGGGTAATTTGATAGGGACAGTATTTCTGTAGATTGCTCTGGGTAGCTTGGCCATTTTAGCAATATTACTTCTTCCAATCCAAGAACATGGGATATCTTTCCATTGCAGTGAATCATTTTCAACTTCCTTTATCAGTGTTTTATAATTCTCACTATAAAGATCTTTCACTGCCTTGGTTAGTTTTATTCCTAGATATTTTATTTTTTGATGCAATTTTAAATGGGAATTTTTTTTTTACTTTCTCTTTCTGATATTTCATGGCTAATGTAAGTAAATGCAACAGATTTCTGTATATTAATCTTGTATCCTGCTATATTACTGAATTCATTTGTTACTTCTAATAGTTTTTGTGTGGCATCTTTAAGGTTTTCTATATAGAGTGTCTTGTCATCTACATATAATGACAATTTTACCTCTTCCTTCCAATTTGGATACATTTTATTTCTTTTTCTTATGTGATTGCTGTGGCTAGGACTTCCAATACTGCATTGAATAGAAGTGGTGAGAATGAGCATCCTTGTCTTGGAATCGTGAATTTAGTAGGACAGCTTTCAGCTTTTCACCATTTAGTATTATGTTGGCTATGATTTTGTCATAAAATAGCTTTTATTATGTTGAGATATGTTCCACCTATACCCACTTTGGTGAGAGTTTTTATCATGAATGGATGTTGAATTTTATCAGATGCTCTTTCTTCACCTATTGATATGACCATGAGTTTTTGTTTTTCCTTTTGTTAATGTGGTGTATCACATTAATTGATTTGTGTATGTTGAATCACCCTGGATTGAATCCAACTTCATCATGGTGTATAATCCTTTTTATGTATTGTTGGCTTCAGTTTGCTCATATTTTGTTGAGGATTTTTGCATCTATATCCATCAAAGATATTGGCCTGTAATTTTCTTTTTTTCTTTTTTTTTGTAGGGTCTCTTTCTGGTTTTGTGTCAAGTTGATGGTGGCTTCATAGAATGAATTTGGGAGTGTTCCCTCCTCTTCAGTCTTTTGGAAGAGTTTGAGAAGGATTGGTATAAGTTCTTCTTTGTATATTTGATAGAATTCCCCAGTGAAGCCATCCCATCATGGACTTTTGTTTGCAGGGAGTTTTTTTTTTTTAGTACAGATTCTATTTCACTTCTAGCAATCAGTCTGTTCAAATTATCTGTTTCTTCTTGGCTCAGTTGTGGTTGGCTGTATTTTTCTAGAAACTTGTCCATTTCTTCTACATTGTCCAATTTTTTTGGCATATAACTATTTGTAGTATTTTCTTATTTTTTTTGTATTTATGTGGTATCAGTTGTTGTTTCTCCTCTTTAATTTCTTATTTTGTTTATTTGGGTCCTCTCTTCTTTTTGGTGAGCCTGGCCAGGGGTTTGTTGATTTTGTTTATCCTTTCAAACAAACAGCTCTGGGATTTATTGATCTTTTCTATGTTTTTATTTCTCTTTTATTTATTTCCTCTCCGATTTTATTATTTTCTTCCTACTGTTGACTTTGGGTTTTGTTTGTTCTTCATTTTCTAATTTTTTAGGTGTTAGGTTAGGTTGTTTATTTGAAATTTTTCTTGTTTCTCAATGAAGGCCTGTATCGCTATGAACTTTCCTCTTAGAACTGCTTTTGTTGTAACCCATAGATGTTGTAAGGTGGTGTTTTCATTATCATTTTGTCTCAAGGTATATCTGATTTCCTCTTTGATTCCATTATTGACCCATTGTGTTTTTAGAAGCATGTTGTTTAGTCTTCATGTGTTCTTTTCCCCCCCACTTTTCTTTCTGTGGTTGATTTATAGTTTCATACCATTGTGGTCAGAAAAGATGCTTGAAACAATTTCTAGTCTCTTAAATTTGTTGAGGCTTGTTTTATGTCCTAGTATGTGGTCTATCCTAGAGAATGTTCCATGCATGCTTAAAAAGAATGTGCATTCTGTGTTTTTGTTTTTGTTTTTGTTTGTTTGTTTTGGGTATATATTGTCCTGTAGATACCAATTATGTCCAACTGTTTTATTGTGTCATTTAGGATCTCTGTTACTTATTGATTTTCTGTCTGGAAGATCTGTCCTTTGATGTCAGGGGCTGTTAAAGTCTCCTACTATTGTGTTCTTGTCAACTTCTCACTTTATGTCTGTTAGTATTTGTTTTATGTATTTAGGTACTCCTATATTGGGTGCATATATGTTAACAAGTGTAATATCCTCTTCTTTTAATGCCTCCTTTATCATTATTTAGTGTCCTTCTTTGTCTTTCTTTATGGGCTTTTTAAAAAGTCTCTTTTGTCTGATATGAGTATTGTCTACCTCCACTTTCATGTCCTTTCCATTTGCATGAAATATCTTTTTCCATCTCTTAACTTTCAATCTATATGTTTCTTTCAGCCTAAAGTGAGACTCTTGTAGGCAGCATGCTGTAGGTTCTTATTTTTTTATCCAATCTGCCACTCAATGTCTTTTGATTGAGGCATTTAGTCCATTGACATTTAAAGTAATTATTGATAAGTATGTATTTATTGTCATTTTAAACCTTGTTTTCCAGTGGATTTTGTAGTTCTTTTTTCTTTCTTCTTTTTGTTTTTACTTTTCTGGTTTTATAGTTTTCTTTTGTATTATAGTTGTGTTCCTTTCTTTTTGGTTTTTGTGACTCTTTTATTTTTTTGATTTGTGGTTATGCTGGTTTTCATGTATGTTAACCCATAACTATATCTACTTTTTGTAAACTGATAGTCATACAAGTTCAAACACATTCTAAAAGATCTACTTTTTTTACTCCCCTCCCCACACTTTGTGACTTTGATATCCTATTTTACATCTTTATGTTTGTCCATTTGCTATTATTATAGTTACAATTGCTTTTATGAAAAGCAATCTATGTACTGGCTTAAGTTATCTTCAATCCTTTTACATATTTGTCTTTCCTATTATGTTTTCTCCTTTCCTATGGATTCTTTCTCTTTTCTGTTTAGAGAAGACCTTACAATATTTCTTTTAGGGTAGGTTTAGCACTGCTGCATTGTTTTGTTGTTCTTTGTTTCCCCTCCTATTCTAAATGATAATCTTGCTGGGTAGAGTATTCTAGGTTGCAGGCTTTTCCCTTTCAGGGCTTCAAATATATCATGCCACTCTCTTCTGGATGGCAAAGTTTCTGTACAGAAATTAGCTGATAGCCTCATTGGGACTCTCTTGTAAATGACTCTGATTTTTCTCTCACTGCCTTTAGAATACTCTCTTTTTCTTCAACTTTTTCCAATTTAATTATATGTTTTGCTGTGGGTCTGTTTGGGTTCATCTTCTTTGGGACCCTCTGTGCTTCCTATACCTAAATATCTGTTTCCTTCTTTAGGTTTGGGAAGTTTTTAGCCATAATTTCTTCAAATACATTTTTGATCCCCCTTTCTCTTTCTTTTCCTTCTGGAACCCCTATAGTTTGGTGTGCTTTATATTATCCCATAGATCTTGTATGTTGCTTTCATTTTTTTCATTTGTCTTTCTGTCTGCTGATTGGGTTATTTCCATTATTCTATCTTCCAGATCACTTATTCATTCTTCTGTACTATTTAGTCTGCTATTGATTGCTTCTAGATTGGTTTCTATCTCAGCAATTGTATTGTCTAATTTTGATTGGTTCCTCTTTATAGTTTCTAGTACCTTCTTACAGTGATCTGCACTTCTTTTGATAATCTTTCTTAATTCCTTTAGTATTTTTAGTACTTCCTTTTTGGATCTGGGGTCTGGTAGAATGGAGAGGTCTGTTTCATTGTTTGTTCTTTCAGGGGATTTCTCTTGCTCTTTTAATTGGCAGTAGTTCCTGTGCTTTTTCATTTTACTTAAGTTTCTCTGACTCTGTATTTAGGAGAAAAAGTTATCTACTGTGGTCTTGAAGGCTGTTTTTCTGTGGCAGCATCCCTGTGTAGACTGTGTGCATCCAAAATTTTTGGTGTGAGGACTGTTTTCGGTATGGATGCCAGCTATGTCTTTCCTCAGAGTGTGCTGGTCATTGTCCCCTTGGTAGGAGGTGTATTTTTTGTTGTGGTGATTAGAGCCTGCACTGGTTGTTGGGCAAATCCTCCTCTTTTCTCTATGGCTGTCACAGCCCTGTCAGGGGCAGGGTCTGGTCCCCAGTTGTTGGAGTAGAAACCCCCAGATCTGGCTGTAAGCTGTGGTGTGAGGTAGGTGGGACTGGAGCCCTCCCACTGGGAAATGAATCGCTGCATATTCCTCCCACAGGGCTTTTTACCATGGACATGAGATTCTGTTACACTGCCCACCACCCTCTGTGTGGATCAACAAAGTCCACTGCTCGTGGACCCGCCTCCAGACTTGGCTCCAATACCCTGCCTCCCATGAGTGAGCCCTCACAAAGCCTGCCATGGCCAGAGCTGCATGCTACTATGAGAACAGTGACAGTGGGTATCTTATGGCAGACCCACATCCCACCCTGCATGTGCTGATAAAGGGGCTCCTATGGCAGACCTGTACCATTTTGCACATGTTAACAATGGTGGCCTGGACCACACCCTAGGCCCTTCAGGCTGTCTCTGCACAGCTAAACTGAGTCTTCTCTCAGGGTCTGTACTCTGAAACCCGAGTTTCAGTACCTAGCCACTGCACGTACTAGCAGGCACGTGTTTCGGGCTGGGAGGTGCGGTGACCATGGCAGCCATTACTGCCAGTCTCTCTTTGCCCTGATTGCTAGCAAACCAGCACCTGCACACTCCTCTTGAGCAAAGTACAGGTGACTCCACCACCGTATATGCCCAGGTGGACCTCCCTGCCAGTGAAGGGGATTCCCAGGGCAAGGGAACTTTTCCTCTTTCACAGCTTCCTCCCAGGGGCACAGGTTCCATTCCAATTCCTTCCTTTTTTTTTTTCTTTTTTCATTCTACCTGGTTATGTGGGGATCTTTCTTGCAGTTTTGGTTGTATAAAAGATCTTCTGCCAGCTTTCAGTTGGTTTTCTGTGAGAATTGTTCCACATGTAAATGTATTATTATGTGTTTGTGGGGGGAGGTGAGCTCCACATCCTACTCCACCATCTTGATCTCTGCCCCTGAAAGATTTTTTTAAGTTGGCAAGAGTTAAAATATCACCAAGACAATTATCCAAGGTATGTAGTGATTTTTTATTTTGCAATATCTTAGATTCACAGAAAAGTTGTAGAGATAGTACAGAAAGTCTCCCTACACCCTTCACCCAGCTTCCCTCATGTTCATGTCTTACATAATAGATACATTTATCAAAACTGAGAGGTTAACGTTGGTACAATTAAATTATAGACTTTATTTGGATTTTACTAATGTCCTTTTTTTGTTCCAGCATCCAATCCAGGAGACCACATCATTATGTTTCCTCAGTGTCTTACCGTCTGTGACAATTTTTCAGAGCCTGCTGCTGTAAATCAGGGGTTCTCAGCCCTGACTGTCCACTAGAATCACTTAGGAAGCCTTTGAGGAGCACCAAGGCCAGAGCCACTCACCAATTACACCAGAGTTGCTGGGTGTGGCCGGGACCAGTATCAGTTTTTCTGTAGCTCCAGGTGATTCTGATGTGCAGCCAGCCAGAGTTAACATATCAGAATTCCTACTCATCCAGCCAAAGTTCTTCTTAGCATGAGCCAATGACTATTATAACTTAATTTTTAATGACACATGAATATTTAAATACATTTCTTACATAGTGCTTACTAGTGCTTTATAACTATTTTATCACATCAGAACATTGCAGACAAAGGTTGTCTCTTTTAATTACCCCTCAGTTATAGGGATAATTAAGAGACTTCCCCTTCTCCAGAAACACAGACACTCACCCTTATGACTTTGGTTTGTATCTTTACTGACTTTTTTCTATGATTTTTCATCAAAACATTAGGAAACAAGATGGCGCTGTGTGTTTATGGTTTTAAATGTGTTTATGGTTTTAAATGGTATCATGTAACATTCTACAGTATGTTTTTTCACTTGATATGTCTCAGAGATTTATCCACATTGTGATTATAAGTCTAGCTCATTCATTTTAATAGTTTCATAGTATTTCATAGTATGAAAATACACTAACTTGTTTATTTATAGACATTTAACTTATATCTCTGTGTTTGCTCTTGCAAGCCCTGCTGCCATGTGCATCCTTTGGTATGTCACAGAATGCTCCTTACAGTATAGGATTTATGTCAATAAATACAACACCATCTGGTTTCCAGCATGTTTCTATGTAAAAGAATGAATATCTAGAAATAGAAGTGTTAGACCTCAAAGGGTGTGGAGTCTGCATGTTTTGTTTTAGTTGATATTATCTTATTCCCATCCTTACCAGCTTTCCCAATTGATTCTCACTTTATTCTCCCAGACGCAGTGTATGAGAGTACCAGTTATCCCAACATCTTTGCCAACACTTAATTTATCAAACTTTTTAATGCTTGCCAACAAACAGGTAATAAATGTTATCTCATTCTTTTAATTTGCATTCAGTGACTATTTTAATAGAACTGTAAAACACCAGAGTTGAAAGAGACCTCATTGATCATATAGTCCAACCCCTCTGTTTAAAGAAGAATTTTTTAAATTGCATGTAAGTAATACATGAACACATTATCATGATGAAAGTCTAAAATGAAATTGCAATGTATTGAATAAAAATGAAAGTCCTCTTTTGCATCTTCCTCTGACCCCCTTACTGAGAAGTAAACTAATGTTGATTTGTTGGTATATTATGATGGCTCATTTACTACATATGTATCAATACGTGCATATGTAAATGCACAAAAAATATAGCAGGTGGAGATGGTGTTTTATGTAAAAGGAATATAGCTCTGTGTATTTTTCTGTGGTTATCATTTTCTCAAAACAACATATCTTAGAAACCTTTCCATATCAGCACACAAAGGTTGGTCTATTTTTAAACTGTTGCCTAAAATTCTATAGTATGGCATGTATTAGCTATTTATTGCTGTGTAACAAATTATCCCCCAATTTAGCACTTTAAAACAACACACATTTATTATCTACTCAGTTTCTGAGACCAGGAATCTGGGAACAACTTATCCTGGTGGTTCTGGATCAGAGTCTCTCATGAGGTTGCAGTTGAGCTGTGGGCCAGGGCTACAGTCAACTGAAGACTTGGCTGGGAGTAAAACATTGGCGTATAAGGTATAAGCCATCACTTACATGGGTATTGGCAAGAAGACTCAGTCTTTCTGTGCATGGGGCTTTCTATAAGGCTGCTCACAACAAGGCAGCTTCCTTAGTGATAAGAAAGAGGGAGAGAACCCAAGATGGAAGCTGATGTCTTTTTATAGCCTAAGTTCAAGAATGGCATGCCATCACTCTGCCATGTGCTATTGGCTATTGGTCATGCATAACAACCCTGGTTCAATGGGAGAGGACTACACCTGGGGCAATACCAGGAGGCGGGGTCACGGAGGGCCAACTTGGATGTTGGCTACCACATGAGGTTACTGTGGTGGTTTTCAGGTTTTCACAGTCACATGCAGCGCTGCCATGAACATACTTGGGCATGCTTCTTGATGCACCTGTACTTCTCTCCAAGTCTTAAAGTAGAATTGTGTTCTTTTTCATTTTCAAATAGGGAAATTGAAACTAGAGAAAAGCGACTTCTCCAAGGTTACACTGCTAGTCCCCTGCTAGTCCAGGATTACAACTTCAATCACCTGACTTTCAGTCCATTCCACCTCCAGAGCCTTTCTGTGGGCAAGGTAAATATGGGCTGAGATTTCAAAACATAATCTGAGATAAAGCCTCGCTGATAATTGTCAACAGTCATTTCCCAGAATACCAGCAAATGTGTAACGGCGAATGTTGCTTTGTAGGTGCTAAATATACGTCACTGCACTCAAAGGCTAGCTTAGCCAATGTGTGAATCCCTGGTCTGCCTTGATTAAAAAGAAGCTGGTGGAAACAAGAAATCCTTTCTGTGCCATAATCAACAGAAACACTGGAGTCAGACAGACCTGTATTTGAATTCCAGCTCTAGCTCTATGACTGTGAGCCAGCCACATAATTCCTCTGATTCTGTTTTTTCACCTATAAAATGGGAATGTGCAGAGTACCTATTGCACAGGGTCGTGCTGAGGATTACTCGTGCTGATATATGTGATGCGCCAGCTCAGGGGCTCGCCTGCTCCATGGAGGAGCACCATGGGGCTGCTATTCTCTGTACTTTTCCTGGTGGACCCACTTTAGCTATCCATCAAGCTTCCTGAATGAATGAACTACAATTTTCTAACAATAAGTGATGCAGACAGAGCCTAGTTTATACCCTTTTCACATCTCCTGATTCTCTGCTGTTTACACTGACCGCTATATTGTGGCCTGTGTTTCCTGTTGCAAGCGATCCAGATATTTGGTGAATGGGTGTGCAGTAAGCATGGAGCCCACTGAGGGCTGCCCCGCCAGCTCAGTACACAGTGCTCTTGCTGGCCCAGGTGTGGGTGGTCGTTGTCTATGCTACTCTCCCGTCGGGCCTAACCTGAATCTTCCTCACCTCTGCGGCTCTAGCTCCAGCAGAGGGCCCCAGCACCTTAGAAGTGTCTGGAATGAATGAATGAATAATTGAATGAATGAAAAGAGATCAATTTAACCAAATCAAGTGAAATAGGGGTTGTCATAATGGACATCTTTGGGACATCAGATAATCACCTGGATTCTGATTTAAGATGTTAAGAGGTTTGGGGGATGTGGAATAACTTTGAGTTCTCAGATGTCCAGCAGAAGGAAGGAGGGTAGAGTAGGACAAGAAGATGGAAGAGGGCCAGGTGGGGAGCTAGTTTCTATGTGGTCATTTTATGGTGCCCTTGGGACTTACAGAATAGACATCATCTACTGGGTGGAGCTTGAGAGAGACACCATGACTTTTCACCAGCTGATAAGCAAATGGACTTTTGACCATAGGTCACTGGATTTCCTTGAGCTTCAGGAAAGGATTTCTGGGACCCCAACTGTTCTTTAGCATGTAAAGGACACACAGGGTTTCTGGCCAGTGCCAGACAAGGACAGAGATGTATAGATATAAAGGGGAAGTGACAAAAGTCACAGGCAAGTGATTCCCAAGGCCATTACCAGAAGGACACAAGCATTCTCTCTCTTTTAGGATCCTGGAAGGTCCAATGACACCCCCACAGGGAACATGTGAGTTTGGCTTCCCAACCCTACCCCTCACCCCAGCATTTCCTCCACAGCCCTGAAGAAGACCCAGCTCCTGGAGGGAGGCTGGCTCACTGGCTTCAGTGGCAAAGACTCATTTCCTCCTCTGCTTGGGAAGCTGCAGGGAGCCAGACTGGGTCCATCAGCTGCCCTCGCTGGCTCAGAGGGAGGTGCCCCCCCTGGAGGGACCTAGGTGGGAAGGGTAGGGGCTCCAGGGTACCCATGCAGCGCTAGCGCTCAGCACAGCCACAATGCCACTCCTGGCGAGGCTCTGTGTGGCACGCCAGGCACTAACCCTGACAGGCAAAGGCCTGCACAGGCCAAGTTTCACACAGTGCTCTCGCTCCAAACCCCTCCACTGTTCTTCCTCGGGAAGCTTCCTGTTGAAAGATAAATGTTTTGCCCGTGACCAAATGGATTGATATTTATTTATTTTCCTTTCCTTCCAGGCCTGTGCCAGCCCAGACAGGTCAAAGGGCAGGATTCCAAGCAGCTGAGATGATCTCTAGAGAAACCTGGAACTTCCCTGTGACACAAGTGTGGCAGAAAGAGGCAGGCCCAGGGGTTGCCAGCACCCCACGATCCCTTGGCAAGTGGGGCACCCCTCAGGGTGGGAAGGGGCCCCTACCTGTTTGGTGAACCTGGCCACTGGTTCCTGAATCTCTGCTTTCAAGGGCCTTGAGTGGCTTATGTCTCAGGAACATGGAGTCATCACAGAGCACTTACATCCAAAATCCATTTTCCTTCAAAAGAGTGCCCTGGTCAGAGTAAGTAAAGGCGATCCTGTACACTTTGGTAAATCAGTGATTGATCTATACTGTAACTGGGCCTTTAGAACTGACAGTGAGCTTCCCGATGTGATTCTCACAGGAGAGCGCTGCAGAGTTCCTGGAAAATCCCCTATCGACCCTGCCAGGAAACAGGGGTTCCACAGAGGTGACTGTGGCGGACAAGTAAAGACAATTCCAAAGTGTAAACATATTTTTTATAATTTAGATATAAAACGTCAGAAGAACACTGTACTCACCTTATACTCTGAAATAAATTGAACAAAACAGTGAAGTCAAAGACAAATATTGTATGATACCACTTATGTGTGGAATCTAAAAAATAATACAATTGAATCTATGTACAAAACAAAAACAGACTCATGGACAGAAAACAAACTTATGGTTACCAAAGGGGAAAGAGGGCGGGGCAGGGATAAATTAGGAGTATGGGACTGACAGATACACACTACTAAACATAAAATAGATAAGCAACAAGGACTTGCTGTAATATGGCAACACAGGGAACTATATTCAATATCTTATAATAACCTGTAATGGAAAATAATCTGGAAATATATATATAACTGAAGCACTTTGCTGTCCACCTGAAACTAACACAATATTATAAATCAACTCTACTCAGTTTTTTAAATTGAGCATAATTTGATAGCTCAGGCCCACTGGGGAGGGTGGAGCAAGTGCCCCTACACAGGTGGCCCCCGAGAGTCCTGCATTTGAGTTCCTGCTGTTGTTGGCTTATTATAATTTTGTGACCTGCCCCTTTGTCAAGCTGTCAGCATGTGACCCTCAGCAGCTTCTCTACCTCCTTGAAGTTACTGCTTCCAGGATTGGATCCAAAATGTGGTACATGGGGAGGGGCCGAGGGGGCAGGGGAGGGGGCGAGGAAGTGTGGTTCTGCCTTCGTCCTCCATCCTGGAGTGTGTAACTTCTCTGCTGTGGACCCCAGGCTCCCCATCTGAAATACAGGGAATTAGAAAAAGTGACTCCGTAAGGCTCTAAGCTTGGGAATTCCCATGAAGATGCTCTGAAGTGATCTCAAACTCAGCGTATCAACCCAAATGAGATTAAACTGTGGTTGTCTGTGTAGCTGCCTCACTCCTCCTGTAATCGGTGCCCTCCTATGGGCAGGGACCATCTTATAGTCATCCTCCAGCGCCTGGCAGGTAGCAGGGCTGTGATATACAAGGGTGGACAAGCAAATGGACCGGCCAGCTGAGACCGAAGCACTGATTCTCTCCAGCTGTGAACCTCTCACCTGTCTCCTCAGCTCAGTCACAAGCTCTCTGGGAGCGAAGAATAGATCTTTTCTTCACGAGGTCTCCAAGCAGGGCTGATGGGCACTCAGGGTGCACTTGTGTGTCCAGGTCAGTTGTGAAAATACTGAAAAACTTCCGTACAGTTGCTGCCTGAGCCCTAGAGTGCCCCCCACCCCTAGATGCCCAGCACCTCATCCAATGCCCCCAGCTCCCTGTCTGGCTGCTAAAGGGTGATGTCTGGCCTAGCAGGGCCTCCAGGACTCTGCTCCAGCTCTATGGCTGCATCCTTCTCACTGGTCAGTGTATTGCCGTGCTGTTGTTAAATGTCCGAGGATGGACCAGCCCGATGCAGATGATAGGGATGCAGCAGGTGCCTGGTAAATGCTACTTGTTACCTGAGAATCGATATATGTGGGCTCTGGTCTCCCAGTGGACTGACGGAGTTCTCAGCAAGGAAGTGGGCAGTGTGCTGCCTGATGCCCAAAGACAAGTTTACAGGGTCCCTGGCTGGACAACATAAGGCCCTCCAAGGACACCCGCAGGAGAAGGAAAGTATAGACTTGCTGTCCTTGCCACTCTCATCCCTGTCAATCCATCCGTCCATCCATCCATCTGTCCACCCATCCACTGTTTGGGGCCCACACTTCAGGCACATCAGCTCCAGGAAGACCAGAGAGCAGGTCATGCCATACAGTGAGCTGGGCCAGGCGGGCAGGGGCAGTAGGAAGAGGTCAGACTTGGCGCTGGGGGTCGGAGTCGGGGTCGCTGGTCTGAGCCCCAGCCCTCTGACCAGCCTGGCGGCCAGACTCTCGGAGCCTGTATTTCCTCTTCGGCACAAGTAACAGTTAAACCTACTTTTAGCTCGTTGTGAGGCCTGGTGAGTCTAACGAAGGCTCTGATCTGGGCCCACAGTTGGGGCTTCTCCTCTAGATGGAATCTTATTTGGAGAAATCAGGACTTGAAAAATGACAGTGGTTACACAGGTATGTCTTGTTTGCAAAGACGCATCGAGCTGTACACTTATGTATGCCCTTCTGTACGCAAAGTAGATACAGTAAAAAGCTAAAACACCAAACGTTCTCAGGCATCGAAAATATTATCAGGAAAAAAGTTGAGATGCTAAAACAGATAGCTGAGAAAAATCTAGGATTTTAGTCGGTTTTATTCGATTTAGTCGATTTTAGCCAGGGGGTCGGTACATTCCAGGCCAGGGATCATTATAAACAAAGGTAGGACAGGCTTTTTCACAAGGCTGTGGGAGGACAGGGGTAAGGCGGGCACGGGGCCAGGACAAGGCCCTGAGCTATGTGAGGAGGTCTGTGTAAGAAGCCATGCAGCAGTGGGCAGGGGAAATGAACACCAAGAGCCTCTCAGGACCTCCCATGTTCCTGAAGCCTGGATGCCCCAAGGCAGGCAGAGATGGAATCCTCCGGGCAACTTCTCTCTGCAACTCATCCAGCTCCTCTCCAGGCTTTCTCCTCTGCAGGTGGAGGGGCCCAGGGCCTGGCGAGGCCACCCCTGTCCACGTGGGAAAAGTGCAGGTAGGTCCAAGAGACAGAATCTCCTTCCTCACCGTGGGGAGAGGAGGGGTGTGTGTCTCCTTCAGCTCCTGGGTCAGCCTTCCCGCCTGGGGCCTCAGAGAAGCCTCAGAGACAGGACCCTTCCTGTCCGGGGCCAAATCTTCAGATCAATGGGTTCATGCCACCGAGGTTGTGCAGACAATCCCCCACTACACCCCTCTGCTCCTGGAAGAGCTCTTTCTGGAGCAGCTGAAATGGTGTCGGTAACTTTCTGTGCTTTCCCAGGAAGTCAGAAGTCAGAGACAGCCGGCCAAGCTCTTGTGGGTTCATTCATCTGGATACCAGATGGGAGGGGCAGAAAGAGGGCTCCTTAAAGCAAAAGGAAATGAGAGCTGAAGACAAAGTCTGCAAGCAGCCAGAGGCCCGCCCACCTGTAGCAGCCAAGGCTTGTTGGTCCCAAAATCTGTTCTCCACTGTTCCATGGGATATTTAGCTGAGAAAATGGCCACTCAGAAGGAAGACTACATTTCCCAGCGTTTCTTACAGTAGATATGGCCATGTGACTAACATCTAGTTAACAGGTAAGTGCCATTTCAGGGACGTTTATTTAAAGGGAAGAGATAGACCTTTCTCCTTTTCCTCCTTGGTGTCTGGAATGTGGGTTTAATGGCTGGAACTGGAGCAGCCATTTTGGACCATGAGGTAATCTTGGGACTGAAGCAATATATAGAAAAGCAACAAGGCAGAAGGATACTGTGGGTTCTTGACCTCATGGAGCTGCTATACTAGCACTAGGCCACCTACCTCTGGCTAGTTCTGTGAAAAGAAAGAGCCTTGTATTTTGCTTAAGTCATTTGCTATTTTGGATTTCTCTGGTACTAACAGTCAAACTTAATATTACACCATTTTTCAAGGTGCAAATCCAGCCTCCTCCAAGAAACGCTGCCAGATGGTGTGTTGCTACTTGCAAAGTCCTTTCACATGCATTTAAAAAAATCCATTTCCTGTTTTCTGCACAATCACCTCTAGGTAGGTATTATTGCCAGCATACCACAGGTAAGGAGGAGGCGGCTCAGAGGGGTAAACGGTTTTCTGGTTTCGCAACACTCTTCAGCTTAAATATGAATTACTAATGCCTGTGTTGATCTCCCCTCCTGCCCGTGATCTTCTCCGTGGCCCAGAAGGGGCTGATTCAACTCTGATTCCCTCCAGGGCTGAGGGCTCCACCCACAGCTGGTGCTCTGTAAATTTGTGCCAAATTGATTTACTGTGTATGCAGCAAGTTCTCCTCCATCCAAAGACATTGATTTCTTCTAAACTCCATTTCTCTCTTTGACATTCTCTAAGAAAGCGAGAAAAACTCCAAGGAGAGAAGAGCTTGGTCCTTTTGGGTGAACCTTTGGCCTGTAGAGGGCCAGGTGGCCAAGGCTTGGTAGTGTATGAAGGGACCTGCTCTGGGGTGTCAGAGGACCCAGGACAAAGTACCAGGGACCCAGAGCTGGGGCTGCAAGAGGAAAGTGTGGGGAGGAGGGGCCTCTGAAGCTGGGGGCCTGGCAAGGGTTCCACCCAGCTCCCTTTCTGGGGGCAGGGAGGTGGGCATGCAGAGCCCAGGGAAAGCAATGAAAGGAGCTGGTTTCATAGCCAGATGGTTTTTGCAAGTATTACTTCATTGAACCTCACAGCACTCCTCTGGAGTTGGGTGGCAGGCAATTTCATCTTTTGAAGGGGATGGAGAGCTGAAGGAGGAGAAAGAAAACGAAATCTGGTGACCCGGCTATGAGGAAAAAACACTGCCCCAGATTTGCAAATCTCCTGCGGGGAGGGAGGGACCCAAGGATTCTACCTCATGATGAAAATAACTGTTCTCCCCCCATATTCAACCAATGGCTCTTTACTGGGTTCATAGGCCAGCAACTTTGATCTGCCCAACAATTCTTGGAGGACAGAGGCAGGCATTGCCCCTTTCAACAGATGAGGAACCTGAAACCCAGAAAGGGAAAGTGACTTGCCCAAGGTCACACAGCAAGGGCAGGGGCAAAACCAGGACTGCAGTCACTTCTTGGTCTTAGCAATGGAGAAGGGGCCTTGTGTGCCACAGGCTCCCATAACCATGCACAGATGTAACCTGGGACTTCAGACTCCTTCTTCCGGCACCTTCTGTTGACAAGGGCTTACGTAGGAGACTGGCTTCCCTGGAGAGACAGTACTGCTTGTCCTAAGCATCCCAAGACCCTACTTGGATGCTACTTTCTTCATTCATTCATTCATTCATTCATTCATTTATGGTTGCATTGGGTCTTTGTTGCTGTGCATGGGCTTTCTCTAGTTGCAGCGAGCGGGGGCTGCTCTTCATTGCGGTGCGCAGGCTTCTCATTGCGGTGGCTTCTTTTGTGGAGCACGGGCTCTAGGAGTGCAGGCTTCAGTAGTTGTGGCACGCGGGCTCAGTAGTTGTGGTGCACAGGCTTAGTTGCTCTGCAGCACGTGGGATCTTCCCAGACCAGGGCTCGAACCCGTGTCCCCTGCACTGGCAGGCGGATTCTTAACCACTGTGCCACCAGGGAAGCCCCTCAGATGCTACTTTCTTCAAGGAGTTGTCATTCATCTTCCCTCCCCCACGGTCCTCCAATACTTGTGACGCACTGTCTGTGCCCTGTCACTCGTGTCACATATAATCCTCGACCCAGGTCTTGGCTCTCTGACTACTGGGTGCACCCAGGGCATGACCGCCATGCCTGGGTACCCCTCACGCTCCTTGGGTATGAGAGACGAGTTGGAGTGACCTCCTGATGGAATGAAGTTAGCTGTGGCTGTGAGACGCTGGGCCGGAGGATGCCGCTAAGTGCCTGTGGTATACACTGGGCCCTGGGAGGGCAGTCTCGAAGGCTGGGGGTGTGCGAAAGATTGGCAGCCTCTCAGCAGTGCTCTAGGCCAGGCCTTTCCCTGAGGGGTGTGCAGAGCTAAGGAGAAGTATCCATGAAACAACCCAGGGTCCGTCTCCCAGTGATTGTAGCTGCAGTCCTTTAAGAAACCTGCTAGTGGAGACTGTTTCAGATGCCCAGGAAGGGCCCCTTCTGCAAAGGACAGGCGCCAAGCCAGACCCCATCACCCAGATGGGCCTTCCTGAGCTGCCCTGGAGTCTGTCTGTCTGGGGGCGATGGGCTCAGCCCCGGCAGCCACAGTCCCATCACACTCTGCCGGGGCGCTGAGCAGTGTAACACCCTCCCCCAAATCCTGGGCTCCCACCTCCACACCGTGGTTGATAGCTGTAAGTGTAATTTAAATAAATAGCAGCACAAAGCCAACCGCAACGAGTAATCTTATTTTATTTTTTTTTTGCTGTACACGGGCCTCTCACTGTTGTGGCCTCTCCCGTTGCGGAGCACAGGCTCCGGACGCGCAGGCTCAGCGGCCATGGCTCACGGGCCCAGCCGCTCCGCGGCATGTGGGATTTTCCCGGACCGGGGCACGAACCCGCATCCCTGTATCAGCAGGCAGACTCTCAACCACTGCGCCACTAGGGAAGCCCCACAATGAGTAATCTTAAAACTAATAAGAACCTTAAGCCAAAAGGATCGTTTTCCGTCTTGTGTCTTAATGCTGCTTTCCGGGGTGGGGGAGATGGCTGGCTGCTCAGGGGCTGGAGAGCAAACGAGGTGAGGGCACACGCCTCACCCTCACCCTTGGTCCTTCTCTGTCTTCCCAGACGTTTCTAAGTGTGATTTGTTTGTTTGTTTGTTTTTTAACATCTTTATTGGAGTATAATTGCTTTACAATGGTGTGTTAGTTTCTGTTTTATATCAAAGTGAATCAATTATACATATACATATGTTCCCATTATCTCTTCCCTCTTGCATCTCCCTCCCTCCCACCCTCCCTATCCCACCCATCTAGGTCACAAAGCACCAAGCTGATCTCCCTGTGCCATGCGGCTTCTTCCCACTAGCTATCTATTTTACGTTTGGTAGTTTTAGGAACGCAAAAACGCTAGACACGCAGGCCCAGTCACATATATGAAAGAGATTATCTCTTCATTTCTTATTAACTTCAGCCCACAACTTCCTCAAAGACAACTCCCAGGACTGCAGCATCTAAATGCTTCTGCACATGAACTTTATTCCTTTGATTTCCCCTTCATGGTGTTTCAGCAGGATTTTGCAGCAGCATTCTCACTCTGCTCGGCTCCCTGCCCCCAGCCCTCCTTGGAGGGCCCCTTCTAAAACTCCAACGGGGTCTTCGCTCTCCTGCGTCAAATTCTTCCATGGCTCTCCAATACCCAGAGCAGGCTCTCAGCCTACACAGCAGAATCACCTGGGAGCTTTAAGAAAAAATTGATGCTTAAGCCCCAACCAGACCAATTAAATCAGAATTTGGAGGGCAGGCACTAATCATTTCTTTTTTTTTTTAACATCTTTATGGAGTGTAATTGCTTTACAATGGTGTGTTAGTTTCTGCTGTATAACAGTGAATCAGCTATACGTATACATATACCCCTATATTTCCTCCCTCTTGCGTCTTCCTCCCACCCTCTCTATCCCACCCCTCTAGGTGGTCACAAAGTACTGAGCAGATCTCCCTGTGCTATGCAGCTGCTTCCCACTAGCTATCTATTTTACATTTGGGAGTGTATATATGTCCATGCCACTCTCTCACTTCAGCCCAGCTTACCCTTCCCCCTCCCTGTGTCCTCAAGTCCATTCTCTACATCTGCGTCTTTATTCCTGTCCTGCCCGTAGGTTCATCAGAACCATTTTTAATTTTTTTAGATTCCATATATATGTGTTAGCATATGGTATTTGTTTTTCTCTTTCTGACTTACTTCACTCTGTATGACAGACTCTAGGTCCATCCACCTCACTACAAATAACTCAATTTCATTTCTTTTTATGGCTCAGTAATATTCCATTGTATATATGCAGGCACTAATCATTTTTAAAAGCTCGCAGGTAATTCAAATACAGACCCATTGGTCTAAAGGGTAAAGTAAAGAGAGAGAAAGCTCCTCTAATCCAGAAGGAATTAGAGAATTAGCAAAGCACCATTTGCAACCACTGATAGAATAATGGACACCTCCAAGTCAATAGATGCTAAAACCATTGGGTGAGAGGTCTTTGAGGAGCAGGATATTCACACAGTCCCCAAATAATACTCTGTGTGCCGGGTATAAAAAGATGAGACTAGAACAGTGTGCTCAGAATGTGGTCCCCTGGGGTGGCAGCAGCATCACCACCTGGGAGCAAATTCTCGGGCCCACCTGGGACCCGCTGAATCAGAAACTAGCACTTGGGGCTCCAGTGATGGTTTAACACAGCCTCCAGGTGATGTGAGTTTGAGAACCACTTGGCTCAAGGACCTCTGGGGCGGGCATCACCAGGAGCTGCTCAGACCCCCTTAGGAAAGAAGGATTCATCATCCCTGGTGCTAAGAGCATGGTCAGACAGCAGCCTGCACGCGGCCCGTGAGGCTGGGCTGAGCTGAAGAAACCTGCCTGGAGCAAGATCTCCCCTCCCTCCGGGGCCGTCCCACAGTGGGTGAGTGATCAACTTAGTGGTATGAATGTCTGGCTCCTCCCCCCAACACAGGACAACACCGAAGCATCCCCGCCCCCGCCCCCACTCCCAGCCCCTGGAGTCAGCTGAAGCCTCCACTTCTTCCCTTATGCAATCCTGCGTCCACCCTTCCCCCGCCCCCGCACAGGTGTGGCTCCTAACAGCTCTTGGCTGTACGACCCCGAGAGGCTGCTCTTCATCTCAGAGTCCATTTCCGAGAGAGGCTGTGCTGCAGCAGCTCCGGAGGGCTCTGCCCCGAGTCGTCTTCGGCAGCGCCGTCTGCTTCGTCCTCACCACGCGAATCACTCGCTCACTGTGTGCAGAGCCGGCAGCGGAGAACGCTAAGTGCATTTTTCCGTTCAGTTCTCAGGCCCACCCTGGGTCTCCGTCTCACAGGTGAGGCTCAGAGAGGTGAAGGTGGAGGGCCAGGGCTGGTCTCTCTGACGCCAGTATCACTCTTCTATCTACCAAGCTTCCATCTACTCGTTCTCCTGTCTCCCAGGGGTGCCCACACTCATGAGGGTCTGTGGGGTCAAGGTGGGGTGTAGAGGGGCCGGGAACAGGGTCCCAGAAGCTTGATACACTCGGGGAAGTGCTGGGCTGACCCCAGGCTTTCCACGGTAACCCCTGAGCCAGCAGCCAGGGCTCTTGAGCCACTCAAACAAACAGTCCTGAGGGGGGGGCTTCCCTGGTGGCGCAGTGGTTGGGAGTCCACCTGCCGATGCAGGGGACACGGGTTCGTGCCCCGGTCCGGGAGGATCCCCCGTGCCGCGGAGCGGCTGGGCCCGTGGGCCATGGCTGCTGGGCCTGCGCGTCTGGAGCCTGTGCTCCGCAACGGGAGAGGCCACAACGGTGAGAGGCCCGCGTACCGCAAAAAAAAACAAAAAAACCCAAAACCAGTCGTGAGGGGAAGCAAGCACATGTGTGTCTCTAATATAAGGCCGACTATGACGGGCACCAGGAATGAGAACGGGGAGGGGGCACAGAGGGGGCAACGGGAGAACTGGGGGAGACTTCCTGCGGCAGGTGAGGTGCTGGACACCAAGCAGAAACCCAGGAAGACCAAATACTTGGTGAGCCTGGGGTGTGGGGTGGCAGCCAGGCCACAGAGCAGCCGCGGCACAGAGACGGGGCCAGGGCCCAAACAGCTCTGCAGGGGCAGCTGCCCTGGGGGGCTGAGTGGAGGAGCTCCATGCGTGGGGAGGGCTTGCCCGGGCCCAGAAGGCGATGGGAACAGCTGCAGCTCATGCCCAGAAAGGGAGAAAGAACACAAGCCGATCCCAGGCCTCTCTACCCTCCTGGGAGATGCACGGTGGGGAGGGAAGGGCAGGGGGCTCAGAATCAGATGCTCTGGCCACATCTCAGCTCTGCCACTTGCTGACTGTGAAGCTTTGAGTCAGTAATTTAATATCAGTAAGCCTCATATTCCTCATCTGTTAAATTGGTGCACTATGCCCTCCTCTCAGAGTTTTTCATTAGGTTTAAATAACATGAGAGATGTAAAAGGCGCCTGGAACACAGGAGGCCCATAATGTTTTTTCCATCCTGTTTTACTTTACCCTGTGGCCAGTGACTTGGAAATAAACATGAAATGACCACAATTATCCCTGGAATCAGCCAGGTCATACTGAATGGTCCCTATCTGCAAAAGGTTCTTACCCATCCTTGAAGATACTCTAAAACAGCAATTCTTTAAAAAGGATTCTGTGACGAAATAAATTTGACACATCTTAGAATAAAAATAGACATAGTTCTCTCCTGCAGGACTTCTCAGAGCCTTTAATATGTACACAGGAACACTGCAAATCTCTGAGAAAGGGATCCAGTATGGGGCTAGGGTTTTCCGAACATTTGTCCAAGAAACCTTCTGACTTCTGACCACAAATTTTTTTTTTTTTAAAATAGCCATTAACATGTTCTGAGAGATGCTGATCTAAGCTCATTCCATTCCTTTACAGATGGAAAATTGAGGCCCAGAGGGATGAATTAACATACTCAGGGTCACAGAGAAACAGAGCTGGGATGAGAACCCAGCCCTCCACCATTTCCAGGAGCCCGGAAAACGGTAGGAGGTGTTTCCTGACATTCTTGAGCAAGATGGGGTGGGGGCGGGGGCAGGTACTGGGGGGTTAAGGGTGCCGTGCTTGGTTTCTCCAGTGGAAGCAGGTCACACAACAGCCCGCTGCCATTCACACCTGTCATTATTAGGGAGTTCCTGATTACGCCGGTCCCTTCATATTCTGTTGCACCAGTGACTGCCTGAGTTTACCAGCAATTTCTGTATAATCTGAGCTGTGTACCTAGCTCTTCACTTGCCTAGCTGCCAGCAAGGCTCCATGAAAGTAAGGAGTATGTCAGTGAGGCGTGGTGCTGTCAGCCTCCAGTGCTGCATGTGTGGTGGGCAGCGAAACGGGCAGGGGACAGCTTGACACCAAGGCCACTTACAGGCATGAAGAGACTAAAAGGCAGCCTCTTCCCTCTGCATGGAAGGCTTTCCTTCTCCTAGCAATATGGGTGGAGATATCCCACTTCTCCAAGCAAGCTGCCACTTCTCCGTGTTTAGGCAAGACTGAGCCGACTGATGATACTTCTAGCTAAGAATAGACATTTGGCAGCTGGAGTCAGGCCCTCATGTTGCTCTGCTGTTCATGCACTGGGAATGTGGTCTTTAGGCTCCAGGGACTGTCAGAAAGGGAAGGGCCTTCCAATCGCACTGCCAGGTAGCCAACCAGCCACATAACCAACCAACCAACCAGTGATCGGCCCATTCATCCAACTGTATATCCAAGAGGAATATGCAAAGAATTGTATAAGTAGTGATATACTGGTATATGCTTAACCACTGGCAATCTGGGGGAAAAAGCCCTGGTTTGTGCTGTTTGCCACTTTCTACAGTGTAAATATTCTCACTGTGGTCGAATTCAAACTACCAATGTGATGTCATCAATGCAGAGTCAAGAAAGATGCCCAGTAGCCTGATTTTATTTTTTTATTATTATTATTTTTTTTGCGGTACGCGGGCCTCTCACTGTTGTGGCCTTTCCAGTTGCGGAGCACAGGCTCCAGATGCGCAGGCTCAGCGGCCATGGCTCACGGGCCCAGCCTCTCCGCGGCATGTGGGATCTTCCCGGACCGGGGCACAAACCCGTGTCCCCTGCATCGGCAGGCAGACTCTCAACCACTGTGCCACCAGGGAAGCCCCTGATTTTAGATGGTATTTCCACCATACAGATACAGATAACTTCAAGAGCATAGACAGATAACTTCATATACAGATAACTTCAAGAGCATAGACAATTATAAAATGGTGTAAAATCATTAGGAAGTGATGTTTTGAGTATCCGTTATTTTTGCTATTAAGATAATTTAATTGAAAGTTTATATAGTGATGGTTGTATTTAACAACCTAAAAGGTAGTTCTGATCACTAATTCCAATGTATGGGTGTATGTGCATGGGGGTGGGGGACAGTTGTCCTGACACCAACCAGAAATTCTTAAGCCACAACCTGACCATTCTACAATTTAACTCAATTCTGACACTACCCAGAGACAGCATCCAATCCCCCAGGTTAAGGGCTCAGCACTACAAAACTGCCCCCTCCCCAACTTCAGATACCAGTCACAAGTCTAGACTGTCACCTGTGCTTGAGACTGACCAGCCATAGATCAGAGGTTCCCATGACCCCATTCTTGGGTTCAGTTAATTTGCTAGAGCAGTTCAGGGAATTCAGAGAAATATTTTACTTACTAGATTACCAGGTTATATAAAAAGATATAATTTAGGACCAACAGATGGACGAGATGCATAGGGTGAGGTATGTGGGAGGGACTCCCATGTCCTCTCCAGGTGTGCCATTCTACCTGAATCTCTATATGTTCAACCAGGAAACTCTCCAAATTCCATCCTTTTGGGGTTTTGTGGAGGCTTCATGCATAGGCATGGTTCATTAAATCATTGGCCATTGGTGACTGATCCAACCTTCAGCCCCTCTGGTCAAAGGGTGGGACAGGTGGCATTGAAATTTCCAACCCCAGTCACAGGGTTGTTTCCTCTGGCAACCAGCCTCCATCCTTAGGTGACCTAGGGACATCCCAAAAGTCACCTCATTAACATAACAAAAGACACCTTTATCCCTCTGCCACTTAAGGGATTTAGAAGCTCTGTGCTAGTCTTGTTATAAATCACAATATCACATAACCACATTGCAAAATTCCTGACAAATTATCAGCTCTTGTAAGCTGATATGAGCCAGCCCCAGCACAAAGTAGATTTAGGGCACAGGGGAGAAAGTTGTTCGCTACTGGGGACAGGCATTGAAAAGGGATCGCTAGTGATATGACAGCCAAAAGTTTTAAATCTATACTGGAGGGAGAAGACCAGTCTGATTTAGCTGAGTCTGAGTTCATGTTGATTGCACTGAGATAGTCCTTCTGGCATTCTTTGGATTAGGCATTATGTCCTCCAGTTCTGGGAACTTTTCTTATGTTATTTCTTCTATTTTCTCACATGTCTTATATTATTCCTCTGGTAATGTCCTCCCAATTACTTTCTCTGATTTCTCTTTCTAGAGCTCCTATTGGACCTTCTGAAATTATATTCTAATTTATTATTTTTTATTGATGTATAGTTGACTTACAATGTTGTGTTTGTTTCTGCTGTACGGTAAAGTAATTCAGTTATACATATGTACACACTTTTTTATATTTTTTCCATTATGGTTTATCACAGGATATTGAATATAGTTCCCTGTGCTATACAGCAGGACCTTGTTGTTTATCCATTCTATATATAATAGTTTGCATCTGCTAACCCCAAACTCCCAATCCATCCCACTCCCATCCCTCCTCCCCCTTGGCAACCACAAGTCTGTTGGCTATGTCTGTGAGTCTGTTTCTGTTTTATAAATAAGTTCTTTTGTGTCATATTTTACATTCCACATATAAGTGATATCATATGGTATTTCTCTTTCTCTGTCTGACTGACTTCATTGAGTATGATAATATCTAGGTCTATCCATGTTGTTGCAAATGGCGTTATTTCATTCTTTTTTATGGCTGAGTAGTATTCCATTGTATATATCTACCACATCTTTATCCATTCATCTGTTGATGGACATCCAGGTTGTTTCCATGTCTTGGCTATTGTGAATAGTGCTGCTATGAACATAGGGGTACACGTATCTTTTTGAGTTATAGTTTTGTCCGGACATATGCTCAGAGGTAGGATTGCTGGATCATATGACAACTCTATTTTTAGTTTTTTGAGGAACCTCCATATTGCTTTCCATAGTGGCTGCACCAATTTACATTCCCAAAAACAGTGTAGGAGGGTTCCCCTTTTTTGTACCCTCTCCATCAGTTGTTATTTGTAGATTTTTAAATGATGGCCATTCTGACTGGTGTGAGGTGGTACCTCATTGTGGTTTTGATTTGCATTTCTCTAATAATTAATGATATTGAGCATCCTTTCCTGTGCCTCTTGACCATCTGTATATCCTCCTTGGAGAGATGTCTGTTTAGGTCTTCTGCCCATTTTTTGATTCAGTTGTTTGTTTTTATGATATTGAGCTCCATGAGCTGTTTGTATATTTTTCAGATTAATCCTTTGTTGCTTCATTTGCAAATATTTTCTCTCATTCTTTTTTTCTGACATCTTTATTGGAGTAAAATTGCATTACAATGGTGTGTTAGTTTCTGCTTTATAACAAAATGAATCAGTTATATATATACATATATTCCCATATCTCTTCCCTCTTGCGTCTCCCTCCTTCCCACCCTCCCTATCCCACCCCTCCAGGCGGTCACAAAGCACCCAGCTGATCTCCCTGTGCTATGTGGCTGCTTCCCACTAGCTATCTACCTTACGTTTGGTAGTGTATATATGTCCATGCCTCTCTCTCGCTTTGGCACACTTCACCCTTCCCCCTCCCCATATCCTCAAGTCCATTCTCTAGTAGGTCTATTAGGACACAGTCTTTATTCCTGTCTTACCCCTAGGTTCTTCATGACATTTTTTTTTTCTTAAATTCCATATATATGTGTTAGCATACAGTATTTGTCTCTCTCTTTCTGACTGACTTCACTCTGTATGACAGACTCTAGGTCCATCCACCTCATTACAAATAGCTCAATTTCATTTCTTTTTATGGCAGAGTAATATTCAATTGTATATATGTGCCACATCTTCTTTATCCATTCATCCGATGATAGACACTTAGGATATTTCCATCTCCGGGCTATTGTAAATAGTGCTGCAATGAACATTTTGGTACATGACTCTTTTTGAATTATGGTTTTCTCAGGGTATATGCCCAGTAGTGGGATTGCTGGGTCATATGGTAGTTCTATTTGTAGATTTTTAAGGAACCTCCATACTGTTCTCCACAGTGGCTGTATCAATTTACATTCCCACCAACAGTGCAAGAGGGTTCCCTTTTCTCCACACCCTCTCCAGCATTTATTGTTTCTAGATTTTTTGATGATGGCCATTCTGACTGGTGTGAGATGATATCTCACTGTAGTTTTGACTTGCATTTCTCTAATTATTAGTGTTGTTGAGCATTCTTTCATGTGTTTTGTTGGCAGTCTATATATCTTCTTTGGAGAAATGTCTATTTAGGTCTTCTGCCCATTTTTGGATTGGGTTGTCTGTTTTTCTGTTATTAAGCTGCATGAGCTGCCTATAAATTTTGGAGATTAATCCTTTGTCTGTTGCTTCATTTGCAAATATTTTCTCCCATTCTGAGGGTTGTCTTTTGGTCTTGTTTATGGTTTCCTTTGCTGTGCAAAAGCTTTGAAGTTTCATTAGGTCCCATTTGTTTATTTTTGTTTTTATTTCCATTTCTCTAGGAGGTGGGTCAAAAAGGATCTTGCTGTGATTTATGTCACAGAGTGTTCTGCCTATGTTTTCCTGCAAGAGTTTGATAGTTTCTGGCCTTACATTTAGGTCTTTAACCCATTTTGAGCTTATTTTTGTGTATGGTGTTAGGGAGTGATCTAATTTCATACTTTTATATGTACCTGTCCAGTTTTCCCAGCACCACTTATTGAAAAGGCTGTCCTTTCTCCACTGTATATTCCTGCCACCTTTATCAAAGATAAGGTGACCATATGTGCGTGGGTTTATCTTTGGGCTTTCTATCCTGTTCCATTGATCTATCTTTCTGTTTTTGTGCCAGTACCATACTGTCTTCATTACTGTAGTTCTGTAGTATAGTCTGAAGTCAGGGAGCCTGATTCCTCCAGCTCTGTTTTTCATTCTCAAGATTGCTTTGGCTATTCGGGGTCTTTTGTGTTTCCATACAAATTGCAAAATTTTTTGTTCTACTTCTGTGAAAAATGCCAGTGGTAGTTTGATAGGGATTGCATTGAATCTGTAGATTGCTTTGGGTAGTAGAGTCATTTTCACAATGTTGATTCTTCCAATGCAAGAACATGATATATCTCTCCATCTAATTGTATCATCTTTAATTTCTTTCATCAGTGTCTTATAATTTTCTGCATACAGGTCTTTTGTCTCCTTAGTTAGGTTTATTCCTAGATATTTTATTCTTTTTGTTGCAATGGTAAATGGGAGTGTTTTCTTGATTTCACTTTCAGAGTTTTCATCATTAGTGTATAGGAATGCCAGAGATTTCTGTGCATTAATTTTGTATCCTGCTACTTTACCAAATTCATTGATTAGCTCTAGTAGTTTTCTGGTAGCATCTTTAGGATTCGCTATGTATACTATCATGTCATCTGCAAACAGTGACAGCTTTACTTCTTCTTTTACCATTTGGATTCCTTTTCTTCTCTGATTGCTGTGGCGAAAACTTCCAAAACTATGTTGAATAAGAGTGGTGAGAGTGGGCAACCTTGTCTTGTTCCTGATCTTAGTGGAAATGCTTTCAGTTTTTCACCATTGAGGATGATGTTGGC
This sequence comes from Globicephala melas, assembly GCF_963455315.2. NCBI lineage: Eukaryota > Metazoa > Chordata > Mammalia > Artiodactyla > Delphinidae > Globicephala > Globicephala melas. The sequence continues at coordinate 73,280,547 of NC_083317.1, read as the reverse complement.
TGTGGGTTGTGCATAATGACCTTTATTATGTTGAGGAAAGTTCCCTCTATGCCTACTTTCTGCAGGGTTTTTATATAAATGGGTGTTGAATTCTGTCGAAAGCTTTCTCTGCATCTATTGAGATGATCATATGGTTTTTCTCCTTCAGTTTGTTAATATGGTGTATCACGTTGATTGATTTGCGTATATTGAAGAATCCTTGCATTCCTGGGATAAACCCCACTTGATCATGGTGTATGATCCTTTTAATGTGCTGTTGGATTCTGTTTGCTAGTATTTTGTTGAGGATTTTTGCATCTATGTTCATCAGTGATATTGGCCTGTAGTTTTCTTTCTTTGTGACATCCTTGTCTGGTTTTGGTATCAGGGTGATGGTGGCCTCGTAGAATGAGTTTGGGAGTGTTCCTCCCTCTGCTCTATTTTGGAAGAGTTTGAGAAGGATAGGTGTTAGCTCTTCTCTAAATGTTTGATAGAATTCGCCTGTGAAGCCGTCTGGTCCTGGGCTTTTGTTTGTCAGAAGATTTTTAATCACAGTTTCAATTTCAGTGCTTGTGATTGGTCTGTTCATATTTTCTATTTCTTCCTGATTCAGTCTTGGCTGGTTGTGCATTTCTAAGAATTTGTCCATTTCTTCCAGGTTGTCCATTTTATTGGCATAGAGTTGCTTGTAGTAATCTCTCATGATCTTTTGTCTTTCTGCAGTGTCAGTTGTTACTTCTCCCTTTTCATTTCTAATTCTATTGATTTGAGTGTTCTCCCTTTTTTCTTGATGAGTCTGGCTAATGGTTTATCCATTTTGTTTATCTTCTCAAAGAACCAGCTTTTAGTTTTATTGATCTCTGCTATTGTTTCCTTTTTTTTTTTTTTAAACATCTTTATTGGAGCATAATTGCTTTACAATGGTATGTTAGTTTCAGCTTCACAACAAAATGAATCAGTTATATATATACATATGTTCCCATATCTCTTCCCGCTTGCGTCACCCTCCCTCCCACCCTCCCTATCCCACCCCTCCAAGCGGTCACACAGCACCGAGCTGATCTCCCTGTGCTATGCGGCTGCTTCCCACTAGCTATCTACCTTACGTTTGGTAGTGTATACATGTCCATGCCTCTTTATTGCTTTGTCACCGTTTACCCTTCCCCCTCCCCATAGCCTCAAGTCCATTCTCTAGTAAGTCTGTGTCTTTATTCCTGTTTCACCCCTAGGTTTTTCATGACATTTTTTTTTTCTTAAATTCCATATATATGTGTTAGCATACGGGTCTCTTGCAGACAGCAAATATATGGGTCTTGTTTTTGTATCCATTCAGCCAATCTGTCTTTTGGTGGGAGCATTTAGTCCATTTACATTTAAGGTAATTATCGATACGTGTGTTCCCATTCCCATTTTCTTAATTGTTTTGGGTTTGTTATTGTAGGTCTTTTCCTTCTTTTGTGTTTCTTGCCTAGAGAAGTTCCTTTAGCAGTTGTTGTAGAGCTGGTTTGGTGGTGCTGAACTCTCTCAGCTTTTGCTTGTCTCTAAAGGTTTTAATTTCTCCATCAAATCTGAATGAGATCCTTGCTGGGTAGAGTAATCTTTGTTGCAGGTTTTTCTCCTTCAACACTTTCAATATGTCCTGCCACTCCCTTCTGGCTTGCAGAGTTTCTGCTGAAAGATCAGCTGTTAACCTTATGGGGATTCCCTTGTGTGTTATTTGTTGTTTTTCCCTTGCTGCTTTTAATATGTTTTCTTTGTATTTAATTTTTGACAGTTTGATTAATATGTGTCTTGGCGTATTTCTCCTTGGATTTATCCTGTATGGGACTCTCTGTGCTTCCTGGACTTGATTAACTATTTCCTTTCCCATATTAGGGAAGTTTTCAACTATAATCTCTTCAAATATTTTCTCAGTCCCTTTCTTTTTCTCTTCTTCTTCTGGAACCCCTATAATTCGAATGTTGGTACGTTTAATGTTGTCCCAGAGGTCTCTGAGACTGTCCTCAGTTCTTTTCATTCTTTTTTCTTTATTCTGCTCTGCAGTAGTTATTTCCACTATTTTATCTTCCAGGTCACTTATCCGTTCTTCTGCCTCAGTTATTCTGCTATTGATCCCATCTAGAGTACTTTTAATTTCATTTATTGTGTTGTTTATCGTTGCTTGTTTCATCTTTAGTTCTTCTAGGTCCTTGTTAACTGATTCTTGCATTTTGTCCATTCTATTGTCCATTCTATCTCCAAGATTTCGGATCAACCTTACTATCATTATTTTGAATTCTTTTTCAGGTAGACTGCCTATTTCCTCTTCATTTGTTAGGTCTGATGGGTTTTTATCTTGCTCCTTCATCTGCGGTGTGTTTTTCTGTCTTTTCATTTTGCTTATCCTACTGTGTTTGGGGTCTCCTTTTTTGCAGGCTGAAGGTTCGTAGTTCCTGTTGTTTTTTGTGTCTGTCCCCAATGGCTAAGGTTGGTTCAGTGGGTTGTGTAGGCTTCCTGGTGGAGGGTACTAGTGCCTGTGTTCTGGTGGATGAGGCTAGATCTTGTCTTTCTGGTGGGCAGGTCCACGTCTGGTGGTGTGTTTTGGGGTGTCTGTAGACTTATTATGATTTTGGGCCGCCTGTCTGCTATTGGGTGGGGTTGTGGTCCTGTCTCGCTAGTTGTTTGGCATAGGATGTCCAGCACTGTAGCTTGCTGGTCGTTGAGTGAAGCTGGGTGCTGGCGTTGAGATGGAGATCTCTCGGAAATTTTTGCTGTTTGATATTATGTGCAGCTGGGAGGTCTCTTGTGGATCAGTGTCCTGAAGTTGGCTCTCCCACCTCAGAGGCACAGCACTGACTCCTGGCTGCAGCACCAAGAGCCTTTCATCCACAGGGCTCCTTAATTTGGGATGATTGGTTGTCTATTCAGGTATTCCACAGATGCAGGGTACATCAAGTTGATTGTGGAGCTTTAATCCGCTGCTTCTGATGCTGCTGGGAGAGATTTCCCTTTCTCTTCTTTGTTCTCACAGCTCCCAGGGGCTCAGCTTTGGATTTAGCCCCGCCTGTGCGTGTAGGTCGCCGGAGGGCGTCTGTTCTTTGCTCAGACAGGACGGGGTTAAAGGAGCCGCTGATTCGGAGGCTCTGGGTCACTCAGGCCCGGGGGTAGGGAGGGGCACGAAGTGTGGGGCGGGCCTGCGGCGGCAGAGGCCGGCGAGAAGTTGCAGCCTGAGGCGCGCCTGTGCGTTCTCCCGGGGGAGTTGTCCCTGGATCCCGGGACCCTGGCAGTGGCGGGCTGCACAGGCTCCCCGGAAGGGCTTGTGGCTAGTGACCTGTGTTCGCACACAGGCCTCCCGGTGGCGGCAGCAGCGGCCCTAGCGTCTCATGTCTGTCTCTGGGCTCCGCACTTTTAGCCGCGGCTCGCGCCCGTCCCTGGAGCTCTCTCAAGCAGCGTTCTTAATCCCCTCTCCTCGTGCACCAGGAAACAAAGAGGGACGTAAAAGTCTCTTGCCTCTTCGGCAGTTCCAGACTTCTCCCCGGACTCTCTCCCGGCCAGCCGCGGCGCACTAACGCCCTGCAGGCTGTGTTCACGCCGCCAACCTAAGTCCTCTCCCGCGCTCCGACAAAAGCTGGAGCCTCAGCTCCCAGTCCCGCCCGCCCCGGCGGGCGAGCAGACAGCCTCTCGGCTGGCGAGTTCCGGTCGGCCCGATCCTCTGCGCTGGAATCTGTCCGCTTTGTCCTCCGCACCCCTGTTGCTGTGCTCTCCTCCGCGGCTCCCAAGCTCCCCCACTTCGCCTCCCGAAGCCTCCACCCGCGAAGGGGCTTCCTAGTGTGTGGACACTTTTCCTCCTTCACAGCTCTCTCCCGCTGGTGCAGGACCCGTCCCTATCCTTTTGTCTCTGTTTAGTTTTTTCTTTTGCCCTACCCAGGTACGTGGGGGGTTTCTTGCCTTTTGGGAGGTCTGAGGTCTTCTGCCAGCGTTCAGTAGATGCTCTGTAGGAGTTGTTCCATGCGTAGATGTATTTCTGGTGTATCTGTGGGGAGGAACGTGATCTCCGCGTCTTACTCTTCCGCCATCTTCCCGGAAGTCCTCTCTGCTATTGTTTCCTTCATTTCTTTTTCATTTATTTCTGATCTGATTTTTATGATTTCTTTCCTTCTGCTAACTTTGGGGTTTTTTTGTTCTTCTTTCTCTAATTGCCTTAGGTGCAAGGATAGGTTGTTTATTTGAGATGTTTCCTGTTTCTTGAGGTAGGATTGTATTGCTGTAAACTTCCCTCTTAGAACTGCTTTTGCTGCATCCCATAGATTTTGGGTCGTCGTGTCTCCATTGTCATTTGTTTCTAGGTATTTTTTAATTTCCTCTTTGAATTCTTCAGTGATCACTTCGTTATTAAGTAGTGTATTGTTTAGCCTCCATGTGTTTGTATTTTTTACAGATCTTTTCCTGTAATTGATACCTAGTCTCATGGCGTTGTGGTCGGAAAAGATACTTGATAAAATTTCAATTTTCTTAAATTTACCAAGGCTTGATTTGTGACCCAAGGTATGATCTATCCTGGAGAATGTTCCATGAGCACTAGAGAAAATTGTGTATTCTGTTGTTTTTGGATGGAATGTCCTATAAATATCAATTAAGTCCATCTTGTTTAATGTATCATTTAAAGCTTGTGTTTCCTTATTTATTTTCATTTTGGATGATCTGTCCATTGGTGAAAGTGGGGTGTTAAAGTTCCCTACTATGAACGTGTTACTGTCGATTTCCCCTTTTATGGCTGTTAGTATTTGCCTTATGTATTGAGGTGCTCCTATGTTGGGTGCATAAATATTTACAATTGTTATATCTTCTTCTTGGATCAATCCCTTGATCATTATGTAGTGTCTTTCTTTGTCTCTACTAATAGTCTTTATTTTAAAGTCTCTTTTGTCTGATATGAGGATTGCTACTCCAGCTTTCTTTTGGTTACCATTTGCATGGAATATCTTTTTCCATCCCCTTACTTTCAGTCTGTATGTGTCTCTAGGTATGAAGTGGGTCTCTTGTAGACAGCAAATATATGGGTCTTGATTTGTATCCGTTCAGCCAATCTGTGTCTTTTGGTGGGAGCATTTAGTCCATTTACACTTAAGGTAATTATTGATATGTATGTTACTATTCCCATTTTCTTAATTGTTTTGGGTTTGTTATTGTAGGTCTTTTCCTTCTCTTGTGTTTCTTGCCTAGAGAAGTTCCTTTAGCATTTGTTGTAAAGCTGGTTTGGTGGTGCTGAACTCTCTCAGCTTTTGCTTGTCTGTAAAGGTTTTAATTTCTCCATCAAATCTGAATGAGATCCTTGCTGGGTAGAGTAATCTTGGTTGCAAATTTTTCTCCTTCATCACTTTAAATATGTCCTGCCAGTCCCTTCTGGCTTGCAGCGTTTCTGCTGAAAGATCAGCTGTTAACCTTATGGGGATTCCCTTGTGTGTTATTTGTTGTTTTTCCCTTACTGCTTTCAATATGTTTTCTTTGTATTTAATTTTTGACAGTTTGATAAATATGTGTCTTGGCATATTTCTCCTTGAATTTGTCCTGTATGGGACTCTCTATGCTTCCTGGACTTGATTAACTATTTCCTTTCCCATATTAGGGAAGTTTTCAACTATAATCTCTTCAAATATTTTCTCAGTCCCTTTCTTTTTCTCTTCTTCTGGAACCCCTATAATTTGAATGTTCATGTGTTTAATGTTGTCCCAGAGGTCTCTGAGACTGTCCTCAGTTCTTTTCATTCTTTTTTCTTTATTCTGCTCTGCAGTAGTTATTTCCACTATTTTATCTTCCAGGTCACTTATCCATTCTTCTGCCTCAGTTATTCTGCTATTGATCCCATCTAGAGTATTTTTCATTTCATTTATTGTGTTGTTCATCATTGTTTGTTTCATCTTTAGTTCTTCTAGGTCCTTGTTAAATGTTTCTTGCATTTTGTCTATTCTATTTCCAAGATTTTGGATCATCTTTACTATCATTATTCTGAATTCTTTTTCAGGTAGACTGCCTATTTCCTCTTCATTTGTTAGGTCTGGTGGGTTTTTATCTTGCTCCTTCATCTGCTGTGTGTTTTTCTGTCTTCTCAATTTGGTTATCTTACCGTGTTTGGGGTCTCCTTTTTGCAGGCTGCGGGTTCATGGTTCCCATTGTTTTTGGTGTCCCCAGTAGCTAAGGTTGGTTCAGTGGGTTTTGTAGGCTTCCTGGTCGAGGGGACTAGTGCCTGTGTTCTGGTGGATGAGGCTGGATCTTGTCTTTCTGTTGGGAAGGTCCACATCTGGTGGTGTGTTTTGGGGTGTCTGTGGCCTTATGATTTTAGGCAACCTCTCTGCTAATGGGTGGGGTTGTGGTCCTGTCTTGCTAGTTGTTTGGCATAGGATGTTCAGCACTGTACCTTGCTGGTCATTGAGTGAAGCTGGGTGCTGGTGTTGAGATGGAGATCTCTAGGAGATTTTCGCCGTTTGATATTATGTGGAGCTGGGAGGTCTCTTGTGGACCAGTGTCCTGAAGTTGGCTCTCCCACCTCAGAGGCACAGCACTGACTCCTGGCTGCAGCACCATAAGCCTCTCTTTCTAGCAAAGATCCAGGCTTCTCCACGCGGGAATCTCCCTCTGGCTGTCCATGCACAGGAGTAGGGTGGGGGTGACCACCCACCGGTCCAATGTGGCAACCATGCCGGAGATGCTGGCTGGTCTCTTCTGCCTTTCCAGCCACGACCAGGGAGTGGACTGGGTCTCCTCCTCCAGCCCTCCCAAAGGGAAGGACCTCTCAGGTTTCTGGAAGGAAAGGGTGCAGGAGAGCTGGGTGGGTGTCTCTGGTCTTACTCTCTTCAGAGGGATGGTTCCCCAGGAAGTTCATACCCACTTTTAACCCCCAGCTTTAGATGGTTTCAACAGCATAGCTTTCTTGAGAAAATGCTTGTCATGGCAACAGCTCCAGCCAACTCAGGCAGACTCTGGCTCACCAGCCCAGCCGGAGCGGGAGGAGAAAGTGGAGGCTATTTTCCCTCATTCTGAGGGTTGTCTTTTCATCTTGTTTATATTTTCCTTTGCTGTGCAAAAACTTTTAAGTTTCATTAGGTCCCATTTTTTTATTTTTGTTTTTATTTTCATTACTCTAGGAGATGGATCAAAAAAGATCTTGCTATGATTTATGTCAAAGTGTATTCTTCCTATGTTTTCCTCTAATAGTTTTATAGTGTCCAGTCTTACATTTAGGTCTTTAATCCATTTTGAGTTTATTTTTGTGCATGGTGTTAGGGAGTGTTCTAATTTCATTCTTTTACATGTAGGTGTCCAGTTTTCCCAGCACCACTCATTGAAGAGGCTGTCTTTTCTCCATTGTAAGTTCTTACCTCCTTTGTCATAAATTAGGTGACCATATGTGTGTGGGTTTATCTCTGGGCTTTCTATCCATTGATCTATATTTCTGTTTTTGTGCCAGCACCATACTGTCTTGATTATTGTAGACTTGTAGTATAATATGAAGTCAGGGAGCCTGATTCCTCCAGCTCCAATTTTCTTTCTCAAGATTGCTTTGGCTTTTCAGAGTCTTTTGTGTTTCCATACAAATTGTAAAATATTTTTTTCTAATTCTGTAAAGAATACCATTGGTAATTTTATAGAGATTGCATTGAATCTGTAGTATAATACCCAACTGCTTTGGGTAGTATATTCATTTTCACAATATTGATTCTTCAATCCAAAAATGTGGTATGTCTCTCCATCTGTTTGTCATCTTTGATTTCTTTCATCAGTGTCTGATAGTTTTCTGAGTACAGGTGTTTTGCCTCCTTAGGTAGGTTTATTCCTAGGTATTTTATTCTTTTTGTTGTGATGGTAAACAGAATTGTTTCCTTAAGTTCTCTTTCTGATCTTTTGTTGTTAGTGTATAGGAATGCAAGAGATTTCTGTGCATTAGTTTTGTATCCTGCAACTTTACCAAATTCATTGATTAGCTCTAGTAGTTTTCTGGTGGCATCTTTATGATTTTCTATGTATAGAATCATGTTATATGCAGACAGTGACAGTTTTACTTCCTCTTTTCCAATTTGTATTTTTTATTTCCTTTTCTTCTCTGATTGCTGAGGCTAGGACTTCCATAACTATGTTGAGTAAGAGTGGTGACAGTCGACATCCTTCTCTTGTTCCTGATCTTAGTGGAAATGCTTTCAATTCTTCACCATTGAGAATGATGTTTGCTGTGGGTTTGTCATATATGGCCTTTATTACGTTGAGGTAGGTTCCCTCTATGCCCACTTTCTGGAGAGTTTTTATCACAAATCGGTGTTGAATTTTGTAAAAAGCTTTTTCTGCATCTATTGAGATGATCATACAGTTTTTATTCCTTAATTTGTTAATGTGGTGTATCACATTGATTGATTTGCATATATTGAAGAATCCTTGCATTCCTGGAACAAATCCCACTTGATCATGGTGTATGATCCTTTTAATGTGTTGTTGGATTCTGTTTGCTAGTATTTTGTTGAGGATCTTTGCGTCTATATTCATCAGTGATATTGGTCTGTAAGTTTCTTTTTTTGTGATATCTTTGTCTGGTTTTGGTATAATAGTGATGGTGGCCTCGTAGAACAAATTTGGGAGTGTTCCTCCCTCTGCAATTTTTTGGAAGATTTTGAGAAGGATGGGTGTTAGCTCTTCTCTAAATTTGATAGAATTCACCTGTGAAGCCATGTGGTCCTGGACTTTTGTTTGTTGGAAGACTTTTAATTACAGTTTCAATTTCATTACCTGTGATAGGTCTGTTTATATTTTCCAGTTCTTCTTGGTTCAGTCTTGGAAAATTGTACCTTTCCAAGAATTTGTCCATTTCTTCATTTTATTGGCATATAGTTCCTTGTAGTAGTCTCTTATAATCCTTTGTATTTCTGCAGTGTCAGTTGTAATTTCTCCTTTTTCATGTCTAATTTTATTGAGTTAAGTCCCCTCCCTTTTTTTCTTGATGAGTCTGGCTAAAGGTTTATCAAATTTGTTTAACATCTCAATGAACCAGCTTTTAGTTTTATTGATCTTTGCTATCATCTTCTTCATTTCTATTTCATTTATTTCTGCTCTGATCTTTATGCTTTCTTTCCTACTACCGACTTTGGGTTTTCTTTGTTCTTCTTTCTCTAGTTGCTTTAGGTGTAAGGTTAGATTGTTTATTTGAGATTTTTCTTGTTTATTAAGGTGAGATTGAATTGCTATAAATTTCCCTCCTAGGACTGCTTTTGCAGGTTTTAGGTCATTGTGTTTCCACTGTCATTTGTTTCTATGTATTTTTTAAAATTTCCTCTTGGATTTCTCCAGTGATCTCTTGGTTATTTAGTAGCACACTATTTAGCCTCCATGTATTTGTGTTTTTTACTATTTTTTTTTTCCTGTAATTGATTTCTAATCTCATAGCATTGTGGTCAGAAAAGGTGCTTGATATGATTTCAATTTTCTTAAATTTTCTGAGGCTTTATTTGTGACCCAAGATGTGATCTATCCTGCACAGTGTTCTGTGTGCACTTGAGAAGAAAGTGTATTCTGCCACTTGTGGGTGGAATGTCCTATAAATGTCAATCAAATCTATCTGGTCTATTGTGTCATTTAAAGCTTGTGTTTCCTTATTTATTTTGTTTGGATCTGTCCATTCGTGTAAGTGGGGTGTTAAAGTACCCCACTATTACTGTGTTGCTGTCGATTTCTCCTTTATGGTTGTTGGTATTTGCCTTATGTATTGAGGTGCTCCTATGTTGGGTGCATAAATATTATAATTGTTATATCTTCTCAGATTGATCCCTTGATCATTATGTAGTGTCCTTCCTTATCTCTCACAACAGTCTTTATTTTAACATCTATTTTATCTGATATGAGTATTGCTACTCCAGCTTTCTTTTGATTTCCATTTGCATGGAATATCTTTTTCCATCCTCTCACTTTCAGTCTGTATGTGTCCCTAGCACTGAAGTGGTCTCTTGTAGACAGCATATATATGGGTCTTGTTTTTGTATCCATTCAGCCAGTCTGAGTCTTTTGGTTGGGGCATTTAATCCATTTATATTTAAGGTAATTATCGATATGTATGTTCCTATTACCATTTTGTTAATTATTTTAGGTTTGTTTTTGTGGGTCTTTTTCTTCTCTGTGTTTCCCACCTAGAGAAATTCCTTTAGCATTTGTTGTAAAGCTGGTTTGGGGATGCTGAATTCTCTTAGCTTTTTCTTGTCTGTAAAGCATTTGATTTCTCCATCAAATCTGAATGAGATCTTTGTTGGGTAGAGTAATCTTGGTTGCAGGTTCTTCTCTTTCATCACTTTGAATATATCCTGCCACTCCCTTCTGGCCTGCAGAGTTTCTGTTGAAAAATCAGCTGATAACCTTATGGGGATTCCCTTGTATGTTATTCTTTTGCTTTTCCCTTGCTGCTTTTAATATTTTTTCCTTGAATTTAATGTTTGTTAGTTTGATTAATATGTTTCTTGTTGTGTTTCTCCTTGGGTTTATCCTGTATGGGACTCTCTGCACTTCCTGGACTTGGGTGGCTATTTCCTTTCCCATGTTAGGGGCGTTTTTGACTATAATCTCTTCAAATATTTTCTCAGACCCTTTCTTTTTCTCTTCTTCTTCTGGGACCCCTATAATTTGCATGTTGGTGTGTTTAGTGTTGTCCCAGAGGTCTCTGAGACTGTCCTCAATTCTTTTCATTCTTTTTACTTTATTCTGATCCTCAGCAGTTATTTCCACCATTCTGTCTTCCAGCTCACTTATTCATTCTTCTGCCTCAGTTATTCTCCTGTTGATTCCTTCTAGTGTATTTTTCATTTCAGTTATTGTGTTGTTCATCTCTGTTTGTTTGTTCTTTAGTTCTTCTAGGTCTTTGTTAAACATTTCTTGTATTTTCTCAATCTGTGCCTCCATTCTATTTCCAAGATTTTGGATCATCTTTATTATCATTACTCTGAATTCTTTTTCAGGTAGATTGCCTATTTCCTCTTCATTGGCTATTGTGAATAGGAAAGCAAGGCTTAGAGAGGTAGTGAATTTCCCAATTCAGTAATGAATTTCCCATTCATTATTGGTTTTTACTTTGCTCCTTCATCTGTAACATATTTTTTTGCCAGCCGTCTTTTATTTTTGATGGGTGAGACTGTGTTGCTGTCTTACTGGTTGTTTGACCTGAGGCTTTCAGCACTGGAGTTTGTAGGCTATTGGGTAGAGCTGGGTCTTGGTGCCAAGATGAGGACCTCTGGGAGACCTCACTCTGATTGATATTTCCTGGGGTTTGAGGTTCTCTGTAAGTCCAGTGGTTCAGACTTGGTGCTCCCACCACAGGAGCTCAGGCCCAGCCCCCAGCCCATGAACCAAGAGCCTTCAAGTTGTGCAGGGTGGCAATAAAAAAAAGGGCAGAACGATAACAAAGAGTAAAAAATAAAATAAGATTAGAAAACTAACAGATATGTTAGAAAAAATAAAATATAAATAAACAACAACCAGAAGGTAAACAGAACCCCTTTAGCAAAAAAACAGAAGGAAAAAAAAAGCCAGAAAAGGCCTTGGCTGTGGGGGGCAGGGCTTAGGTGGGGGTGGGGCTTAGGCAGGGGTGGGACCTAGGCTTAGGACCCAGGTGCCAGAAAAGGCCTTGCGGGGTGGGGGTGGGGGGGCAGGTGGGCTGGGCTTAGACTCAGCATGGCCAGAGGGCCTCCGGAGTGCCTCTGGACTTGGAGTGCGAATGATCAGGCCCGGGACCTCAGCAGGCTCCCCGTTCACCTCTGCTCTTCTTACCCCCCTGCCACGCCCCTAGGACCCACATGGCAGAGGGGGCCACAGAGGGCAGAGGACCATGTCCAGGACACCAGCAGGCTCCCCGGGGCCCGAGTGGGCAGGGGAAATGCAAGCTGCATTCCCTCCCTGATCCTCCGATCCCCAAGGTTCCCTCCCCATTCATCTCTACTCTTCTTACCCCATCTCCCTCCCACACCCCTAGGACCCATGTGGCAGGAGGGGGCCCCTGAGGGTGGAGGACCTGGCCCAGGACCCCAGCAGGCTTCCTGGGGCCTCAGTGAGCAGGGGAAAGGCCAGCCGTGTTCCCACTCCCCACCCCTCCCCCATCCTCCAAACCTCCGAGGGTCCCTTCAGGCACGGGAACCCCTCCCCTCCCACGGCCACCCCTCAGGGGCACTGGACCCATCTGACCTCCACTTCTCCTCCCCCCTTGCTTCCCCCCACATCCTACCTGGTCACTCTGTGGTTCCTCCCATCCCCTTGGGTGTCGAGGTTCCCCACCAGCATCTGGTAGGTGCCCTAGTTGTGGGGAGATGCTAACTCAGCATCAGCATTTCTCTAATAAATAGCAATGTTGAGCATCTTTTCCTGTGCCTGTTGGTCATCTGTATGTCTTCTTTGAAGAAATGTCTATTTAGGTCTTCTGCCCATTTTTTAATCAGGTTGTTTGTTTTTTGTTGTTGTTGAGTTGTATGAGCTCAACATACATGTTTTTATATTTTGGAAACTAAGCCCTTGTCAGTCACAACATTTGTAAATATTTTCTCCCAGTCTGTAGGTTGTCTTTTGATTTTATTTATGGTTTCCTTTGCTGTACAGAAGCTTGTAAATTTGATTAGGTCCCATTTGTTTATTTTTGCTTTTGTTTCTATTGCCTTGGGAGACTGACCTAAGAAAACATTGGTACAATTTATGTCAGAGAATGTTTTGCCTGAGTTTTTCTTCTAGGAGTTTCATGGTGTCATGTCTTATATTTAAGTCTTTAAACAATTTTGAGTTTATTTTTGTGTATGATGTGAGGGTGTGTTCTAACTTCATTGATATACATGCAGCTGTCCAACTATCCCAATACTACTTGTTGAAGAGACTCTTTTTTCCATTGTATACTGCCTCCTTTGTCGAGGATTAATTGACTGTAGGTGTGTGGGTTTATTTCTGGGCTCTCTGTTCTCTTGCATTGGTCAATATGTCTGTTTTTTGCCAATATCATGTTGTTTTGATAACTGTAGCCTTGTAGTGTTGTTTGAAGTCTGGGAGTCTTATGCTTCTAGTTTTGTTCTTTTTTCTCAGAATTACTTTGGCAATTCTGGGTCTTCTGGTTCTATATTAGGATTATTGGTTCTAGTTCTGTTCAAATTGTCACAGGTAATTTGATAGGAATCACATTAAATCTGTAGATTGCTCTGGGTAGCTTGGCCATTTTAACAATATTAATTCTTCCAATCCAACAGCATGGGGTATCTTTCCATTTCTGTGAATCATCTTCAATTTCAATTTCCTAAATATTTTATAGTTCTCACTGTATAGGTCTTTCACTGCCTTGGTTAAGTTTATTCCTAGGTATTTTATTTTTTGATGCAATTTTAAATGAGATTGTTTTCTTTCTGATATTTCATGGCTAGTGTAAAGAAATGCAACAGTTTTCTGTATATTAATCTTGTATCCTGTTACATTACTGAATTCATTTATTACTTCTAATAGTTTTTGTGTGGAGTCTTTAGGTTTTTCGATATAGAGTATCATGTCATCTGCATAGACTTTCTAATTTAAAAAAACTTTACTGCTTTCCACCTTTGTCCTCCCACCCCGTTTTCCGGTGATCTTTCCCAAATTTATCATTCAACCCTATTATTAAATTTTTTATTTTAGTATCATTTCTAATTTCCAAGAATATGTTATGATCTCTGGCTGTTCCTTTTTTTAATAGTTTCTATTTGTGTCTCATGAATTTAATACCGTCTCTTCTTAGGATATTATCATTTATTTTGACATTTTCTTTATCTCTGGGTATTATCTACTTCTTCTGGGTGCCTTTTTTTGATTGTCTTGATCTGTGTTGTGTTGGAGGTTTTCCTCAAATATTTGATGGAACTTGACTGTGCCTTTGTGTCCAAATGTTATGGGAAACTAAGGCACAGGTGGGATGTAGGAGACTGGCGAGCTGCCTTGTGGGGTGAGCAGGTCCATGGTATTTTCACTTGGGGTCCCAAAGTCAGTAGCTGTGGGTACTGGGCACTTCAGTTTCTCTAGAGAATAGAAAGCTCCTCCTCTTCCTGCCTGCCCAAGGATAGATGCCTAGCTTCTAGGGAAGAGGCTGGGGCAGGCTCATCTGTCAGGTTACAAATTCTTGTTTAGTCTGTTGTACTTAGGGCTTCGTCACTGCCCTCCCACTCTCAGGCCTCCCTGGTTCATTATTCAGAAAACAAAGTTCCAGTTTCCTGCCAGATTGGGGAAAGGGTACTCATTGGTGAGTATCTGGGCAAGGACTACTTTTCCTCACATGGATTTTCAAAATCCTCTCCCTCTTTTCAGCTCCCATTTCCCTGGCATCACCCCCATCTTTCTCATCTAGTGCCCCCTACTCCTGTGCTTCACAGGGGTTCTGCAAGGTGGACCAGATTCCTTCCTGCTGGTACCCCCTGACCTCAGGTGCTTAGATTTGGGCTTTCTCCTCTCTGCTAAATCATTTCTCGTCCCTCTGTCTACTTCCCATCTTCATATATTGTGGTTTGAAGTTACAGACTTCTCCTCACTTCATCAGACTTGGAGTTTTATTTTAGGTTTTTGTTTTATATTGTTTTGGAGGTGATTTTCAAGAGGATAAGGAGGCGGGTACAATATGGCCTCATTTAACCATCCTGAAACCACAAATCTGACTCTCAGATGGATAGCCCATAACCAATCTCTCCCCTGAACTCTGACAGTATGTTTGAAACTTCTACTTGGTTGTTTTTTTTTTTTTAAAAATCTCACATTTGTTTTCAACAAGACACGATTTCTTCTCCCCTTTAAAAAAAAAAAAAAAAAGGGCTGCTTCTCTCTAAGCCTTCTCTATCTTAAGAAAGGCATGCATCAAATTGCTCGAGCTGAAAACACACGAGAAAGCTGTAATCCCCCTCTTTTATTCATACCAGCCTGCCTGCAGCCCTTTTCCTTGGCAAGGCCTGGCTGCTACCCCTTCAAAATATATCCCGTTCTTTCATTTCTTATTCCACCTTAACTGGTCACCAGTTCAAGCCTACATCTTTCTATCACCTTTTGCCTAAACTGTTTTATCACCTCCTAACTAGTCTTCCTCCTGACACACTTGCCCACCTATACTCTACTTTCTATACAATGACCAGATCATGTCACTTCCCTAATTCAAATTCTCCAGTGTCTTCCCATCACACTTTGGATAAAACCCCATTCCTTCCTGTGGAAGATGAGGCCCTCCTGATATGACCTCTCATTCTGACCCCACCTCCCTCCCTGGCCCTCCTCTCTGTCCTCAGCTACCCTGGCCCTCTGACAGTCTTTTTCCTTCCTTGGTGCCTTTGTTATTGCTGTTCCCTCTGCCTGGCATCCTCTTCCCCCAGGGTTTCACAGGGCTGTCTCCTTGTTCAGTTCTTGGTTCAAGTGTCACCTACTTCCCTGACCATTAGTTCTAAAGCAGCACCTCCCACTCCAGTCACTATGAAATCACCTTTATACCACTCATCACTGTGTAAGATGATCTTGCTTGTTTATTGGTTTATTTCTTTGTTACCTCTTTTCATTAGAAGATAAGCTCCATGAGGGCAGGGACCATGTCTCTCCTGATCACTGCTGTATCTCTAGTGCCTTGAATAGTGTTTGATACACAGCAGGAACCAAATAAAGACTTGTTGAATGATAGAAAAGCTGGAAGCCAGGAGTCCTTTGCTATCGTACCAGTTCTACAACTTTCAGGCTAGGCAAGCTTAAGCAAAGAACTTGACCTCTGTGAGCTTCAGTTTATCTTATATGTACCATGGGGATAATGGTCCTTTCCTTTCCATCTTTGATGGCGGGGGGAGGTGGTTGGTACACTGTTGTAAGGCTAAATGAGGTGGTGAAAGTGGAGACCCTCTGCAAGAGCTTGTTTATGAACTGTGAAGTCCTCTGAACATGTACAGGAAGGCTCCCATTTGCATACTTCCCCTGCCACTCCATTTATCCCAAGAGGGAGTGGAAGTGAAAGGAGGGCTGGAAAGGGAAGAGGGTAACTGGGTTTAATATTTAATACCCTTATTTCAGAGAGAAAGGCCCCACTGCCATTTGTACAGCAGGAAGCCGCTGGATGGTGTGTCTATAGTTGTTACACACTCCAGACCTGAGGCTAGTGGGGCTCCTGTGCTTCCCTGCAAGCTGAACCCAGAGAGGGCTTAAGCCAACCTGGTGTCAATCTGTGACCAGAGACTTCTTGGATTACACTCACTCAGCTGTAGTCCAGAGCATCTATAGTGTTTGTCGATGACCTCTATTTTTGTCTTCTTTTTCTTTTTGCGTTATGCGGGCCTCTCACTGTTGTGGACTCCTCCGTTGCAGAGCACAGGCTCCGGACGCGCAGGCTCAGCAGCCATGGCTCACAGGCCCAGCCGCTCCACGGCATGTCGGATCCTCCCAGACCGGGGCACAAACTCGCCTCCCCTGCATCGGCAGGCGGACTCTCAACCACTGCGCCACCAGGGAAGCCCCATTTTTCTTTTTTTTTTTAAGAAAAAGAAATCACAGCAAGCACTGTCTGGTACTGGTAAATGTTACCTTGGTTGGGTCAGGATGGCTCTTTCTCCATTTTGCTAAGATCACTAACCTTATTTTTAATGTTGGCTGTAATTTTTTTAAAGGATTTTTTTGCTTTCTAATGCGGCTTTTATTAATCCCCCTCCCTTCTCAGGGTTTTAGCCCACGTGTGTGGCTTGAACTGGGAGCTGAGCAGCACATGGGCTAGAACTACAAATCAAATCCCTGTGGCAGCATGAGTTTCCATCAAGCCCCTTTTCACCAACTTTCAAGCCAGACCCAGCCTGATTCCCCTTCCCCAAACCATCTCCCTCCCTTCCGGCTCTCTGTTTGCCTGTGGGATGCCTAGTGTGACTTTCTTTAGTACTTCTTACAAGAAGTTAAGATTACCACATGGAAAGGGGGAAAGGGAGAGTGATGAGAGTATGGAAGGGATTTTCATAGGATCCTGGTCCTGTAGTTTTTAGACAGGAGTCTCCTTTCTAGAAGCGGGCAGAGCCTCTAGAACTGGAACCTGAAAATGCTCAGGTGTAGAGGGTAAATGTTTCTTAATGAGGTTAATTGTGGAGAAAAGGGCAGGGAATAGGCTTGGAAATCGAGAATCTCAGGGTCATCAGGAACACCAAGGTCAGGCCATTCGAGCTCCCATCTGTTGCTGAACATTCATATCATGTTCTCTCACAAGAGGCTGTGCAGCCTCTGCTGGCATACCTTCAGTGACGTGGAGCTCACTACCTCTCTAAGCCTCTCTTTCCCACTCTACCTGCACCTCAGGATTATCCTCCTCGGTCCCACTGAGCAGGGCTAAGGGAACATTTGTGGGCATCCTCTAATCAGATACTGGAAATTTTATGGGCAAAACAATTGCCACAGGGACTGTCAAGTCCCAGAAATTAATTTAGCTTGAAGAAAGGACCAATGTGAGTGCAGAATATTCATTAAATGGGGACACAGAGGGAGCTTTCCTGGCATGAGTGTTGACTTCTGGGCCTCCACCCATCTCCCCCAATTTGGCTCTAATGCTACATCCTCCCAGTTGCCCAGTGCTCTTCCACTGCCCCTCCCTTGGCCCTTACTGGGATTCTATGATGTGGGCAACTCTGGGCCTCTCTCCACTCTTCCCTCTTGCTCCAAAACCCACTGGTACCATTTCTCTTCTCTACTCAAGTTGTGAGCATGGTTTCCACTTATTCATGCAATCAAATGACAAAGATTGAATGAGTGCCCACCATGTGTCAGGGTGCTGGGGGCACAAGGATGCAGGGGTTCCTGCCTTCGAGCTGTGCAGAGATTATCAGCAAAGTTGGAAGATTGGCAAGGCAGCAAGGTTACAGTGGTGTCTGGCCCACAAACCCATGGGCTCCACGTGACCCAGTCCCAGCCTTTTGTGGCATCCAACATCATGTAGTCCAGCAGCCAAAGTTAAATGCAACAGCAAGGTCAATCTCTATTTATGTTTTGTGAAAAAGGGGAAAGGTGATCCCATTCATAATGCCCTGCCACCAGTGTCATCATCTCTTATACTTCCTGGAAAACTCCTCATGTCTCCACATGCCCCCCATACTCTGGATCCCTCACTCATGACTCTTTTCTTAAAACAGGCCCTAGCACTTCTCTGTCCTTTCCCCCTGATGGTCCAGGCCTCACAGCTGCCTGTCAAGGGGCCCCTGGATTCCTGCTTCCCTCTGCAGGCCAGGCTGGAGACTATAGGATGCTACGGGTCAGAGGGTCCCGGACCTCCTCCTAAATGCCTGCTGCGCAGGAGATGGAGCCCTTTGCTCAGTGTGACTGCTTTCTCTTACAAGAAACCCTTGACACACGAAATTCTCCACACTGTTACAGAGGGATGCACAAGTGTTGTGGGTGACAGAGCAGGGATATCTAACCTCAGGTGGGAGTTCAGAGGAGGCTTCCTCTGACCCTGAGCTGAGCAGTCATGGAGGAACAGGACCGGGCCATTTGTTCCTTCATCTTCAAAGGCTATTGACTAGAAAGACTGGATGTGGATCAAAGCGAGCTCTTCCCCTGAAGGCAGATCCACAGATGTGAGGCAGCAGCCACTCTCTGCACTTCATACATTTTCCACTTTCTTGCCATTTGGTACCAAGTGACAGCAAGCACAGGTTTCAGACTCCCCCACTGAGTAGGTAGGTCAAGGGCAGTCATCCAGACTCCACTTGCCTCACCCAGACTATGCCTGGGGGGCTTCCCCACCCCATTGGTGACTCCCTAGAATACGAAGATGTCAGGTTGGATTTTATTTAGTTATTTATTAAAGTATTGTTGATTTAAAATATTGTGTTAGTTTCAGGTATACAGCAAAGTGATTCATATATATATATTTCAGATTATTTTCTATTATAGGTTATTGCAAGACTGAATATAGTTCCCTGTGCTATACACTAAATCCTTGTTGCATATCTATTTTATATAGTATTTTGTATCTGTTAATCCCACACTCCTAATTTATTCCTCCCTCCTCCTTTTCCCTTTGGTAACCATAAGTTTGTTTTCTGTCTGTGTGTCTATTTCTGTTTTGTATATAAGTTCATTTCTATCATTGTTTTTTAGATTCCATGTATAAGTGATATCATATATTTGTCTTTCTCTGTCTGGCTTACTTCACTTAGTATGATAATCTCTAGGTTCATCCATGTTGCTGCAAACGGCAGTATTTCATTCTTTTTTATGGCTGAGTAATATTCCATTGTATATATATACCACATCTTTATCCATTCATCTGCTGATGGACATCTGAGTTGCTTCCATGTCTTGGCTATTGTAAATAGTACTTCTATGAACATTGGGGTGTATGTATCTTTTCAAATTAGAGTTTTCGTCTTTGCCAGACATATGCCCAGAAGTGGGATTGCTGGATCATGTGGTAGTTCAATTTTTAGCTTTTTAAGGAACTTCCATACTGTTTTCCATAGTGGCTGCACCAATTTACATTCCCACCAATAGTGTAGGAGGGTTTCCTTTTTCTCCACACCCTCTCCAGCATTTATTATTTGTAGACTTTTTGACAATGGCCATTCTGACTGGTGTGAGATGATGCTTCATTGTGGTTTTTATTTGCATTTCTCTAATAATTAGTGATGTGAAACATCTCTTCATGTGCCTGTTGGCCACCTGTATGTCTTTGAAGAAATATCTATTTGAGTCTTCTGCCCATTTTTTGACTGTTTTTTTTTGATACTGAGTTGTACGAGCTGTTTATGTGTGTGTGTGTGTGTGTGTGTGTGTGTGTGTGTGTATGCATATATATGTATATACTTTTTTTTTGGCCATGCCACACAGCATGTGGGATCTTAGCTCCCCAACTAGGGATAGAACCTGAGCCCCCTGCATTGGAAGCGTGGCATCTTAACCACTGGAACACCAGAAAAGTCCCTGTATAACTTGGATATTAACCCCTTGTTGGTCATATCATTTACAAATATTTTCTCCCATTCCATAAGTGGTCTTTTCATTTTGTTGATGGTTTCTTTTGCTGTGCAAAAGTTTGTAAGTTTAATTAGGTCCCATTTGTTTATTATTGCTTTTAACTCTTTTTGTCTTGGGACACTGGTCTATGAAAATATTGCTACAATTTATGTCTGAGAATGTTTTGCCTATGTTCTCTTCTAGGAGTTTTCTGGTGTCATGTCTTATATTTAGGTCTTTAAACCTAAATTTTGAGTTTATTTTTGTATATGGTGTGAGGGTGTGTTCTAATTTCATTGATTTACATGTAGCTGTCCAGGTTTCCCAACACCACTTGCTAAAGAGACTCTTTTCTCCATTGTATATTCTTGCCTATCTGTCAAAGATTAATTGACCATGGGTGTGTGGGTTTATTTCTGGGCTCTCTATTTCATTGATCTGTATGTGTGTTTTGGTGCCAATACCATGCTGTTTTGATTACTGTAGCTTTGTAGTATTGTCTGAAGTCTGGGAGGAATATGCCTCCAGCTTTTTTCTCTTTCCTCAGGATTGCCTTAGCAATTCGAAGTCTTTTTGTGGTTCCATATAAATTTTAGGATTTGTTCTAGTTCTGTGAAAAATGTCATGGGTATTTTGATAGGGATCATATTAAATCTGTAGATTGCTTTGGGTAGTATGGACATTTTAACAGTATTAATTCTTCTAATCCAAGACCAAAGGATATCTCTCCATTTCTTTTCATCAACTTCAGTTTCCTTTATCAATGTTTTATAGTTTTCAGCAGATAGGTCTTTCACTTCCTTGGTTAAATTTATTCCTAGATATTTTATTGTTTTTTCTGACATGATTTTGAATGGGATTGTTTTTTTACTTCTCTTTCTGATATTATTTCATTGTTAGCATAAAGAAATGCAACAGATTTCTGTATATTAATCTTGTATCCTGCTACCTTGCTGAATTCATTTATTTCTTCTAATAGTTTTTGTGTGGCGCCTTTAGGGTTTTCTGTGTATAGAGGAGTATCATGTCATCTGCAAATAGTGACTGTTTTACCTCTTCCCTTCCAATTTGAATAATTTTTAATTTATTTTTATTGTCTGATTGCTGTGGCTAGGACTTCCAATACTATGTGGGATAGAAGTGGTGAGAGTGGGATCCTTGTCTTGGAATCCTGAATTTAGCAGAATGGCTTTTAGCTTTTCACCACTGTGTACTATGTTGGCTATGGGTTCATCATAAATGGCCTTTATTATGTTGATATATGTTCCATCTATACCCACTCTGGTGAGAGTTTTTATCATGAATACATTTCATCAAATGCTTTTTCTGCATTGATCATATTGTTTTTGTCTTTCTTTTTATTGCTGTGGTGTATCAAATTGATTGATTTGTATGATGAACAATCCTTGCAACACTGGAATGAATCCAACTTTATCATGGTGTATGATCCTTTTTATATATTGTTGGATTTGGTTTGCTCATATTTTGTTGAGGATTTTTGCATCTATATTCATCAAAGATATTGGCCTGTAATTTTGGTTTTTTTGTAGTGTGTCTGGTCTTGTATCAGGGTGGTGGTGGCTTCATAGAATGACTTTGGGAGTGTTTCCTCCTCTTCAATCTTTTGGAAGTGTTTGAGAAGGATCAGTATAAGTTTTTTGTATGTTTGATAGAATTCCCCAATGAAGCCATCTGGTCCTGGACTTTTGTTTGCAGGGATTTTTTTTTTTTAAACAGATTCTATTCACTTCTAGTGATTGGTCTGTTCAAATTACCTGTTTCTTCCTGACTCAGTTTTGGAAGACTGTATATTTCTAGAAACTTGTCCGTTTCTTCTAGGTTGTCCGATTTGTTGGTACATATAACTGTTTGTAGTATTTTCTTATGGTTTTTTGTATTTCTGTGGTACTGATTGTTATTTCTCCTCTTTCATTTCTTATTTTGTTTATTTGTGTTCTCTTTCTTTTCTTCTTGGTGAGCCTAGCTAGAGTTTTATCAATTTTGTTTAAATTTTCAAAAATGACAGCTCTTGGTGTTATTGATCTTTCCTATTTTTTTGATCTCTCTTTTATGTATTTCCTCTCTGATCTTATTTCTTTCTTTCTGCTGACTTTGAGTTTTATTTGTTCTTCTTTTTACAATTATTTTAGGTGGTACGTTAGGTTGTTTGAGATTTTTCTTGTGTTTTGAGGAAGGCATGTATCACTATGAACTTCCCTCTTAGAACCGCTTTTGCTGCATCCCATAGATGCTGTGAGGTTCATTTTTATTTGTCTCGAGGTATTTTCTGATTTCCTCTTTGATTTTATTGTTGACCCACTTGATTTTTAGTAGCATGCTGTTTAGTCTCCATGTGATCATTTTATTCCTGTTTTTCTCTCTGTGGTTGATGTCTAGTCTCATACCTTTGTGGTCAGAAAAGATGCTTGAAATGATTTCAGTCCTCTTAAATCTGTTGAGGATTGTTTTGTGTCTGAGTATGTGGTCAGTCCTAGAGAATGTTCCATGTGCACTTGAACAGAATGTGTATTCTGGGTTTTTTTGGATGTAGTGTCCTGTAGATACAATTAAGTCCAACTGTTCTATTATGTCATTTATGATCTCTGTTGTCTTATTGATTTTTCTGTCTGGAAGATATGTCCATTGATGTCAAAGGGATATTAAAATCTCCTGTTATAATTGTATTCCTGTTATTTCTCCCTTTATATCTGCTTGTATTTGTTCTGTGTATTTAAGTGTTCCTATATTGGGTGCATATATGTTAACCAGTGTAATATCCTCTTGTACTGATCCCTGTATCATTATATAGTGTCCTTCTTTGTCTTTCTTTATGGACTTTGTTTCAGAGTCTATTGTGTCTGATATGAGTATTGCCTCCTCTCACTTTCTTTTCATTTCCATTTGCATGAAATAGCTTTTTCCATGCCCGCCCTTTCAATCTATGTGTGTCTTTCACCATAAAGTGGGTCTCTTACAGGCTGCATATTGAAGGTCCATTTTTTTTTTAATCCAATCTGCCACTCAACGTCTTTCGATTGGGGCATGTAGGCCATTGACATTTAAAGTAATTACTGATAAGTATGTATTTATTGTCATTTTAAACCTTTTTTTTCCAGTTGACTTTGTAGTTCTTCTTTGTTCCTTTCTCCTTCTTTTTGTTTTTCCTTCTGTGGTTTGATGGGAGTGTTTTTGGTATTATGCTTGTGTCCCTTTTTTTTTTTTCCGGTTTCTGTGAATCTATTGTAAGTTTTTGAGTTGTGGTTACCCTGGTTTTCAAGTACATTAGCCGATAACTGTATCTACTTGCTTTAGACTGGTAGTCATATAGGTTCAAACACACTCTAAGAGGTCTACATTATTTTACCCCCCTCCCCCACATTCTGTGATTTTGGTGTCCTATTTTACATCTTTTTTCCCATTTTTAAAAAAATTATACTTGATTTACAATGTGTGTTAGTTTCAGTTGTGTTAGTTTCAGGTGTATAGCAAAGTGATTCTGTTATACACACACACATATATATATTTTTTTCAGGTTCTTTTCCCTTCTAGGTTATTACAAAATATTGAGTATAGTTCCCTGTGCTATACAGGAGGTCCTTGTTGGTGATCTACTTTATATATAATAGTGTATATGTTAATCCCAAACTCCTAATTTATTCCTCCCCCCTCCTTTCCCCTTTGGTAACCATAAGTTTGTTTTCTGTGTCTGTGTGTCTATTTCTGTTTTGTATATAAGTTCATTTCTATCAGTTTTTTAGATTCCATGTATAAGTGATATCATATATTTGTCTTTCTCTGTCTGGCTTACTTCACTTAGTATGATAATCTCTAGGTTCATCCATGTTGCTGCAAATGGCAGTATTTCATTCTTTTTTATGGCTGAGTAATATTCCATTGTATATATATATATCACATCTTTACATCTTTATCCATTCATCTGCTGATGGACATCTGAGTTGCTTCCATGTCTTGGCTATTGTAAATAGTGCTGCTATGAACACTAGGGTGCATGTATCTTTTCGAATTATGGTGTTCTCCAGATATATGCCCAGTAGTGAGACTGCTGGATCATATGGTAATTCTATTTTTAGTTTTCTAAGGACCCTCCATACTGTTCTCCATAGTGACTGTATCAATTTACATTCCCACCAACAGTGTAGGAGGGTTCCTTTTTCTCTACACCCTCTCCAGTATTTATTATTTGTAGACTTTTTGATTGATGGCCATTCTGACTGGTGTGAGGTGATACCTCATTGTAGTTTTGATTTGCATTTATTTCTCTAATAGTTAGTGATATTGAGCATTTCTTTTCAAGGGCCTTTTGGCCATCTGTTTGTCTTCTTTGGAGAAATGTCTATCTAGATCTTCTGCCCATTTTTTGAGTGGGTTGTTTGTCTTTTTGATATTGAGCTGCATGAGCTGTTTGTATATTTTGGAGATTAATCCCTGGTTGGCTGCATCATTTGCAAATATTTTCTCCCATAGGTGGTCTTTTTGTCGTGTTTATGGTTTCCTTTGCTGTGCAAAAACTTTTAAGTTTAATTAGGTCCCGATGATTAGGTTTTCAAGTATGTTAACCCATAACTAAATCTACCTACTTTAGACTGGTAGTCATATAGGCTCAAACACATTATAAGAGGTCTACATTTTGTTACTCCCCTGCCCCACCCACATTCTGTGCTTTTGATGTCCTATTTTACATCTTCACATTTATCCTTTTGCTACTAATGTAGTAGTTATAGCTTTTACAGTTTTTTGATTGTTTTTTTTTAACATATGTACTGGCTTATTTAAGTGATCTTCAATCCTTTTATTTATTTGCCTTTCCTATTGTGATTTTCCCTTTCCTATAGATTCTTCTTTGTTTTCTATTTAGAAAAGATCTTTCAATATTTCTTCTAGGGTAGGTTTAGTATTGCTGTATTCTTTTAGTTTTTGCTTGTCTGAGAAATTCTTTTTTTCCTTTTTTTTTTTTTTTTTTTTTGCGGTACGTGGGCCTCTCACTGTTGTGGCCTCTCCTGTTGCGGAGCAGAGGCTCCGGACGTGCAGGCTCAGCGGCCATGGCTCATGGGTCTAGCCGCTCTGCAGCATGTGGGATCTTCCCGGACCAGAGCACGAATCCGTGTCCCCTGCATCGGCAGGTGGACTGTCAACCACTGCGCCACCAGGGAAGCCCATCTATGACTATTCTAAATGATAATCTTGCTGGGTAGAGTATCGCAGGTTGCCTTTTTGCCTTTCAAGATTTTGGATATACAGTGCCACTCCCTTCTGGCCTACAAAGTTTCTGTAGAGAAGTCATCTGATAGTTTTTTGGAGGTTCCCTTGTAACTGATTCTTTGGTTTTCTCTTGCTGCCTTTAGAATCCCCTCTTTAATAGTGTCCTGGTGTGGGTCTGTTTGGTTTCATCTTGTTTGGGACCCTCTGTGCTTCCTTAATATCTCTTTCCTTCTATAGCTTTGGGAGATTTTCAGCCATAATTTCTTCAAATACATTTTTGATCCCCGTTTCTCTTTTTTCCCCTTCTGGAACCCCTATTATATGTAGGTTGGCACTGCTTATATTATCCCATAGATCTCATATGTTGCTTTCATTTTTTTTTTTTTTCCCATTTGTCTTTCTGTCTGCTTTTCTGATTGGGTGATTTCCAGTATTCTATCTTCCAGATCACTTATTTGTTCTTCTGCATTATTTAGTGTGCTATTCATTGCTTCTAGATTGGTTTTTTTTTTAAACATCTTTATTGGAGTATAATTGCTTTACAATGGTGTGTTAGTTTCTGCTTTATAACAAAGTGAATCAGTTATACATATACATATGTTCCCATATCTCTTCCCTCTTGTGTCTCCTTCACTCCCACCCTCCCTATCCCACCCCTCCAGGCAGTCACAAAGCACCCAGATGATCTCCCTGTGCTATGTGGCTGCTTCCCACTAGCTATCTACCTTACGTCTGATAGTGTATATATGTCCATGCCTCTCTCTCGCTTTGGCACACTTTACCCTTCCCCCTTCCCATATCCTCAAGTCCATTCTCTAGTAGTCTAGTAGGACACAGTCTTTATTCCTATCTTACCCCTAGGTTCTTCATCACAGTTTTTTTTTCTTAAATTCCATATATATGTGTTAGCATATAGTATTTGTCTTTCTCTTTCTGACTTACTTCACTCTGTATGAAAGACTCTAGGTCTATCCACCTCATTACAAAAAGCTCAATTTCGTTTCCTTTTATGGCTGAGTAATATTCCATTGTATATATGTGCCACATCTTCTTTATCCATTCATCCGATGATGGACACTTAGGTTGTTTCCATCTCCAGGCTATTGTAAATAGAGCTGCAATGAACATTTTGGTACATGACTCTTTTTGAATTATGGTTTTCTCAGGGTATATGCCCAGTAGTGGGATTGCTGGGTCATATGGTAGTTCTATTTGTAGTTTTTTAAGGAACCTCCATACTGTTCTCCACAGTGGCTGTATCAATTTACATTCCCACCAACAGTGCAAGAGGGTTCCCTTTTTTCCACACCCTCTCCAGCATTTATTGTTTCTAGATTTTTTGATGATTACCATTCTGACTGGTGTGAGATGATAGCTCACTGTAGTTTTGATTTGCATTTCTCTAATGACTAGTAATGTTGAGCATTCTTTCATGTGTTTGTTGGCAGTCTGTATATCTTCTTTGGAGAAATGTCTATTGAGATCTTCTGCCCATTTTTGGATTGGGTTGTTTGTTTTTTTTGTTATTAGGCTGCATGAGCTGCTTATAAACTTTGGAGATTAATCCTTTGTCAGTTGCTTCATTTGTAAATATTTTCTCCCATTCTGAGGGTTGTCTTTTGATCTTGTTTATGGTTTCCTTTGCTGTGCAAAAGCTTTGAAGTTTCATTAGGTCCCATTTGTTTATTTTTGTTTTTATTTCCATTTCTCTAGGAGGTGGGTCAAAAAGGATCTTGCTGTGGTTTATGTCATAGAGTGTCCTGCCTATGTTTTCCTCTAAGAGTTTGATAGTTTCTGGCCTTACATTTAGGTCTTTAATACATTTTGAGCTTATTTTTGTGTATGGTGTTAGGGAGTGATCTAATTTCATACTTTTACATGTACCTGTCCAGTTTTCCCAGCACCACTTAATGAAGAGGCTGTCCTTTCTCCACTGTACATTCCTGCCTCCTTTATCAAAGATAAGGTGACCATATGTGCATGGGTTTATCTCTGGACTTTCTATCCTGTTCCACTGATCTATCTTTCTGTTTTTGTGCCAGTACCATACTGTCTTGATTACGGTAGCTTTGTAGTATAGTCTGAAGTCAGGGAGCCTGATTCCTCTAGCTCCGTTTTTCGTTCTCAAGATTGCTTTGGCTATTCGGGGTCTTTTGTGTTTCCATACAAATTGTGAAAAGTTTTGTTCTAGTTCTGTGAAAAATGCCAGTGGTAGTTTGATAGGGATTGCATTGAATCTGTAGATTGCTTTGGGTAGTAGAGTCATTTTCACAATGTTGATTCTTCCAATCCAAGAACATGGTGTATCTCTCGATCTATTTGTATCATCTTTAATTTCTTTCATCAGTGTCTTATAATCTTCTGCATACAGCTCTTTTGTCTCCTTAGGTAGGTTTATTCCTAGATATTTTATTCTTTTTGTTGCAATGGTAAATGGGAGTGTTTTCTTGATTTCACTTTCAGATTTTTCATCATTAGTGTATAGAAATGCCAGAGATTTCTGTGCATTAATTTTGTATCCTGCTACTTGACCAAATTCATTGATTAGCTCTAGTAGTTTTCTGGTAGCATCTTTAGGATTCTCTATGTATAGTATCAAGTCATCTGCAAACAGTGACAGCCTTACTTCCTCTTTTCCAATTTGGATTCCTTTTATTTCCTTTTCTTCTCTGATTGCTGTGGCTAAAACTTCCAAAACTATGTTGAATAAAAGTGGTGAGAGTGGGCAACCTTGTCTTGTTCCTGATCTTAGTGGAAATGCTTTCAGTTTTTCACCATTGAGGACGATGTTGGCTGTGGGTTGTGCATAATGGCCTTTATTATGTTGAGGAAAGTTTTCTCCTTCAATTTTTTAATATGGTGTATCACGTTGATTGATTTGTGTATATTGAAGAATCCTTGTATTCCTGGGATAAACCTCACTTGATCATGGTATATGATCCTTTTAATGTGCTGTTGGATTCTGTTTGCTAGTATTTTGTCGAGGATTTTTGCATCCATGTTCATCAGTGATATTGGCCTGTAGTTTTCTTTCTTTGTGACATCCTTGTCTGGTTTTGGTATCAGGGTGATGGTGGCCTCGTAGAATGAGTTTGGGAGTGTTCCTCCCTCTGCTATATTTTGGAAGAGTTTGAGAAGGATAGGTGTTAGCTCTTCTCTAAATGTTTGATAGAATTCGCCTGTGAAGCCGTCTGGGCCTGGGCTTTTGTTTGTCAGAAGATTTTTAATCACAGTTTCAATTTCAGTGCTTGTGATTGGTCTGTTCATATTTTCTATTTCTTCCTGGTTCAGTCTCAGCAGGTTGTGCATTTCTAAGAATTTGTCCATTTCTTCCAGGTTGTCCATATTATTGGCATAGAGTTGCTTGTAGTAATCTCTCATGATCTTTTGTCTTTCTGCAGTGTCAGTTGTTACTTCTCCTTTTTCATTTCTAATTCTATTGATTTGAGTCTTCTCCCCTTTTTTCTTGATGAGTCTGGCTAATGGTTTATCCATTTTGTTTATCTTCTCAAAGAACCACGTTTTAGTTTTATTGATCTTTGCTATCGTTTCCTTCATTTCTTTTTCATTTATTTCTGATCTGATTTTTATGATTTCTTTCCTTCTGCTAACTTTGGGGTTTTTTTGTTCTTCTTTCTCTAATTGCTTTAGGTGCAAGGTTAGGTTGTTTATTCGGGATGTTTCCTGTTTCTTAAGGTAGGATTGTATTGCTATAAACTTCCCTCTTAGAACTGCTTTTGCTGCATCCCATAGATTTTTGGTCGTCGTGTCTCCATTGTCATTTGTTTCTAGGTATTTTTTGATTTCCTCTTTGATTTCTTCAGTGATCACTTCGTTATTAAGTAGTGTATTGTTTAGCCTCCATGTGTTTGTATTTTTGACAGATCTTTTCCTGTAATTGATATCTAGTCTCATAGCATTGTGGTCGGAAAAGATATTGATACAATTTCAATTTTCTTAAATTTACCAAGGCTTGATTTGTGACCCAAGATATGATCTATCCTGGAGAATGTTCCATGAGCACTTGAGAAAAATGTGTATTCTGTTGTTTTTGGATGGAATGTCCTATAAATATCAATTAAGTCCATCTTGCTTAATGTATTATTTAAAGCTGTGTTTCCTTATTTTCATTTTGGATGATCTGTCCATTGGTGAAAGTGGGGTGTTAAAGTCCCCTACTATGAATGTGTTACTGTCGATTTCCCCTTTTATGGCTGTTAGTATTTGCCTTATGTATTGAGGTGCTCCTATGTTGGGTGCATCAATATTTACAATTGTTATATCTTCTTCTTGGATTGATCCCTTGATCATTATGTAGTGTCCTTCTTTGTCTCTTCTAATAGTCTTTATTTTAAAGTCTCTTTTGTCTGATATGAGAATTGCTACTCCAGCTTTTTTTTGGTTTCCATTTGCATGAAATACCTTTTTCCATCCCCTTACTTTCAGTCTGTATGTGTCTCTAGGTCTGAAGTGGGTCTCTTGTAGACAGCATATATATGGGTCTTGTTTTTGTATCCATTCAGCCAATCTGTGTCTTTTGGTGGCAGCATTTTTATCTTGGCAGTTGAGTTAACTTGGCAGTTGGTTCTTCTTTATAGTTTCTAGTTTCTTATTGCAGTGATCTGCATTTGTATCAGTAATCTTTCTTAATTCCGTCAGTATTTTTACTGCCTCCTTTTTGAACTTGGGGTCTAGTAGACTGGTGCCGTCTGTTTCCTTGTTCTTTCAAAGGATTTCTCTTGCTCTTTTAATTGGGAGTAGTTCCTGTACTTTTCCATTTTACTTAGCTTTCTCTATCTCTATGAATTTAGGAGAAACTGTTATCTACTGTGGTCTTGAAGGGCTCTTTATGTGACAGCATCCCTGTGTAGATGGTGTGAGTCCGATATTTTTGGTGCAAGGGCTGTTTTCGGTATGGATGCCATCTAGATCTTTCCTCAGAGTGTGTTGGCCATTATCCCCTTAATAAGGGGAGAGTGTGATTAGTGTTGTGGTGACCAGAGCCTGTACTGGATGTTGGGCAGAGCCTCCTCTGTGCTTTGGGGCTGTCATAGCACTGTCAGGAGTGAGGTCTGCTCCCCAGTTGTTGGAGTAGAAGCCTTTAGGGTCAGGTTTCATAAGACTCCATTGCCCTTGAGTGCATGCTCTGTCCCAAAGGAGGTGATCACTGAAGCAAGTGAGGCTTGTGTGGTCACGGAGAACCTAGATACTTGCACAGGTGGCGCATGTGTTTCTGCCCAGAAGCAGCCCAAGGTCATGTCAGTTTCTGTGTTGTGTTTGTCCCAAACCTAGTGCTAGGCTGTGGTGTGTGTGGGTCAGCACTGGGGGCCAGGAACTGTGGCTACAGGAATTGAAGTGGTTGTGCTACTGCCTGGGACCTGGGTTGCCTCTTTGGCAGGCTTCTCTCAGGACTTGTGAGCCCCAGATCTGGCTCCAAGCTGAGGTGTGGGGTGGGCAGAGCTGGAGCACACTGAACCACTGTGTACTCCTCCCCAAGGGCTGTCCATCCGAGACGTGAGTTTCTGTGGCACCACCTGGTGTTCGCTCCAACAAAGTCAGATGTGGCCTGACCTGCCTTCACTGTGCACGCCAACGAAGTCTGCCCAGAGGACCTGCCCTGCTGTGCACATGCTGAGAGTGGGCTCTGAGGTTCAGACTGGACCACACTCGTCGAAGGCAGAGTCCAGGCCCCTCCAGCCCCTCGATCTGTCCCAGTGGACCTCCCAGCAGATGAAGGGGCTCCCCAGGGCAAGGGCCTACCCCTGTGGACCTTCTATCTTTTTTATTTATTTATTTTAGTTTTTTCTTTTTTGGTTGTGTTGGGTCTTCATTTCTGTGTGAGGGCTTTCTCTAGTTGCGGTGAGCGGGGGCCACTCTTCATCGTGGTGCGCGGGCTTTTCACTGTCGCGGCCTCTCTTGTTGCGGAGCACAGGCTCCAGACGCGCAGGCTCAGTAGTTGTGGCTCACGGGCCCAGTTGCTCCGCGGCATGTGGGATCTTCCCAGACCAGGGCTCAAACCCGTGCCCCCTGCATTGGCAGGCAGATTCTCAACCACTGTGCCACCAGGGAAGCCCTGGACCTTCTATCTTTCATAGATCCCTCCCAGGGGCGCTGGCTCCACCCTGTCTTTTTTTTTTTTTTGGTCCTACCTGGTTATGTGGAGATCTTTCTTACAGCTTTGTTTGTATAAGAGTTCTTCTGCCAGTTTCCAGTTTGTTTTCTCTGAGAATTGTTCCACATGTACATTTTCTTGGATGTGTTTGTGGGGGGAAGTGAGCTCCACTTCATCCTACTCTACCACCTTGATCCCTCCTCCCCAACGTGGATTTTAAATGTTTATTTCCAGCTAGGCCTTGAAGTACAGACTCTGATCCAACTCCTTTCTGTTACAAAGGATGCAGGTAAGGTTAGAGATGGGATGTAAGGTGCTCGGGGTCACACGGCAAGTCGGTGGCTGTAGCAGGGCAAGACTGAGAACCCTAGCAGCCCAAGTCCCACCCAGACACTGGATAGAACAAAGTCCTTAGCTCATACTTATCCACAGAGCTCAGGGAATTACCTCATTCCCAGAAAATGGTAGCTCCCTTTATCTATCATAGTAATAGCCACCATGTGTTGGAACTCTGGTCCATGAGTTGGGACCAGAGACTATGATACTTATGTTATTTCACTTAGTCCTCACAATGGCCAGCAGGTAGGTATAACTGGGAGATGCAGAGAGTCAAGTATGTGCCTCAAGGCCACACAGCCATGCTCTCTCTCACCAGGGGTTGGGGTTCTTGTCGCATACTCCAGGACACATCCCTCACCCCTAGTCCAGGTCCTAGGGTACCCCTCTATATCGCCCATAGCCCCTTCTCAGAGCACCCATGGTAGTGAGACTACCTCACTCTGTGAGAACTTCTGCTGGAGTAGGGATTGGCTCACACTCTTCACCACTGTGACCCCAGAATTTAACCCACAGCGGGGGCTTGGTAAATATCTATGACACACACAGATGAACAGTGTCACAGGTGGGGTATCAGCTTGGGTTCCCCTCCTCCAAAGCCTGTGCTCTCTGCACAGAATTATTCCTCTGTCCTTCTCCCTACAGTACACGGGAGGTAACCCCAGTAGAGGCTCACAACTTTAACATCAGCCCTGGCAACGGCAGATGTTCCCTTGTGTTTGGTGGGGTTCCTGACCTTTGGAGAGCACCCCACCTGTCAAGTTGGCCAAGGTGTTGCTCTTCCTGCCAACTGGAATCCCTACAGCCTGTCTGTGCGCCCTGGGCCACACACAGATCTTGGAGAGTGCAGAGGCAGGTAGGATCCAAGTCTGGAGGGAAGGGACAGCAGATAAGGCCTTGCTCCCTACAAACATCAGATGACCTTCCCTTGTGTTGCCAGTAGGACTGGCCTGGCACCTTGGGGTATGCTGGCTGTAAGAGCAGGACAGTGTCACCAGGGAGCCTGGGCCTGGACTCCTGCTCAAAGAAGGGGCCAGGAAACCCAGAAGAGGGCAGAGCTGAAGCAGGAAATGCCCACAGCTGAAGGACTTTGAGAGAAAGAGCAAAGAGTAGTTCAGAGGAAAGCCAAGGAGAAAGATGCAGGAGGAGGGCTGTGGGCAGCTGGGCTGCAGGGCCAGAGCTTCCAGAGTGGACACTGGTGTGTTGCCCAGAATCCCCCTGGAGCAGCCTGTGTCATGACTGGACAGGAGAGGGTTGAAGGCCCTGCTGCCAGGCTCCATCCAGGGCTCCTCTGCAAGGCTGCCCCAGCTCCGGAGTTCTGTATGAGACTGGTTGAGGCCTTCGTCATGACTACTTCACAGCTCAGCTTCTCCCTGCCCAGTCCTGCTCCCCTCCTCTCCCACAGAACCCTCCCCAGGAAGCCTCCTGCACATAAGTCACCTCAGAGCCTGCTTCCTGGGGGGGCAGCATAAGCCCTGTAAAGAGAGGTGGGGAGTGGTGTGAGATCATAGCACACAGTGGTTTGGACACAGGCTGAGATGGTGGGAGCCCCAGCTGGGAAGTTTCAAAGCATGTGGGGTGGTAGTAGGGGATCCTGGGGACCCCTGGGGAAGGAGGCTGGGCCAGGGAAGGCGGGCGGGAGAGGAGAGGCCACAGGGCTCCCAGGGAGATGCTGCAGGGGAGGAGGGTTGTCATGGCTTCCTGGATTAGAGATAAGGTTAGTTTCCCTGAAAGGTGGGACAGGATGAGATGGACCCAAGTTTACACTGAAGCTGCCTGTGACTGTAAACAGGGGCTTACCTCTTTTTTTTTTTTTTTTTTTTTGCGGTACACGGGACTCTCACTGCTGTGGCCTCTCCCGTTGCGGAGCACAGGCTCTGGACGCGCAGGCTCAGCGGCCATGGCTCACGGGCTCAGCCGCTCCGTGGCATGTGGGATCTTCCTGGACCAGGGCACGAACCCGTGTCCCCTGCCTCGGCAGGCGGACTCTCAACCACTGTGCCACCAGGGAAGCCCTAGGACTTACATTTTTCAAAGCATGTGTTCACTTAGCCTTGGAAGATTATCGACATCTCTGCCACTTTAGGGCTCAGATTGTTGCTAACAAAAGAGGATTACTTACATCTCTGACAGCGCGCCTTCAAGCACAGAAGCTCTCCACACATCTAGCAGGAGCTCTTAGCCCAGCTTCGTGCTTCGGGTAAAAGCATTCTGTGCTTTGGGAAGTGCCAGGCCCAGGTTGGATAAGGGTTAGAGCGTTACAGCTTCCTGGCTGCCTGGGATGTGACAGAGGAGGCCTTCCTGAGAGAGGGCAGGATGACATAATAGGGGAACACTGGGTTCTACCTGGGGCAGCTTGGATGTGGTTCTTGTCTTTCCTTTTGTTGACGTGGTCTATCATATGGATTGATTTGAACATACTGAACCATCCTTGCAACCCTGGAATGAATCCGACTAGATCATGGTGTATGATCCTTTCTATGTGTTGTTGGCTTCAGTTTGCTCAAATTTTGTTGAGGATTTTTGCATCTATATTCATCAAAGATATTGGCCTATAATTTTGTGTTCTTTTGTAGTGTCTCTGTCTGATTTTGTATCAGGGCGATAGTAGCTTCGTAGAATAACTTTGGGATGTTCCCTCCTCCTCAGTCTTTTGGAGGAGTTTGAGAAGGATCAGTATAAGTTCTGTATGTTTGGTATAATTCTCCAGTGAAGCCATCGGGTCCTGGACTTCTGTTTGTAGGGAGTTCGTCTTTTTTTTTTTTTTTTTTTTTTAAAATTACAGATTCGATTTCACTTCTAGTGATTAGTCTGTTCATGTTATCTTTCTTCTTGACTCAGTTTTGGCACCCAGAGGGACTCCACACCAGGGCCAGAAACACCCCAGGCTCTGCTCTGTGTTGCATGGTCCTGCTCAGGCCTGTGTACAGGGAGCGGGGTTCAGAGGATTTGCCCCAGTCCTCCCATCAGGGAAGGGGGGCTGGAGATAGCAGCTGGCCTTGAAGGCGCTGAGAATGTGGGGTGCTCGCGAGGCTGCAGGGTCTGCATGGAGCAGACAGGTCTCCCTCAGAATGCGGGTACACCTGGAGACACCCTGGGAGCTGAGCCAGCCCCAGTTAAAGAAGCCTTCACGCCGGAAGTGTTTTTGATCTTAAGCACCTTAGGGAGTGACTGGCCAGTCCGCTCAATGTGTCCTGCAGGGCATCTCTACTGGCGGGGGGACTCAAGGCTCAGGCCTCCCCAGGGTGAGACCCATGGTGGTGTGGGTCCATCTATCAAGCAGTTCTGCCTGGGAGGCACTCGGGCTGGTCACATGAGCTGAAAGCTCAGACAAGATTTTTGGTTCTCTCTCGATTTTAAATACCACTCCCGGCCCCCCAGTTTGTCTGTATTCCTCACTTTGCCTATCCTGTTTGAGGGGAAGGGAGTGTGCTAACAGTATACTTTGAGTGAGTTTCCATTTGAATGGTCATAAATTCCAAGTTGGTGACTGGTGAGTGAAAGTCTGAAGGTTCTGCCTTTGATTTCAACTCCCTGCCATGTGCACCCCAATGCATGCAGAAAAACATGTTACTTCCAACAGAGCCAGGGCGGGGGGCTGCTTGGAGATCTAGGCCAGTCCACTTATCCCCTTGTTTTCACAAATGAAGAAACTGACCCTAGAGAGGGGAGAGGGTTTACCCAAGGACCCCCAACCTCCTGGGCACACCCAGGCCTCTGCAGAGTGGCGTGGCTAACAGAAACTCAGAGAGCCTACAGGCGAGTGTCTGGTCATCCAGTGAGTTTAGGGATGACATTTAATATGCCCCAAATGGCTCATTTATTATTTTAAAACAGTGTTTTCAGTAGTAACTCTAAGAATTCCCTTGCATCTGTGTATTATTTCTCAGCCTACCAAGCCCTTACACAACTCTTTGCTTCCAACAACACTGCTTTGAAGGAGTTCTCGTTACTTGTGTCTAGAAATGAGGAAAGAGGTGATCTTGCTTGTCCAAGATTGCCCAGGTAGTGAGGGCAGAACGTGGACTCAAAGCCAGGCCTGTCTCAGGTGAGAGGTTCTCTCTATGGTACCACCTTGCTTACTCAGAAATCTCTGCTCGCCCTGCCAAACTCCATGTTCAGCCCAACCTCGGGGCTCCATGCTGAGATCAGGTCTTAGGATAAGTAGAGGTTTGGCCTTTGGTTAAAACGTGCCAAGTCACGGCTGCACTTGCCCCCTTAGCCCATGAGCCCCCGGGGTATCCTACGTTGGGCCCACTGAACCAGCACGTCACTCCTTAGCTTGATGAGATGTTATGGAAAGGGGGATGCTGTAGTTTGGTTTTGACACATATACAAGAATAAATCTCTTCAGCGAGGCCGCAAGCCTTCCAAAGGCCATTGTCATTTGTGTACACACAAAAGATGATGGTATCAGAAATGAAAGCAGTCTAGAGATGCTATTATTAGGTCCTTTTTATTTGGAGAACTAGGGCATCCATAGGGAAAGTTGAAAACCCAGAGCCTATTTAACCAAGATTATGTTTTCTTATCGATGATGGTAACCATGGCCAACTGTGAGCTGTAAAGTGGCTGGGATGATGCTTACCTGTAATTGGAGGGAAAGCGGGTTGGCTAGAATTTTATAGCCTTTATTGTTTATCTTTAAAAGTAGTTTTCACTATGGAAAATATAGAAGTAAATACAGATGAAAATTAAAAAGCACTTAATCCTACTACCCAGAAAGGTTCTCTTTTTGGATTTCTGTTCAATTCATACTGCAGGCATATGTTCCACTCACACAGCACAATTAATTATGTTTGTGTTGCATTGATTACAACAGGATCCCAATCAGGAACCAGCCTTCCAGGATTTGTCAAAAAGTTGCTTGTGGAAAAGCACAGGAGCACATGATGGCTTTGTTAGTCTGGCTGGGTTTCCTGTTGAGTTATTTTGCTGTTCACCATGGAGTTGTACAGTCAAGGTTACTTGTGACAGAGAAGGGGGAAACTCCTGAGTAGGTGACCTCAAAGGTCACCTACTGTTTGGCTTTTGCCCATTTTGATCAATCAGTTTATTGCTTTTTCCTTGTAATGACAAAATTTATTCATAGCTAAAGAAATACTGTAACTACTGAAATTATTGCAGGAAAAATACCTTTGCTATTGTGAGTCTAAAATGCTCCAGTGTTTCACTCACTTTTTTCCCCATTAAAATAATTGGTTTTTTTAATGTGGTGTTTGAAACACGTGATTATTTTTAGGAGTTAAACTAATGAAATACAGCGGAACAGGCAAGCTTTCTGTCTCTTTATATATTTACATACACATATACATAATTTAAAAAATAAAATTAGGATCATACTATGCATATAATCTTATATTTTGCATTCGTTACTGAATAGCATAAGCATTTTCCAAGGCATTTGTCAAAAATATGATTTTTCTTTTACATCTTTATTGGAGTATAATTGCTTTACAATGGTGTGTTAGTTTCTGCTTTATAACAAAGTGAATCAGTTATACATATACATATATTCCCATATCTCTTCCCTCTTGCGGCTCCCTCCCTCCCACCATCCCTATCGCACCCCTCTAGGTCACAAAGCACTGAGCTGATCTCCCTGTGCTATGCGGCTGCTTCCCACTAGCTATGTACCTTACGTTTGGTAGTGTACATATGTCCATGCCACTCTCTCACTTTGTCACAGCTTACCCTTCCCCCTCCCCATGTCCTCAAGTCCATTCTCTAGTAGGTCTGTGTCTTTATTCCTGTCTTACCCCTAGGTGCTTCATGACATTTTTTGCTTTCTTAAATTCCATATATATGTGTTAGCATACGGTATTTGTCTTTCTCTTTCTGACTTACTTCACTCTGTATGACAGACTCTAGGTCCATCCACCTCATTACAAATAGCTCAATTTCGTTTCCTTTTACGGCTGAGTAATATTCCATTGTATATACGTGCCACATCTTCTTTATGCATTCATCCGATGATGGACACAGGTCGTTTCCATCTCTGGGCTATTGTGAATAGAGCTGCAATGAACATTTTGGTACATGACTCTTTTTGAATTATGGTTTTTCAGGGTATATGCCCAGTAGTGGGATTGCTGGGTCATATGGTAGTTCTATTTGTAGTTTTTTAAGGAACCTCCATACCGTTCTCCATAGTGGCTGTACCAATTCATATTCCCAGCAGCAGTGCAAGAGTGTTCCCTTTTCTCCACACCCTCTCCAATTTATTGTTTCTAGATTTTTTGATGATGGCCATTCTGACCAGTGTGAGATGAGATCTCATTGTAGTTTTGATTTGCATTTCTCTAATGGTTAATGATCTTGAGCATTCTTTCATGTGTTTGTTGGCAGTCTGTATATCTTCTTTGGAGAAATGTCTATTGAGGTCTTCTGCCCATTTGGATTGGGTTGTTTGTATTTTTGTTATTGAGCTGCATGAGCTCCTTAAAATTTTGGAGATTAATCCTTTGTCAGTTGATTCATTTGCAAATATTTTCTCCCATTCTGAGGGTTGTCTTTGGTCTTGTTTATGGTTTCCTTTGCTGTGCAAAAGCTTTGAACTTTCATTAGACCCCATTTGTTTATTTTTGTTTTTATTTCCATTTCTCTAGGAGGTGGGTCAAAAAGAACCTTGCTGTGATTTATGTCATAGAGTGTTCTGCCTGTGTTTTCCTCTAAGAGTTTGATAGTTTCTGGCCTTACATTTAGGTCTTTAATCCATTTTGAGCTTATTTTTGTATTTGGTGTTAGGGAGTGATCTAATCTCATACTTTTACATGTACCTGTCCAGTTTTCCCAGCACGACTTATTAAAGAGGCTACCCTTTCTCCACTGTACATTCCTGCCTCCTTTATCAAAGATAAGGTGACCATATGTGCGTGGGTGTATCTCTGGGCTTTCTATCCTGTTCCACTGATCTATCTTTCTGTTTTTGTGCCAGTACCATACTGTCTTGATTACGGTAGCTTTGTAGTATAGTCTGAAGTCAGGGAGCCTGATTCCTCTAGCTCCGTTTTTCGTTCTCAAGATTGCTTTGGCTATTCGGGGTTTTTTGTGTTTCCATAAAAATTGTGAAATTTTTTGTTCTAGTTCTGTGAAAAATGCCAGTGGTAGTTTGATAGGGATTACATTGAATCTGTAGATTGCTTTGGATAGTAGAGTCATTTTCACAATGTTGATTCTTCCAATGCAAGAACATGGTATATCTCTCCATCTATTTGTATCATCTTTAATTTCTTTCATCAGTGTCTTATAATTTTCTGCATACAGCTCTTTTGTCTCCTTAGGTAGGTTTATTCCTAGATATTTTATTCTTTTTGTTGCAGTGGTAAATGGGAGTGTTTTCTTGATTTCACTTTCAGATTTCTCATCATTAGTGTATAGGAATGCCAGAGATTTCTGTGCATTAATTCTGTATCCTGCTACTTTACCAAATTCATTGATTAGCTCTAGTAGTTTTCTGGTAGCATCTTTAGGATTCTCTATGTATAGTATCATGTCATCTGCAAACAGCGACAGCTATACTTCTTCTTTTCTGATTTGGATTCCTTTTATTTCCTTTTCTTCTCTGATTGCTGTGGCTAAAACTTCCAAAACTATGTTGAATAAGAGTGGTGAGAGTGGGCAACCTTGTCTTGTTCCTGATCTTAGTGGAAATGCTTTCAGCTTTTCACCATTGAGGATGATGTTGGCAGTGGGTTTGTCATATATGGCCTTTATTATGTTGAGGAAAGTTCCCTCTATGCCTACTTTCTGCAGAGTTTTTATCATAAATGGGTGTTGAATCTTGTCGAAAGCTTTCTCTGCATCTATTGAGATGATCATATGGTTTTTCTCCTTCAATTTGTTAATATGGTGTATCACGTTGATTGATTTGCGTATATTGAAGAATCCTTGCATTCCTAGAATAAACCCCACTTGATCATGGTGTATGATCCTTTTAATGTGCTGTTGGATTCTGTTTGCTAGTATTTTGTTGAGGATTTTTGCATCTATGTTCATCAGTGATATTGGCCTGTAGGTTTCTTCCTTTGTGACATCCTTGTCTGGTTTTGGTATCAGGGTGATGGTGGCCTCGTAGAATGAGTTGGGGAGTGTTCCTCCCTCTGCTATATTTTGGAAGAGTTTGAGAAGGATATGTGTTAGCTCTTCTCTAAATGTTTGATAGAATTCGTCTGTGAAGCCATCTGGTCCTGGGCTTTTGTTTGTCGGAAGATTTTTAATCACAGTTTCAATTTCAGTGCTTGTGATTGGTCTGTTCATATTTTCTATTTCTTCCTGGTTCAGTCTTGGCAGGTTGTGCATTTCTAAGAATTTGTCCATTTCTTCCAGGTTGTCCATATTATTGGCATAGAGCTGCTTGTAGTAATCTCTCATGATCTTTTGTCTTTCTGCAGTGTCAGTTGTTACTTCTCCTTTTTCATTACTAATTCTATTGATTTGAGTCTTCTCCCCTTTTTTCTTGATGAGTCTGGCTAATGGTTTATCCATTTTGTTTATCTTCTCAAAGAACCAGCTTTTAGTTTTATTGATCTTTGCTATCGTTTCCTTCATTTCTTTTTCATTTATTTCTGATCTGATTTTTATGATTTCTTTCCTTCTGCTAACTTTGGGGTTTTTTTGTTCTTCTTTCTCTAATTGCTTTATGTGCAAGGTTAGGTTGTTTATTCGAGATGTTTCCTGTTTCTTAAGGTAGGATTGTATTGCTATAAACTTGCCTCTTAGAACTGCTTTTGCTGCATCCCATAGATTTTGGGTCATCGTGTCTCCATTGTCATTTGTTTCTAGGTATTTTTTGATTTCCTCTTTGATTTCTTCAGTGATCACTTCGTTATTAAGTAGTGTATTGTTTAGCCTCCATGTGTTTGTATTTTTGACAGATCATTTCCTATAATTGATATCTAGTCTCATAGCGTTGTGGTCGGAAAAGATATTGATACAATTTCAATTTTCTTAAATTTACCAAGACTTGATTTGTGACCCAGGATATGATCTATCCTGGAGAATGTTCCATGAGCACTTGAGAAAAATGTGTATTCTGTTGTTTTGGATGGAATGTCCTATAAATATCAATTAAGTCCATCTTGCTTAATGTATCATTTAAAGCTTGTGTTTCCTTATTTATTTTCATCTTGGATGATCTGTCCATTGGTGAAAGTGGGGTGTTAAAGTCCCCTACTATGAACGTGTTACTGTCGATTTCCCCTTTTATGGCTGTTAGTATTTGCCTTATATATTGAGGTGCTCCTATGTTGGGTGCATCAATATTTACAATTGTTATATCTTCTTCTTGGATCGATCCCTTGATCATTATGTAGTGTCCTCCTTTGTCTCTTCTAATAGTCTTTATTTTAAAGTCTCTTTTGTCTGATATGAGAATTGCTACTCCAGCTTTCTTTTGGTTTCCATTTGCATGGAATATCTTTTTCCATCCCCTTACTTTCAGTCTGTATGTGTCTCTAGGTCTGAAGTGGGTCTCCTGTAGACAGCATATATATGGGTCTTGTTTTTGTATCCATTCAGCCAGTCTGTGTCTTTTGTGGGAGCATTTAGTCCATTTACATTCAAGGTAATTATCGATATGTATGTTCCTATTCCC
Organism: Globicephala melas; assembly: GCF_963455315.2. Taxonomy (NCBI): domain Eukaryota; kingdom Metazoa; phylum Chordata; class Mammalia; order Artiodactyla; family Delphinidae; genus Globicephala; species Globicephala melas. Next base: position 73,239,367 of record NC_083317.1, on the reverse strand, counting down.
ATTTTCTTAATTGTTTTGGGTTCGTTATTGTAGGTCTTTTCCTTCTCTTGTGTTTCTTGCCTAGAGAAGTTCCTTTAGCAGTTGTTGTAAAGCTGGTTTGGTGGTGCTGAACTCTCTCAGCTTTTGCTTGTCTGTAAAGGTTTTAATTTCTCCATCAAATCTGAATGAGATCCTTGCTGGACAGAGTAATCTTTGTTGCAGGTTTTTCTCCTTCATCACTTTAAATATGTACTGCCAGTCCCTTCTGGCTTGCAGAGTTTCTGCTGACAGATCAGCTGTTAACCTTATGGGGATTCCCTTGTGTGTTATTTGTTGTTTTTCTCTTGCTGCTTTTAATGTGTTTTCTTTGTATTTAATTTTTGACAGTTTGATTATTATGTGTCTTGGCATATTTCTCCTTGGATTTATCCTGTATGGGACTCTCTGTGCGTCCAGGACTTGATTAACTGTTTCCTTTCCCATATTAGGGAAGTTTGCAACTATAATCTCTTCAAATATTTTCTCAGTCCGTTTCTTTTTCTCTTCTTCTTCTGGAACCCCTATAATTTGAATGTTGGTGTGTTTAATGTTGTCCCAGAGGTCTCTGAGACTGTCCTCAGTTCTTTTCATTCTTTTTTCTTTATTCTGCTCTGCAGTAGTTATTTCCACTATATTATCTTCCAGGTCACTTATCCGTTCTTCTGCCTCTATTGATCCCATCTAAAGTATTTGTAATTTCATTTATTGTGTTGTTCATCGTTGCTTGTTTCATCCTTCATTCTTCTAGGTCCTTGTTAAATGTTTCTTGCATTTTCTCTATTGTATTTCCTAGATTTTGGATCATCTTTACAATCATTATTCTGAATTCTTTTTCAGGCAGACTGCCTATTTCCTCTTTATTTGTTAGTTCTGGTGGGTTTTTATCTTGCTCCTTCATCTGCTGTGTGTTTTTCTGTTTTCTCATTTTGCTTATCTTACTGTGTTTGGGGTCTCCTTGTTGCAGGCTGCAGGTTCGTAGTTCCCGTTGTTTTTGGTGTCTGTCCCCAGTGGCTAAAGTTGGTTCAGTGGGTTGTGTAGGTTTCCTGGTGGAGGGGACTAGTGCCTGTGTTCTGGTGGATGAGGCTGGAGCTTGTCTCTCTGGTGGGCAGGTCCACGTCTGGTGGTGTGTTTTGGGGTGTCTGTGGCCTTATTATGATTTTAGGCAGCCTCTCTGCTAATGGGTGGGGTTGTGATTCCTGTCTTGCTGGTTGTTTGGCATAGGGTATCCCACACTGTAGCTTGCTGGTCGTTGAGTGAAGCTGGGTGCTGGTGTTGAGATGGAGATCTCTGGGAGATTTTCGCCGTTTGATATTATGTGGAGCTGGGAGGTCTCTGGTGGACCCATGTCCTGAACTTGGCTCTCCCACCTCAAGGAACAGCACTGACTCCTGGCTGCAGCACCAAGAGCCTTTCATCCACGTGGCTCAGAATAAAAGGGAGAAAAAGTAGAAAGAAAGGAAGGAAGGAAAGGAGGGAGGAAGGGAGGAAGGAGGGAAGGAAAGAAAGAAAGAAAGAAAAGATAAAATAAAATAAGATAAGGAAATAAAGTTATTAAAATAAAAAGTAATTATTAAGAAAAAAAATTTTTTTAAAGAAAGAAACGGACGGATAGAACCCTAGGACAAATGGTGGAAGCAAAGCTATACAGACAAAATGTCACACAGAAGCATACACATACACAGTCACAAAAAGAGGAAAAGGGGAAAAAATAATAAATCTTGCTCTCAAAGTTCACCTCCTTAATTTGGGATGATTCGTTGTCTATTCATGTATTCCACAGATGCAGGGTACATCAAGTTGATTGTGGAGCTTTAATCCGCTGCTTCTGAGGCTGCTGGGAGAGATTTCCCTTTCTCGTCTTTGTTCTCACAGCTCCCAGGGCTCAGTTTTGGATTTGGCCCCGCCTCTGCGTGTAGGTCGCCTGAGGGCGTCTGTTCTTCGCTCAGATAGGACGGGGTTAAAGAAGCAGCTGCTTCGGGGACTCTGGCTCACTCAGGCTGGGGGGAGGGAGAGGTACAGAGTGCGGGGTGAGCCTGCGGTAGCAGAGGCCAGCATGACGTTGCACCAGCCTGAGGCGTGCCATGCATTCTCCTGGGGAAGTTGTCCCTGGATCCCAGGACCCTGGCAGTGGCGGGCTGCACAGGCTCCCTGGAAGACGGGTGTGGATTGTGACCTGTGCTCGCACACAGGCTTCTTGGTGGCGGCAGCAGTAGCCTTAGCGTCTCATGCCCGTCTCTGGGGTCCGCACTTTTAGCCGCGGCTCGTGCCCATCGCTGGAGCTCCTTTAAGCAGCGCTCTTAATCCCCTCTCCTCGCGCACCAGGAAACAAAGAGGGAAGAAAAAGTCTCTTGCCTCTTCGGCAGGTCCAGACTTTTCCCTGGACTCCGCCTGGCTAGCCGTGGTGCACTAACCCCCTGCAGGCTGTGTTCACACCACCAACCCCAGTCCTCTCCCTGCGCTCCGATCGAAGCCCGAACCTCAGCTCCCAGGCCCGCCCGCCCCGGCGGGTGAGCAGACAAGCCTCTCGGGCTGGTGAGTGCTGGTCGGCCCTCTGTGCCGGAATCTCTCCGCTTTGCCCTCTGCACCCGTCGCTGTGCTCTCCTCTGAGGCTCCGAAGCTTCCCCCCTCCACCACCTGCAGTCTCCGCCCGCAAAGGGGCTTCCTAGTGTGTGGAAACCTTTCCTCCTTCACGGCTCCCTCCCACTGGTGCAGGTCCTGTCCCTATCCTTTTGTCTCTGTTTATTCTTTTCTCTTTTGCTCTACCCAGGTACGTGGGGACTTTCTTGCCTTTTGGGAGGTCTGAGGTCTTCTGCCAGCATTCAGTAGGTGTTCTGTAGGAGTTGTTCCACGTGTAGATGTATTTCTGGTGTATCTGTGGGGAGGACGGTGATCTCCGTGTCTTATTCTTCCGCCATCTTCCCCTCCCACCCAAAAATATGATTTTTAATGCCTAAAGTATTCCATTATATAGCTGTAACACACATTATTTATCCACTCCCCTATTCAGCATTTTGTTGCTCCCAATTTTTTTCTATTATAAAAAAGCCTGTGGTAAACAGTGACTCTGTCCACATCTCTTATTTTATTGCAATAAATTTTAGAATCTGAATTACCTTAATGAGGTTTTCACAAGTATCAGTGATAGTGTGTCATTATCACACGTAATACAATGCTAGGCACACAGCAGACATTCAATAATTGGTAGCAGTTGGACTTTCCTGGTGGCGCAGTGGTTAAGAATCTGCCGGCCAGTGCAGGGGACACAGGTTCAATCCCTAGTCCAGGAAGGTTCCACATGCCACGGAGCAACTGAGCCCGTGCACCACAACTACTGAGCCTGTGCTCTAGATCCCACGAGCCACAACTACTGAAGCCCGTGCACCCAGAGCCCATGCTCCGCAACAAGAGAAGCCACCGCAATGAGAAGCCCGTGCACTGCAACAGTAGCTCCTCACTCGCTGCAACCAGAGAAAGCCTGCACGCAGCCACAAAGACCCAACACAGCCAATAAATAAGTAAGTAAGTAAGATTGCTGTCTCTCAAAAACCACTAAAAAATAATTGGTAGCAATAAATAGGAAATCAAGTCCCTAAGCGGACAGACCTGTTCTGTCAGAGATGAGAGTTAGGAGAGACATGTGTTCCGTTTCATCAGGGGATGATGTAGGCGGACAGTTGGGGTAAGCAGATGAGAAGGGATGCAGTGGTGGGTTTTGCTCCCAGAATTAGACCGGCCTGTCAATACCTGAAATGAAATAATTCTCCATTTTGAGCCCAATATAACCTTCTCAGATGTGGTCCCCCTTAGGCCCCAGAGACCCACTGTGAGCACACTTACTAGCTTAATCACGTGGGGAGGCAGACTCTGAACGACATTGATCACACTCTTGATTCAGATCCTTCAGGTAGCTGGAAACTGTGATCAGAGAGCAAACAACATAAATCATTGTGTTCTCAAAGATTATTTATTAGCTGTTCTCACTCATGGTGGAAAAAAATAAAATAAATGAAATTGAATTAAAATAAGATGAAAATCCAACAACACTTCTTTCCCGAGGACCCCAGGTGGATTATACAAAATGGACCAATAGAGGCTTCATATTTGTAGCTCACTTACAGGAGAACTCATTAAAGCAGAAATCAAGTAATGACAGCCTAATTTCTTGTAAGGTATAGGGTCTGACCTGGTGCGATAAAGTCACACAGATGATTCTTCCAAATAAAGAGACTAGAATGCTTATAAGTCTAAGAGCGACACCCCTTCCAAGCTGCACGGTTACACTAGGGAACTGCTGGGCTCCTCTTTGGAATGAGTCTTCCCAATCCAGACAATTCCATCACCTGTCCTTGCGGGTGGCCAGTCTCTTTGATGGCAGATTTGATTTCAGAGCAGAGTCTGGTCACCTGGAGCTGGATCAGATGAATAAGGGATAATGAGGTTCTGTGATGCAGTTGGGAGGTAAATGCTGTGAAGGTTAAAATAATGAGACCAGTTTTCTTACGTGGGCCACAGGTGCTGTTGAGGGCCCTCCCCAAAGAGGTGGGATCTTTACATCTCCACCAGGCGCCACGAGCATCGTGAGACTAACCACACGGCCTCCTAGGATGCGCGTGTGGAAGGCCAGCATTCCTTTGGATGCTTAAACTCTGGGCTGGTTGTTAAAACCCTGGCTCATGCATTTAGAGCTCACTGGGAGCTACAGCAGTACTGTTTGCTCTGTCTCGCCTATCGATGTAAAATAAGTTTATATTTGGTCTAAGAAAGCCCAGTTCTTAAAAGGATTTCCATTCTTTGGGGGCTGAAGGCAAGAGGCACCGTTTTGTTTTTCTTCCTTCTTTTCAATGCTCGCTTCCTAGCCCACCGGAAGAGGTCTATGTGTTTGTCCTTCATGACGCCTGGTCCTTGGAGGCAGAGGGTCCAGAGCACCAGTGGGGGCAAAGGGTCCAGTCGTCATGGGATGGCTTCAGGACAGCGATGTGTGCTGGGAGAGCTGCAGCACCTGATCACAAGGACGTCCTTGCCGTGTCTCTCTAGGAGTTCAGACACTGCCCCAGGCCTGTCCGAGAGGCGCCCCTCTCCTTCCCCAGATCGGGTGAGGAGGCGCCTAGGCCTCTGGGATAGGGGTGTTGCAGTTCCCATGGTAGATCCTGACGTGGCCCTCACACCGGAAGTAGGCATCGAAGACGTCGCTGTAGCCATGGTCCCTCCACCAGGTGCAAAGCTGCCGGTTCCAGGTACAGTCCAGCACGTGGAAGAGCTCAGGGTGCTCCATGCCAATCATGGTGAAGAAGTCCTGGTCCCCGAGGTGACCCTGGAAGTGGTACTTGTCGGCCAGCTGCTGCACCTGTGCTGGCTCCAGCAGGCGGCCGTACAGTGGGGACTGGCGCATGGCCTCCAGGTTGAGCAGCATCACCCCGCTGTTGAAGCCGGGGAGCCCCTCAGGGGGAGGGCCCCCGACCCGGGTCTTGGGGTTCTCATGACGGAACTGCCAGAATGTGTGCCTGGGAAGGGGAAAGAGAACAGATTTAGCCTGACGTGTGTGTGTGTGTGTGGGAACAGTCTGCCAGTCCTGTTCCTCTGGGTCCTCACAACCACCCAGGAGGGAGGTTCCATTTTCACTCGTTTTACAGCTACGAGGACTGAGCCATTCTGAGGCTCAGAATCTGTATCACACTGCCAGCAAGAGGCAGAGCCGGTCTGAGTCTCCCAAGTCCAAGCCTCACGTTCTTCCCACCACCCTCAGGATGACATCATCATCTCCATCAATCACATCTGTACAGACTTCGTGAGCACCAGGCACTACATCCTATGAGACGGGTGTTCTCAGAGGCAATATGTCACCTCACGCCTGAGGAAACTGCACAGAGAGGTTCAGAGACTTCCCCAAAGCCACACAATCAGCAAATAGCACAAGCAGGGACTCAGCCCAGGCATCCGGCTCCAGCGTCCACTTCTGAGGTTAGTAACAATCTAGGTGGAACTTTCCACCTAGATTTTTGTCTGTGATCTTGAAAAGGAGAGGAGAGAGAAAAGTTGGGAAACAGTTCTGAATGGTGATCAGGTAAAGACATAGGGAGCTAAACACAGGCTGAATCAAAATCATTTTTTTGCTTCAGAACAAGTCTCATTCATTAAAACCCCATGCCTAGCATTTCTGAAACAGCTCAGGTCCACCGGTGGGTCAAGTGAAAGTGGCTATGGGACAGCCAAGTAGAATTATAGCAATTTTAGAGAGCAGGTCCACTCAATTTCAGTTTCTCTCTAGGCAGATTTAGAAATCTGCTCTAAGTCCACTGGATGTTAGAGCCAAGGGGCCCCTCCTAGGTCCTTTATCCAGATGTTTCCATCTGGAGACAGGAAGTCAGATCCAGAAACCTCCCCGTGGGTGACAAGGTTAGAGCATGAGCCACTCTGTTCTCTAGCCTCTTTAACAGCAAGTTCCTGCACAGAATGGGCACAGGAAGGGGCAAAGAGAGACCCAGGCTCCATTCCTGCAGAGATGCCGTCACACCAGAGGGGCTTCGACTTGGAGGAAGGAGGAAAGACGGAGGACACTCTGTCGTGGGCAAGGGCAGGAGTGGGCTGGGGCGTGTCCTGCATCAGGCTCCATCCCACCTGTTTTACCAGCTTTCCTCTTTCCTAGAGTCCGTAGGATGGGGATGCAGCATAGCAAAACCAGCTCTGCCCCCGGCCTGGAAATGCCACCCTCTGGCCTCCCACAGAGCAGCTTCCTGACCAACGACAGGGAGGAGCTGTGCAGTGAAGTGGGCAGTGCAGGGGAAAGAAAACCAGAGGCCTGACCCGGGGTGGGCCACCCTGATGCATTTTCCCGTTCAACACATTTCTCCAGGTCTGGGAATAGAGAAAGCTTCCTTGAGGTCTCGCATATCACAAGGGGGCCGAGAGTTTGCTCCTGGCCAGGGTAAAGCATTCCATTTGGACATTCTTACAAGTGGAATACACAGGTTCATTGTCTGAATTTCACCATAATTGGACTGTGAGTGGAACAGAGCTCTGGTGCCTACTTGGTGATAACAACCTTGGCAAAAATAAGCTTCCAAAGCAAACAGAGATGCTAGATCTTTCTAGCCACTAAAGCCTGCAGTGATGGGATCATAGCAGGGTTAGAATGCCGTTTGACAACTGTTAGTTCATTTTACCATATTTCTTCCAAATAGTTACTTTCAGGAACAGGTTGCAAACCAGCTAAAATTCTACCAAATAGACCTGGGCTACCACGGCATGGTAGAGGAGGGACCCTCAAACCAGGCGAGGTTTTTTCTTTTTTTTTTTTTCACTATTCTAGTTGGAAATTTTATTACCCCGCTCTCAGTAACTGATAGAGCAACTAGACAAAGGATGTGGAAGATCTGAATAAAGCTATCAACCAACTTGACCTAGTCGACATCTGTGGAACTCTCTAATTCTTTTCTCCTGCAAATGGAACATTCACCAAGATAGACCATACGCTGGAGGACAAAACAAGTCTCAGTACATTGAAAAAAGTTAAAAGTCATATAAAGAATGCTCCCTAACCAAAATGGAACTGCACTTGAAATAAACTAGATAGAGAAAATTTCTAAATATTTGGAAATTAAGCAACACACCTTTAAAACAATCCACTGGCCAAAGAAGAACTCATAAGGAAAATCAAAGTATTGCAAATTGAATGAATAGTCATGTACCCTTTCATTTTCAAAAGCAGGTGACCAGCTGTCCCATGTCCTGAGAAACTGTCCTAGTCTCAGGCAAACCAGGACGGTTGGTCATCCATTGAAATGTCTGGGTTCAGACTACAAGTTATGTGTCACCTTAGGTACAGGGCTTCTCTCTCCCGCTATCTTTTTTAAGGGGTGGGCTGTTCTATTGCCAAAGCACTGGATTCATTCTCCAGAGAGGAGAGACCCGGGGGAAAGGAGAAGATGGCAGCGAAGAGGCAGAGTCGGTGCTCGTGGAGCCCCTGGACACCTCAAGCCCCATCAAGCCCACCGGTCCTTCTGTACTTCCCCCACGGTCTGTCCTCCCCTCCCAGAGGACGGGCGGGGGAACATGGCACGGGCTGGTGGTGTGGGCGCGGCGGCCACGTCTGTGAGGTCCCCCAGCACCGCCATCGCCTCTGCCTGCTCAGCACCTGGCACAGTAGCGCCTCAGGAACCATGAAGTGATGATAAGGACTGAGGAAAAGGTCAGTGCAGCTCAGGCTACATGGCCTTCGATGTCACCTGGCACCAGGGGCAGGAAGAGGTCAGGACAGTTGCCGCTGCCGAGAAAAAACCTGCTGCTTCTCTGAGCCCTGGATCCACCGCTGCCAGGTCTGTTTTGGGGGAGAGGAACAGGGACCCACGAGAGGGTGCTCAGATGTTTGAGAAAGGTTCAGAAGGGTTTCAACCCTTGAGCAAGCTGGGAGCAGAGGGGCCATCAGCAGCCCCGGGACGCCCTTACCAACCTCAGCAGGGAAGCTCCCCCAGCTCTTCTTGTCTACACAAGAGTGACCTGGCACCGGACTTGCTGGGCTCTGGAGGGCAGGGCCAGAGGCAGAGAGGTAGGTGGAATCCTTCCAGGCAGAGACCATGACCTAGGTGGCTCTTAGGGAACGTGCTGCCTAGACCACTGCTTAATCAAGACATAAGAGGCATTTTATGACAAAGAGCCAGAAAGAACCAGGTCTGGGACATCAGTACATTATGATTTGTAAGGAGAAGCAAGGGAGGGAAAGGAAATTGGAAATGCAAGCTGCCTGGGGTGTCTGAAGCAGAAACACAGCCTGAAAATGAACCAACGATTCTCTAAGTACACAATTACTGCCGTTATTTAAAGTGTTCCTACTACCCCAAGACGCACGCAGAAAAACCGAGCAGCTGCTTAGGGGAATGGTGGGTTTCTCAGGCTTCCATGGCAGCTGGTCCTTGTGGAAGAGCTGTGCTAGGCTTGGGGTAGAGAGTGATAGAGGGACGTGGAAGGGATGAGAACTCACGTAGGGGCCTCTGATCCCACGTGGCGCGGCCTAACGGGGCGGGGTCTCCACTTCCACAGCCATGGCAGCACGTGCGGGCTGCAAAGCCCTCTTACGATTCTCTACCTCACTCCTCTCCCAGCAGTGCAGGGACATTGTTGCCTGCATTTTAACAGAGGGAACAGAGGCCCTCAGTTGTGAGGGGCAGGGCCCCGACTCGGATCCAGGGCTCTGACCTCCAAGGTCCCTTTAATCTTTGACTACTTCAGATTCCACCACAGGCTAATGTTCCAAGGAGCAGCACTTGGATTTCAATATTATTTCTGACTTTGGTTGGCAGACCCCAAGGCCACGGGTGCTGGGGACCAGGCCATCAGGTGAGGCAGCAGCTGCTGGCTTGGAGGGTGGTGGTCAGAGAGCACCCCAGACCCTTGCCTTCCTCACGGGGCCTGGGCTGACCATGTATATTCACAGGGCACTGCCAGTAGCACGTGCTGAGGCTGCAGGAAACGTCTGTATGAATGAAGGAATCCGATTCTGAGAGCTTCCAGAAGTTTCTCAGATTAACCTCCATGGCCACAGCCCAGCCATGTGGTGCTGCCTAATTGTTTCATTTGGGCCTGTGTGGAGTCTTGTTCCCACCCCCATGGTCACCTGGAGACCCACACTAGAGGGGATAAGGTTTCTTCCCCTTAAAACGAGGCCTAGTGCAGATGGTCCGTTGTAAGTACCGAGTCCTTCCAGAGGTCGACGAGGCTTGCTGGGAGAGCACAAGTGAGGAGCCTTCAAGCACATTCTACTAGTTATGGGTGATGCATTTTCTAATTTTTTTATATCGAATACATCCTAATTAATAATCATAAAAAGGACTAGTAAAAGCTAGTGGACTAGTTCTAGTGAGGAAAACCCATCCTTACAGGAAGGGGTGTTTGAAGTATTATAGTTTTGAAAAAGCAGAGCCATCTCCTCCCTCAGGTCTTTTCTCTGATGATCGTTGCTAAGGTCACTCCAACAAGTCTCTCAACCAGAGGCCCTGGCTGAGAACCTAAAGCTCACGTTCTCCAGAAAAGGACTCACGTTGCCGTGAATCGTCCCTTCCTCCTCCCCACACACCACCCCAAATCACAGACTCTTTTGCCTCCCTGTTTCTTCATGATTTTTTTTCCTGGGTTGGCCTTTCTCAGCTCCTAAGGCTCAGTTTTCTACTTTCACTTCCAAGAGGGGAGAAGCAAGGATGGGAACACACACTGGGCCCGGGCAGTCTACACAACACCCCTCAGGAAAGTTCTGGAAGCCTGTGCCGACTCAGGTTGAGTTCAAGCCGTAGGTTCTCAGGCTGAGAAGGCCCTGTCGTAGGTCTGGGATTCCCAAGGACGGCTTCACACGTGGCACATCTCACCATGGCTCACCCCTTGAGTGTGCCTCAGAGTCAAGGGCAAAGTCTCTAAGGAGCAAGGGAGGCCGGCCTCTACCCGGGGAAAGCTCGCCGTCTAATCAGCAAAGACTGGAATCAGGAAACACTACTTCCCTCATGCCCGTGCTTGTGTACCAGGCCCAATCAGCTCTTGTTTGACTTGGAAGGGACCCTGTTTTCCAGTCGTCCGAGAGGAAAGGCCAGGAGTGAAGAGCCATGCTCAGAGGCAGCCCAGCGTTCCACCCAGCCCCGGTCCTGCGAGGTGACGGGACAGTTCTAGGGGATGATTTCACAGCAGTGGCACTGTCTCTCCGTCCTGCCTTGGGCTGAGGCTGAGGTTCTGTGGGACGCGCGCTGATCCTTCATTCTCTAGGGGAACCACTGTCTTGTGGTATCCAGCTGGAGAGGGCGTGGACCGCGTGGGGCTGTGGGCCCCGCGAAGCTTTGAACTGCCTGTTGCCCTAGGGCCTTTCTTACCACCGAGAGTCACAGCTAACCCTTGTTAGGATCTCCTGCTGGCAAGGCCTGAAGCAGGGAGGTCTCTGACTCCGCTGGTCAGAGAGGGTAAGAAATGTTCCCAAAGTCACACAGGTTATCAGTGGTAGGACTGACAGGGGCCCCTCATTGGCACTGGTCAGTCAGCAGAGAGATGCCCAAAAGTCCACTCTCCCGTGTCTCCTAGTTCTTCATGAGATGAACAGGAACAACAGAGAGCACACTGAACTGAGAAGATCAATTGCCCATCACTCAGCTATTTAACAGACCCAACCCATACGGAGGTGAGTGGAACATCCCTGCCCTCAGGAAACAGGCAGTGCAGCAAGGAGCTGAGACCTGGGTGTGAACACACCAGCGGGGGTGGTCCTGGGGTGGGGCTGGGGGGCTGCGCCTGGACCCTGGATGCCTGGGCTGGGGACCAGCGGGGTGAGCCCCTGGGCCTCTCAGGGCCTTGGTTTGCTCAGCGATCACGTAGGGATGGGGATGAGACACCCCTTAGGGCCGTCCTGGACTCCAGGAGCAAACACACGCCAGACCCTGCCCAGCGCCAGGCCCCTAGGAGCGGTCGTGGCCGTCACCATGGGTGCTCAGCCACCGAAGGCAGACGCCCTTCCTGCCCAGGCTCTTCTCAGGGTGTGGTGGTATCTCAGGGACCAGCCCTCGTCCACCAGCCAGGCGTCTGCAGGTTTTTGTTTAGACACGGCTTCCTGCTCCAGGGAGTCTGGAATGACTGTCTGTCTCGTTACCAAAGCAGCACCGGCTATGATCTGTCCACCTCTGTGGGACTCTAAAACCTGGCAGAGCACTGGAATCATGGAGCGTGAACACCCCTGCTGGCAAGGCTCTGACCTGCTGCAGGACAGCTCTCCTGACGCCCCCAGTCCTCCTTTGCTCTGGAGCCCTATGGGCGGCTTCAGTGGACCTGAGGCCTCCCCTGGCACAGCACCACCAGGGCGCCAGCCGCTCCCCCGTGCCCTCAGGAGGGGTGGGATGCCCCTTCCTAAAGCATCCATCCCCATCCCTGGCCCTCCTGTCGTTCCCCGGCCCGCCGGCCGGACGTCTCGGCTTTCCTCCCACACCTGCTGTCCTAGAGCTGTGAACAGGTGGGTGGGGCTGGGGAACCCATCACCACTCAGTCTGACAAATGGCTCTAGAGCACTGAGGTGCCGGCACTGGGCTGGGCCCTGGAGGGCTGCATGGCAAGGAACTGGGGGAGGCACAAGGGACAGAGATGATGGAGGAAGAGGCATTGCAGGGTTCAGCCAGGCAGATGGAGCTCGGAGGGGCTTCAGGCCTAGGCTACTACAGGGGTGGCGGAGCTGCCAACAGCACGGTGGGGCTGGGAGGATGCAGAGGGGAGTGACCCCGTTCAGTCTCGAACAGATGCCCAGCAGGGAGCTGGACACAGGTGTGTCACAAGCACAGTGCAAAGCAGGCAGGACAGAATTCTGGAGAGTGCTGACATTTAGGGAATGGAGGAGGAGGAGTGAGGACACAGGTAGGACCTCTGAGTAGCTGAGCCGCCTGTCCCCCACACTGACGCGGGCCGTGGGGCCCCCTGAGGAGCTGCACCGACCTCCAGCTGGACCTGCAGGCCCACTGTGTGCACTTTAACCCTGCATGCCCCAGCCCTGTGTCCCAGGTGCCCGAAGCGCCCCCAGCCTTCCTCCTTCACCTTCATCCCCATCCAATCCAGTGGCCTCCAGGCCTTCTCTCCCCAGGTGCTGCCCTCCAAACCCTCTTACTGACAGCAACTGCCCATTCTCTGCCTCCCATCTGAACAAACACGGATCAGGACAGAATGACACCCCAGACAGCACTAAGTATCTCCAGCCCTCCCTCTCCAAGTAGAAACCAATCCTGCTGCCACTCCCCCAGACTGCAGGGATGCACGCTGCCTCCCCCGACACACCCTTCCAGAGCTGTCCCCCAACCATGCACCGCAGCCACACCATCAGTCTAGCTGCCTCCTCGCCTCCCTGCTCATCACCTCTGCCCACCACTCATACCCTCTTCTTCTCTGCTCCATCCCTAGGGCAGCCTCAATAATTTCAACAGCCGTGATAAGAGCTTCACCTTGGCCTCAGGGTTCTTCAAGCCCTAACTGAGCTAGCCACTTGGCTCCCCCTTCTGTGCACCTTGCCACCAGAAGGCACTCTCCTCCAGATTTAATGTGATTCTTATCAAATTACCCATGACTTTTTCCCACAGAATTAGAACAAGCAATCCTAAAATTTATATGAAACCATAAAAGACCCAGAATTGCCAAAGCAATTCTGAGGAAAAAGAACAAAGCAGGAGGCATAAGACTCCCAGACTTCAGACAATACTACAAAGCTACAGTAATCAAAACAGCATGGTACTGGCACAAAAACAAACGTATGGATCAATGGAACAGAATAGAGAGCCCAGAAATAAACTCACACACCTATGGTCAATTAGTCTTCGACAAGGGTGGCAAGAATATACAATGGAAAAAAAACCAGTCTCTTCAACAAGTAGTGTTGGGATAGTTGGACAGCCGGATGTAAATCAATGAAGTTAGAACACACCCTCACACCATACACAAAAATAAACTCAAAATGGCGTAAAGAATTATAAGACATGACACCATACAATTCTTAGAAGAGTACACAGGCAAAACATTCTCTGACATAATCATACCAATGTTTTCTTAGGTCAGTCTCCCAAGGCAACAGAAATAAAAGCAAAAACAAACAAATGGGACCTAATCAAACTTACAAGCTTTTGTACAGCAAAGGAAACCATAAACAAAATGAAAAGAGAACCTATGGACTGGGAGAAAATATTTGCAAGCGATGCAACCAACAAGGGCTTAATTTCCAAAATACAGAAACAGCTCATACAACTCAATAACAGGAAAACAAACAACCCAATCAAAAAATGGGCACAAGACCCAGACAGACATTTCTCCAAAGAAGACATACAGATGGCCAACAGGCACATGGAAAGATGCTCAACGTAGCTAATTATTAGATAAATGCAAATAAAAATAACAATAAGATATCACCTCATACCGGTCAGAATGGCCACCATTAAAAAATCTACAAATAACAAATGCTAGAGAGGGTATGGAGAAAAGGGAACCCTCCCACACTGCTGGTGGGAATGTAAGTAGGTGCAACCACTATGGAAAACAGTATGGAGGTTCCTCAAAAAACTAAACATAGAGCTGCCATATGATCCAGCAATCCCACTCCTGGGTATACATCCAGACAAAACTATAGTTCAAAAAGATACATGCACCTCTATGTTCACAGCAGTACTATTCAGAACAGCCAAGACATGGCAACAACCTAAATGTCCATCAACAGATGAATGGATAAAGATGTGGTACATATATACAATGGAATACTACTTAGCCATAAAAAAGAATGAACTAATGCCATTTGCAGAAACATGGGTGGACATAGAGATGATCATACTAAGTGAAGTCAGAAAGACAAATACCATATGATATCACTTACGTGTGGAATCTAAAATATGACACAAACTAATTTCTCTATGACACAGAAATAGACTCACAGACATAGAGAACAGACTTCTTGTTGCCAAGGGGGAGGAGGAGATGGGGCGAGATGGACTGGGCGTTTGGGATTAGCAAACGCAAACTATTATACATAGGATGGATAAAACAACAAGGTCCTACAGTATAGCACAGGGAACTATATTCAACTACTGTATAGCACAGGGAACTATTCAATACCCTGTGATAGACCATAATGGAAAAGAATATGAAAAAGAATGTATATATATGTATAACTGAATCATTTTGCTATGCAGCATTAACACATCACTGTTTATCAACTATACTTAATAAAATTAAAAAAAAAAAAGGCACTCTCCTCCAGGGACAGGGAGATGAGATAGATCCCCTCTGACCACATACCCATGGAAGCTGCCAGTCGGCCCCTTGGGAGTCTCTGGGGCCCATCTCCCCTTATTTTCTAGATTGTCAGTCTTTCCTGGCTCCCCTGGTTCCCCCCCACAGTCTGAACTGCCCCCCAGCACCTCACCACATGCCTGGAACGTGACAGTGTTGAAAGCCGTAGAGAATGAAGACCCAGAAATGCTGCAGGAGGTGCCCGAGACCTTTGAGAGGTGAGTGATGGAGCCTAAGAGGCCAGACACTTGGCCCTGGGGACACAAGAGCAGGGGGAGCAGAGGCAGGGCAGGCAGATACACCAGCAGCAAAGAGAGGGCAGAGGGAAGCGTATTTACAGAGAGGGAAGCGAAGCCACATGTCAAGGGAAAGGGATGCGTGTGCCAGACTGAAGAGACAGGAAACAGGATGAATGGCAGGGTGGCACTTTGAGGAACGCTAATCATGCTAATGGCTAATATTTAGTGAGTACTATGTGCCAGGCCGTTTTAAGTTCTCATGTAACGTTTGTAACAAATCCATGAGGTAAGAACTATTATCTCCATTTTATAGATAAGTGTGAAAGGAAGATATAAAACATTTGCCCAAGGTCAGAGGAGCCAGGCAGAAGAGTTTGCCAAGAAGAGGGAAATTCCTGGGACGCATCTGAGCCTGAAGGAGGGACAGAAGTAAGAAGGTGCAGTGGCTCTG
Organism: Globicephala melas; assembly: GCF_963455315.2. Taxonomy (NCBI): domain Eukaryota; kingdom Metazoa; phylum Chordata; class Mammalia; order Artiodactyla; family Delphinidae; genus Globicephala; species Globicephala melas. The sequence goes on along the minus strand of NC_083317.1, from coordinate 73,223,890 downwards.
AGGTGGGAGCAAGGGATATTTTAAAAGCTCATTTTTGGTCAACTCTAAATCTTGGGAAGGTAAGAGGTGAAGTCATCTCAGAAGATAGAGGAACTGGGGTGCAAGAAGGGCCTGAGAAAGGGAAATCGTCTATGAGGGCCCCTCGGAAATGCAATAAGGAATCAATAAAAGATGAATGAAAGAATTTGCTGGAGTAGCGAGGGCGTGAGGAAGCTCTGGATTGATAACCAGGGTATGCCTTATTCACCTTTATGTCTTGAGAGCCTAGCATGGGCATTTGATTCCCAGCACACCCGTGAGAACTGCTAAGTTTCAAATGAATGGATTAAAGAATGAATGAACAAAAGAATAAGGGACTGTAAGATCAGATAGCAGAAATTTAAAAGAGGAGAATGTTGATGAAGGTGGTAGAACAAAAGTTCAGAAAGGCAGTTGGGAGACAGTGCGCCCTGGACCCTGTGAGCTGGGGCCATGCGGTCTTCACCCGGGGAAGCCAGGTCTCCAGGGTGAGGACAGAGAAGGCAAGGGAGCAAAGGTGGTCCCATGAGCTCTAGAATCCACACCTGTGATGAGATGCGGGTGTGACAAAGATGAGCCATGAAGAGCCGCAGATGGTAACCTGACCCAGTGGCGCCCACAGCCCTGTGGACAGTGTCCTTCCCAGCGCTGGCTCTGGAAGAGCCCCTAGCTTCCAAGTAGCGGGGCTTGTACATCACTGCTAGGGAGCAGCTCAGATCTGGTGTGAGCCCTGGGACCAACCAGGAGACTGCAGGGCCTGCAGCCAGCAGGCTGGGTTGGTCACAACCCACGTGCAGGGGGCCCCAGCTCAGCTCCACAATCCTACCCTTTCCCAGAAGTCGGGCTGAGGGAGGGACTTTCATCAGGGTGAAGACAAAGCCAGAGAGAGTCACCTTCAGAATTGGCTCACTGCTCCCAACAGCCCCGTGGCACTAGGGGACACAGGAGAGAAGTGCCCAGGACACATGCCGGGTGTTTTCCGGGGCAGTCAGCAGAGCGTAGGCGTGTGCAGTAAGGTGATGGGGAGGACCACGGGTGGAATTTAACCTCGTGCCCGAATTAAGCTCAACACCAGTCCAGCCCGGTGTCCTTCACCCTGGTGTGGCTGAGCCGGGCACAAAGGCAACCGAGCTCCAGGAAAATGTGTTACTTCCCAAGCCCAGAAGCAGTCTGTGAGCTGTCCCACTTCACCTCAGCTGACCTCTGCCTGCCCCCGCTCGCTGTCCCACACACTGTGGCATGGGTCTCGGTCAAGGGTAAAACAAGTGATCGGCATGTTGACACAAACACTGGGGATCTCCTCTCACCTGTCAGGCACACGGCAAGGCACCGCGGGGGGACAGCGACGGGCCAGACACAGGCCCTGACCCACGGGAGCCTATCACGGGCAACAGCACTTCTCAGATGTCACCATGCCAGGGACTCACCTGGGATCTTGTTAAAATGCAGATTCTCATTCAGATGCTGCATTTCTGACAAGCTCCCAGGTAATGCTGATGCTGCTGGCCCGACGATCATACTCAGAGGGGGAAAAAGAGGTATTTTTAATAATCTCATAAAGAAATGAAAACCACATGAGTAGCAGTGATATTTTATCATGAAAATGGCCATGAAATAGGTGGCTCGGCCACTTGCAAAGTTTTATGCTAATATTTGCTGAGCCTTCTCGCGTTGCACAGTCCTGGGGGGCTGCTGGGGAGATGCTTCCTGGAAGCAGGGCGCTTATGGTGCCAGGAGGGAGGGCCCAGGTCTGCCGCCTTCCATCCCCAGGGATTAGCAGTCAGTCTGGGGTGGAGGGGCAGGCAGGTATGTATTAGCTGTCCACTGACTTGAAAAAAAATGCCGGTGCGTGACGGGGTTAAGAGGTTCTGAGGCAGACAGTCCGCGTTCAAATCCCGGTGCTTTGCTCACTACCCTGCACAAGGTGCTACAGTGCTTTGTGCTTCAGTCTTCCCGTATGGAAACAGGGTTGTTGTGAGGATTTTATGAGATAACGCAGGTAAAACAATCCCATCAGATGAGATGATGGAAGCCAAAGACACACGTCACCTTCAGTGGGAAGCAGTGTGGATTCTCTGTGGCTCTGTTCCCACCCCTGCCCCATTGAGATGACCCCTGGGGTCTCTCCTCCAGTTTCCCCAGCACCAGAGGCCTCTGTCCTCATCAACTCCTTCTCACCCATATCCCTAAGTCTTCAGCAAATGTTCAAAGCCCGGTACAGACCAAGCACCGCACCTGAAATAATGAGGAGGAGGAAGAGGAGTTGCCATCACTCGGGCAGCCCTTACTCAGCTTTACATACATTCTCTCAATCCCTCACGACAACATCTATGGTCAGTAAGGATGAGGAAGTGAAGGCTCAGAGAGGTTAAGCAATGTGCTTATGGTCACACAGCCCTCTTGCGAGGCTAAGCCCAGAGGTGAGGCTGCGGGGCAGGAGGAAGTGCCCTCCCTGCTCAGTGTTGCGCTCCCAGAGGGGCCCGTGAAGTTGTGGAGCCTACAGGGTGGGCTCTCAATCTCCTGTGCTCTCACCAAGTTCAGAGCTGGAGTGAGAAAGAACTCAGAGAATGGATTCTCAGGGGAGGTCTGGTTGGTAGAGCAGAAGACAGGATAGGGGATTCCACACACCAAGACTGGGGGTGGGGTGTGAATTTCGTCAGACCAGTTCCAACCGTGGAGCAGGCTATGTAAGGGTAGAGGGATAGCAGGAGTGAGCCAGTGTGCTCCCTGCCCCAGGTGCACTTAGATAGAGGCAGGAAGCCTGGTTTCAGTCGTGGCTCTGGCCCTGGAACCAAAATCCCGTAGGTGAAAAAACCTATAGAGATCACCCAGGAACACAGAGAGTGGAAGCAACTTGCACAAGATCCCCCAGCTGAGACGTAACAGCTCACATGCCCGGGCACCACAAAGCTGCCTGAGGGCCCTCCCACACCAGCAAGACGGCAGGCTCAGCTTTTGTCTCATGCTTTTCCAGATTCTGACCAAGGAAAACCACACACTTTTTTAGGGTCATAGGACATCAGTTCTTTCCCTAAAATACTTAGGTCAGCCCTTGCTGCCTGTTCTTCACTTGCCGTCATCTAGTAAGTTTAATCACCCAAGGATGCTCTCTGCAAACCCCCCACCCCTGCACACAATCCCAGGACCCCAACAGCCTTCGGAACCCAACCGCAGGGACCCATCCCAGCGGCCTAGAGTGTGCAGGGCACTGAGGACACAAAGGTGAATCACACAGAGACCTCTGTCCCGCAGGAACCACTTAGGATGGGACAAGTAGTCACCACACTGGGGACGGCTCACCTTGGCTCTGGGCAGGGAAGTCTCTCTGGCAATGCCGGAGACGGGCATCCTGCCAGCCAAAGGAGCTCAGGGTAAGAAAGGGAGGCCACAGAGGCAGCCACTCCCAAATTCTCTCAAAACACTGAAACCCTCCAGAGTCCATCCTTCATCTGTGTGGCCGCAATGTCTTCATGTGGACAAAGGGCCATCCCCATGAGACTTAAATTATTCAAGCATTCTGAATCCTCCTGCATGAGGTCAAGTAGGCAAAGAAACTATTGTCACTTGGAAGTTCAGGTTGAGGACAAAAGGAGGCTCAGTGGGGTCCCTGCAGGATGGTTCAGAGAAGGGGTGTGTGCTCTGGAGAGAGAATATCTAGGTTTGCCCCCAAGGCTCCACCCCTTTCCAGCCTCTCTGCAAGGGACAGTGACTTGGGACCAGTGTCAGAGAGTCCCATCCCCAGCCCTGGCCCCGCAGTGAAGTCAGAGAGAAAGGGAGCAGGTGTTCACCTCCCTGTGCCCCTCGCATCCCAAGAGCCCTGCCCTGCCTGTGGGCTGTGGTGGGCACTTATGAGCCACCATCTGTGTATGGTGACAAGCTGATAGAGTCCAGGACAGATGAAGGGAGACCACCCCCATCCTGGGCTCATTCTGACCATTCCCCCAGCGGCTGGCCCGGTTTAGTTCATGCTCTTGGGCCCCTGAGAGCCTCGTCCTTTGCGGGTGGTGATGGCACAACCAATGTGCTCAGCACAGGAAAGAGGCCCTGGATGGCGGGGCTGGCCCGGAGGCAGCCATGCCTTCACCTCTGCCTTGTGTGCTGTGTGGGCCTCCTGCAACTCCGTGGTGGCCCAGATGCAGAAGGACTCTGGGGCTCTTTAAGCCTCTCCTCACGCAAGGGCAGCACGGGGGCCGTGTGCAGGGCGGGGTGGGGTGGCAGCATTAGAGGTCATCTGTACAGAGCACACCTGAGCCACACAGGCCTGGCCTCCAGCCCACCCAAACACGCAGCTTGTTCCTGGCCTGCCAGCGTCCCCTCACGGCTGGCTGCCTTCTGTGGCCCGAAGCCCCGCGGCTTGGCCCTCCACTGCGCTGTCTTCTCTGTTTCCTTTCTTTTAAAGAAGGAAAGAAGAAGAAATTCCACAAAACAAGCTGTCCTCCTGACAGGCCAGCTCAGATCGCAGTTGAGCTAGGCTGAATCAAAGAGCAACGTTACCAGGGGGTTATCAGAACTGTCTGGCTCAGAAAATAAACAACTCCTCAAAGATGGCCTGGAATCTTGGCAGCTCCCTGTGCGTGGGTTGCTGGGACTGAGGCCCCTCCCGGTCTCTAAACATGCCAGGGGGTCCAGCAGAGACCGCAGACCTGCAGTTCCATTCAACAAGCACAGGGATTCAGAGCAGGGGCTATGGAGTCAGGCCTGGGCTGCCGTCTCAGGGCTGCCCCTTCCCAGAGGTAGGGCCTGCAGCCAGTTACTTAACCCTCTTGAGTGTGGTCATCTGTAAACCTGAGAGGATGAGATCTCTTTGAGGCTTAAGTTGAAGTGCCAGGGGAGAGCCTGGCACATTTATTAATTGAAGAAATACTTACTGAAAACCTACTATGTGCTAGACACCATTCTAGGCCCTGGGATACAACAGTAAACAGGAAAGACAACTATGATTCCTACCCTCGTGGAGCTCAGTGTCTGGGAAGGATGCAGACCAGCCAACAGGCAATCACAATTCTGGGTGATAAGAGACAGGATGGCGCAGCAATGGGGAGTTTTAAGACCCCCAAAGAGAGGCTCCTCACCCAGTCTTGAGGGGTTCAAGGAAGCCTTCCTGGAGAAACTGGTATGTAAGCCCCGATGTGAAGACTCAGGCAGGTGAAGAGCAGAGGTGGGCCACAGTGCACCTGGCCTGGGGAACTGAACACAGTCCAGCCTGGCTGGACTGAGATGGGCGGCGGGCAGGGGCCAGACTAGGAAGGGTCCTGTGAGGAAGGTCAGGGAGGCTGACCTTGATGCCGAGGATAACAAAGGGTTAAAGCAAGGCAGCCTGTGTATGACGAAGGTCACCGGCTGGGCGAGGGATGGCCTGGAGAAGGCAGGGCTGGAAGCAGCCAGACAGCTGGGGGCTGCCGCAGTGACCCAGGGGAGCATGGCGGTGGTGTCAGGGCAGGAGGGAAGCGGAGCATTCAGGAGATGGTCAGCAGGCGCGGGACAGGACCTGAGGACTGACAGGTGGATAGAGGGACTGACGGAGGGTAGGAGCTCCGAGCCCGGGTTTCTGTCCTGAGCACTCTGGGCGTGGCATAAATGGCAACAGCTACATAACCATGATCACCGACTGGTGCAGGGACACGGGCCAGGTCATTGCCCTGTCTGGGCCTCGTTCTCCTGCCTGTACAGCAAGGAGACGCGCCCAGCGCAGACCTGTGTGTCTCTGTGCCACCCCCAACAACCGCCTGAGTGCCGGCACATGCTCACTCCTCCCGCCTTTGTGCATTTCTCCAAACACAGGACCAGGCCAGGAGGACGCAGACAGGGACAGCTGTGAGACGCTGGCCGGCGTGGCCCATTAAATGCCGACTTCTTTGCAGACGACGTAGAGCAAACCTGCCTTTCCCCTGCTTCTTCTGGACCAGTCACCCTCACCTCGTCCAGGGCTGGTGAGCGTCCCTTGCTTCCCTGCCACATGGGGCCGATTTCCTAGGGAGATGTTCTCCCCTTTAATCTGGAAGCGTGCCCCTTAGCTGCCTCCTTGGATCTGATCTGCTCAAGTCTCTTCTCTATGCCTTCTAGATGGACCACCAGAATCTTGCCGAGCCTGGGGTCTCCCTCTAAAGGCAGAGAAGGATGGGAACTACCCTGGCCCTCTGTCCCCACCCAGCTCTCTACTCAGGTGCCCACAGGAATGCCTGGGGCTCCTGGAGCTGGAAGAGCGCTGTGGAGAGGAACTGCAGCCCCACAGCACTCAGGGCCTGGGACTTCTCAGCTCTCTCTGCGGTGGAGGGCCGGAGCCTAGCCTGGACCAGAACCGCCAACTGGATTTGAGTGCACATGAAGAGGGGAATTAAAAAAAGACAGATCAAAACTGGCCTTAAAATTAGACGCTCGTCCAAGCCACTACCTGCAGAGTGCTTAGAATCCTCTGCAACGACAGCAGGCTGCTGGACACCACTCCTGGAGCCGTTCTTCTGGAATTCTCTGGCTGTTCAGGGAGCAGCTCTTCCTGCCCCAGGGCTCCTGGCCACCCTCTCCCTGCCTTTCTCCCCATGGCCGTTCAGGCTGCCCAGTTGCTGACTGAGGAAGAAGCGTCCTGACTAGAACCACAGCCCAAAGAATCAGGTGCTTATTTGCACCCCAGGGGGCCCTCATCCTGAAAATTCTGGTACTGCCAAGGGTCAGGGAGGTGCTGAGCTGCTCTGCTCTCCGCCCTGTGTGGAACCTGCAGGGCCGTTTTGCTGGGGAGGCCCCAAGTTCCCAACTAGTTCCCAGCCTGAGAAAAAGCAAGAAACCTGGGCTGCGGACACACCTTGGGAAGGAGGCAAAGAAGACAAGGAATGAACCCACACAGCAGAGCCGGGCCAGGCCCCACGGAGCCCAGCGCCAGCACCCTGCCCACAGCTGCACCATACCACGGGTGGGCCTGCATCTTCAACACTCCCTTTCCCTGTCAGACCTCCTCCTTCCCCTCCCCAGAGCCGCCTGGCTCCTCGCCCGAGACCTAGACACCTGCCCACATGCACAGAGCCCACAGGGGCCCGACCAGGTCTCCTGCCGTTCATTCCGCCCAGACGCACGTGCGCAGGGCTGCTGACCCAGGATGCTCCCCCTCCTCGCTCAGAGCCGGACCCCTCGTGGGATCTCAGGAAACTTCTACCAAACGAAGCCCTTCTAGCCTCTGCCCTCCTCCTCAGAGGCCATCCAGGTGCAGATGTCTCAAGGAGCCGGCTCCGAGTTGCCCGCTTCTCCCAGCAGCCCCAGTCTCCGGATGCAGATGCATGGGGCCACAAGGCCCGTGAAGGTGCCGGTTCTTCCCTCTTCACGCCGTCTGCTCGTCCACATGGGCAGGAACCGCGAGGCTGCACGGTCAGGGGCCCCTCTTGCATGGGCTGGGCAGGTATTGCTGATGCCGTTCTGAGCAGACAGTGCTGCGTCTCCTCCGTGGCACTCCCGTGTGACTCGGCTCAAGTCTACGCCTAGGAAGGTTTTCTCAGCTAAGTCCGCTCTTCCTCTTCCCGGCTCAGGCTTCTCTTCCCTAAGAGCTGTGTGGTGAATGGCAGGGCTGTGCAAACCTTACTGTGCACACAAAATGTCTGTCTGGAGATCCAGTTAAATGTAGCTGGGGTTCAGCAGGTGAGAGGAGTGGGATCCTGCATTTCTGACAAGCTCCCAGGTGATGCTGCTGTGGTCCACAGGCAACACTTTGGGGAGTGAGAAAGTAGAGGAAAGAGACTTGGGATGTCTGCAATATTCCTGCATTACGTGAGGTAATGCAGAGCCGAGAGCCCCTGAAGCCACGGGTGCCCACAAATGCAAGTTCTGTTCCTTTTGCTTCAGTTTTCTCCCTGTAATAGTAGGAATGAGAGACCTCGCGAGAGGTATTGCCAGAGAATTAAATGAAATAACATCTGAAGACCGTGGTGCACAGCAGGTGACAGATGATGAGAGTTCTCCCTCCTTTCCTTCTGCTGTTAGTCCTGTGTCTGGCACATAACCTGTGTCCCATATGATCAGGGAGGGGGCTGGGAGGGCCCGAAGGCCTGTCTCTTAGACGAAGGGTTTCCACATCCAGCTCTGAGTGCCTGTGCGCGTGGTACTGGAGAAGTGGGTTGTTCAGGTCATGCTGAAGGGTGATTCCTCAAGTGATTTTGTTACTTGGATACATGTGCGTGAGCAAGAACGCCTGCTAACACGTGGGAGGGGTCATACAGAGCAAGGACCTACAGATGGCAGCCAGCCTGGAGAGCCCTGGGTAAGGCCCCAAGCCCTGCTGCCTCTTGGTCGGGGCAGCGACCACTGGAGACTTGGTCTGATTCTCACTGCAGGTCAGCAGCTCAATAGAAGAAAGGTAGGTGCTTTTAGAATCTGCATTAACCAGTCTGGCCAGGGAAAGGACCATTCATCAGAACCCCTCCTTTTTCCTGGCCTATAGGTACTCAAGCTGCTTCAGAGATCTTGCTTGTTTCCAGAAAAAGGCTAGGGGCTCAGGGAACCAAGCTCAATATGTGATATATAGCAGTGTTGCTTCTAAGGTTTAAGGCAAAGGCAAGAGGAGAAATTAGACTGATGGCCAATTCATCTTCAGTAAGCATTTACTGACAGCCAGTCTGCATCGTAGCCTCCCTTGCCCCCCCCACATATACTTAATCTTTTCTGATTAAGATCAAAAGTAAACCACTTTGATCTTAATCAGAAAATGATGCTGTTTCAGCTCATACAACTCAATATCAAAAGAACAAACAACCCAATCGAAAATGGGCAGAAGACCTAAATAGACATTTCTCCAAAGAAGACATGCAAATAGCCAACAGGCACTTGAAAAGATACTCAACATTGCTAATTATTAGAGAAATGCAAATCAAAACCACAATGAAGCAGCACCTCACACCGGTCAGAATGGCCATCATCAAAAAGTCTACAAAGAATAAATGCTGGAGAGGGTGTGGAGAAAAGGGAACCCTCCTGCACTGTTGGTGGGAATGTAATTTCGTACAACCACTATGGAGAATAGTATGGAGGTTCCTTAAAAAACTAAAAATAAAGCTACCATATAATCCTGCAATCCCACTCCTGGGTATATATGTGGAAAAGATAAAAAGTCTAATTTGAAGAGATATATGCACCCCAATGTTCATAACAGCATTATTTACAATAGCCAAGACATGGAAACAACCCAAATGCCCATCAACAGATGACTGGCTTAAGAAGATGTGGTACATATGCACAATGGAATGCCACTCAGCCATAAAAAGAATGAAATATTGCCATTTGCAGCAACATGGATGGACCTAGATAATATCATATTAAGTGAAGTCAGTCAGACAGAAAAAGACAAATATTGTAGATATCACATATATGTGGAAACTAAAAAATAATACCAATGAGTCTATATACAAAACAGAAAGAGACTCACAGACATAGAAAACAAACATGTTTACCAAAAGGGAAAGGGCGGGGAACAGGGATAAATTAGGAGTATGGGATTAACAGATACAAACTACTACGCATAAAATGGATAGGCAACAGGAATTTACTGTATAGCACAGGGAGCTATATTCAATATCTTATAATAACCTATAATGGAAAATAATCTGAAAAATACATAAATATAAATGAATCACTTTGCTGAATACCTGAAACTAACATGATATTGTAAATCAACTATACTTTAATTCAAAAAGAATAATGCTGTTTCATCATACTTGTAGAGGGTACCTGCTGAGACTGGGGGATCCCTCTGGCATGGTACCAGCCCACATCCAGTGCAGAGGGACACATGTGGCCAGAGAGGGAGCACTGAAAGTGATGGTGGTGCAAACACAGAGGTCAAGGGCTCTGAGTAGCAGAGATGACATGTGAGCCCCAGAAGCCATGCTCTGTTCCCAGAGTGCATCCCTAATATACATACACACACGTGCACATGCACACACATACACACATGTATTTCCTCTGCCTTCGGGAAGCTGAGGTTCAACTTCCCAGCTAGTTCTGAGTTCTGCTTTCTTCAGAAAGAGGTACAAATTTGCCAGGAGGCCATTCCTTCTCCAGCCCCAGACCTTCTCCATGCCCTGATAACATTTCACACAGCTATTTAAGAAGCAGGGTTAAGGTTTCTTTTAACTGGCTATTAAAATCAGAGCACAGAGACAAGTTTTGTAAAGCTTGGTTTCCATAAAGGATAACTTTTCTTCTGTGGGTTTAAAAAAATGAGAATCTTGATGGAAACTGTAGGCAGCCACATAAACAGTAAAGCCCACTCAGTCTTCCAGATGCCGACAGAATGTGAGGATCTTTTCCCTGAGGTTAAAAGGAATGCAAATTCATATGATTTGTTTCCAAATTTTTAAGAAAGGTGAAAATGCTAGTAAGACTGCTGTGAACTCAGATGACACCTCCAAGTGCAGGCTGTACTGATTTTTACCTCGCCACACTCCTAAGAAGACCTTCCCTTGGCATCCAGCTTCTCAGGCTTCCTCTTTCTCTGTTCTTGTCTTCAAAAGAACAGGAAATGCCAGCAGGTTTGTTTTTCTCTGCGCCCGGGGTGCTCCCATCCCTTTTATCAGAACAGTGGAAACTTCAAGTTAGAGGCAGCCCCTGGGACTAGTTTCAGAGCTGAGCTGGTTTTGTTGTAAAAATACATACATACATATGCTCACATGCACGCGCACACACACACACACATATACTGGTAGCTGACATTTACTAAATGCTTATTACATGCCAGCCACTTTAAAAACAACTTACATGAATTATTTCATCCTCACGACTTTGTGACGTAGGTTACAACGGCAATGATAATGGCAAACACGTATAAAGCAGCACGTGTCAGCACACGTAAGCACGTTCTAAGTGCTTCACACACTTGACGCATTTACTCTTCACAAGCTTGTAAGGTAGGCGCTATTATTATCCTCACTTTATAGGTGAGGAACCTGAGGCTTACAGAGGTTAAGAAATTTAGCTGAAGCCACTCACCTAATAAGTGGTGAAGCCTGGGTTCAAACACAGGCAGCCAGGCCCCAGCGCCCCTCTGACAATTCCATCCTCACCGCCCCTCAGTGGACAGGAGCGCCCTGGGGTCATTCCATCTAGACAGGCACAGCCCTGAGCATCTACTCTGTGCAGTCCTGCTGCTCCCTCCAGGGGCTCCTTGTTCAGCAAGGGAGTGTGGGTGCATTAAAGACCTTTATACATAGATCCTCACACAGAGCAGTCAGCTGGGCTGAAAGACCTCTTCCAACCAATGTTCCAGACAGAGAAAGATCAGATTAGTGGAGGGAAATCAAGAAAGTCCCATGGAAAAAGAGAGAAGCAACAAAGATATACTGTATATCCTTGTTTTGTTTTTTAATTCATATATATATTTTAAAATCAACACAATTAAATAGAATATGGCTTAAGTACATGAATACTTCGCTTTAGAATAAGAGAGGTGGTACATAGTACCAAAAACTCACACACAGCCTTTCCACTTCTTCTGCTGATGAAACAGTGTGCGTCTATACAATCAAATATTGCAGTGGAGTAAATTCTCTATTCATTCAAGACTTTCTCAAAGACAGGTGATTAATAATTATACATTCATATGTACATATATATACAGAGAATTATAGCCACTATCTTCTAATAACCTATAATGGAGTATAATCAGCAAAAATACTAAATCACTATATTGTACACCTGAAACTAAATAATATAATCTTGTAAATCAACTATAATTAATTTAAAAACAAAGAAAGAAAGGCCCATGGAGAGTACAGTGAATGAGGAAGGACTGACAGAGGCCCGGTGTTGGGGGTGGAGGGGTGAGTGCTCCAGGGGCCTGGAGGCGACAGAGTGGCGGAGGAGACAAATACTGTGAGTCCACACGTATGAACCACCTAGAACAGGTCAATTCACAGGCACAGAAAGGAGACTAGAGGGTACTAGAGGCGGAGGGCAGGGGGATACGGAGCTATTGCTTAACAGGTACAGAGCTTCTGTCTGGGGGTTATGAAAATATTTCGGAAATAGTGGTGATGGTTGCACAACACTGTGAATGGAATTAATGCCAATGACGGAACACTTAAAAACAGTTAAAATGGCAAATTTTATGTTATATATATTTTAACACACACACACGAGCTGAGGAGAAGCAGCCAGTGGGCCCAGACTGTCAAGGTCCCGGGAACCACCCTGTCACTGCGCTGCCCCGCTGCTGAGCCCAGGTGCCAGGGCTGTCATTCCTTCCCTTCGGGATCTGAGAGCTGGAGCCCTGGTGCCCGGCGATAGAATCCGACGGCCTGACAGCCTTGCTCTTTGCCTGCGTCCCTAAGGCCAGCTGCTCACTGGACCCCACCCGGGGCCTCTCTGCCCTCAGGCTGCCAGTCTCCAAGCCGCCTCAGGGCCCTCGGGGGCCCGCAGAGCTGTGGCTTTCCTTTTCTCACCGCTTCAAGTTCTGCAATCACAATCTGTTTTCCAAAGCCGTGGCAGCGGCAGACTGTAATTAACGTGGAACGTTCTGAGGGAGCGGAGGACATGTGGGACAGAGGTCAGGCTCTCCAACAACAACGCTTTCTGCTGCAAGAGGACTGTTTTCTCCTCTCCTTCTCCCTTCCCGGGATGTCAAAACAATAAACCTCTGGGAGACAAAGAAATAAACCTGTCCTGCTTCACACGTACAAAGCAGGCCCTGGTGCAGGTGCGGGGACCCGCATACGGGGCAACAGTTGGACAGACGGTGCTCTGCCTCGCTCACCACCTGGGCCTCCTGACCGCAGAGACACACGTACAAACATACACCATCGAAGCTCCCATCAACCCAGCAGGGCCATATGGGGCCTGCACTGTCAGTCTGCATGCAGTCAAGTCACTAGAAGGAAAGTCCACTTTTTAAAAAAATAATAAACTGGTTCATAAGCCCCTTTTCCTGTGAAAGTGAGCAAAGACAGAACTATTGAATAGAGAAATAAATGCACTAACTGTATTTGAAATCCTGTCCAGTATAGAGGTTCTTGAGAAAAATTTCTGTTTTTCAGGTGTAGCTTTGGTGACATTTGGGATCTGTTTATTGCCGGGCACAAAAAGGAGAGGGAAGAAAAAAAGTCTCACTTATCTATACTTAAAAAAAAAAAAAAAAAAAGGAAGCCAGATTAAATAAAGTACCATTAATAATTCTCCAGAAGAAAAGTTTGGTGGAATCTGGAATTTTGAACTCCTGTATAAAATCTTTTGAGAGTCTGCCTTTGAAATGAATCTTTGCCACTGCTTCATATCACTGCTATATGACTGCTCACAACACGTGGTCCAGCCATGTCCGCCCCCCTCTCCCCCCGTGGCCTGTGGACCTCTGACAGACAGGGCTAGGTGGACAGGGCAGGTGGACAGGGCTAGTTTCCTATTCATCTCTGAATCTCTGGTCTGCAACTAGCTTGGGATCTTGCTCAGAAAGTGTGGCCTATACGCATACATGGAAGTGAGTTACAACTCAGCATTCTGACTGCCAAAATAACAAGATGGCATGATTTAGCTAGGACGGTGTCAGGGTTCAACCCCTCTCGCAGAAGGCAGATGTCTACAGAGTCTTCTGTGTTGACCCTGGGGTGACGTCATGCTCCTCACTGCCTCTGGAATTAACTGCAACTCCTTAGCACAACACACGAGACTCCCACGGCCCAGCCCCTGCCTGTGTCTGACCACATCCTCTACTGTCCCCCAGCCCTGCCCCTTGTGCTCATCCAGCCCGGAGCAGCTGGAGTCCCTGCACGTGCCACCTACCAAGGCCTCTGTGCTGCTGTTCGTCTCGGCCGCAGTGTCCTTATCCCTCCTCTTCATTAAATCCCAGCTCAGAGGCCTCAGCCTCTGTGTAGTTCCTTCCTCCGGGCCTTGGACACGTCCGTGGTTACGGTGTCTATAATCATCCTGTGTGCCTCTCTGACCAATCAAGCTGGGAGTTCTTGGAGGACAGGGCCTGTGTCTCTTTATATCTGAATCCCTGCTGCCTAGCCCAGTGCCTGGCAGGAAGTAGGGACTCAGTCTATATTTATTAAAGTGAATTTTTCTAGACAGGCACACTCTCATCACCACATAGTAAGGATAAAACATGCCTTTTCCGCAACGGCTAGACTCCACACTGTGACCACCCAGCCAAGGCCGTGGCCAGTGTCTGTGAAGGGCTTTGGGAGCAACGGAAGCCACACCCAGCCTCAGTGGGGTAGCCACAGAGCACCTCACAGCATAAGATAGTGAGGCTGCAACCAATAAATACCTCATTAGCTTCAGAGCCTGCTGGGCCACTTGCCAGGGCCGTGCTATACCCTTTCAGAGCCTGGACATGCACCACCAGACTGAACGTAATCTACTTAATTAATTTACAGCACAGAATAAACACTGTACCCCCAGTGCTGCCCTCATTCAAGCTGCTCAAATCACATTGGGAAAAACCCACAGTGTCTCCCGGGCAGGTTAGCACCATCACTCCCAGGGCATCGCCATGGTGAAACTGGTAAACACACCCCCTTTTGCAAAACCTCTCCCTTCCCTCTTATTAATTTTTCTAGAAATGTATACAACTTTCATCTGCTTTAAGTAAATGTTTGCAAACATTAATTAGCCCCAGGGATACTCCCTTTGTACACTATACATTTCAGTGAGATTTGGGCAAAATATGGTGGTCATACATGTATTTCTGATTAGCATATGTTCTGAATGAAAATGAGAGCACCTGGCCCTTAACTAAGATGAAATATATGAAATTGGGATGTGTCAGAAAACATGCCTGCAGGTCTGGTTCTGATCCTACATTTTTCGAACAGTGAAGTTAGACTGAATGTTTTCTGATTTGGCTACTTTTGACATCTCTAAGGAATGAAAAGCCAGTACCTGATGGGGACAACGGGGGCTAAAGCTAGTGACCATCAGTGCTCCAGGCAGCGGATGGAAGGTGAGGCTTAGACTCCTACACGGAAATGGCGATTTCCTCAGGACAAGAGACTGGGATTTGGGGCCATGAGGGTGGGCCTCGTTTCTCAATGCCAGCCATCCATCCGGTGGTTTGGTTGCAAGAAAGGCAATTCCACCCAGCAGCCTATATTCATCATTTCTGGAATAGTAAGGCATACACACTGTCAGGGCCCAGAGAGAATCAATCTAGGTAAGGCAAGAGAGGGGTTAGATTTTAAAAGGAAAATGTTCTTTGCCTTTCAAAGGCTTTCAAGGGTTACTGACATTCACCATCTCTGTGCTCTTACCTACTCAGATAAATGAGGGAAGAGGCGATGCTCTGACACCTCTGGAATCCACCAAGGGGCAAGTTGCTAGGCAAGAGAACTGTGATTCAGGGCTTGGGCCACTAGAATAAAAACTAAGAGAAACAATGCAGTCCTGTCAAGTAGCCAATCTGAATGGCATCCTTTGACCTCATGGAATAAAAGAGAGCCCCTGTAATATCTCAGAAGAAAACAGGAGCAGGGGTCATGCCTCTGACTGCTGAGCAGGGCCAGCAGAGGCCGACGGTACCCCCTGTTCCTGCCAAGCCGTGTGTTCAGACACGGCCATCCAACAAGCGTACAGAAATACCACGCTCTAAAGGCACATAGCTTCCAGTCTGTTGTTTGGAATTCTGAACACGACTTCCTATAAAAACTATCTCCTCATGGTGTTCGGGCTCCTTCTTATACACGAAACACAGAATGACCTAGAGTTTAGAATGGGAGGACCAATGGTGAAGGGAAAAGGGGCGTTCATGGCCATGAAACTGACTGGTCGGCAGGGGCACTCTGGGACCACAGTCCCATGATGATGGCCAGGAGGGATCCACGTGTGTGCGCGCGTGTGTGTGTTTTGTGGGGGAGCACGTCTGTGAGAGAAACATGGGGCTCCAGAAACAGAAACTCAGGGAAGGAACTGAAAGACAAGGAGAAGTACCAAGCAGAGGTGAGGATTCTGAGTGCCAGTAACTCCTCAGTTGAAGTCTTTCTCTCTAAAAGGACTCACTTCCCAGGTGGGAACAAGGGTGAGCTGTTTCGCTGAGGCCAGGAGAGGGGAGGGGGGGCAGCAACAGACTCCCGCTGTTTGCTGGACCGGGATGCCCGTAACTCAGCTGTTCGCTATGATTAAGGAACACTATGCAGGACCACGTGTTCACCGAGCAGGGTCAAGACCTCCAGCGCCCATAGGGCCAGACGGTGACGTGAGCCAGTGAGACTGGGGCAGCGTGTGTGGCGGAGGTGCTGCGGAGGGCTGGAGAGTATGGGCCATCAACACAGCCTCCACGCCTCAGTCCTGGCCATGGGACCTGGAGAGAAGGCAGACACAGGGCTGTCCTGCCTTCTGAGTGTTAAATAAAAGTATAAAATACCCTGATTTTAAATGGTGGCAACTAATGCACATTAAGAAAAGAATGCCACAGGAAAACAAAAAAAACACTCTTCTGCCTGGTTGGTGGGATACTAGTTTGCAGCCCCTTTCCCAGTGCCTATAGTCAGAAAAAACTGTTTGGTTCTTCGGTTCCCAAAGCTAGTTACAGACCAGAATCACTTAGGGTGTAGGTCCAAAAGGCAGATTTAGAGACCCACCGTAGACCAACTGAATCCGAATCCCTCTGGGAGAAACCTAGGAACCTGTATCTTGAGGTTGTGATTATGATGTGGCTGCACTGACTCTGAGGAACCCCTGACATGTTTGTGTTACTTTCCTTGGCTTCATAGGTATAACCAAACCCTCACTTTTGTCTCATACCTCTAGCTCATAATGAGAAAATAATATTATAAGAAAAATAAAATGATAACACCACAAAAAATACCGACCAAGGCTTCTAACACTTCTCTCCAGGGAAAGGACAGAGGCCAGCGTATGGGAGACCTGGGACGCAGCTGTTGCCTAGTGTGTAAAATTGTGTCTTCTCTAAAAGCTTTATAAAACTTTAATATTCTACTCTATAATATACCCATATATATTTTAATATACCAATTTTCCCCCTACCAAATCTTTGAGAAAAACTGACTCTGGAGGAAGATGCAGTATGTTTATCCTGTGATTTGGAGAGCCCCCAAGAATTCCCCCAGCACAAGTGTTTCAGGATATTTAGCAAAGTTTGAGAAGCACACACATATCTACATATCTATAATCCATACTATTTCATTTCATCTAGGCCCACTGGCAAAATGCCACAGTAAGTCCACAGGTGGGAGGCTACATGCAGAATTATCTGGCTTCTATTAAGACTTCTATTTAAATTTCTGCTCCAAAAAAGGCATGTGTGTATGTTAGAAATGTGTTAGATGGGGGAGAAAATGATGACATAATGACAAGAAATCATCCTTCAACAACATACAGCTTTCAAAGGTTAATGGCTTAAGAGTGTCTTATTTACATTTTTTTTTTTTAATAAAAAGAAGCAGTCAAAGGAAATTAGGCGCTTAAACTGCTCTGAAGGCCCTGCTCATCTGGGCAGCGAGGGTCACTTCTGGAGGATTTGCTCACTGTGCGGCTTTGTGGTGTGGGCAGCTCAGACTCCTTGGGAAATAACAACCCATCCCGGAAGCTCCAGCCACGTGTATATACCTCCTGTCTACACACAGGCCCCAGAGCAATGGCCTGCAGACCTGTTTCAGCCCCCCAGTGGGGTCTGAGGAAACTGAGTGCTATCTACAGGCAGCAGAGCCCCTGCAGGCATTCTGCCATTGTCTGCATTGTGGGGCTTCAAGGAAACCAAGGTATTCCTGCTGGGCTTAACTTTTCCTTTCTTGGTGACATCGCCAACTGCCACCAGCCTTTAAAGTCACACCTCCTGTTTTCCTACCTTCTCTTACCCTAATATCATTACTTCTTAGTAAGCTTAAAGCTAGGTTCCCTGGAGATATTACATTTTAGTAAGTGTGAGAATTCCTGATTAATTTCGGGCAGCATTTCACTGCTGTGTAGCACTTAACTATTGATCTGAATGCCCCAGGCGTTGATTCCTATGGAAAAGATGCTTTAAATTAAATGTGGGCTCTTTATGTCACAGTGCCCAACCTGTCATGAATAAAGTGATGATCACACAATCAATAAAGTTACTTCATATTATTACACTAAGGAAAGTGATAAAAGCTCTTTGTGGAAGCCAAATACACACCGTCATTCCCTCAGCCACTAATGTTCATGATGGAGAGATGCTCTGGCTTTATTCTCACCCTCACCCCACCCCCAAGAAAGTTCTGCCCCAGCTGGGACCCAAAGCCACCTTCTCTCAAGGGATCAGCCACTTCCTCTCTGGGAGCCTCAAAATGGTGTCTAAGTCCCCTCAGCTGGAACGTTCCAGAGCTCAGTGCTTCTAAGCTGTTGTGAGGGAGGAGCCTTGAGAAGGTTCTCCCACCTGCATGCAGCCCCGGGAGTGGCACAGGCGAGACCCCTGCTGGCGAGGCGTGACCCTGCACCCACACCGAGGGGAGGGGGGCCTCCCAGCAAAGAAGCTCTCAGGGTGCCGCATCCTCTTTCCAGCTTTCTTTCACCACTGTCTCCTCTGACTCAGGATACAATCCACTCCTCCTCCTATACCGACAGGCTGGACAGCCCACTCCCCAGACAGGCGACAGAACCCGACCGTCAGCACTTACCCCTCCTGGGCCTCAGCTGAATTCTCAGACCACCCCCTAGAAGGATGGGGGCGGGGAGGGGAGAACACACTTGGAGCCCTGGATACCTGGCCAGGGTGCCCACACATGACAAACTTCCTGCTTCCGATGGTAATAAAATCAGGGGCTCCTCGGAGTCTTCTTCTGTTGCTAACAGGATTAGAAAATAAAAATAAATCCCAAACACACAGAGGCACGCTGCCTCTGCCTTGTGGAGAGAGAACATTAGTTCTGTTTTGCCTAGAACGACCTTCCACCTTCCGATGACAGCTTCCCTTCAACAAGACTAAAAGCTGCCTCCAAACCCCTTTCAAAAAGAAGCAAGGGGGCCACAAGGTGCCAGGGCGCAAAACTTACAACAGCAATCTGTACTCTCCCCACCGTTAACCCCTTCCCAGTGTTTCCCACTTGGAGTGGATCTGATGATCAAGCTCGGTCAGGGCTTTCACCCTCCCGGCCTCAGGAGGCAGGCTCGGGGGAGAAGGCCACCTCACACCTTAAAGGGACACGTCGCCCTCCAGCCACGGCCTCCTGGGCAGCAGGACCCTTCTTCCACGCCGGCTGCTTGACACGACACAACAAACAAAAACAGTCCTGTCGCGGTGACACAGCTCTAACGCCATTCAGCTCTCACGAAATCGAGCTCTGTTCCATTTGAAGTATGGTGACAACATC